>NC_062562.1:121490017-122134181 GCF_022837055.1 Prionailurus viverrinus | reverse complement strand
ACATATCTTCCTCTTCTTTCCATTCTTCATTACTTTTAAAGAGTTTAAATGTTCCCAAATAATGGGACAGACACAAATGGGGGCCTATATAATTTAAATCCCTATGAAACTAGCTCTAATATATCTAACATAGCTAAAAATCACTCCCCACATCTTGCCATTACTAAAGGCCCTTTCTTCTTCACTTATAGGAAACAAGAGCTTAGCATTTTAATATTTAAATTCATAACCCTGTCCATTAGAATTGACACAATAAATCTAATTCATAAAAATTTAAGTCAATACCTGAGAGGAAATATTTAAAACATATAAACAACCCAAAACTAATTTGTAGAATATATAATGAACTACAAATCAATATAAATAAAATAGGTGACAACATAACAGAAAAATGAACAAAGTCAATGAGTAGGCAATTCAAAAAGAAATATACGTGGCTAATAATATATGGAAACATGCTCATTTTCACTAGCAATCAGGAAACGGACATCAAAAGTTTTCATCAAGTGAAATGAAGGAAAAAATAGCATCTAATACCAGAAAAGCTATGGAAAATTTAGTATTGTCATATATGGTACAAAGCAGATTACTAATGCCTCTGAGAGGGAGTTTCAATATTTATTAAAAATTAGAGTGTGTATACCATTCAATCAGAAAATTCTACTTCTAGGTGTCTGTCTGGTCTTGTTCCTAGGTTCCTGGCACAGAGCTTCTGAAACTCTTGGAATTTCCCGAGTGATAAGAATGTCTTCACTATTCACAAGCCCCCTCGGTGACATGTGACTTCATGCTACTGAGACAATTCAGAATGGGGGCTAGTCACCAGAAAGACCAACCCTGTGAGTGAAGGCGTGAGGGGCAATGAGCCAGGCAACCTCTAGGGAGGAAAGAGGGTCAGAGATTAAGCTAACCATAAGGCCAATATTTAACCACCCATATCTACGTAATAAAACCCAAATAAAAAGGGACACCTGGTTTGGGGGAGCTTTCTAGTTTGTGAACACACAGTTGTGGTAGGAGGGTAAGGAGAAAGCAGGAAAGCACTGGGTTCACGATCCTCCCAGACCTCACACCGTGTCTCTTCATTTGGCTGCTCCTACTTTATATCCTTTATAATAAAACTATAGTCCCATGTATAGCATTTTCCTGAGTACCATGAGTTATTCTAGTGAATTCCCAAACCTGAACAGTCATGGGACCTTCCCCTGCCACCCCAGTTCCTCCAAATTTGTAGTCAGCTGATCAGAAGTACAGATGGCCTGGGAACCCCCAAGGTAACTGAATCTGAAGTGAGGGCAGTCTTCAGACAGTGCCCTTAAACCTGGAGTCTGACATTAATTCCAGAGGGTTGATGTCTGAGAAAGATCCATACATGTGCACATATTCATAAAGGTGTTTTTTACAACACTGGTGACGTGTAAACGTCCTAAATGCTTACCGACAGAAGAAGGGTTAAACTACAGTATATATGCAGATTATGGAAGAGTAAGTATGCGGCAGTTACAGAAGAGTTACACTCCTATGTCCTCCCACATAAAAAGTTCCTAACCCATTAAAGAGAAAAAAAACAGGTTTCAGAAGATAGTACGCCCCCGCCGGTCTTGTCAATAGGCTCTATCACAAAATTTCATACAAATGAAACCGTTTTTCTCCAAGTATGTGAATCAATTTACCAAAAAGTTAGGAAGTACACATACAAAACAATCATAATAGTGACATCTGGGGAGTGAATGCATCACCAGGGGAGTGAAAGTGACTTTCATTTTATCTGAGCCGTCAAAATTTCATAAAAATGGATTCATATTTCTTAGGCAATTAAAAAAAAAAAGACGACTTCCAGTTAAAGACAATTGCCTGAACATATTTATCAGCCTCTGCTCAGTTCAAACACCCTACTAAAATCTTTAAGAATGTATTTTTTTCAAGGAAATAAGCCTATAAAAGATAGAGGGGATAAAAGGGTTATCGTTAGACTACAGAAAGAAAAGCAGTGGCAAATTTCATCACAGAACTAGGAAAGCAGAAAAGCAACCAGATTTACAGCAGCCACATGAAGTGGCAGGCGCGAGAAAAGGACTAAAAAGAGAGTTACTCCAAGTCTCTTTCCAGTTGTCCTCCCTGACTTGCAGCAACTAGGCAGCTATCCCACCCCAACCCTGGCATTAGACTGGAGGTTTGTTATCTGGAGGGAGAAAAGTTTCTGGACTTGGGGACAACAGGAATAGTGACAGGCAGAGGTCCCTACTGATAATGAATATGAAAATTAAGTGAAAAGTACCACACTGAGTGTTAACAGTCCCGACTTTCTTCTCCTCTGCTCCTAGAATAGAGGTATAAAAAAGTGCATCCTCCAGGCCAAAGAGAGAGAGAGAGAGACAGAGAGAAGCCACTCTGGAAAATATGACCAGTTCAAGAGAAAAAGACACTAATTCTTAGGAATTTCTTAATTCCTAAGAAAAAGGGCACAGACAGATAACCCTAGGTGTTCAGACAGCTTCCAATCAGCTTTTTAGTGCTTTAAAAATGAGTGAATAACCAACCAACGATCACCAAACATTTGAAGAAAGAACCTAATGAAAGACTGAAGTCAAACAGAAAAAGCAACTGGGAAGAAACTGAGTAATTGGGAGGGTAAAAAAAGCATATGCATACACACAAACACATGTCATTAATAGTCTTAGGAAAAGATCTTGTACCCACAAAACACAAACAAAATGTATGAAAAAATTCACAATAAAAAACTCTTGGAAATTTAAAAAGATTACAGAAACAGACAAAAATCAACTAAAGGGTTAGAAGATAAAAGCTGGGGGGAAAAATCCCCCCTAAAGAACAAAAAGATATAAAAAAAGATAAAGCAAAGGATCACTCTACATCCAACACTGAAATAATGAGAAAAGAAAATGGTGGAAGAAATAATCACAGAAATAATTTTTAAAAACTACCCAAAATCAAAGACCAGAGTTAGCGGATTGAAAGGACCTACCAAATACGCAGTGCATGAACACAGAACCATTCCAACACATGTAATATCGTCTTCCCACTTAATGCTATTTTGCATTGTGTTTCTATCATTTGCCACTGAAAAAGTCTTAAGACTCTATGACCACAATGCAACACTTCTAGGGAACACTAGAAATAACAAAAGGGCAGTAAGAACAACAGTAAATTTCCCACCAAAACACGTTAAAGCCACACTTTAACTCCTCGCTAAAAGAAAAAAAAAATCTAAATGTAGTGAACAAAGGGCACCTGGGTGGCTCAGTCAGTTAAGCGACCAACTCTTGATTTTGGCTCAGGTCACGATCTCATCGTTCATGAGATTGAATCTGCATCAGGCTCCGCGCTGACAGCACAGAATCTGCTTGGGATTCTCTCTCTCCCTCTCTGTGCCATTATCCCATGCATGCTCCTTCTCAAGATAAATAAACTTAAAAACTAATAAATAAATGTAGTGAACAAAATTATTTCTCAAGGGAGTTCATTTAATGACAGTGAAAATACTAAGTATCTAAAGCTATGGGAAGTGACTACTTATATGTACCAAGGGGGTAATCATCGCCTTACTGTTTTTACCATTAAAAAAAGAACAAATGAAAAATAAAATGAACTAAGAAACTTGGCTGGCTCTGGTAGAGCATGCAACCCTTGATCTCAAGGTCGTGAATTCTACACTGGGTGTAGAGCTTACTTAAAAAAAAAATTAGGGGTGCCTGGGTGGCTCAGTTGGTTAAGCATCTGACTTCAGCTTAGGTCATAATCTCACAGCTTGTGAGTTTGAGCCCCGCATAGGGCTCTCTGCTGACAGCTCGGAGCCTGGAGCCTGTTTCAGATTCTGTGTCTCCCTCTCTCTCTGCCCCTCCCCCACTAGTATTCTGTCTCTCAAAAATAATAAAACATTAAACAAATTTTTAAAAAAAATAAAATTTAAGAAAAGCTAGGAGAAAGGGCAAAATTAACTTTACAAAATGAGAAAGAAGATAAAAGAATACTAATGAAATTTAAAAATCAATAATAGGGGCGCCTGGGTGGCTCAGTCGGTTGAGCTTCCGATTTCAGCTCAGGTCATGATCTCATGGTCCGTGGGTTCGAGCCCCGCGTCAGGCTCTGTGCTGACAGCTCAGAGCCTGGAGCCTGCTTTGGATTCTGTGTCTCCCTCTCTCTGACCCTCCCCCATTCATGCTCTGTCTCTCTGTCTCAAAAATAAATAAACGTTAAAAAAAAAAAATTAAAAAAAAATCAATAATAAAAGTGGTAAAATTTATTCAAACCAAAAGCTGGTTCTTTGAAATGAATTACATGTAATAACTCACTATGCACAGTATATGGTTTATTTTTCTCAGCTCATATGTATACAAATAGAATTGACACATTATCACAGACTAATCAGAATTCAAACAAAAATTAGGATATACAAGATGTCAGAATTCATTAAATTCAAATGATGGAATGTACTTATTCTTTTTTGATACACTAAATTTATTATTAAAAAACGGGCACTGAATACAATAATGACTGACAGACATTACTCAAAATCCACTTTAAGTATTAAAAAACCTCACTAGAGTTTTCATGGGGAGACAAAAAAAAAAAATCAGATAGTCCTGAAATTATACCTTGCTTGAAGAAGCAGCCCTTTCCAAAGGGCAATTCAGCAATAAACATCAAATGCCTTGAACAAATGCATGCCTTTGGTTCAAACAATGCCACATCTCTGATAGATTTTTAAGAAGTGACTGGAGAAACATAAAACATTTGCGAGTCAGGGTTCTGACAGCAATAGTACACGGTGACAGCGCCCACTGCAAACAAACTGTATAAAACCCCAGCTCCCCTCACTCTCCCTTCTTCGCATATCTGGTCGGTAAGAACAGGAAGGACATCAAGAATTTGGCCAGTCCACACTGCCTCCAGCGCTACCACCCTGGCCCAAGCCACTGTTATCTGCTGCCCTGATTTTTTTAACTCCTTACCTGAGTCTTGCCCTCCAGCATCCACTCTCACATCGTGGCTGGAGTAATCCTCTAAAGCCCAAGTATAAGGAGGGGGGGGCACTGGGGGACCCAGTCAGTTAGGCTTAGGCATCTGACTTCAGCTCAGGTCATGATCTCATGGTTTGAGTTCAAGCCCTGTGTCACTCTTGCTGCTGTTAGCGCAGAGCCTGCTTCAGATTCTGTCTCCCTTTCTCTTTGCCTCTCACCTGTGCGTGCGTGTGTCCTCGCTCTCAAAAATAAACATAAAAAAAAATTTTTTTAAGCCCAAGTCCAGTTATGTCAATCTTCTGCTCAGAAACCTCTCAAATGCCTCCCCATCTCTCCCTAAAACAAAAGTCAAAACACCAGGTCAGTGGTTACTAGGCATTTTAGGATTCTGTCCTACCGAACCCCTCTCTGCTCTCACCTACAACCCTCTGCACTCCAAATATACTGGTTTCACAGCTGTTCCCAGGACACATCAGGTACATTCACTTCTCAGGGCCTTTCTAGAAATTGTTCCTTCTGCCTGGGTATGCTTTTCTCCTAGAGATCCTTCATGGCTTGCTCCCTCCCCTTGGTTTGAATGTCAACCTTGTCAGTGAGGTGATCTCCAAAACATTATTTAAAACAGGGGCAAGCCTCCACCCCACAATCTCTATCCACCTTCCCACTCCATTTTTCCCCATTGCATTCAACACCCTCTGACACACTATGTTTTTACTTGTTTACTGTCTCCCTAGAGTAGAAAATAAGGTACCTGAAAGCAGGGACATGTGTTTTATTTCTTCACTTCTGTATCCCTAGGACAGTGAATGGCAAAATAGGTTCTCATTAAATGTTTATGGATTGAATTTTGGAACCCTGAGCAGTCATTAAAAACCACGTTATAAAAAATTCAAAGTGAAGAAACTGATGAAGTGGAAACAGGGTGTTATCAAAGAATATCAAACCCATATATCAAAGAAGAAATCACAAGAGAAATTAAGCAATATTTTTAACTCCAAGGTAAAACCACTTCACAATTTGCGGGATTCACCTAAAGCAACTCTCAGAGGGAAATGTGTAGCCTTACAATCTTACATTAGAACATGAGAAAAGTTTAAAATGAAAAGTATAGAATGAATGTTCCAAAAACATGTATATGAAAAAGTAGACATCGACATTTTATTCCAGTTATTTCTGGTGGCAAGATTACAAGTGATTTGCTATTTCTTTTGTGTTTTTCAGTCTTTTCTGATTTTTTCTAATGAATATTAATTTTATAATAAAAAAATATTTCAATCAACTTCTTTTCCTTGGGTTCAATTCTAATGGCTGTTCTCCTACTCTGCTTGTCTCTTAAAATTCTTGTTCCCCAGGCCTCCATGCTTGCTCCTCAATTTATGTTCATCCCATAGTAATTTTGCCCATTTTTTGGCTTCACTTACAATCTGCTGATTATTTCTCAAGTTTTTGTAATGTTCTACATTAGTGATGTTCCAACTGCTTAAAGGATACTTCTAAATGGAACTCCTATAACCACGCAAAATTTAAGCAGGCCTAAAAGAACTAATCATTTCCTAAAATTTCTTCTTTCCTTTTTTAATATTGGTTAATGACATCATTATGCATCCAGGCTCTCAATCCTATGGGTTCTACCTTAGAAATCCTAATCAAATCCAACTTTTCCTCTCCTTCACCAATGCCATAATTTCAATTTAGGCATCTTCCACCAATTATAGTCTAAAAGAGTCCTAGCCTGGGGCACCTGGGTGGCTCAGTTGAGCTTTCAACTCTTGATTTCAGCTCAGGTCATGATCCCAGGTAGTGAGATGGAGTCCTGGGTTGGGCTCCGAGCTGAGTGAGGAAGCCTGCTTAAGATTCTCTCTCTCCCCCCCCCCTTGCCTGTTCACGCGCTCTCTGAAATAAAAAAAAAAAATTGGGGCGCCTGGGTGGCTCAGTCGGTTAAGCGTCCGACTTCAGCCAGGTCACGATCTCGCGGTCCGGGAGTTCGAGCCCCGCGTCGGGCTCTGGGCTGATGGCTCGGAGCCTGGAGCCTGTTTCCGATTCTGTGTCTCCCTCTCTCTCTGCCCCTCCCCCGTTCATGCTCTGTCTCTCTCTGTCCCAAAATAAATAAACGTTGAAAAAAAAAAAAAAAAAAATTTAAGCAAGAGTCCTCCTAGATTATCTTCCTGCTACCTCTCCCCTCCTAACAACCAACTTAATCATGATTAGCAATGTCATAAACAGTGTCACAGACTGCACACTGCAGTACTCAGGAAGGTTGCCATCCATATCAACTATGATAGGAGTGTTGCTACTTTAAAACTTGGTTGGTTAGGTAAAACAAAGGCACAGCACTATAAAATCCTTCAACAAATGGTCCAAACCGAGTTTTCCAGTTTCATGCTGTCATCAGTCCTCCTGACACACTACAATCCAAACCTTTCAGTGTACCCTATCAAAATCCAAGGCTTTTGTGGATTCTTTAGTCTATAGCGTCTCCCCTGCATACAACTTCTAAACCTTTCAAAATACAGTTGAGGTGTTACCTTCCTCTGTGAAGTATTCCTTACCTGAGACAACATACCTTACAAAGCATTTTGTAATAGTCTTATTATGGCACTTGTTACAATATATAATAATCTCAAATTCAACTGGGACCTGAGCAAGCACAAGAGAGGCCAGGTTTGTACCCCTGACAACTACAATGCCAGCCCTTAAAAAGAAAAAAATTATGTTTACTAAAGCAATATTTACCACATTCATTATTACAACTTTTCTAAAATAAATAAAAAATGAATTTAAAAATAAAGTTAGAACAGTTGCATCTTTAACTGGCCAAAGTCTATAACCAAAGGTGGTTACACTTTACGATGGTCACATATGATCTCTTTCTTCTGAAATTTACACCTGTCATTCCCTCCCCTTGAGTCTGAGCAGGGCCTATGACTTCTAACCAGTGGAAGCAGTAAAGCAACGGGCTGTGTGTGATTACACGCATGTATTTACGTAAGAGTATAGCATCAGTTCATCTTGCTAGACTTTCTCCTTTGCTGGCTTTGAAGAAGCAAGCTGCCATGAGCTTAGCAACCATGAGGAAATCAATTTTACCAACCAGAGGGGGCTTGAAAGTAGATGCTATCCCAGTCGAGTCTTGAAAAAACAACCCAGTCCTAGCATACCTTTATTGCAGTCTTGCAAAAGAACCACGCTAAATTGAACCCAGATTCCTGACCTATAGAAATCGTGAGATAATAAATATGCATTGTTTTGGTCAGCAAAATTTACAGTAATTTGGGGCATCTGGTTGGCTCAGCCAGTTAAGCACCCGACCCTTGATTTTGGCTCAGGTCACGATCCCAGGATCGAGGGATCAAGCCCTTCTTTGTCAGGCTCTGCATTGAGCGTGGAGCCTGTTTTATCTCCCTCCCTCTGCCCCCTCTCCCCTGTTTGCACTCTAAAATTTAAAAAAAAGGGGGGGGTTCCTGGGGGCTCAGTTGGTTGAGTGTCCAACTTCAACTCAGGTCATGATCTCGCGGTTCATGGGTTCGAGCCCCACGTTGGGCTCTGTACTGACACCCTGAGCCTGGAGCCTGCTTCTGATTCTGTGTCTTCCTCTCTCTCTGCCCCTCCCCTGCTTGCACTCTGTCTCTAAAATATAAAAAAATGTAAAAAAAAAAAAAAAATTATAGTAATTTGTTAATAAGGAGCATGGAAAACATATAATGAGAACCTAAGGTATTTCTGAACCCTTTGTTGTTTACACAAAAGACATGTTTTCCCCAATTTCTAAACACTTAAACAAGTACAAATTTAAACATCAGTTAATACCAGTCAAGTGCATGCATAATTAAAACATTTAATTTTTAAATTAAAATACTTTGCTACATAAAACTTTGCCTGTATTTCTTTTTTTTAACCAACTAACTAATATACCCAATTGTACATATACCCAGTATATGCAATAAGTGTAATATTAAGGCAATTCTCCTTATAAACACAGACTAAATAATCAATACTTTAAAAGCTAGTATCTAGGGGAGCCTGGGTGGCTCAGTCAGTTAAGCGTACAACTTTAGCTCAGGTCATAATCTCATGGTTCGTGAGTTCAAGTCTTGCATCAGCCTCTGCTGTCAGCACAGAGCTGTGTGGGATTCTCTATCCCCCTCTCTCTCTGGCCCTCCCCCCTCCCAAAAATAAACATTAAAAAAAGCTGGTATCTAATGACACTGGTAACCAAAAAACAAATAAGAACCCATTTACTAGTTACCAGGCAAAGCAATCAAATTGGAGGGGGCTGGGGACTTACTGGAGGCACCATCCTTAGTGAAACAACTGTCTTTGCAGCCAGCAAAGCATCGGAGGTACTTAGGTCAGACAGCTTTCCTATCAGATGATGCCCGGTGCAACACAAACCACCCCTCCCTCCAGCCCATCTTCTACCCTGCAGTCAAGAGAAGTTTCCAGGGGAAAAAGTAATAAAATAAAGCTGGAGGTAGAAGAGAGGAGGGAAAAAAAGAACTGTCAAAATATTCCCGTGCTCCCTTCAGCAGTCCCTATACTAAAACTGGAATGATACAGACAAGATTAGCATGGCCCCTGCACAAGGATGACACTCAAAATATTCCCAACGCAGAAACTTCTAGGTCAGAGTCCACACTTTAGCAAAGCATACAATGCAAGGTATCTTCTACGGTGTTTAAAGACACGTGGGATTACAAGTGAGAAACACTGGGCCAGCTGGGTGGCTTAGTAGATTCAGCCTCCAACTCTTGATTTCTTAGGCTCAGGTCATGATCTCACATGGTTTATGAGATCGAGCCCTACAAGTCAGGCTCTGCACGGACAGTGCCCCAGCCGGTTTGGGATTCTCTCTCCTTTTCTCTGCCCCTCCCCCACTCATGCTCTCTCGCAAACATTTTAAAAAAGAAATCCTCAAAAAAAAAAAAAGTGAAAAAATATATTAACCACCAGAGTTCTTGTTCTTTTGAGAAGTGACAGAGGTGGTAGTTTTAAGTGTAATTTTGCTTAGGAAAAAGCACATATTTCTATTCTGCCACACTGCACAAAGATTTTCAATTGAATAAAATTCAGCAATAGGAAGATTAATCACAATATCCCAAATTCAAACATTTTTGGCACTAGATAACTGGTAAGAATGAGAACAATTCAGTAACAACTAATGAAGATAATCCACTACCTTAGAAACCTTCACCTATCTTGAAGATTAAGAGAAATAAATCTGCCTGGAAATACAGGTTTTATTTAACATATTCATGTTAAGAGATAACATACACTCCAACATAAGGAAGCAAGTTTCCTCAGGAACAGGAGGCGCCTGAACTACAGACTACTGAAACACTCAAGGACACAACTCAAGCCAATTAGAAGGCCAAAAGCAATTGAGTACCACCAGTTAATTGTCCAGATTAATTCATTTTACATGGTCACTTCTAGGTGCATGGATAGGTTCTAACAGAAGCCCACATGATTTCTCCAGAAATAATCTCCATTCACTGGTATATTTGTATACTCCAATTTTCCTTCCCCATCCTTGCTGGATCATTAAAGACTACTATTCTACCACTCATAATAATTGATTTTAAGTTTATTTATTTTGACGGGGGGGGGGGGGGGGGGGAGGGAAAAGGAGGGAGAGGCAGAGAGAGAATCCCAAACAGGCTACGTACTGTCAAGCACACAGCCTGACACCGGGCTCGATCCCATGAACCTTGAGATCATGACTTGAGCAGAGATCAAGAGCCAGATGCTTAACCCACTGAACCACCGAGGTGCCCCCATAATAATTGATTTTATGAACACCAGCAACTTAATAGGGAAAATGTAGACAAAAAGCCGAAAAAATCCTAAAATGCCACCAAGGCTTTTAAATTATTGGCCTATGTATCAGTGAAGACCTGTTTTAAAACAAACATGATAGCCAAGAGAAGGCTTTTGTTCATTTTAATAGTATTAAACTCAGCAGTCATAAAACAAAAGAAACATCCTTCAGTTCTAGGGAATTTCTGTAAACTAAAGTATCTGGATTAAGCACCTCTCTTCAGGTTTTCTCCAGAGAGAAATAAGAAAGTATACACAGCTAAAATGCACATTCAAAACATAAAACCAACAGAGAAAACTTCATGCAATTTGGTTATTCATTATGACGAAACTAGTAACAATTCAACCTGTTAGACTAATATTTAAAAAAAAAAGTGGTACCGTTTAGATTTTCCTTTTCCATAAATCACATGACATCCTAAAAGAGAGTAACAATTTTGAATCTTATTAGCACTGTATTTTCTTATTAGGAAATAATAATGTAAACATCAATTAAAATAAGTTTTACAAAATTACAGCAAAACTTCACACTAATTCAGAAATACTCCTTTTCTCAATTTTCAGAGGGCCTTACTTTATATACACCCAAACATCTGTACAACCTGTAACTGAATAAACACATTAATACCATAATACATACTAAGAAATTAAGTCAAAATGAAGTATAATCAAGTCTAATTTTTAAAATAAGGTTCATCATCTGAAAAATACATAAAAAGAAGATAAGATTCATCTGGTTTCCTAAATCTCAGGATGAGGAAAATCTTGCTTCTATTAAATCTCCCTGATGAACCTACCCACTGAAATAGAAGCAAAAATCTCATGAAATCAAATGCCACTACAAAGATGTGTTTCTGCATAAGTGTGCTCCATCCACTTGTCTTAACTAGGATTCAAGGTAGTGGCATACTGATTTGTTCCTACCATACAATAGAAGCAAGTAATTTCTCTGATCCCCTTCCAGGCTCTCTCAACTGGGGTTCCTCATCTGAACTACCAAGCACAGATAATTTGACCGTTTTCTCCAATTTCCCAAGAATGATACATAACTAGAATCGTTCTAAATGCATAGTAGAAAAAAGTGAATTAGCTGCACACATCAGAGGACTTAGGCCATTAGGATTCCATTCTGTATACAGACCTGGAAGAAATACTGCCACAACAAGTTCCACAGTGTCACTGTGTTATTAGGCTCCAGTCATCCTAACCCCCAAGGTATTTAAAAACAAACAAACAAAAAAACAAAACTAGGTGCACAAAACAAAACTAGGAACTTCAACAAGAAAAGATAAATTTGCTTTACTTCTACTTTTAGGAACCAGGTCTTTTCATTTGCTAATTTACTATGAATTAATAGCAATAGCATGAATGTCAACTATCTTCCCCTGCTCTAAAGGGGTTTTTTTTTTTGTTTTTTTTTTTTGAGAAAATAAACCCATACAGATCTACTGACTCTTTGTTAAAGGAAATTACCAGCTCTTAAAAAAAAGAGATAGTAATCAGTATATTAAAGAAATGAGATATTAATTTGACAGGCTTTTTCGTATTCCTTTAGCAAGCTTTTAAATACATCTTTTGATGATCATAACTGCTAAATGCAGTTGCTTTTTCACTTTAAGACATTTTTTTAACCTTTTTTTTTTTTTTAATGTTTATTTTTGAGACAGAAAGAGACGGAGCATGAGCAGGGAAGGGGCAGAGAGAGGGAGACAAAGAATCCGAAACTGGCTCCAGGCTCTGAGCTGTCAGCCCAGAGCCCGACGCCGGGCTTGAACTCACGAACCATGAGATCATGACCTGAGCCGAAGTCAGATGCCCAACCGACTGAGCCACCCAGGCGGCCCTAACTTTTTCATTTTTAAAGTTTATCTATTTAACTTTGAGAGAGAGACAGAGACAAGGAGAAAGAGAATCCCAAGCAGGCTCCACACCATCAACGCAGAGCTGGTGGAACGGGGCTGGAACCCACAAACTGTGTGAGATCATGACCTGAGCTGAAATCAAGAGGCAGATGCTTAAACACCTGTGCCACCCAGGTGCTCTTTAATCTCCCATTCTCAAGAAACTCTTGTTACTCCTCAATGTAGTGACTACAGCCGTGTTAATTACGATCAAACTAACCTTCAACTATGTTAATTATGATCAAGCCACAGTAAGGACGGCACTAGTTCTTTTTCTCAAAAAAGGAAAAGCTTTTAATGGCCCAATTTTAGGAAATGTCAGTATTTCTACTTACGTATCAAAATTATAACAATTAAAGGTAGGTAAAGAGTTATTCTATATTGAATGTGCAAAGCAGCATTAAAAACATGGAAAAAACTAAACATGACATTCTCGTTTTCAATTATGTTACCATGAATATTGATAGTACAGAACATTAGGGCAAATAACATTATTGAACATTCCACTTCAACTCAAATCTCTCACATTTGGAAACATGAATAAAAGGGCCACAAAAATGGAGGGGATAGTGTTTTCACTGTTCTAGCTGCGCTCACTTGTGAACATAATGCAATGCTATGGGGAGGTTTATCTTCTATAGTCAGCATCTCTAATCAGATTAAACTTCAATTTCTTTTCATGAACTGGGAAGGGAGGGGTTTCTTGATTCATTTACTGTATTAACCGTTTTGAGGTAAAGTAAATCACCACTGAACACACGAGGCGGCCAAACTCCGTTTCCTCAGATCAAGTGCACCCTTCCTCTGTTTCTACACAAAAGCACATCATTTCGCTATTAAAAATGTCCATTTCTCACAAGTGACTTTTCCTGAACTCTTGTCAACACTGCTTTTCGGAAGCACCTCGGCTCTTACTGCATCTTTTGGGCAGAGTCCTGATACTCAGCCTCTCTTTAAGAAACTGGTTTCAATGTTTAAAATGCCCTCCTCCTCCAAAGTAAGAGGAGCTCGCATTAACCATTATCTAAAGTCGCAGTTCACTGGAGTCAAAAATGCATTTTTTTCATCACACATTCAACCCATTCAACTGCTCGCAGAAGGTGTGGCTACTGACATAGACTTAAGAATTACAGTTTTATATTAACAGCCAGTCCAAAGGAGAGAACTCCCTCCTTTTCCAAATACTCCCACGTTCCTTGGAGACCCTTTGACTCTTGGCCTTTAGAAAACGCTCCCCACTGGGGTCCCCAGTTAGCACTACGTTTGGCAATGGGTCTTCCGCTCACTTCCTGATACTAAAAAGCCACAAGCACGAGGGCTGCAGGGTCGGTTTGTTTCAAAAACAATCTTTGCTCCCTGCACCCCAAGGGGAAAACGTGTGCCTCCTCTGCTGGGGACCCACTCTGAGGCGGGGGTGCACCCGGTGTCTAAAACCCAAAGCCCAGGGCGCAGCGGGAGCGGCGCCGCCAGGGTTAAGCGGCGCTTTTCCTCCCCAGAGGGGCGAGCGGGCCGCGAGGCAAAGCCGCGGCGCTCAGGCTGAAGGAGAAAAGGAGAAGGGTAAAAACCCCGCGCGGCCGCGGCCCACGTGCCGCCCGCGGGAGGCAGGGAACCGGGGAGCCGGAGAGGGGAGGGAGCCGTACCTCCAAACATGTGCGGCGAGAGGTGAGCTGGTAAGGAGCCGATCACCAGGCGCGGTCCGCCGGGGCCCCCGCCCGCCGGCCGGTCCCTGCTGCCGCCGCCGTCCTCGGGGCTGCTGTGCACCGAGTCCTGCGAGCCGTACGGGCCGCTGCTGCTGTTGGGGATGTTGAAGGAGGACTGCGCCGCGCGGGCCGCCGACGCCACGCTCCCCCCGGCCCCGCCGAGGGAGCGGCTGCGCGGGGCCGCCGAGGCCGCCGCGGCGCCGCCCGAGGCGCTGGGCTGGTGCGCGCCGGACACCTGAGCCGGAAACCTCCCCGGGGCCGCGGCCCGCGCCCCTCCGCCGCCACCGCCGCCGCCGCCACCGCCCGCGGTCCCATTGGCCCCTCCGCTGCTGCTGGAAGGTAGATCCGAGCCCGAGTAGGCGCGAGTGCGGCCGTTAGCAGCGGCCGGGCCGCTCTGCTTGGCGCCCATGTCCGCCCAGCCCCGGGCCGGGCCCGCGCGCGGCGCCCGGAGCGCCGGGAGGGCGGGAGCGAGCGCAGGAACGAGCGGGAAGGGCCGAGGCGCCGCGACCCGCGCAAGAAGAAGCCCGCACGTCCAGGACCGCCGCCCCGCGCCCCGAAGGGCGGTAGGCGCCCGGCGCGCTCTTGTGCTCGGGGGCGGCGGGCGAGACCGGTGGCCTGCGGGAGGTCGCAGGAAACGAGGAGAGGCGGAGAGGAAGGAGGTCGGGCTGCGGCGGACGCCGCTCTCTAGCTCCGGCGGGAGGGGCGGCTCAGGTGGCTGTGCGGCTGCCGCTGGTTTCGGTTCTGGTGCTCCGGGACGGGCCGCTGCCGCTCTCTGCCGCCGCCGCCGCCGCGCTCTGCGCCCGGGGCCTCGGTACCGCCTCCTCCCGGGCGGCCGCAACTACCGCCGCCATCCTCCCGCTCACACGGCGGCTCGCGGGTGAGTGGGAGGCGCCCGCCCAGACTCCGCCGGGGCCACCTTCCCTCCTCCCCCAGCCACCCAGCTGTTATTAACGGAGAAAGAGGAAAAACGGGTGGCGCGTGAGGGGAGGACGAAGGAGGGAAGGGAGGGGCGGCGCGCGCTTCCCGGCAACCGTCGCCGCACTCCCCCCCGCGAAAGAGGGCCGGGGGGGGTCTGGGCCACGAAGGTGGGGGTGCCCAGTAGGGGAGGAGGTTCCCCGGCCTTCACACCGGAAGGCCGAGGAGCAGCGCGGCTCCAAAGTGCACCGGGCCGGGTGTTTGGGTCGCGGGCGGTAGCCCCACCCCCACCCCCTCGCGCCGCCCGGCGGATTGGCTCCCGCCGGCCCGGCTCCGCCTCCCCCGGCCGCGGCCTTCCCGCCCCGGCCCCGCCTCGCCTAGGTACAGCGGTGTGGTAGGTGCTGCCACCCGTGGACTCGGTGATGGACAGGTCGTTGGCTCCGCCCCCTCCCCCAGGGCGCGCCCCCTCCTTCGCCGCGGGGCCTAAGCGGATTGGAGGGATGAAGCCCCTCGGGGCGCCAACCAGAAAGCGGCCCCTCCTCTTGCACGTGGCTCCAGGACTCTGGGTTACACCGGCTGTAGGAACTTCACGTTTTCCCAGCTGAGCCTGGGAATGGCGGGGTCTTGGGTCCGGAACTTTCAGTTTGGATGGGTGTTAAGGTCCTCTTTGGTATTATTCAGAGCATCTCTTTTTAATAAAACAGAAGTTCAGCAATATTGATGATAAGACTATGAACAGCGAAAACAAAAGAAATAACCAAGAAGGCAGAAGCCAGCTCCATCTTAATTCGACCTATCCCGTAAAACTGACGGTGGAGGAAGCGCAGTTGGAAGAAGGAAAGATAATCGAGCCTGACCTTCAGTAGTAAAGCAAAAACTGTGGTGCAGAGAAAGCTACACCCGATTTAGGAGACCAGGGGTCTGGGTCTGGGAGCAGAAATAACTTACATGCAGTAAGCAAATTTCACCTTTTTGGACATTCGTTTCCTGACCTGGGATTAAATCCCTAGGGCACCCGCAGCCTTAAAATCCAATAATTTCTCTAGGGGCCCCTGACTGGCTAGGTCGGCAGACCGTGGGGGGGGGGGGGGGGGTAAGTTTAAGCCCCCAGGTTGGGTGTAGAGATGACTTAAATAGATAAACTAAAAAAAAAAAAAAAATCCCACTATGTCTCTAAAATGGAATTTAGCAAAATTCTCTTCGGTTCATTACTGTGATGTATCTTGGTGACAGAGCGTGGTCTGGAAATTCGTTTTGAAAATGGCTGAGGTGTCCTCTCTGTGAAAGTAGCAACCGGTATTTTTGTGCAAACTGTAAAAATAAATCTATTTTTCCCATATTTGTAATGTCATTGGTGTAATTATTTTCATCATTTAAGTATGAGAATCAAGTTTTTAAACAAGTGAAGAATATATGTACAGATATAGATGCATTGTGTGTGTACGTATGTATATATATGAAAACGTATATGTGTATTTATCAATATATATGTATCACTGTGTGTATGTACATATGCATATATATCAGTGTATCTGAGAATGGGAAAACAAAACTATTCCATGCAAATCTGAAATTCCGTCATCTTATGTATGAGCTTACTGAAACCATTGTTCACTTGGTAAGCAGAGAAAATTTTGAAAGGCTAAAGTGGTCACCAGAATAAGTTCTCGTTCAAGAAGGTATTTAGTGATTTGGTCTGATTTAACTTTTACTGAATGGGGCCTTCAGTGTAAAACTCTGGTTCAGCAGGAATATAGAAAAGTAAGAGACACTATGATTTAAAAAAAGTAAAAGAGTTTTGCAGGTCTCTGAGGAGATAACAACTGATAAGCTAAAGGATATCACATTCATCATTATGTATGCATTTTAAAAGTTTAGGTAGTGGTGCCTGGGTGGCTCAGTGTTGATCTTGGCTCAGGTCAGGATCTCATGTGATTGGTGAGATCAAGCCCACAGTCACGCTCTGCGCTAATAGCCAGAGGCTGTTGGGATTCTCTGTCTGCCTCTCCCTCACTCACACTCTCTTTTTCAAAATAAATAAATAAACTTTAAAAAAAAGTTTATGTAACTATAATATGGAGCAAATGCCATTCAGTAGTTAAAACTATTAAATGAAACGACTTAACAATAAAACTGTATGACTCTTAGTTGTATCCAGATTTAGTTATATTTTGCATCATCACATCCAAACTTATATTTTTAAATCATTTTCACTCAGACGGTAATTACACCTGAAAGCACTCAATATTTATTCCTAACTAGGAAAAAAAAATCCCCTGATAGTACCAGGCTTCCAACATTCATAGCACACATAACAGCTGGAATTGTACACATGTTTGAGCAATTGTTTGATTTATGTCCCTTTCTCACAAGACTAAATTCCATGAGAGCATGGAAAGCGTGTAGTTTTGCTCACCATTGGCAGTGCTTGGCACACAGTAGCCTCTAGGTAAGTATTTGTTGAACAAATGAGTGGCCAGGAGGCCATTTACAGGCTGAATGTTGGATAGAAGAGAACATAAATTGAAATTAATTATTTAGCTCATAAACATGTGTTTTGTGTTACTCAGCACCAGGCAAATCATGTTAGTCAGGACAGGCTAAGGTACTCAGTGGAATCAAACCCCTAACCTTGAGGGCCATGATGCAAGGAAGGAAAGCACATTTGTGAGCTCACTTGGTCTGCCCTCTCATCTCTCTTCAAACGGTTTCCCACCTGAGTGGCAATCTTGGGTTTCTCTTCAAGTGGTGACTCAGGGACCCACACTCTTATCTAATGGCTACGCAGGCCCTCGGACCCCTAACAGAGCCCTTCTCTAAAACCTGTGTACCTGGCTGGCCAAGGGAAAAGGACTGATATTGAAAGAAGTTTTGGCCAAGCCTGGAAGGGTTTGCATCCCTCCTACCCACCACCCAAGCTGGCAGAAATTAGTCACATGGTCTAACCTAACTGCAAAGGGATCAGGAAATGCGGTTTTATGTGTGTGCCCAGAAAGAAAAGGAAACAGTTTTGGCAAGTACAGAGCAAGTATGTCTTTGTCACAAACAAGAACAGTTAGTTGCCTGACTGTCAAATATCTAAGTATTAAATCTTAGTAAAACATTTTACAATCAAGTTAATTTAAATGAAAATTTTCTAGTGACAGTTACTGTTATTAAACCATGAAAATATAGTGAAGAAAAACTAATTTTTTGTGTGCATGTGGGTCAGCTAAATTCTATCTTTTGTATTTTTTTTTATTTTTTTAATGTTTATTTATTATTGAGAGACAGAGAAAGAGACAGAGCGTGAGCATGGGAGGGGCAGAGAGATAGGGAGACACAGAATCCAAAGCAGGCTCCAGGCTCTGAGCTGTCAGCACAGAGCCCGACGTGGGGCTCCAACTCACAAACCTCAAGATCATGACCTGAGCCGAAGTCGGACACTCAACCGACCGAGCCACCCACGTGCCCCTAAATTCTATCTACTCTAAATTGTGTTTCTAGAAATGCTGTCTAACACAACTCTTTAATTAGCCATGTAGATCAGTGATCCACAAAAAACAGTCTCCAGACTAACAGTATCTGCATTGCCTGGAAACTTCTCAGAAAGGCAGATTTTCAGACCCCCACCCCAGACCTACTGACTGGAAAAGTGCTTGAACAAGTCCTCTAAGTGATTCTGATGCACACTAATGTTTGAGAAAACACTGCTCTAAATAATCACTGATTAGTTTCACAGTAGAATACCATGTTACGATGTGATCACCATTTTTATTAAATGCCCTCTCCATATGGATGTCCCCTGTGGCCCCACTCCCAACCTCGCCATCGCAGGTTGACTTCTGTATTCCCACTAAATGCTGTGTTAATACTTCCTTCACAGCACTGATCATGCTATTATCTTGCTTGCTTGTCACTAAATAATGCAGTCCACGATAGGCCTCACATGTATTCTATACCCCCAGCACCAAACACAGTGCCTGGCACCTTTGATGGAAAACAAATGATCCGTGAAATGAATAAATGAGTGAATGAATATTCCTACTTAAATGATTGTTATTTTTAAAAAATGTTTTAATGTTTATTTATTTTTAAGAGAGACAGTGCAAGCAGGGGAGGGGCAGAGAAAGAGAGGGAGACAGAATCTGAAGCAGGCTCCAGGCTCTGAGCTGTCAGCACAGAGCCTGACCCAGGGCTGGAACTCATGGACCAAGAGTCCATGACCTGAGTCGGACGCTTAACTGACCGAACCACCCAGGCACCCCAATGATTGTTTCTTGAAGGTCATACATGACCTTATCTTCTATTTACCCTCCTTGACATCTCCTCTGTGGTAGATTTCCTCTCTGGATAGGCCTTTTTGATTCTTTCCCCATGAGGATTCTGGAGTTAGAAAACCTTGGCTCGCTATGTTTTTTCCTTGGCCCTTTTCCTTCCTTCCTCAATCTCTCTCCAAACAGGAATCCACATTAAGCTGTCACTGTGTTTTATCGTCAACCAAACAGTTCTGGCTTCATATAAAATTTGTAGCTTCTTATTATATCCTACCAGTTCTTCAAAAATTAAAAGTGCTGCTTCATCTAAATCGGTACACATGGGTATACATACAGATCTAGAACTGAAACAAATTTTATGAGCTCATACCCATGCAACTTGGGATGCACACCATTTTCTGTTGTATTCCATTTCACTTTTGTAAAATGCTGGTCACTGCCTACTGAATTGATTTTACAACCCATTAATGGGTTGTAATCTGCAGTTTGACTAAGGATGCTCTGAATCAGTGCTTTGCAAGCTTTAGTGCACGAAAAAGAATCATCTAGAGATCTTGTTAAAGCCGATTGCCAGGCCCCACCCTCCATGATTCCCACTCCCTAGTTCAGGGTTGGGCCTTGAACATTGGCATTCTAACAAGCAGCCCAGGGAAGCTGGTGCCACACCACTTCAGACTGTATTTGGAGAAGCACTGGTCTAAATGATGCTTTCCTGTACATCATCAGAATTGTTCTTTTCATGTCTCGGTGACTCTTAAAGAGAACAGAGTCCCAGCTCTTTAAAATTCCTA
Source organism: Prionailurus viverrinus (assembly GCF_022837055.1). NCBI lineage: Eukaryota > Metazoa > Chordata > Mammalia > Carnivora > Felidae > Prionailurus > Prionailurus viverrinus. The sequence goes on along the minus strand of NC_062562.1, from coordinate 122,113,819 downwards.
ATCTTTGAAGCTTTTCGTAATCATATGAAAAAATATGTTCTGTTTTTCTTCCTCCTCATATGGTTTAAATGGTGATACTTTGACCCATGGCTTTTGAGGTTCAAAATTACTTTGAATTGTTAAAGCACCACACATTGACAACATTGGTGGCCAGAAACCCACACTGGAGCAGATAAGCTAGTTTTGGGCTTGTCAGTAAAAATGCCTGACTAATGGAGCACCCGGCTGGCTTAGCTGGTAGAGCTTAGTGGTATAGAGATTACTTAAAAAAATAAAAATCTTAAAAAAAAAAAAAACCAACAAACCCACACCTGACTGCTGGGTTTGCTGTGACCCCGTTTGAATTTCAGTTTAGGTGAGTCTCTTCTCTTTGGCACTTACTCTTTTCTGTGCTTCTCTTTCCTCTCTTGCCCACTCTTTTGTTTATTTATTATTATAAAACTTAAAAAAAGTTTTTAATCCCAGTGTAGTTAACACACAGGGTTATATTCATTTCAGGTGTACAAGATAGTGATTCAACATCACCTGGTGCTCACAAGGACAAGTGCACTCCTTAATCTCCACCACCTGTTTCACCCAGCCCTCACCTGCCTCCCCCCTGCTAACCATCAGCTTGTTCTCAATAGTTAAGAATCTGTTTCTTGGCTTGGCGCGCTCTCTCTCTCTCTCTCTCTCTCTCTCTCTCTCTCTCTCCCTCCCTCCCTCCCTCCCTCTCCCTCTCTCTCTCTCTGTTTTCTCTTCTGCTCGTTTGTTTTGTTTTTTAAATTCCCACATTCATCTTTCTCAGGCTGACTTATTTCACTTAGCAGTATTCTCTCCAACTCCATCCATGTCCTTGCAAATGTCTCGCCCCCTCTTTATTTAGTTACTTACTGATTTATGTTAAGCAAACTCTACGGTCAACGAGGGGCTCGAACTCTTGACCGCCAGATCAAGAGTCACCTGCGCTACCAACTAAGCCAGCCAGGTGCCCCTGTGTGGCATAGTCTTAAGGCCCTCCTGCAGGCAGCAGGACTTTAGCACTTTTTGCCAAGGTCTCTGCCAGCCCACATTTCCTCTCATTATAGTAGGTAAAAGATGGCCATGGTTTTGCCTGGTTTGTTTGTTTGTTTTTTAGTGTTACACACTACAAACTCTCTTTCTCTGTCTCTTTTCTTTTACAATACCCAGTCTCTTTACCAAACTATAGGACTGTCCGTATTATTACCTATCTTTAAATAGGTTTCATTTCTTTAAAGACATAAATGGACCATCTAAAATTTATCTTAATACATCTTAATACAGAAAACACTGCTTAGGATTTTATTGGTGATTAGAAACTTGTCTCTTACGTTGTGAAACTGAAGTTAGTTTAGAGGAATATTTAGGGACCACATCGTTGGGTAATTTTTTACAGAGAACATCCATAATGTATACAATGCCCTTAGCACACTTTTACTTTTCTCTGAGTACGCCAAATTCTCTTTTCCCTTTACTCGCATTGATGCTTTAATCAATCATGCCTGTCTTCCAAAGGAAGGAGTCAAGTGCTACAGGAGTACAAGTGCATCCACCATGAAGTGGGCGAGCTCAGGCCAGAGTTAGGTCCTGGCTCTGTCTAGCGCTGACTGTGGGATTTAGGGCAAACTAGTGAACCTGGCTAAACCTGTTTCCTCTGTAAAACACAGATGATCATAATACCAGTCTCACGGAGGAGTTGCGAGTCTCAAGTGACTCAGTCTCTGTTTGAAAAGACTTTGAAATTTGTTAATAGATACACGAATTTTTATCTCAGTGTCATTATCTCTAGCAAATTGTACTAATTTGCAGATGATCTGTAGCAGGTCCTGATATTGTCACATATACCAATACTGGTACTGATTTTACTACTTTGTGCAATTTTATTTTTTTAATTTTTAAATGTTTATTTTTTATTCTTATTTTTGAGAGAGACAGCACACAAGCCGGGGCGGGCGGGGGGGGGGGGGGGGTAGGGAGACTGAGAATCTGAAGCAGGTTCCACACTGACAGCAGAGAGCCTGATGAGAGGCTCAAAGTCACGAACCATGAGATCATGACCTGAACCCAAGTCGGATGCTTAACCGACTGAGCCACCCAGGTGTCCCGTCCACTTTGTGTAATTTGAGTGCATCATTGACACTTAATGCTTTGTGGGTGATAATTGTTTAGTAGTGATTTACTAAGAAATATGTACATCATGAATCTTGAGGACACTCTGACATATCATGATGGCCAGCCTATATCTTTCTACCATGGGACGGATGGGTGTGCATGCATATATATCTCAATGAAATTTGAAAAGAAACTATCACTGAGAGACCAGGATTATCTATTTGAAATCTCTAATATTTAAAAATTTTTGGGGGTGCCTGAGTGGCTCAGTCGCTTAAGTGTCCAACTTCGGCTCAGGTCATGATCTCACAGTTCGTGAGTTCGAGCCCCATGTCGGGCTCCGGGCTGACAGCTCAGAGCCTGGAGCCCGCTTCAGATTCTGTGTCTCCCTCTGTCTGCCCCTCTGCTGCTTGCACTCTGTCTCTCGCATTGTCTCAAAAATAAATAAACATTAAAAAAAAAATTAAAACTTTAAAAAATATATCTTTTGATTCTAGAGGGCAGTTAAATTACACTTCCACTAAGGAGACTTTGGGGTCCTGAATAGGATTAAATGTGCTGTAAAAGCACTTCATGTTAATCAATCGGTGACCAGATCCCTAAGCCATGTTAAACATAGATTCTGAATCATCTTCCTTTCTAAATACAGGTCGAGACACAATGTCAGCACCTATCTTTATTATATAAAAATAACTTAATTCTTTCTTATCAAAATGGCATAAAGTAGTAATCAGAGCTTAAATATTTATATTATGCTCTACTTTCAATCCACTTTGGCTTGCGAACGGTATTTTTAAAAAATCGTTAAAAGCCCTTATTTTAAAACCCTTAACACAAAACAACCACAACCCATGCTACTGTTCCTCCATTATGAAGAAATCGCTCAGATTCCATACCTAGCGTTTTCAAAGGAATCCCTGATCTTTATTAGGGACCTACTGTTGAAAAGGTATAACGCTCAGTGGAAAGGTGTGACACGGGGTCAGTATCAAGGGAATTTTCCCAGCCTACTGAAGTGAAGAAGAATCTGGGGAAAAAATAGTTCTCTGCTACATAATGCATGTGGCTCCGCCCCCAATGCCTATGCTCTCTCATCCCTGCTTCCTACCACTGGTTTAAATCACTATGGTTAGACATGAATGATTAAAAAGTCTTATAAGACATTTTCCCTTACCACCTCCTCCCCCCCCCCCTCCCAGAGGTAGCCAAAAGCCCCAGTAAAGGCAAGCTCCCTATTTTTGGCCTATAGATTGCACAAGCCTCCCAAGTACGGAAACTCTGTTTCTGTTTTATTTTTAAGTCCCTACAGTGCCTGCTTGTAGAGCTCCCAGACAGTGTGCACACACAAGACATTCAGTAACTGCTGGGGATCATGAGGGCTAGCGGTGATAAGCATGTCCTGAATTACTACTGACTTAACAGGCTGCTATTACCACATTACGTTTGTGTGGGCCACATTTGCTGTCTTCTGCACCCTTGGGCCAGGGCAGCCCGTGCCTAAGGTGGTCAATTCCCTTAGAGTTGCTACTGATTGATATACGCTCTCAGGTTGGGCCAGATTGGAAGTGGTAAGCTCATAATTGCGGGACTAACTTTCCTGGGAAACAAGCAAAAAAAAAACAAAAACAAAAACAAAAAACCACAAAAAACCAAAGCAAAACAAAACAAAAACCCAGCGCAATAAAAGCTACTGTTCAGTTCAACCTGCCCCACCCCCCATTTCCCAAAAGCCAGCTGGGCTCTCTGGCTGTACTCTGGAGGCCACAGGCCTAAACTGGGGAGGTTTCAGAACATAGCCCCGATCTGAGTCCGTCCCTGGTGCCTGGAGACATCAGGATACCTTGGGACCCAAACCGGAGATGTCTTCGTTCCTTAAACCAAAAGCGACTGCACGTCCGTAATATGTCAGGCCCTGTGTTTAGCACAGGGGATGCAAAGTTAAGTCAAACAGGGTCCCTGCCTCCAAAAACCTTACCGCTTATCATCAGGGACACAGACATAAATAATGAGATGTATCGAGTGCAGTGTGGTAAGTGCACGCCGGAGCTGAGTGCAGGGATGGGGGTTGGGTGAAGGACAAGGATGCATTCCCAGAAGTGATAGTGAGCTGAGTCTTGAGAGAGAGAGAGCTGGCTTAAGCAACCACAGGCATTCCAGGCCGAGGGAACATGAAGCGAGGGAGAGCTTTGAGCCTCTGAAGCGCTGCAGGCAGCTCATTGTAGCTGGAAGGAAGAGGAGGAGGCCCTGAGGTGAGCGAACAGCCTGGGAAAGTAGGTTGAGGCAGAGTCTAAGAGGCTTGGTGCGCTGGGCTAAGAGGTTGGAATCATTCCAGAAGGCAAAAGGGAACCACCCTGCAAACAGGGAAGTAGCGTGATTGTATTTACAGTTTAGAAGGATAACTCAGGAGGCATTTTGGAGGATTTATTGATAGGAGGGGGGAAAAGAGGTCTTGGAAACCAATTGGATTTTGTGCATGACCGAGAAGGGACGCTCAAGGGTGACAGGTAAGCTTTCTGGTCCCTGGTATCGCTAGGTGGGAAACATGGGGGAGAGATCAAGTGTGAGAAGTAGGGAGACCAAGTCAGGTTTACAAAGCAGAACAAAACCGGCCTTTAGGTTGTGGCAAGGCATGGGGTTAAGTTCTCTTGGCTTTAGACACCCAGCCAATGTGGAATTTTCATGGAGGGGTACGTGGGTTACTTTAGTCAGGTCTCTCCGAGCCCCGGGTTGCATCTTGCACAACGCTTGTCAGCGCTGGAGCCACGTCTCCTGTTCTCCGTGTGTGTTCACCCTGTACTAGCTGGGTGCCATCCCTAGGAGAGACCTCCTGAAAATGGGGAGTCACAAGGGGCAGCAGAGTTAGTGCTGTGCAGTCGGATTGGAGGGCGACCAAATATTAATGCTAGGCGTGGCAAATCTATTTTTCTTCATTGTTAACATTCCAGGAACGAAGGAAATCCAGGGCTTGTTATTTTCTAACACGGTCTACGGTACAAACAGCAGGGTCCTATTACGCTAAATTAGGCTATTAAAAGGCTCATCACCTCAAACATTGCATCGTTTATTATTTTTAAAGTGATGACTACGACAGGCAGAAAAACGCCCACCTAAAGATGTCCATGCGCTCATCCCTGTGAGTATGTTACCGTCTGTGGCAAGAAGGACTTTGCAGGTGCAAATAAATGAAGGAACCTGAGACAGGGAGATTGTCCTGGATTGTCTGAGTGGCCCCATGTAAGGACAAGGGTTCTCGAAAGTGAAAGAGGGAGGAGGAGGGACAGAGGAAGTGGAGTGCGGTGCAAGGAAGACCTGATTGGCCGCTGCTGGCTTTGAACACAGAAAGGGACTGCAAGCCAAGGAATGCCAGTGGCTTCTGGAAACGGGAAAAGGCAAGGAAACGGATCCTTCCCGAGAGCCTCCAAGAAGAGCACAGATCTTCCAACATCTTGATTTTAACCCAGTTAGACCCATTTGGGATTTCCAAGCTCTGTCTAGAGCCATAAGATGATAGATTGATTTCTGTGGTTTTAAGCAACAAAGTTTGTGGTAACTTGTTACAGCAGCAACGGGAAACTAATGACTATCCTTTAAGGTTTCAGAACGCCCCCTAGCCCCCGGCTATAAGCTGCCTCAAAACCAGAAAAAAATCTAATAAACATGACCATGAAATCCTTAAATCTTTACGTGGTGGATCATACGTATTTCTTCTTGGCTCCCTGCCCCATTCTTGAGCCCTGGTAGCATAGGACATTGTGGTCTCCTGCAGCGGGGCACTACCAGTATCTACGATGCTTTTAAAAGACTCCACGTGGAGCATAAGCCCCAACGACGTCCCATCACCTGCCTCACAACAGCCTCTCAGACCGCCTTCTAAATGCAAGCATTGAGATCAGAAGGCCATAGCATTAAAAGGAGCAGTCTTGGGGTCTTTGTGTTTTAAAATACGTAAGCGGACGATAGATTTGGTGCAATTGCGGTTCTGAAGATAGGCCTGCGTTTGCCAGGACTTGAGGAAGGCCCCTGGGTGAAGTCTGGTACGAGTCCCACAGAGGAAAGAAGGTGGCAGCTGTGAAAGCACACACTGACATCTAGTGATACAAAACTGCACTGCCAAAGGCTTGAAGCCTGAGCCGGCTGCATGGATGGGCTCCTTGTTTCTAAAGCACAAGTCCTCCCCCACCCCCACCCCCACCCCTCTCCAGGACTCAAGACTCAGTGCAGACCAGGGGATTCCAGCTCCCCCGCCGGTGGGGCTGGGGGCAAGGCAGGCTCCTTTAACACTTGTGTGAACCTGTCCAAGTTTAACCACCTGAGAGTCCTAGCTCTTAAGTTTTTGAAATGATTATTTGCACACATTGTAAAGCTAAAACATTTTACTTCTAAAAACCTTTTCGTGCTTCCGGTGGTTAGACACTTGAATGCCAAATGAGTTTTTAAGAGCATGTATATTTTCTAGGTTCACAGAACAATTGCTTTGGGTGTGATGTCCCGAGCAAGAAATAACCCGCATCAGGGATGGAGCGAGGGCGGCAGGTACGTATGCCCTTCTTTGCCCCTAGAACTTGATCCCCATTAGGTTTTCATCAATTCTGAAGCCGAAAGCACAGAAGAAATGGCAAAGAATGCCCCATCCATTTTTTTTTCCATTTTTTCCCTATGCACATGGTGAAAATAAGTCAACAGAGGTAAGATTTCTATGTCTTTCCGTAATGCGGGCAAAATTAGAAGCAAGGCTGAATTTTTAACTTTTTTTAAGCGTTTATTTACTTTTGAGAGAAAGAGAGAGACAGAGGCATGAGCAGGGGAGGGGCAGAGAGAGGGAGACACAGAATCTGAAGCAGACTCCAGGCTCTGAGCTGTCAGCACAGAGCTCGACATGGGGCTCGAACTCACCAACCGTGAGATCCTGACCTGAGCCAAAGTCAGATGCTTAACTGACTGAGCCACCCAGGCATCCCATAACAAGGCTAGATTTTAAAGGCTAGTGCAGCAACCCAGGTAGAAAATAATTAGCTGTATGATAATGTGAATGTACTTAATGCCACTGAGCTCTATACTTAAAAAAATGTTTAAAGTGATAAATTTTATGTTGTGTATATCTTACCAGAATAAAAAATTAATGAGAGGCTGACCCACATCAGTAGCAGTGGGCATGAAAGAAGATTCCACAGGTCTAATCAAATGATTGGAGGCAGATACATTTTCCTATCATTCTCATGGGCAAAACGTGCACAATAACTACAGATGAACAAATACTAACCTCTAGCACACTAATGTCCAAAACACTCTTACAACCTTCTCACCGAAACAAACAGACCTAAACATCATGAAATCATCAGATCTTACGATGTGTTTTTTTCATACCTGTAGAGCATTTTCTTCTGTGACATGTTAATATCAAGCTTCAAGCAATTCATACAAATAGGAAAATAAAATGTGCTGCACTGAAAACACATATTTTGCAGAGACAGGGCAAAATGGGGGGCAGAAGTCCATTAGGCATCTTCTGATTCAGTTTTCACCGTCAAAAATATGAGCGGTAAAAGCATTTCCAGAATTCAGTTACTTCCGTGAGGCGAGGAAAAAAAAGGAAAGATAAATAGGAAGGAACTTCAGATAGGACTTGTGCAAACAACAGACTCATAGGTTTGGAAAAGACAATTTGTTGCTTTTCAGAACTTGTAATACATTGAGATTGTGATTCACTGAACTTCTAGGGAGGAATTAGAGGAGATCTTTAATTTCTTCAGTAAAACATTTCAATTAAATGTTCAAATGTACGTCTATCTGGTTTCTCCAGCATATTTTTTAAACAGATGGCATACTACTAATAAATTTTGTTATCTCTTCATCACCATCTCCCACCAATGATTGGGTGAAGAAGTGAAAAATACTGCCAAGACCGGTACTTTTTTTTTTAATGTTTATTTTTGAGAGAGATAGAGACAGGATGTGAGTGGGTTAGGGGCAGAGAGAGAGGGAGACACAGAATCTGAAGCAGGCTCCAGGCTCTGAGCGGTCAGCACAGAGCCCGACGCGGGGCTTGAACTCATGAGTTGTGAGATCATAACCTGAGCCGAAGTCGGACGCTCAACCGACTGAGCCACCCACGCACCCCCTGCCAAGACCAGTAATAATGAGGAGAATGACAGCTACGGTTAGGATTTCATTTTAATACGGTAGGATTTTGTTCTACTGAATTAAGGTTGTTTGATAATAACTCATGAGTTTCAGTAGGAAAAGAATTTCCTCTGTAGCTCACAAAGAACCTAAAATGTACATACCACTCCAAAAAAAAAATTTTTTTTTCAAAGCCCCACCATGCAGAAAATTTACTTAGCTTGATATACACAGACTTCATATAAGGGGAAAAACAAGTGTCTGTTACCTTCAATGCCCAATATTAGAATGACTGTGACTTACGGTCAAATTTGAAATGATGATGACGTGATAAATTGAATAATAGGAACTGTCTTGTTTTTCATATTTAGTGTAATCAAGCTAATGGCTTTTGTATAATTTTCCAAACTACTTAATGGATGTTTTATGATTTAAAAGAATTCGCTTTCTTGTCAGACAAAATATAAAGAATCCAGATTTTCTGGTTTCTTGTATTTATTTGTATGTGTTGGAGCAGTCATTCTAGGCATTGATCTATAAACAAATGCCAGTCTGTGATGAAATATTCATAGTGAAATAAAAAAAATTAGGACAATGCAGTAGTTGCTTTTTTTTTTTAATCTATATAGAGCTCAATGTCTTCAAACAGTATGATGATTCCTAAAAAAATTAAACATACAATTACCATATGACCCCCAAATCCCACCTCTGGGCTTACACCCAAAGGAACTGAAAGCAGGGACTCAAACAAATACTTGTACACCCATGTGCATAGCACCATTATTCACAACAGTCCAGAAGTGGAAGCGACCTGTGTCCATCCATGGATGAATGTAACATTGTAACCCGATGGGATATTATTCAGACCTCAAAAGGAAGGAAATTCTGACACCTGCTACAACAGGGATGAACCTTGAGGACATTACACTAAGTGAAATGAGCCAGTCTCAAAAAGACAAATACTGTATGATTCCACTTATATGAGGTAACTAGAGAGTAGCCACATTCATAGGGCAGAAAGTAGGGTGATGGTTCCCAGGGGCTTCGGGGAGGAGGATTTCGTGACTCGTTAACGGATACAGAGTTTCAGTTTTGCAAGATGAAGAGCCCTGGAGATGGGTCGCACAGCAATGGAATTTAATTCACGCCATAGAACTGTACCCTTAAAGGGGCGCCTGGGTGGCGCAGTCGGTTAAGCGTCCGACTTCAGCCAGGTCACGATCTCGCGGTCTGTGAGTTCGAGCCCCACGTCGGGCTCTGGGCTGGTGGCTCAGAGCCTGGAGCCTGTTTCTGATTCTGTGTCTCCCTCTCTCTCTGCCCCTCCCCCGTTCATGCTCTGTCTCTCTCTGTCCCAAAAATAAATAAACGTTGAAGATAAAAAATTAAAAAAAAAAAAAAAAGAACTGTACCCTTAAAAACAGTTAAGACGATACATTTTGTCTTATGTATAGATACCATAATTAAACATTTCTTTAAAATTTGTTAAAGGGAGGGGTGCTTGGGTGGCTCCGTCAGTTAAGCGTCCAACCCTTGGTTTTGGCTCCGGTCATGATCTCACAGTGTGTGAGTTGGAGCCCCGCATCCGCCCCTATGCTGACAGCGCAGAGCCTGCTTGGGATTCTGTCTCCCTCTCTCTCTGCCCTTCCCCCCCCCCCCCAAAATAAATGAAAATAAACTCTAAAACATTTTCTTAAAGCTAAATGTATTCAATTTGCAAGACTTTCCTTTCGTTTAAGATCATGTCCCTTCTATCCTCATGATAGTTGTAGATGGCAGTTTGGGGGGGGGGGGGCAGATTTGTTTTTTTGTGTATTTGGGTTTTTCTTTTTTACTTCCTTATTTGACACAATAAACGTTTGCACCCTGTTATTGATTCCTAAATCAGTTTGAATTTTTATGGGCCTGTGAAACCAAAAAGTTGGCGAACCATTGCTCAAGAGATCAGTGGTTCTCACCTTTGTTTTTCCTGCCTGTCCCAATGCACTGGAGTGAATGACAGACCTCCATCAACCTCAGTGGGGCTTATTGTCAGCTGGAATTTTGGCCTTAAAGGGGCAGTGTGCATATCAGAATGGTTGGGAGTCATGAATATTAGATGGGCCCCAGGGGGGTCTAATAGGGCCCTCTCCACAACCCCCTCCCCCCTGCCTTCCAGGTGACATTGACTCCTCCCCAAACCTAGCTAAACTGAGAATTCTTGCTTAGTAATATTCATCCATCTAGGATATTTTAGTGGGGCTAGAAAGTACTTGGACACTTCATTTGTTAATTCACCCTTTTGCCTTCTCTACAGGGCTGTCTTAGCCTCCCAGAAAATTGGTAGGACTTCCAAAGAAGGCAAGTCCTTCTGAAATCTCCAACAACTAATCCCCTAGAGAAGGGTTTCTTTATTGCCCAGACTAATTCTTTACACTGGGATTTAAATACACTTTTCCTTACTCTTTCAGGCTAGCTTGTCTAAATATTCTTGGTCATTGTTTCCTCAAGGAAAAAATGGAAGAGATTAAGTCAGGTCTTTCAAACTGCAGGTTATGACCTGTTAGTGGAACAGAAGACCAGTTCAGTTAGGCATGCCCAGGATTTTTTTTTCCTTAAAAAAATTTTTTTTAATGCTTATTTTTGAGAGAGAGAGAGAGAGAGAGAGAGAGAGAGAATGAGTGGGGGAGGGAAGAGAGAGATGGAGACACAGAATCCAAAGCAGACTCCTGGCTCTGAGCTGTCAGCACAGAGCCCGACGCGGGGCTTGAACTCATGAACGGTGAGATCATGACCTGAGCCGAAGTTGGACACTTAACCGACTGAGCCACCCCAGGGCCCCAAGGATTTTTTTTATCTAATGAAAGAGAAGTGTGTTGAAAGACTAGAAGATATCAAAGTGCATCACATGTAGTGAAGGTTAATACTATTCCATGAAACTCTGTATATATTCTGGGCCAACACATAAAATGTGTCTCCTAAATTGGGCCATAGTCAAAAATGTTAGGAAACCATTGGATTCATTAAGTGATCTGTGTAGTCTGTTCTAGCTTAAAATTCTATAAAGCTCATTTTACTAGTAAACACAGACCTTCCCTTCACCCACACCAGCTCACCACCCCCCTCAGCAGATCCAAGAGCTCTTATCTGTCCTTGAGAGTCCTGTGAGCAATTTGCCTTGATTCCTTCATGCAGACCCGGACATTGGGCCTTCCTTTGAGTCTCTCCTGGCCCTGGAATAATGATTTCATAGTGCTTCTTCTACTATATTGTAATTGGTTTCCTTTTGTCCATCTCCCCAGCAAGCTGTGCGTGTCCTTTAGTGAGGTCTGTTGCACATAAAGGAATGAGGGAAGGAAGGAACCAACAGTGTATTGCTTAAGAGAGTGGTTCTCAGCCCTGGCATCACATCAGAATCCCCTGGGAAGCTTTTTAAAAGCCCAGGACTGGGGCGCCTGGGTGGCGCAGTCGGTTAAGCGTCCGACTTCAGCCAGGTCACGATCTCGCGGTCTGTGAGTTCGACCCCCGCGTCAGGCTCTGGGCTGATGGCTCGGAGCCTGGAGCCTGTTTCCCATTCTGTGTCTCCCTCTCTCTCTGCCCCTCCCCCGTTCATGCTCTGTCTCTCTCTGTCCCAAAAATAAATAAAAAACGTTGGAAAAAAAAAAAAAAGCCCAGGACTCACACCACACCCAGACAATGAAACAGCATCGCTGTCCGTGGAGCCCCAACATCAGGACACTTTCGAGCCCCCCTGGGGAGTCCAGCATGCAGACAAGGTTGAGACCCAAGGGCTTAGACCAGAACCTCGGGATCTTGTTATGATGCAACTTCTGATTCCCTAGGTCTACAGTGGGGTTCGAGATTCTTTCTCACGTACTTTCCAGGTGGTGTTGATACTGTTTGTCTGCAGACTACACTTTCAGGAACAAGAGTAGAGTGTCTGATGGAGGCTGGCAACATAGAATAAGCTGAGACAGCAAAATCAAACAGACCTGAAAGCCAGCAAAGGTGGTGACCAGGCGTGTGGTTTCTGGAGTAAAGTGCCTGGCACAGTTTCTTACTAGCTATGTGACCTTGGGCCATCTACTTAAGAGTTTTCCCGTCTGATGATGGTAACTCATGGAGTGGTTGTGAGGACCAAGCAGCACGCTTCTGAAAGACTCAGGCACATACATGTGCATTATCAGTAGCATGATTATGTATCCCAACTCCACTTACATTTGCCAAGCCTCGTGCCCTTGGCAAATGAACTTAACCTCTCTGGGCTTCGGCTTCCTCAAATGTGAAATGGGAACTCATAACATCCATCTTACGAGATGGGCTTTACATAAAGAGACGGCATGTAACATTCTTAGCACGGTATTTGACCCGTGCACGTGATCAATAGATGGTTATTCCTCACATTAGTTTCATTTGAATGGGGATAAATCATTTTGACCTCCCATAGGTAATTCTCCATTTAGCCATCTGCCAGCGCTCAGAAACTGCTCCTGCCCCCACCCTCCACGGGCCCCGGGGTGAGGGCCAGATGACAGGAGATGCAAAGCTCATCTCACTCTTTATTTCAACGTGTTATACTTCAACAGCAGGACCTGTTTTTATTACCCTACTGAGTTCACATGGGTAGCTTTGGGCAGCAGCAATTATTGTCCTTATTAATTTATAGACGAAGAAACAGACGTGGCTCTGACATGTTGGATTTTCTCGAGCAAGTCCCATATGAAGGATAAAAGCTCCTAATTCTAATCAGAGCCAGAGAAAATACTCCTGACTTCATGCTTCTTTAAATCCTCTCTTGCAAAACCCTTTGAAGACTGCAACATTCCAGGTGTTGGGCCGGATTCCAAGAACCCACGGCAGAGGTGTGAACAAATGGAACCTCTGCAGGATCACAGGCTAGGGGTCTGGGGGAGGACGGGGAGCAGCAGGCTCCGACAGGTGGGGATGGCGACAGACCGCATATGAGGTGTCACAGAAGAGGTGCTGTTATGGCAGTGAAGGTTCAGGAGGAGTTGATAAGTGGGAAGGGGGGGAAGGCGTTCAGGAAGAGAGAACAGCATGGACAGTGGCGATACGGTAGGAAACTGCTTGGGATGGTCAGGTCAGTATGTTTGGGGAATGGCAGGGGGCCAGAGTGGAAGAAGATAGAGCTAGAAAGTCAGCCTGGGCCAGACTCTAAGGCAGATAAAAGAGCTGGGATTTCATCCTGTTGGCCGTCAGAGGATGACCACGTAATTCATCATCCATCTAGGTCACTTTTGGGAGTAAAAAGCCCAGAGGGAATAAGAGAGCACCCAACACACAACTGCCCTGGTCCAGGCTAACAGGGACGTCCAGTCACCCTAGCTCTGGAAAAACCTGAAGGCCGGACACTGTTCACGTTTGGGTGTATGAGAGCAGATTCTGGTAGCAGTGCAGACTGGGAAGGAGAGGCCGTGCCTACAGTCGGGCAGATGGCTGGGAGGGCAGCGGGGGGTAGAGAGGAGAGACGTCCAGGAATGGTTTCATCAGAAATGCAGTGGATTGAATATATGGGGACAGAGGGAGGGGGAGGGAGAATATTCCATGACTCAGAATTATCCAGGCTGGGTGATGTGAGGACTAAGCTAAGGAAGACAAGAAGAGGAGCAGGTTTGGGGGAGAGCTGGTACAGTCCGAGCACGTCGAGTTGGAGACACTTGCTCAAAACCGTTGTCAGTGTCAGCGTCCCACAGGCGGTTAGGGCTCAAGGCGTGGAGCTCACAGGTGGAGACTGGGGACAGAGACTGGGTCACTATAGATAACGGTGCTAGGAGGAAGTTGCTGAAAATCACCAAGGGAGAGGAGCTAGGGAGGGAGAAAATATGAAATATGAAACCTAGGATGCACTTGCAAGAAACGGGAAGGGGCTGGTGGGAGAAGAGGAGCTGGCGAAGAAAGATGGGGTCAGAGCGGGTAGAAGGGCAAACGGGAGAAAGAGTGCCCCAGAAGGTGATAGAAGGAGCAGGTTTGGGGACTGACGACCGATTCGTTCACTCAGGACCCTCAGCTAGCGTGGGATGAAGACTGACGCCATTCTTGAGGCGAGGGCGTCCAGCGTTGTTCAACTTTCTGGAGCGGTGGGAGTGGGACCCTGGCCACACGGCACGTTGAAGGCAGCGGGGGCATGAGTCCTCGAAGCCAACTCTGGACCCGCTTCCCTGGAGGCTCCGATGGATCTGAAGGAGAAGGAGCTTGCAGCGGCTTGAGGGTGAGGCAATTTCCCTGCTTCCTCATGCTGTTTACTTCTGAGTCTGGTGGAAACATGTGGTTAGGAAATTAGAGACAGAGACGCTGAATTTACCCCAGGTCCCCTGGGTCTCACTTTCACAGTCTGGGAGCTGAACTTGAAGCGTTTTTTCCTTGTCCAGAGCAGTAGCGGGTTTAAGCAATTGTGTTGAGAGTGTTTTTCAGCCCCAAATCTTGATGTCTTTGCTTGTATTCGGGTGTAACTTGGTAACGGCCCAGTTAGGACATTGCAGTGTCTAATACTTCCGCACACACATCGGTGGTGTAGGCCACGAGCGCTTTGCTATTATATACAATGAAAAAAATCAATTGAAAGAAGTTTACTTAATGAATATTCATGACTCTGTGCGTAAGACCAAAGATGGATGAATCCTGTGCCCTGAGAGCAATTGGGTTATTTGTCTTATTATTGAGTTGTAAGAGTTCGTTATTTATAGATGCCGGAGAGCAAAGCTTACAAGACACATGATCTCCAAATATTTTCCCCTATTCTGTGGGCTGTCTTTCTACTGTAATCGTGTCCTTTGAAGCACATTTTTTATTTTGAGAAGATCCAGTTGATTTATCTGTTGGCATACGAATGTTCATAGAATTCCCCGTAAGATTGGTAGTAATGTCTCGATTTTAGAACTTTTTTTTTTTGCAACGTTTATTTATTTTTGGGACAGAGAGAGACAGAGCATGAACGGGGGAGGGGCAGAGAGAGAGGGAGACACAGAATCAGAAACAGGCTCCAGGCTCTGAGCCATCAGCCCAGAGCCCGACGCGGGGCTCGAACTCATGGACCGCGAGATCGTGACCTGGCTGAAGTCGGACGCTTAACCGACTGCGCCACCCAGGCGCCCCTCGATTTTAGTACTTTTATTCTTCTCTCGGTGTCAGTCCAACTAAAGCTTTGTAAATTTTATGAGGTTTTCATCAATTGACAAATGGGCAAAGGATTTGAATATACATTTCTCCAAAGAATATTTGCCAATGCCGATGAGCACACAGAGGGATGTTCAACATCATTAGTCTACCCATCATCTATTAGGATGGGTAGAATAAAAAAAGACAGAAATAACACGTGTGGGTAAGGATGCGCAGAAATTGAAACCCCTTGTGATTGCTCACAGAAATGGGAAATGGCATGGCCTCTTTGAAAAACAGTCTAATTGTTCCTCAGAAAGTTAATCAGAGACCTTGGAGACACCCTTACCCCAGGGCTGCCTGCGCTGCCTAGCCGTAGTGAACCCCATGATGTTCTCCAACATCGCCACGGACAACAAACCCTTGGGCCACGTGTCCTTTGAGCTGTTTGCGGACAAAGTTCCAAAGACAGCGGAGAACTTTCGTGCTCTGAGCACTGGGCCGAAAGGATTTGGCTCTAAAGATTCCTGCTTTCATAGGACTATTCTGGGATTTCTGTGCCAGGGCAGTGACTTCCCACACCATTAATGGCACTGGCGACAAGTCCATCGATGGGGAGAAATGCGATGATGAGAATTTCATTCTGAAGCACATGGACCCCGGCATCTTGTCATGGCCAATGCTGGACCCAACACAAATGCTTCCCAGTTTTTCATCTGCACTGCCGACACTGAGTGGTTGGATGGCAAGCATGTGGTCTTGGCAGGGCGAAAGAGGGTATGTTGTAGAAGCCATGAAACACTATGGGTCCATGAATGGCAAGACCAGCAGGAAGATCACCATTTGACTTGTGTTTTTATCTTAACTACCAGACCATTTCTTCTGTAGCTCAGAAGAGCCCCCTTCACCCCCATCTGCTCAAATTGTTCGATAATCTTTGTGCTTTCGCTGCAGTTCTATGGGTTCCACATTTTCCTTACTCTCCTCCAAGTCTGGCTGGATTGCAGAGTTAAGTTTATGATTATGCAATAAGAACTAAACAAACAAAAATAGTTAAACAGAGAGTAATCATGAGACCCGGAAATTCTATTTCTAGGTACATACCTAAGAGAATTAAAAACATGTGTCACGCAAAAGGGTGTAAACAAATGTTCATAGCAGCATTATTTGTAATAGCCAAGATGTGAAAACAACCCAGATGGCCATCAACTGATTAACAAACACAATGGAATATTATTCTACCCTAAAAAGGAATAATGTTACATGCTACAAAATGGATGAAACTTGAAAACACTATGCTCCGTGAAAGAAACGAGATGGAAAAAGCCCCATATTCTATGATTCCATGCATATAAAATGTCCAGAGTAGGTGAATCCATAGAGACAGAGAGTGGCTTAGTGTTTTCCAGAAGCAAGCCTGGGGGAGGTGAAAAGGGGGTGACAGGGTTCCTTTTGGGGTGATGAAAATGCTCTGGAATTAGATAGGGGTGATGGTTGTACAACTTTGTGAATGTACTAAAAACCATTTTTTAAAGGATACTTTAAAAGGGCAGATCCTATGGTTGTAAACTGTATCTCAATTAAAAATTAAAAAGACTTCATGAACACCATTAGGCTCTTGACCCCACCATTTTCTCCCAATTTGTCTTATCGACTCCTGACCTCACTGCCTTCCCCATACAGATCGGTTGTCTATGCCTTCACCCACAGTATTGCCTCTGTCCCTCTGTCTGGAATGATGTCCTGTTCTCCACCTTGTTTGCAAGACTAACTCCTACTCATCCCGCAAAACCGCAAGCACTTTTTTCCTGCAGAAAGACTTCCTGAACCCTCCAGAGTTCATTTCTTCCTCCCCTGTGTCCCGCCTTGTCCCTCGTATATACTTGCAATATTTATCACACAGGTCTAATTACTTTGTTTAGGAAATGAGCTCTTTGAGAGAGAGAATCCCGTTTTAAAGACTGTTCCCTCCTCAGGGCCTAGAACAAATCGTTGCAATTAAGTAAAGGTTTGTTGAATTGTAGTTAAAGTTAAAACTGTATTTCATGCTGCATACTGCATAAAGTAACAGGGGTTTTTTTTGTTTTGTTTCAGAAAGCAAGGAAGAGATGGGCCCTTCATCAGATAGTTTTTGGCTTTAGCGATACAAAACTATTCCAGCTAATTGTTCCCCAAGGTTTTCAAAAGGACTAAAATGCCTTAGCACCAAACCCCAACATTCCTGGCACACAAGCATGGCTGTACGAAGGGACGACTCTTTCTGGCTGGGCAGTCTCTGTGCCGGGCAAGCAGGCAGAGGCCTCACAGGTGAAGCTTCTTCATAAACGCGGTGACCAAGGAAAAACCCATTGCCGCTTTCACCTTGTGCTTGTGTGATCGAGATGATTCTGCCGAGCTGCTGTTAATACTTCTGCAATTGTCAAACGAGCCAATGAGAAATGCGTCGAAGTCGCTCCACACCAGCGCTCAGACCCATTACTGTAGGTCACAACAGCGATTACTTCTTGCCAGAACATGCGCTTACGGAGAGGTGCCTCCAAGATACAGCAATCTTGTTTGTCCGAGAAGCCCTCGCCGTTTCTAGGGGAACATGGGGCAGATCTGAAAGCCCGGTCTCACTAGTACGTGGCAGGGCTCCTCCTGAGGTCACATATTTGGAATAACAAATGTCACAGATCCCCTATGTTGGCTTGACCCCACCCCACCCCTTTTTCCCTAGCCATTTTGACCATGAACATGTCTGGATGCAGGGGGCCTGTGCGGCTCAGTCGGTTCAGCACCCGACTCTTGGTTTCGGCTCAGGTCACGATCAGGAAGTTTTGTGGGTTTGAGCTCCACATCGGGGCTCTGCACTGGGAGCATGGAGCCTCCTGCTGGGATTCTCCCTCTCGCTCTCTCTCTCTGCCCCTCC
Organism: Prionailurus viverrinus; assembly: GCF_022837055.1. Taxonomy (NCBI): domain Eukaryota; kingdom Metazoa; phylum Chordata; class Mammalia; order Carnivora; family Felidae; genus Prionailurus; species Prionailurus viverrinus. The sequence continues at coordinate 122,095,584 of NC_062562.1, read as the reverse complement.
CCCGTTGGCACTGTCTCCGTCTCTCTCAAAATAAGTAAACTTAAAAAAAAAACAAAAAACCTGGATGCTTGGAACTTCTCAGCAAACACAAAATTTACAAAGCTCACAGAGGCTTGGAAACATAGCCTATCTGCAGGCAATGAGATAGTAGGTGGGGATTGAGGATAAAGGATAAAAGAGGTTTCGGTGTTGAATGAGGGGAAACCACATTGTACCAAGGCACAACAAAAACCCTGATGAACAGATCTGCGCGAGGTGACAGTAGAGGGGGTGTGTGTGTGTGTGTGTGTGTGCACACGCGCATGCAATGACGCATGTGAGCGAGGTGAAAGGGGGTGGGAGTGTGTGAGGCAGGGTGAGCAAGAAAGGGAAAAGAGAAGTGGGGGAGGGGGATGAGAGAGAATGCTCCGGTAATCTCTGGGAGCTGAGCTGACTTCCCACCACGTTGAGGGGCCATGCCTGCGGCTGACAGTATGTGTCCTGTCCCCATACAAGACAATGTGAAAGGGACAGAGCCAGTGGGGACAGCTCTAGAGGATCTGTAGAATGGAGAGAGTTCGGCTTGAACTTGCTTCATCGATACTTTCGGACCAGCTAGCAGTCGTGGGAAAGCAGAAATAACAAAATGGGGACCCTTCAGTGGATTTGAGTTGAAATGGAGTCCTGAGCCCATGAGGACTTTCCCGCGGTGGAGTGTCATTGTTCTTTGTGACAAGCAACAGAGCTTTCGAGAAACTGGCAGGCCTGACTGACCAACCTGATGCAGTGGTTGTCTGCAGAATGGGCTTAATAGTCTGCCCTTTCTGAGGGTCTGCTTGCTCAAGGGCAGGGAAGAATGAGAGAAGCAGACCAGACAAGAGGCCTCTTACAATTTCCTTGAACTCCCAATTGTAGGGTCGTCACTACACATGACGATGTCTCGAAAGCCATCTGGCAAATAACTGGCCCCAAGCTGGGATTATTAAAAATGAGGTTTAGGAAGAACGAGGTACAATCAGGGCCATTATGAGAACCAGGTCTAAGGGACTGGACATAACATGATAGAAGGCTCATTTATAAGACAAATCTCCACACCATGAAGAACGTTATTTCTTTTCTGAGTAAAGCTTTTTAGTTCTTTTTAGCCTTCCTGTGTTTTTTAATTTTTTAATGATTTTTTTTTACTGTTTATTCATTTTTTGAGAGAGAGAGAGAGAGAGAGAGTGAGGGAGGGACAGAGAGAGAGGAAGACACAGAATCTGAAGCAGGCTCCAGGCTCTGAGCTGACAGCACAGAGCCTGATGCGGGGCTCAAACTCATGAACCTCGAGATCATGACCTGAGCCAAAGCCGGACGCTTAACCGACTGAGCCACCCAGGCACCCCTCAGTGTTTTAAAAATAATCTTAAATGTATGGAAACCAATTTGATGATACATTTCATATTAAAAAATAATAATCTCAAAGGGGGTAAATCACCCAAAAAAATCACCCAAGAACCTACCACTCAGAGTCAACTACTATTAACATTTCAACATATTTCCAATCTTCCTTCCATTAATTTCTCTTTCTTTCTTCCTTTCCTTTGTTAGTAGGCTCCACACTCAGCATGGAGACCAACATGGGGACTGAACTCAGGACCTTAATAAAGATCAAGAGTCAGACACTTAACCGGCCTAGCCACCCAGGCTACCCCTCATTTTTCTTTCAATAACTGAAATCATGATGTGTCTGGATTAGTTGGGCTTTTGTTGCGGTTGATGCAAGGTGGAAGGTTTGCTAAAGTCACCTTAAGTAATCAAGAAATGGAAGTTTACTGTAAGAGCACAGGCCTGATATCATGGGCCCCCAGGACTGAATATCAGGTCTCATGGTGTCTAGAATGTAGCTCTGAGACTTCAGGTCATGCAGGACCCAGCACAGCTTTAGCAAACCAGGTTATTTATTTCCCTCTCACTTCCTTAACCCTATGGACTTGTGGCAGACGGTGTTTTCCAGAGATGGCTGCAACAGTATCTCCTATTCCCCGTGCCGCTCCAGACCGTTGCCACTCCTGTGGCAAGATGGGGAGCCTATGACCCCTGCCTTTGATACTAGGATGACCTTGGTGACCTCCAACAACGCTCTGACTTCTAAGTCCAGGTCATAAACATGCCATGTGCTAAAAGAAAGGAACGGAAAGGAAAAGAAAGGAAAGGAAAGGAAAGGAAAGGAAAGGAAAGGAAAGGAAAGGAAAGAGAAGAAAAGGAAAAGAAAAGAAAAGAAAAGAAAAGAAAAGAAAAGAAAAGAAAAGAAAAGTCATGCTCTTCAACCTTGTCCTTTTGAAACCCAGTCACCATGTTGGGAGGAAGTCCATGAAGAAAACCATGTGGAGGAGAACAGAGGCCCATGGCTCATAGTGAGCCCAAAGGTGCCAGCTCTGTGAGTGAGCCATATTGAAACTGGACCCTCTACCCCCAGGTGAACTTCCCTCCCTGACTCTCCTCATGAAACAGAAAAGAACTGTCACCACTCAGCTCTGAAAAATTATAGACTTGTGAGGGCACCTACAAATGAGTGGCTTAGTCAGTTAAGCCTCCGACTCTTGATCTCGGCTCAGGGTCAAGAGTGTAAGCCCCACATTAGGCGGCACCCTGGACATGAAGCCTACTTAAAAAATGATAATAAATAAAATAAGAAATAGATGTGTTAGCAAGATAAATTTTTTTTTACATTTATTTATTTTTGAGAGACAGAGACAGAGCACAAGCAGGAGAGGGGCAGAGAGAGAAGGAGACACAGAATCCAAAGCAGGCTCCAGGCTCTGAGCTGTCAGCACAGAGCCCGATGGAGGGCTCGGACTCACGAACCGTGAGATCATGACCTGAGCCGAAGTCAGATGCCCAACCGACTGAGCCACCCAGGCGCCCCAGCAAGGTAAATTTTTGTTGCTGTTTTAAGACACCAAGTTTGGGGATGGTGCGTTATACAACAGTAGATAATGGAGACACTGCTTCATCGCCACCATGTTGGAGACTTGACAACTTTTTAACCTCTCCCCTGTGTCCTATTGCTTTGCTGTCCCTGGACCTCAACTTCAGGTTCTGCCGAGGAATGTTCTGCATGGTCCAGTTATTCACTATCTTCCCTGATGGCCATTCTGTAGATAAACGGCCTTTTCCTGGGCAGCGTTCCATCCCTGGCCCAGCTGTGGTCAGCTGGAAAGGTCACCGGATAAAAGACCCATATAAAAGAACCATAAGGAATGGCTGGCATTCTAGGACCTGTACTAGGCAGTTTAGGCCCTGCTTGGCATATAAGTTTAGTATTGATTTTTTTCCTCTTTAACCTTATTATAAGCATTTGCAATGTTACGAACACTTCACGAACACAGTTTTTAAAAACTACTTTATAGATTACTTCGTAGATATGATCTACTGAATCATTACCTTTTGTGAACATTTAAGCTGTCTGTAGCAATTTTCTTTTTTCTTTTCTTTTTTCTTTTCTTTTCTTTTTACTGTCCTACGTAATAACGCAGTGCACATTGTTTGATATAAAGTTTGTTTCCCTAAGAAAAATATTTCCCTAAGAATTAAAGTACAGTGTCGAAAGGATGAGCATTTTCGAGCCTCTTAAAACGTGTTGCCAAATGGTGTCCGGAAAGCTCATATCCAAGTTCATATCCATGAACCTTGTTCATATCCATTTCCCTTCCTGCTAATTTTTTACCACATCCTGACCAGCAGTGAGAATTCACATTGTTGCAAAAGCATGGCTATTTCAATGGTTTGAAATTTCTTTCATTAATGAAGTTGAACATTTTTTTTCAAATGTATAGGTACCTCTTATATTTCCTTTCTAGTGACTTGTCAATATATACACATGGAACTTCCTTCTCTGGGGCCTAGAAATGTTAATAGAAGAGGAAGTTTCATTTAAATATATTTGCCCTAAGTTTTTGTCTCTTCTCATTCCTCTATGGAGCTCCCATTCTTCTTTTCCTTAATGTTTCATTGTCGTGTTTTTAACTATGATCTTTCTTGTTTTATAGTTTTCCGTAGCCTATCTTTAGAGATTCTAAGGAGAAACACTTTGTCCAAACCATTGGAATTTAGATTTCAGTTTAAAACTTTATCGCAAAGCGGAATCTCAGGATCCAAATATGCCTGTCTCTCCTTGGATTACATAATGAAATCCAACACTGTGTCGGTTTTGATTATTTCAGGTTATATGTACGTAAGAATCCAAGGTTTTATTTTTTTTTCTTTCCATTTGTGTTAGTCAGCATTCTCTAGAGAAACCCAGAATAGAGGTGTCTTCCTTCCTTCCTTTCTTCCTTCCTTCCTTCCTTCCTTCCTTTCCTTCCTTTCTTCCTCCCTGCCCCTTATCTATCTATCTGTCAGTCTATCTATCGAGAGATTTATGATAAGGAATTGGGTCACATGATTATGGAGGCTGTAAAGTCCCAAGATCTGCATTTGGCAAGCCGGAGACTCAGGAGAGTGGATGGTAGTTCCAGTCCAAATCTGAAGTCCTGAGAACCAAGAATGCTAATGTATTTCCAGCCCAAAAGCCAGTAGGCTTCAAGACTCAGGAAGAGCCAGTGTTTCAGTTTGAGTCCAAAGGCAACAGAAGACCAATGTCCCAGCTCAAAGTCAGTTAGGCAGGAGAAGTTCCTTCTTACTCAGGGGAGGGTCTGTCTTATGTTTCTAGTCAGTCCTTCAACTGATTGGATGAGGCTCACATTAGGGAGGGCCATCTGCTTTATTCAGTCTACTGATTTAAATGTTAACCTCATCCAGGAACACCCTCAAAGGCACATGGAGAATGGAGAATAACTTGACCACGTATCTGGGCACCTCATGACCTAGACAAGCTGACACATAAAATTAACTATCACACCTTTGGGGCACCTGGGTGGCTCAGTAGGTTGAGTGTCTGACCTTGGTTTCAGCTCAGGTCACGCTCTCACAGTTTCAGGAGTTCAAGCCCCATGTCGGGCTCTGCACTGGCAGCACAGAGCCTGCTGGTGATTCTCTCTTTCTCTCTACCTCTCTCTGGCCCTTCCCCACTCACACTATCTCTGTCCCTCTCAAAAGAAATAAACTTAAGAAAAAACAACTTAAAAAGGTATATTAAAAAACACATTGAGATAGCTATTACCAAAAAGGGAGGAGGAGGAAGTGTTGATGAGGATTTGAAGAAACCAGAACTGTGGTATACTGTTGGTGGGAATGTAAAATGGTGCAGCTTTGGTGCTAAACAATATTGTGTTTCCTCAAAAAGTTACCCATAGAATTACCACGTGGTCCAGCAATTCCACTTCCAGGGATACACCCAAAAGAACTGAAAGCAGGGACTCAAACAGATACTCATTTACCCATGTTCCTAGCAGCCCTTTTCATGGTAGCTAGAAAATGAAAACAAGGCAAGTGTCTATCAACAGACGAATGAATTTAGTTTATTTTTTAAGTAAACTCTACACCGAGCGTGGGCCTCAAACTCACAACCCCAAGATCACGAGTTGCACACCTTTCCAACCGAGCCAGCCAGGTGCCCCAACAGGTGCATGAATTTTTTTTTTAATTTTTTAAATTTTTTTTATTATTTTTTTTAATATATGAAATTTATTGTCAAATTGGTTTCCATACAACACCCAGTGCTCATCCCAAAAGGTGCCCTCCTCAATACCCATCACCCACCCTCTCCTCCCTCCCACCCCCCATCAACCCTCAGTTTGTTCTCAGTTTTTAACAGTCTCTTATGCTTTGGCTCTCTCCCATTCTAACCTCTTTTTTTTTTTTTTTTCCTTCCCCTCCCCTATGGGTTCCTGTTAAGTTTCTCAGGATCCACATAAGAGTGAAACCATATGGTATCTGTCTTTCTCTGTATGGCTTATTTCACTTAGCATCACACTCTCCAGTTCCATCCACGTTGCTACAAAAGGCCATATTTCATTTTTTCTCATTGCCACGTAATATTCCATTGTGTATATAAACCACAATTTCTTTATCCATTCATCAGTTGATGGACATTTAGGCTCTTTCCATAATTTGGCTATTGTTGAGAGTGCTGCTATGAACATTGGGGTACAAGTGGCCCTATGCATCAGTACTCCTGTATCCCTTGGATAAATTCCTAGCAGTGCTATTGCTGGGTCATAGGGTAGGTCTATTTTTAATTTTCTGAGAAACCTCCACACTGCTTTCCAGAGCGGCTGCACCAGTTTGCATTCCCACCAACAGTGCAAGAGGGTTCCCGTTTCTCCACATCCTCTCCAGCATCTATAGTCTCCTGATTTGTTCATTTTGGCCACTCTGACTGGCGTGAGGTGATACCTGAGTGTGGTTTTGATTTGTATTTCCCTGATAAGGAGCGACGCCGAACATCTTTTCACGTGCCTGTTGGCCATCCGGATGTCTTCTTTAGAGAAGTGTCTATTCATTTTTCTGCCCATTTCTTCACTGGGTTATTTGTTTTTCGGGTGTGGAGTTTGGTGAGCTCTTTATAGATTTTGGATACTAGCCCTTTGTCCGATATGTCATTTGCAAATATCTTTTCCCATTCCGTTGGTTGCCTTTTAGTTTTGTTGGTTGTTTCCTTTGCTGTGCAGAAGCTTTTTATCTTCATAAGGTCCCAGTAATTCACTTTTGCTTTTAATTCCCTTGCCTTTGGGGATGTGTCGAGTAAGAGATTGCTACGGCTGAGGTCAGAGAGGTCTTTTCCTGCTTTCTCCTCTAAGGTTTTGATGGTTTCCTGTCTCACATTCAGGTCCTTTATCCATTTTGAGTTTATTTTTGTGAATGGTGTGAGAAAGTGGTCTAGTTTCAACCTTCTGCATGTTGCTGTCCAGTTCTCCCAGCACCATTTGTTAAAGAGGCTGTCTTTCTTCCATTGGATGTTCTTTCCTGCTTTGTCAAAGATGAGTTGGCCATACGTTTGTGGGTCTAGTTCTGGGGTTTCTATTCTATCCCATTGGTCTATGTGTCTGTTTTTGTGCCAATACCATGCTGTCTTGATGATTACAGCTTTGTAGTAGAGGCTAAAGTCTGGGGTTGTGATGCCTCCTGCTTTGGTCTTCTTCTTCAAAATTCCTTTGGCTATTCGGGGTCTTTTGTGGTTCCATATGAACTTTAGGATTGCTTGTTCTAGTTTCGAGAAGAATGCTGGTGCAATTTTGATTGGGATTGTATTGAATGTGTAGATAGCTTTGGGTAGTATTGACATTTTGACAATATTTATTTTTCCAATCCATGAGCAGGGAATGTCTTTCCATTTCTTTAAATCTTCTTCAATTACCTTCATAAGCTTTCTATAGTTTTCAGCATACAGATCCTTTACATCTTTGGTTAGATTTATTCCTAGGTATTTTATGCTTCTTGGTGCAATTGTGAATGGGATCAGTTTCTTTATTTGTCTTTCTGTTGCTTCATTGTTAGTGTATAAGAATGCAACTGATTTCTGTATATTGATTTTGTATCCTGCAACTTTGCTGAATTCATGTATCAGTTCTAGAAGACTTTTGGTGGAGTCTATCGGATTTTCCATGTCTAATATCATGTCATCTGCAAAAAGCGAAAGCTTGACTTCATCTTTGCCAATTTGGATGCCTTTGATTTCCTTTTGTTGTCTGATTGCTGATGCTAGAACTTCCAGCACTATGTTAAACAACAGCGGTGAGAGTGGGCATCCCTGTCGTGTTCCTGATCTCAGGGAAAAAGCTCTCAGTTTTTCCCCGTTGAGGATGATGTTAGCTGTGGGCTTTTCATAAATGGCTTTTATGATCTTTAAGTATGTTCCTTCTATCCCGACTTTCTCAAGGGTTTTTATTAAGAAAGGGTGCTGGATTTTGTCAAAGGCCTTTTCTGCATCGATTGACAGGATCATATGGTTCTTCTCTTTTTTTTGTTAATGTGATGTATCATGTTGATTGATTTGTGAATGTTGAACCAGCCCTGCATCCCAGGAATGAATCCCACTTGATCATGGTGAATAATTCTTTTTATATGCCATTGAATTCAATTTGCTAGTATCTTATTGAGAATTTTTGCATCCATATTCATCAGGGATATTGGCCGGTAGTTCTCTTTTTTTACTGGGTCTCTGTCTGGTTTAGGAATCAAAGTAATACTGGCTTCATAGAATGAGTCTGGAAGTTTTCCTTCCCTTTCTATTTCTTGGAATAGCTTGAGAAGGATAGGTATTATCTCTGCTTTAAACGTCTCGTAGAACTCCCCTGGGAAGCCATCTGGTCCTGGACTCTTATTTGTTGGGAGATTTTTGATAACCGATTCAATTTCTTCACTGGTTATGGGTCTGTTCAAGCTTTCTATTTCCTCCTGATTGAGTTTTGGAAGAGTGTGGGTGTTCAGGAATTTGTCCATTTCTTCCAGGTTGTCCAATTTGTTGGCATATAATTTTTCATAGTATTCCCTGATAATTGTTTGTATCTCTGAGGGATTGGTTGTAATAATTCCATTTTCATTCATGATTTTATCTATTTGGGTCATCTCCCTCTTCTTTTTGAGAAGCCTGGCTAGAGGTTTGTCAATTTTGTTTATTTTTTCAAAAAACCAACTCTTGGTTTCGTTGATCTGCTCTACAGTTTTTTTAGATTCTATATTGTTTATTTCTGCTCTGATCTTTATTATTTCTCTTCTTCTGCTGGGTTTAGGCTGCTTTTGCTGTTCTGCTTCTAGTTCCTTTAGGTGTGCTGTTAGATTTTGTATTTGGGATTTTTCTTGTTTCTTGAGATAGGCCTGGATTGCAATGTATTTTCCTCTCAGGACTGCCTTCGCTGCGTCCCAAAGCGTTTGGATTGTTGTATTTTCATTTTCGTTTGTTTCCATATATTTTTTAATTTCTTCTCTAATTGCCTGGTTGACCCACTCATTCGTTAGTAGGGTGTTCTTTAACCTCCATGATTTTGGAGGTTTTCCAGACTTTTTCCTGTGGTTGATTTCAAGCTTCATAGCATTGTGGTCTGAAAGTATGCATGGTATAATTCCAATTCTGGTAAACTTATGAAGGGCTGTTTTGTGGCCCAGTATATGATCTATCTTGGAGAATGTTCCATGTGCACTCGAGAAGAAAGTATATTCTGTTGCTTTGGGATGCAGAGTTCTAAATATATCTGTCAAGTCCATCTGATCCAATGTCTCATTCAGGGCCCTTGTTTCTTTATTGACCGTGTGTCTAGATGATCTATCCATTTCTGTAAGTGGGGTGTTAAAGTCCCCTGCAATTACCACATTCTTATCAATAAGGTTGCTTATGTTTATGAGTAGTTGTTTTATATATTTGGGGGCTCCGGTATTCGGCGCATAGACATTTATAATTGTTAGCTCTTCCTGATGGATAGACCCTGTAACTATTATATAATGTCCTTCTTCATCTCTTGTTACAGCCTTTAATTTAAAGTCTAGTTTGTCTGATATAAGTATGGCTACTCCAGCTCTCTTTTGGCTTCCAGTAGCATGATAAATAGTTCTCCATCCCCTCACTCTCAATCTGAAGGTGTCCTCAGGTCTAAAATGAGTGTCTTGTAGACAGCAAATAGATGGGTCTTGTTTTTTTTATCCATTCTGATACCCTATGTCTTTTGGTTGGCGCATTTAATCCATTTACACTCAGTGTTATTATAGAAAGATACGGGTTTACCCATATTCCTATTTACCCATGTTCCTAGCAGCCCTTTTCATGGTAGCTAGAAAATGAAAACAAGGCAAGTGTCTATCAACAGACGAATGAATTTAGTTTATTTTTTAAGTAAACTCTACACCGAGCGTGGGCCTCAAACTCACAACCCCAAGATCACGAGTTGCACACCTTTCCAACCGAGCCAGCCAGGTGCCCCAACAGGTGCATGAATCTTTAAAAAGCCCTGAAAAGGAATGAAACTTTGATACATGCTACAATGCGGGTGAACATTGAAAATGTTACACTAAGGAAAGTAAGCCAGACATAAACGGGTGAATACTTAATCTCACTGTGACCCAGTTTCCTCAGTTATAAGTTACGGGTGATAATAACATTAGTACCTTCCTCATAGGGTGGTTGTAGTTGAATACGTGTTAAGGGCCTGGACGTGTGTTTGCTACTGTTGTTGTTACCCTGATTATTAATTTAAGTAAGTCGTTGAGGAAAGGGGTCCTGCTTCCTAATGCTGATAATAAATGATAATAATGATGACTAACACTTAACACACACTTACCATGTTCCAGACACGGTGCTAGGTTACCTCGCGTATATTCCCATTGGCTTTTCTCATTGAATCCCATGAAGTAAAAGCTATTACTATCCCTGTTTCAAAAGTGACAAAACTGAGACTTAGATTTAAAAACTAGCCCAAAGCCACACTGCTAATAGGTGGTGGGTTAGGATCTGAAGTCAGGTGTGGCTCCTAACCTTCTACATCACATTGATAACTCAACAAATGGAACTGTCATTTAACATCACTTAACAGAAAACAGGTTCGATGGCCCAAACTATTTTTCCCCATCCTACTGCTGTTTCTTCTTGGTATTTCTCCACACAATTCCTCAATGGCATTTTTCTACAATTCACATTAGTAATCAAATATCACACTGCTTTTTTTTTTTTTTTAAAAAACTGACAAATACCATTTCTCTAAATGGTATGATTTCTCTAAATCGTAATGAGCTTTAAGAATCTATGCTCTCAAGCCATATGATGGTTGATTTTATGTGTCGACTTGACTGAGCTAAGGGATGCCCAGTTAGCTGGCAAAACATCATTTCTCTGTGCATCTGTGAGGGTGTTTCTAGAAGAGATTAGTATTTGAATCAGTAGACTGAGTAAAGAAGATCGTCTTTAGCATGTAGGTGGGTATCATCCAGTCCATTGAGGAAGTGAATTGGACAAACAGAGGAAGGGAGAATTTGCTGTTTTTGCTTGAGCTGGGACATCCATCTTCTTCTGCCCTGGCCCATCAGTGCGCCTGGTTCCCTAGGTTTCCGACTTGGACTGAATTATACCACTGTCTTTCCTGGCTCTCCAGCTTGCAGACAGCAGATTGTGGGACTTCTCGGCCTCCATATTCCCATGAGCCAATTCCTATAATAAGTCCATATATATATATATATACATATATGTTTCTCTGGAGAATCCTGACTAATTCAACCCAGTACCATAAGCACACCAACCCCCAAAAAAGCCCAAAGCACAAAACTTCCAGATCAAACTGTAAAGCAAACTCTCTGGTGTTAGAAACTTTGGTTACATTATCAAAGACTGGTGCTTTCCAATGAAAACACAAGTTCTAGAAATCTTGTAACAAGATGATTTAATCAAGATGATTTAATATTTAAGGGTATCTAATTTTTGTGGGGCACCTGGGTGGCTCAAGTCGGTTGAGCGTCTGGCTCTTGACTTTGGCTTGGGTTATGATCTCACGGTTTGTGGGTTCAAGCCCTGCATCAGGCTCTATGCTGGCAGTGCGGACCCTCCTTGGGATTCTCTCTTTCTCCCTCTCTCTCTGCTCCCCCCCAACTTGTGTACTCTGTCTCTTTCTCTCTCTCAAAATAAACTTAAAAACAATTTTTTAAAAAGGATATTTGATTTTTTAAAGTTTACTTATTTATTTTGAGAGAGAGGAAGCAAGGGAGGAGGAGAGAGAGAGAGAGAGAGAGAGAGAATCCCAAGTAGGTTCTATGCCCAGCGTGGAGCCTGACATGGGGCTCGATCCCATATGGTAAGATCATGACCCGAACTGAAATCAAGAGTTGGATGCTTAACTGACTGAGTGGTCCAGATGCCCCAAGGATATTTGATTTTTATTAAAAAAAAAAAAAAAAAAAGGTCAAAATCCAGGCAGTGGAGTGTGATAAGGAAGGGAGATAAGTGCCCTATTTGGTCCCATTTCCTATCCATTCAACTGGACACAACTGGGAACATCAGCACGCTCAAGTGGTACAGATGTTTCCAGAGAGCTCAGTTATGGCTGAAAGTGCTGATGAACTCAGTCATATTTCATATTAATCTACCCGGTCTTCTGTGTGAAGCCCGGTGACAGATGTCATAAATCCTACCACAGTCATGATCCACTCCAGGGGATTTGAGGGTGACAGTTGGTTCCAGGGCACGAAAGAACCTGATGCGTTGGACATCTGTTGCAAAGAAAATAAGTGGCTACACAGGGAAAGCTATCTTATAGGGATTTCCCTGTTCATAGTTTTTAGCGACATATGCTGAGTGGCATTTACTGCTCATTAGGCCAGATACCTCTGAGAGAGTCTGCCTAAACTACTATAAATCTCTTATTCGAGCAGCATGTTGATGGCTATGTATATTCATGAGGAGAAAGAAAAAGCTGGTGTGTGTTTCTGAAGGGAGAGATCAGCAAAATGCTGGAGAGTTCAAAATGTAGCTCCACGTCAGTTAGAGCCCAGCTAACAAGCATGCCACACATACACTGCCCTTCTTGAGCCCTTGGCAGACATCAGTAATCAATCACTGCAGATGATCACTGCTGAGACTATGATCTCTGAATCAGGTTCAGCTCAGGCCCCAGGAGCCACGCCCTGCCCTTCAGCCCTGACTCCTCTAAAGAGATTGCCACCCCAGTTAATTGGGGACAGGGAACTAAGTATTTCTGCATTCCCTGCCCCTCCTCTTCCCACCCTGCCTGAGGTTCCAGCTCTCCTTTCTCAAGGCACCCTTTACACCCTTCACTCTTTGTGAACCTCCATGGCCAACACTTGCCCAAGAGGTATTGGCACAGTCAGGGATGGCATTCAGTATATTTAACAACTGGTTTGGCTCAGGTGCTGATCAACCCAAATGGCTCCCTGCCCATAAACAACCATGAAGACAGCCCTGCACACGGTACGCATCACCTTGGAGAAACATGGCAGCCAGCCAGAGCGTTGGCATTTTCAGGCAGCTTTTGAAAGATATGCTGACTCGTATACTCGATAAAAAACAGAACTGTCTGGAAATTCCAAAGGACTTTTGAATTAGTGCGACTGCTTAGTCCAGATTTATGGCCTTCATACTGATTGGGCCAAGCACATTCCTTGTCCTCATGAAGGGTATTCGTGAGGGCGTCCTCTCTTGGATCTTTAGCATTCCTTGGTTACCACCCCTCCCCCACCTCAGCTCTCTGGAATTCTCCACAGCTAACCATTTTTTATATTGAAACATGCCCAGAAAATGAGTTGTTTTGTGGAGGTTCACGTAGTTCCCTCTTAGCATTAGGGTAAAGAGGTGCGGTCCTTTATCTCTGTCAGCTGAAAAGAAAAAAAGAAAGGAAAGAACCTCCATCTAGTAAGTGAAGAATTATATCCTCCTTGGATGAGATGTATCTTAGAACTGTTTCCCAATGTGTGTTCCCTGCAGCTTTTGCTTGTACTTAATCCCCCGGTTTGTTAAAACGTTGATTCCAGGACCCCACTCCCAACCTACTAAATGGGAACCTTCAGGCAGGCAGGCAGGCAGGCAGGCTAGGACTCTACCTTTTTAACCAAGGCTTGCAAACCTGGGGCTTAGAGATTCTCGGTCTTTCTTCCCAGAGACTTGGCCTTTTCTTGAGCGAATTTCTTCACAATGAAGTCTTTAAAACTCAGAACGTTCAACTTTCTTTGTTATCTTCAGAGCAGAATTTGACCACAGATAAAACAAGGTATCAGATATAAACACTGGCCCATGTATCACTGACTAGAAGGGCAATCACTGGTTATGACCCTGGAGGGCAAATGAATTATTTGTTTTTTGACGTCATGAAATCTAGCCAACACTAGTTATTCTTAAGGAGAATAAAAGACAAAGGGACAATCAAGGATAGATGGTACCAAAGAGGAGATAATCCAGAATGTTTTACACCTAGTTCTGGAGCATACTCAGAGACACAGTGTGACTTGGGCATTTGGTCTTACTTGGTGCTTGGCCTTGGGACCTCTTTGGATTCTGTCACACACTCTACAGACAGAAAATAGCCTTCAATTGACATCAAAATTGTATCCCTCCCCCCCCCACCCCCCCGCAACGACAGACTCTTAACTATAGAGAACAAACTGATGGTTACCAGAGGGGAGGTGGGTAGGGGGATGGGTGAAACAAGTGAAGGCGATTAAGAGTACAGTTATCGTGATGTGACGAGCACTGAGTAATGTAAAGAATTGTTGAATCACTGTATCGTACGCCTGAAACTAATATCACACTGACATTAATTATACTGCAACATAAAAGAGGCATATTCCAGGTTAAAGTATGTATCTAGTGGTTTCATTTGGGGGATTAAGCCAGTGAGGTGAAAAGGCAATGGACGTTGGTCTCAGACAAACTAAGTTCAGATTCAGATTTTGCTGGTTAGCAACTTGGGACCTTGATCAAGTGACTGGTCTTCCTCGAGCTTCAGAGAGCGTAATACTTCCTCATCAAGTTACAAAGAAGATTTAATGCAATAATGGGCACGGAATCACCAAAGCAGTTCTGGGCACACAGTTTAGCTCAGTAAATGTTAGCGTCCTTCCACTTAGAAAGCTAGGTGAATTTTCAAACTTTAGCATTATCCCTGCTAGCCAAAGTAAGTTAATCATTGATGGACAAAACCAGGTCATAGAAGATCCAAGAAACAATAACAAGGTTGTCCTTCAGCTCAGGTTTTTTTTTTTTTTTTTTTTTAACATTTATTTATTTTTGAGACAGAGAGATAGAGAGAGCATGAACAGGGGAGGGTAGGAGGAAGAGGGAGACATAGAATCTGAAACAGGCTCCAGGCTCTGAGCTGTCATCACAGAGCCCGACACGGGGCCCGAACCCACAGACCGCGAGATCATGACCTGAGCCGAAGTCAGCCGCTTAACCGACTGAGCCACCCAGGAGCCCCAGCTCAGGTTTTCTAAGCGGACTTCGGAATCTTATGGATGAGTATATTTTATGGATGTTAAAAACACCAATTTGAGGAAGGAAATTACCTCAGAAGAACAGCCGACAGTAACCTGCACATTCACACACTTGCACACAGACACATATAGCACGCTTATCTGTAATTCGCTTATTGTCTATAGACCAGACCCAATGGGACTTGGTCCTCTGGGAAGGCACTGTTCTAAAAGTAACATCAAATCGGTCTTCTTAGGCCACAGAACTCCACTCCAGAAATCCTCTGTGGCACCCGGTAACAGAAGTGCCACAGATCCCTGACAAGCCTACATCGTTGTGCTGCCCTGAGGTCACACCTCTCCACGGAACTGGCATGGCCACAGCCACTAATTCCGACAGTCTTTGCCAAATCCCTTGGGACAGAAGTAGAGCCAGGTACTCTTTACCTCTGACGTGTGAAAAAACTAACACATAAAGGGGTTGGATGATTTTTCTAATTCGCATTGATTTAACGGTAAAAACAGGATGTGAAACCATATTTTAAAGCTGGAACAAACATTCAAAGATTTGAGGGCAATCCCTCAGTCCTATCTGTTCTTCAGGCAGGACAAATTGAACAAGCGGGACAACTGTAAGCCTGCCAGCATCAATCTGGGCTGCAAAAATGGCACTAATGCTTTTTTGTATTCCCAGAAATATGTGTACTCTCATCAGCCAATTGTTTAAGGAAAAGTTCGCGCGTGAGTGATTTAAAAAAAAAAAAAAGTTTTTTTTTAACGTTTATTTATTCCTGAGACAGAGAGAGACAGAGCATGAACAGGGGAGGGGCAGAGAGAGAGGGAGACACAGAATCTGAAGCAGGCTCCAGGCTCTGAGCGGTCAGCACAGAGCCCGACGCGGGGCTCGAACTCACAGACTGTCAGATCATGACCTGAGCCAAAGTCAGATGCTTAACCGACCGAGCCACCCAGGCGCCCCGTGAGTGATTTTTTAAAGATATAAACATGAATATTTAGAGAATATAACAATTTTTAAAGAGCTGACAAAGTCACAAACATCACAACACTTAAAAATTATTTTATGTGTAGTACTTAAATGCCTGGCATTCGTCTCTACTCCTTTTTTTTTTTTTTTTTTAAATACAAGGGAGGGATTTGGGCATTACCGATTTCAGAAGAGTTGCATTAAATCATGGTGTTCCAGTGTCCATTGAGGAATGACATGGGGGAAGGGAGGAAATGCATCTATAGAGGAAGAAAACTGAGGCCCAGAGAGGCAGTGACTTGGTGGGCAAAAGTTAGCTTCGGGTCCTCGTTCCACTAAAGGTTCGCCATGAGATGGGAGCAAGTCGCAACTTTTCTATCTCGATCTGTGTTCCTACCATCGTGCTCTATATTCTAAGAGCTGTCGTCACCAATACGTTCGCCCCTTTGTAAAATGCTTTGGATTTCTGTAAAGAAATGTTTCGGGGCGCCTGGGTGGCGCAGTCGGTTAAGCGTCCGACTTCAGCCAGGTCACGATCTCGCGGTCCGGGAGTTCGAGCCCCACGTCGGGCTCTGGGCTGATGGCTCGGAGCCTGGAGCCTGTTTCCGATTCTGTGTCTCCCTCTCTCTCTGCCCCTCCCCCGTTCATGCTCTGTCTCTCTCTCTCTCCCAAAAATAAATAAACGTTGAAAAAAAAAATTAAAAAAAAAAAAAGAAATGTTTCACAGTGAGTCAGAGCCTTCCTGTTGACAAATAGTTGTAGGCTAAGCCGGTACCTTTGGAAGTGATGAGGTTTTCTGCTGCTGATGTCTGTCCTTCAAGAGCCAGGTGAGCACTGCAAATATAGGCGAGAGGCAAGTCTGACCTGTTCAAAAATGTCTCTCCCCCGTCAGCGTGGGTTGGGGCCTGAGACTGCCAACATTTGTCTCCTCTTTGGGACAAGAGCTGTCATTCGTTTGCTCGTCCGTGCACTAAATCTCGGGTGGGCCAGGCACTGTGTATATGATGACACAATGCTCTTGTGGAGTTTTGTCATCTACCGGGGGAGATGGACAGTCAAGGATTACAAAATTGTCCTTGGTGGTAAGATTCAAGAAGGAGAAGAGGAGAGCAATGGCTCAATTGGGGAGGGACTTTGAGTGAGCCTGAGGGTGGGAAGGAGTTAACCAAGGGCTGAGCGCAGGAAGAGCCCTTCTGGGCAGCCGCAGCGGCACTGGCCATAGGCCAAGGCCCGGGGCAGTTGGGAGCTTGGTGAGTTCCAGGAATTGTCCTTGAGGCTAAAGCAAAGCATGTGAGAGGGCAAGTTGTAGGGACTGAATTGGAGACTTTGGCAGGGTCTGGATCTTCAAAAAGTAACTTCATAATGAAAGAATAGGACCTTGAATGTAGCTAATGAAGTCACTGGATAGGTTGGCGTGAAGGAATGTAGCAGGTTGAGGAATTCAGGTGGGCAGTGACAAAGGACAGTCAGATTTGATGAAAGCAGAAGAGAGTATGGTCTTGGAGGGACACTCGAGAAGGAGTGCCATCCCACTGTGTAGGCCAACGCATTGGGTAGATATGGGTACAACAAGGGACAGGAAGACTGATAGGGTGTCAGACCTCACCCAGTGGCACAGCTGAGTCACTCCCTAGCCTGTGGGCCTTGCTAAGGCTGCCTGATCAACCACATACCTCCATCAGGCCGGGCTCTGAAACGGAATTACAGGAATGGCATCACGGAGCTAAAAGGACCAGAGCGATAGTCTAATTCAAGTCGTTCATTTTATAGGTTACCATCCTACAGCCCAATTCAGTTGAAGTGAAAGCCCAGAGCCGGTGGTGAAATCCAGGACCGGTCTCCTGACACCCACACACACTGTGCTGCCCGGCCAGCTTGAAAGTTGTCCCTGAGATTCTCCACATAGTCAGAATCAGCTCTCAAGGGAACTGGGTCATTTACGGTCAGAGAGTAGGTGCCCAAGAAAGACCTGCTGAAATAAATTACTCCTCTGCATCAGAGATTCCTTTAGTTTCTTTTCAAGTTTATATAGATTGAAAATGAAACCAGACAACATCAGTCCCACACTCAAACTTGTGACTCATCACCACTCCTCTGAAGAATCGCTGTGTTGCCAGTTAAAAATATTTTGGACAAAGAATAGCGAAAGGAATGAAGTACCTAAAATGCATCATTTACCCATCAGAGAGGTTGAGTAAAATCTGGACTAGGTTACTTTCTTTTTTCTAATGTTTTCTTTATTTTGTGAGAGAGTGAGCAGGGGAGGGATGGAGAGAGCGCGAGAGAGAATCCCAGGCAGGCTCCGGCTGTCAGAGTGAAGCCGGACTTGGGGCCCAGTCTCATGAAAGGTGAGATCATGACCTGAGCTGAGATCAAGAGTTGGATGCTTAACCCACTGAGCCACCTGGGCACCCCTAGGTTTCTTTTTTCTTTTCTTTTCTTTTTTTAAATTTTTTAGTGTTTATTTTTGAGAGAGAGAGAGAGAGAGAGAGAGAGAGAGAGAGAGAGACAGAACATGAACAGGGAGGGCAGAGAGAGAGGGAGACACAAAATCTGAAGCAGGCGCCAGGCTCTGAGCTGTCAGCACAGAGCCCGACATGGGGCTCAAAGCCACGAACTAGGAGATCATGACCTGAGCAGAAGTCAGATGCTTAACCGACTGAGCCACCCAGGTACCCCTCTTTTTTTTTTATGTTTATATATTTTTGAGAGAGAGTCAGAGCACAAGTGGGGAAGAGGCAGAGAGAGAGGGAAACACAGAATCCAAAGGAGCCTCCAGGCTCTGAGCTATCAGCACAGAGCCTGACGTGGGGCTCAAACTCATGAACCAGGAGATCATGACCTGAGCCAAAGTCGGACACCTAACCGACTGAATCACCCAGGTGCCCCTAGGTTTCTTTTTTAATTAATAAACTAGATGTAATGAGATCTACAGTATGTTCATTTAAGAAGTGGAAGAAAAGTTGGAGGTAGATGAAAGGGCAAATAATAGATTATTTCACCTCCAGGAGAGACTATGTCGAAGAAAAACCTAACATCAGAAACTTTTTTTAACCTTTATTTATTTTTGAGACAGAGAGAGACAGAGCATGAATGGGGGAGGGTCAGAGAGAGAGAGAGAGAGACACACAGAATCTGAAGCAGGCTCCAGGCTCTGAGCTGTCAGCACAGAGCCCGACGCGGGGCTCGAACTCACAGACTGCGAGATCACGACCTGAGCCGAAGTCGGACGCTTAACCGACGGAGCCACCCAGGCGCCCCCTGACATCAGAATTTTTAATGAAAAGCTAAGGGGATAATAACAATTGGGCGGCAATAATTAGTAAAATTATAATTTCTGGCTCTGGATGTATCTTTTAAAATTCTAGAGAACACCAGAAGGAGAAGGCATAAAAGGCATCTCCCTGAGAACATATGAATATACAGTGCGTGTATGTGCACACACACTGCCGAGACACGAGCACCGTGCCGTTTCCATGGCAACAAGGGGAAAAGTATGCCTTGCCATGAAACAGCCTTCTTAGATTCAGACACACTTAGAAAGATCCATGTACTGAAAGCCATGGAGAAGATATTTTGAAACCAAAAGAAAAATTATTCTCATATTCTTTGAGGTCGCCCCCCCCCAGAGGTCAAGTGACCATCCCTGTCTCCCCCAGCCATTCTCATGGGCTGGACCTGTCTGCCACACCCAAGCAGAATTTTGGATCCATTTTTAAACACCTGGCACTCCATTCCCCCAAATCCAGCCTAACTGCAACCTCAGTCATTGCTACCACCTACTGCCATCACTTTTGGGTTTTTCAAACCTGCCTGTGGGATAGGACAACAATCTTACGGTCATTGTTTCTGAAAACAGACTTGTAGGCTCTTGTCTCATTAAAGGTTTATCACAAATTAAAAAAAAAAAAAAGGGGGCGCCTGCGTGGCACAGTCGGTTAAGCGTCCGACTTCAGCCAGGTCACGATCTCGCGGTCCGGGAGTTCAAGCCCCGCGTCAGGCTCTGGGCTGATGGCTGAGAGCCTGGAGCCTGTTTCCGATTCTGTGTCTCCCTCTCTCTCTGCCCCTCCCCCGTTCATGCTCTGTCTCTCTCTGTCCCAAAAATAAATAAACGTTGAAAAAAAAAAATTTAAAGGTTTATCACTAATCCCTGTGTGAGTGTGTGTGCGTACGTGTGTGTTTAGTGATAGGGACAGGCATACAAAGGATCATCATGCATCATGGAGTTTTAAAAAATGTGAGAAATTTGGCTGTATACCCGAAGTTCTTGCAGCCATAGTCCTTGGTCTGGAATGTCCGACTTCCTTTTTAGATGGTTAAAGAATAAGGAAGCCTTCGTTTTCAGCCCTCTGTTTTCTTCTTGGACATAGGGTTCACAAACTTTTCTCTTTCTTCTGATCTTACATCGAGTGTGGACAAAGTTCAATATAAGAATAAACGTCCTGTCTACCATAAGTCAGCAAGTTGATGTCTGAGGCTCTGCTGAGCCAGGGCTGGTCTCTTAGCCTTCCCTCAAAGCGGATTTCTAGCAGTGGCTCCTTACTGAGCTTTTTTTTTTTTTTTTTTTTTTCCCCTCCCCTCCCTGATTAAGTCTCACAAAGAATAATCACACTGTTTACTTATTTCCTTTTCTTGTCTGTTGGTGGCTAGAATTTCCAGAAATAGTGATCCTGATTAGTAAGAATGCTTTGAGTATTTAAGCATATTTGGCAGAGAAGAAGCTGAGACATTTATCCATAGTAGTCTCCTCAGGGGAAAGTTGGGTCATACTTTCTCACCCCACAGTCTGATATTGGCTGTACGATTTGCTCCCCGACCCAACCCTGGCAAGCAGGACCATATGGATCTTCCAGACTAGTTCCTGATTCTAAAAGCTCACTTTTAGGAGGGAGCTCCATTAAGAATAATGTCCCCTTAATAGAAGAGCATTGAGGATATAGTTGAGCAGAAAGCAAGATCTTCATTCAACTGTGACTATTAAAGATGGCGTGCACCTTAATAAGGAACAACAGGGGCGCCTGGGTGGCGCAGCCGGTTAAGCGTCCGACTTCAGCCAGGTCACGATCTCGCGGTCCGTGAGTTCGAGCCCCGCGTCGGGCTCTGGGCTGATGGCTCGGAGCCTGGAGCCTGTTTCCGATTCTGTGTCTCCCTCTCTCTCTGCCCCTCCCCCGTTCATGCTCTGTCTCTCTCTGTCCCAAAAATAAATAAACGTTGACAAAAAAAAAAAAAAAAAAAAAAAAAAAAAAAAGGAACAACATCGGGCTGATTTAAAAGACCAGACGCTGGGTAAGCAAAGGTGAAGGAGACAGCAGAGGGCTGGCGCACAGGAGTCAATCAGAAAACATTGCTGGTGCTCCTTCCCCGCCCACACGGACTTGTGATACAAGACCAAGTGATGATCCAATCTGTGTTCCCAGCAAAACACTTCCTTTGCTACATTCAGAGAGGATGAAAACACCACGCCCGGGATGATTGCCTTCCACACTGCGTACAACTCACCTTCCTCTCATGAGATAGGGATGGGAAGTCCATCTGGCCACTTTTGTTTTCCAAATTAGCATCTGAGAGATGGAATCTATAAGACAAGAAAGACCCAATCTCCTCTGAATCCTCAAAATCACAAGATGTCATCGTCCTGGGGATCAGGAACAGTTCCATAATACATGCATTCTTTTCCTTCCTATTCTCCTTTTATTTGCATTTCCCAGTGGATTAAAACAGTTACGAGTTCAGCTTGGAAGACAAAGAAGCAATGGTTCCTAAAATACCGTCACTCTTTCTCTGGACTGCACTCACAGCAAAATCACGAGGATAAAGTTATAAATGACGTGGCTTTGCTCGCCAGGCTCGCTAATTTGCATGAATACATTGAATTTAATGATATAAAGAATAAAAACAAAGACTCTATTATGTTTTCTGGTTTTACAGTTTGGTGCTTTCTGTTGGGTCATTATAAGTATAGTTCATTCCTAGCTGGCACTGTTTCTCAGTTGTTGTTATTGTTTTTTTTTTTAATCACGAGTTCCTGTGTTCTATTCTCCTCTTTGACGAAAACAACTTTCTTTTTACCGGGTTTTAGCAGGTCTAATGACCTGGTGGGGAATCTATGGCCAAAAAACATGCAGAATCCGACCTCTGTTCACCATCGCAGGCCGAATCGCCTCTTATCTGGATCACTGCAGCAGCCTCCTGGCTGGCCTCCCTGCCCCCACCCTTGCCCCCTTGGAGGCCATTTTCAAAATAGCAACCAGTGTGGTCCAGAGGTCAGAAGAGGCTGTTCTGCTGCTCAGGGCCTGGCAGGGTTTTCCATTTCGCTCAGAGGGAAAGTCAAGAGCTCACGAGGCCCGCCATGGCCTGG
Organism: Prionailurus viverrinus; assembly: GCF_022837055.1. NCBI lineage: Eukaryota > Metazoa > Chordata > Mammalia > Carnivora > Felidae > Prionailurus > Prionailurus viverrinus. Next base: position 122,073,439 of record NC_062562.1, on the reverse strand, counting down.
TCCCCCATTGCCCTCCGCTCTCCTCGCCGTTCTGGCCACACCACACATTTCCGGTTCCTTCTGCCTGAAGTGCTCTTCGATGTGCGAGGGCAGGATTACTTCCCCCGCTTCTGTCAATGTTTATGCTTGAATGTCACCTTCTCAATGAGACCTCCCTGACCATCTGATTTACAATCATATCCCGTCTCTTTTACCCCTGACTCTAGCACTCCTGGTCCCCTTTCCTGTGCCCTGGAGTTTCTTTTTTTCCATAGAGCTTATCACTTTCTAATATACCACGCTGTTTCCTTAACCATATCATGTTTACATCTGCCCGCCCCCAGAGAATGTAAGCCCCTGGAAGGCAGAGAGCTTTGGTTCTTGATGTACTCCAAGCACAAAACAGTGCCTGGCACACAGTGGGCACTCAGGAAATATGTGTTGAATGGCGTCTAGAGCTATTTTTGACACCCAGTAGGCTCTTTTTAAATGTGTATTAATTTTGAGAGAGACAGAGAGAGAGAGAGAGAGGCAGGGGGAGGGGCAGAGGGAGAGAGGGAGAGAGAATCCTAAGCAGACTCTGTGCTGACAGCAAGGAGCCCAACACAGGGCTCAAACCCACGAACCACGAGATCATGACGTGAGCTGAAACCAAGAGTCAGATGCTTAACTGACTGAGACACCCAGGCACCCCACGCAGTAGGTTCTTAATGCTTGTTGAAGCTGTCTCCCTGGGGGGAAGAACAGGACCCAATGTCCAAACGGGGAGGCGGCCCGTCCAGGCAGCATAGCTGGCTGGCTGAGAGCCTCACTCTGCCATGGCCCAGCGGTAGGACCTGCGTATTCACTTCTCTGAGCCTCTGTCTTCTCATCTGCAAGTTGGAGATGATGGTGCTTGTGGAAACTCAATGTGAAAATTCAGCAGGTAATTCCAGCAAATGCTCAATACATCTGAGTTATTAGTATTATGAAGTCTGACTGCTTTACTCCTCTTCCCTGGGAAATAACTTCCAAATCCCTTCTTACCCCTTAGGATTATTGGGAGGCCAAAAGCTACAACTCCTTAAGTGCAAACCACTTTGTAAGCCATCCAGCGCTCTACGGACGCTAGGGATTACGGTGAGGTCTTCTGATTCCCCCAGAGGACCTCGCACCGAGCTGGACACAGTAGAGGTGGTCAGTGACCACTACGACCAGGCTCCGTGAGCTTTGTCAGCAACTGGAGATCAGTCTTAAGTCTGGGGGAGAAATTACGCTGGCTCTCATCACCAGCTAGGATCCCCCCCTGCGGTAGAGCCCCTTCCCTGCGGCACCAGGGAGCAGAGGACAGCTACAGCTATAGTTCAAAGCCTTCCTTCTTGTCCCTCTTCCTCCCCAGGCTGCCAGAACTTCAGCTCGCAGTGAAAGCACATCCATATCGCTAGAAGTGCAATTCGCAGTGTGCCCTATCAGGTGGTTTCTGCACATGGGCTGCTACTATTCTCCAAGCATTAAAACTGTCTGCAAGTGGATTATTTACAGAGCTTCTCCCTTCCCAGAGCTGCTGCTGCGCGGCAACTCTGAACCTCCTCGCCCTAATGCACACGTTCTCTCACACGTCCCACCGAGCCCCTTTGTTTGCCGACAGCCGCTGGCTCTACGGGGTTCTTACCTCACCTAGCACAATCCCCTCCAAGCCCTAGAAGAAACAGCCCTCCCTGACACGCCAGGGATGAAAGACGATTTCTGCTCCGAGCTAGCAGCCTTTCTCTGAGGTGGCATCGTACCAAGGCAGAAAAATAAATTGTGCCGTTTCTTTTTCTAAGTGGCTTTGTCTGATGAGAAGTCAGTCTTTCAGACAGACTTTGGACACATGGAGGGTCAGGTATGCTTGCCATGGAGTATTCCTCGCAGAGAAAGCGCCTCCTAATTGGACAAAAGAGAGGAAGGAGCCAGCTGCTGCTTTCATGATTATTTAAATACTACCCACAGTCAAAAACGTCTCTTTGTTTCATTACCATTGAAATTTGATTGCCACTACATTTTCTACTGGCCTCCCCTCCGCGCAAACTGGGGAGAAGAAAGAAATTCATAAGGCACCCATTTGGTTTCTGAATGTATTGTTTGCATATAGACATCAGCAGCCTGGAAATACCCCAGCCAGGAATGTCAAACTGACAGCGCTGTCTGTTTTTCTCCCTGAAAATATCATTTTTAACACATCCGTAAAGGCGAGCCAGATTGTGTGGGACCCGTGCTTTAGTAAGAGACAGGAGGCTTGGTGGTTCAGCTGTGGGCATCGGACATTAACAAAAAACCATTTCTGGGAGGGTTCAGTTTCTAAAAGATTAAAAGAATTCGTCCACTTGAACAGAATTCTGTTCTAACCCTCTCTGCTGACAGTTGATGTTTGTGCTGGAGGCTGAGTATTAGATAACGATTCGCGCAGCACTTTTTAGTTTGCAAACATTTCTGCCCCCTGGTATGTTGTAGGACACTCCCAAGGACCGAGCGAGGGAGGCGAGGGCAGTTGTCTTATCCTCGTTCTACAGATGAAAAAAAGTGGGTTTCACAATGAAGGAAATTCACAAATGGTCACAGAATGAGCCCCGCCCCGGACACTCACTGCTCAGTGCCTATTTCTACCTCGCTTTGTTGGCAGATTGCTTCTTATCTCTTGAAGCCTGAATAAAACACCTCACCTTCTCTGTAGCTTTTCTGTTCCCCTCTGCCTGCGCCTCCCTCCAGCCCCCCGCACCTAAACCACTAAGTGATTTAACCAGTATCAGTAAGTAACCGTCAATGGTGTCCTAGCCAGAGAGGCCACTCTGTGAACACGCCCCTGGGTCCTGCGGCAAGGAGCTTGCGGTCCGTCTAGTGACATGTTATGCCTAACTCCTGGGATCCCCCAGGGGCACAGGAAATAACATCGCTCTCTCTTGACCAAATTCCAAACTTATTGAGAAATAAATCAAAGAATATCTGCAGGTGATGCCCAACATGTATCGTCTTTTCTTTTTTTTAATTTATTTTGAGAGAAAAAGAGTAGGGGAGGGGCAAAGAGACAGGGAGAGAGAGGGAATCCCGAGCAGGCTCCGCACTGCCAGCGCAGAGCCTGATGTGGGGCTTGAACTCACGAACCGTGAGATCGTGACCCGAGCCAAAGTCAGATGCTTCACCGACTGAGCCACTCAGGCGCCCCCGTGTATCATCTTTTCTTGCTGATCGAAGTGAAGCAGGAGAATGTGGCTCAGTAGGTCTGTGAGCTGAACCCCCAAATGGGCCAACCCTTCACCCATTCGCAGGCAGAGCTGGCCTGTGAGGGTCTCCCACAGGTCCCCAGGATGGGCAGGGGCCTGCCCTGGAACTCAGCACAGGGGGCCGGCTTCCTGCGAGAGGAGGCTCCCAAGGGACCACATGGGGGAGCAGCCAAGCAAAGAATCCAGCACCCAGTTGTTCTCCCAGATTTACCCCTCAGATCAGATCGGGTCGGGAGGTGGAGGGGGGGTAACGGGTACACTTAGGGCAAAATCTCTCCTCAAGGGAGGCAGAGAAGGGGAAGGCGTCCCTCTCTAACGTGAGTCTAACTCATGCTCACTCTGTGGGCTCGAACTCAGAACTATAGACGGAGAGGCTCATTTACTCCCACCAGAGCTGGCTGGGGCTCCTCTGTGAGGGACTGCAACTTCTGGATGTGCACCTACTATGCGCCGTCAGTGTCTCTGTCTCTTCCATAACGTGAGAGATTCCAGGTCAGAGACCCTTTCTCAACCAGCGCCCAGCGCAAGGCCTGGCACCAGACAAAGCCCCATTATTGCTTATTGAATGTGCATCAACATGGTGACACAGGCCGGGTCACCAGAGAACATGGCGGGAGCCACAACCCTGACTCCTGGCCTAGTGCTCTCCTTGTCCTATGCTACGTCCATGGTAGCTGCACAATGACACACACCACGACCTCTATCTCCCCCCTCCCCCCAGCGAAAAAGGTAAGTATTGGCTCACGACCCTCGCAGGATCCTCCTTGGTGTAATCTAAAATTGGCCCCGTACACGGAGGGCAAGGAGGGACCAAAGAAAGAGGCAGGCCGCTCCAGGTCGTAGGTGGCAATGCTAATAAGCAAAGGGAACTTACATAGGAGGCTTGTCTTGGTCCGGAGCGGGACGAATAGGTGGCCACGCCTGCCCCCGCCAGATCTTAGAAGTTTATGTAGAGGCTTTAACTAGGCGCACATATACCGTGCAGGTGTTGTTAAACCGCATCATTATCTCACATCTACGTTCTTGAGCAGCCTCTGGGAGCGGGAAAGGCGAGCGGAACCCCGGGACAGGGGTGGGGGTGAGGAGCCTCTAATTGCCCGGGTCCAACTCACGGGTCAGTTGGCCGTCAGGTTTTTCTGATGACCTTCCCCATTAGTAGGCGAGGGTTAATAACACTAATAATAGCTAATGCTTACGAGGGCCTGCTGCGTAGCAGGCCCCCTGGCGTTTGCACATGCGTTCCTCGAGCTGGCTACTCACGTGCCCTGATTCCACGGGTGAGAAAACTCATGCTCAGAGAGGTTGAGGCACCAGCCCAAGGCCACACACCCAGTCGTGATTCTCATTCAAACCCGTGCTCCTAACCCTCAGAGACCACGCCCGGGGAACGAAATGAAAACAAAACAACGCAGAGACTTAAGCTTTTGCTTACGGAGATATCCAGGGATGTTCTCTGTCATCAGTCTGTTACAGACTTTGTACGATGGTGGGACGGAGCTACGCAGGGCCGGTCTGAGAACCGGTACCAGCCATGACAAAGAGCGGGATTGAGAGAAAACGTTGAGACCTCCGTGGCGACTTGGCGTGGCAGCTAGTCCACGTGATTGGCACTTGCCTCGCCGAGCATACTTGTTTCCCTGAGCAGGGTGAGGCCGGGTGGATATGAACTTGCACGATGAGTCACAAAAGAGGCCTGCAGTGTGTGCTAGGATTTGACTGTAAGTTTCTAAACACTTGCTTCTTTATCACAGTTTACAAAGCACCAACACTGTGGTGCTACTTTCCTTAGCTTGGGAGCGGATGAAGGAGAAGGTGGTCCAGCAATAGCCAGGAGACTTTTGTCTAGTCGTCTTCGCTGACCATCAGGGTGACCTTGGACGATTCTCTCTGGGGTGGCTGTAAAATGAGGGGCTTGGGCTAGGTTCTCTCTGAGACCCCTCCTATGTGGCCACGTTTGCTACCAGAGTAGCTCCTTTTTTTTTTTTTTTTTTTTTTAGAATTTAAAAATTTTGTATTTATGGAGAGAGCATCCTTGTACCCACACATTTATCTTCAATCACTCTTGTGCATTCATACATCAAAAGAAGAAAGAGGAGCGCCTGGGTGGCTCACTCAGGGAAGCGCCAGGTTGTGATCTCGCGGTCCGTGAGTTCGAGCCCCACGTCGGGCTCTGTGCTGACAGCCCAGAGCCTGGATCCTGCTTCGGATTCTGTGTCTCCCTCTCTCTCTCTGCCCCTCCCCTGCTCCCACTTGCACTCTCCCTCTCTCTCTCTCAAAAATAAACATCAAAAAGAAATTAAAAAAAAAACACGTAGAACTCTTTTAAGCCATGCCCAGTTCAGTGTCCCTCTGTTCCACCTGCCCCATCTTGCTGTTCCTTGGTCCAGCAAGGCAGTGGTTCCTGCAGCATTGCTTGAAGAGTGACTTGTTATTATCCCTGGGGTTTTCTTCCACACGGACGCTGGTGTTGATGCACGGGCTCTGGCGGTGACGATACGTCACGACTACCACCCATCTAGGGGCAACAGTGACACACATTGTGATTTCCGATAGGTTGAAATGTGAATAAAAACGTACAGGTGTTTGCTCGCCTTCCTCCGCCTTCTCCCATCTTTGCGGATCGCAGCACCCGGGCGGCAACGTTAATCTAATCAGGGCGAATCATGCCTCACGTCTTCCTCTCTGATACAAAATTGTTTTCAGGAATGATCGTGAAGCAATCAGCAATGAGCACCAGCTCCTTGATTTGCTCTTTAATTTTAAAAACAAAGACATAATTTCAAAGAAGGAGTTTACTTTAAAAGTTCACTCAACTGGGGTACGATACACCATGTATGAAATAAAATTTGCATCTGCCAAACGAAAATATCACACCTTGCAGTTCACCGTCTGGTAGCTGTTTTAACTTTCAATACACATCAAATTCCCCGAAGCCACACAGAATTGAAGTGACTCGAGTTTCCTCTCTTTGTCTCTAGGGGCCCCGCGCGTTCCCATGGTCGATCCAGAGGCTGTGGTTTACATGCAGGAGAGTGAAGGACTAGGGAATTGCAGACAAGCTGAAGGGGGCTCTTGTGATTCCAAACAGGGCCAGACTCTGTGGGTGTCAGAGGCTGACTGTGGAACTTGGAATTCTCCAGTAGAATGCGATATTTATTAAAGGCTAATAAAAATGTGCTAATGCGAAGCTTGCCTATTATTAAAACTCAACAGTAATTGTAGCAATCCTTTAGAACTTGGGCAAACGTGATGGGGTTTGGGGAGTCTATTTGATCACTTACATTGTTTAGAAATCTTGGCACATGGTGGTAATGAAAAGCAAATAAATTTTTTTATCTTACTTGGGGGTTTTAAAGTAGTTACTGGGGCACCTGGGTGGCTCAGTCAGTTAAGCATCGGATTTCAGCTCGGGTCACGAGCTCATGGCCGTGAGATCAAGCCCTGTGTCAAAAAAAATTATTATTAAAAGAGTTCTCTGCAGACAATGTACCTTCTTATTGCCTGAATCTAGGGCAGACCACCCCACCCCACCTGCTCCAACACTCCCCGACTCTTGGTGCGCTGCTGCTTCTGGTTCGAATAGTTTGTGTATTCTAGGGCATTGAAGACCACTTGGTTTTAAAAGTTTCAACAGCAAGGTACTTGCTCTTCTGGTTCAATAGGTTTTAGTTCTGGGCCAAGGGAGAAAAAAATGCAATTAATATATATATATTTTTTAGTCTTTTTTTAACATTTATTCATTTTTGAGAGACAGAGCATGAGTGGGGGAGGGGCAGAGAGAGAGGGAGACGCAGAATCCGAAGCAGGCTCCGGGTTCTGAGCCGTCAGCACAGAGCCCGACGCGGGGCTCGAACTCATGAGCCGTGAGATCATGAGCTGAGCCGAAGTCTCGAGCTGAGCTCGACCGACTGAGCCACCCAGGCACCCCAGCAATTAATAATAATAGCCAACATTTATCGCATGTGTGCTTTGTGGCCCAGGCCCAGTGCTTTAAAAGGGACATTATCTCTTCTTTTCTTCCAAGTGTACCCCTATGAGCTATGGTCTATTACCTCTAGTCTCCAAGAGGGGAACTGAAGCTCAGAGAGACTGCAAACTTCTCCGAGGTCACACAGCTAGTAAGTGGTGGAGAATGAGACTGGACCCAACCGCCTGACTTTGGGGCCTGTGCTCTTGACCGTCAAGCTCTACTGCCTTCCACCATGTGTCCACCCACCGTGTGCCCATCAAACAGAAGACAACAGACCATGGTAGAACAGTAATCACTTGGGGGTATCTCTTCCTGGCCAAGGATTGTAAACACACTATCTTATTTAATTCTCACAACAGCCCTGCAAGGAAGTATTTGGTACCCCTTTTTCTTTAGCTTGAGGATGACTTTCAGCAAGTTCATTGCTTTTGATTACAGAGTAAATCATGGAGCTGGTGTTTAAACCTATCCTTTTTTCTGTGATTTTTTTTTGTTATTTCATACTTCCTTCCTAAGGCGCCCAATGCTGTATGGTGCACTGAACACACAACGCGAGAAAATCCCTATGCGTAAGAAACAAGGTGCTATCAATCTCACTAGAGAGCGAGGCACTCGATTTCCCAGCCTGCCTACAATGAGGGCGCCACAGCCCAGGCCAGAGAGATGTTAAGGGAAAGTGGACTGGTGAAGGTGGGTGGGTTCTAGGAAGGCTTTAGCTCTCCTGATAAAAGGGACCGACTCAGCTGGTGAGAACCTTCTCTCATTCTTTTTTTTTTTTAATGTTTATTTTTAAGAGTGCGTGTGAGTGGGGGAGGGGCAGAGAGAGAGGGGGACACAGAATCCGAAGCAGGCTCCAGGCTCCAAGCTGTCAGCACAGAGCCCGATGTGGGGCTCGAACCCACTAGCTGTGAGATCGTGACCTGAGCCGAAGTCAGACGCTTAACCGACTGAGCCACCCAGGTGCCCCGAACCTTCCTTCGTTCTTGAACACAGATCTGCAGCAGCAATTTTGTAACCAGGAGGTACAAGCCAAAGGAATCTCAGAGATGGTTGTCCTAATATCATAGAGTGGCTGAACCAATACCAATAACCGCCTATCTCTACTTCTAGCGGGAGAAGAGTCCATAGTTATTTAAGCTGCTCTGAACTGGGTATTCTGTCACTTTATCTGAGAGGTAAGCCTTTGATTTCCATGCCTATTCGAACTGACTTTTCCCCCTGCCTTCACAAAGAGAGTATCCTGAATGTAGCTTCAGATATCTTAGGGGCACCTGGCTGGCTCGGTCGGTAGAGCATGAGACTCTCTGTCTTGGGGGTTGTGAGTTTGATCCTCACATTGTGGGTAGTAGAAATTACTTAAAAAAAATTATACATATCTTAGTGTTGTGGGCACGACACTCCAAGTATCTGCTATGCTCACTGCCCCTTCTGAGAGCAAGAATCAGTAGCTCTTTATAAATGAGTCCCATGCTTTGTGCCAAGGACCGTGTTTCTCTGGCCAAAGTTGACTCTGACTCTTGGAACTTCACCGAAAGCACCCATCTGTACGTTAGTGAGTAGCCTATGAGGCCATCTGGCATAAGAGCTTTCCAGCAAAGGCACTGGGTAGATGTTGACTGGCTCACCTATGAAACGGAAGCTGGGTCACGCAAGGAGAGGCAGAAGCCACAAGGCAAGACAAATCACGAATAAGCAGTTGCTAAGAAGCAATGTCAAGACAGGGACAAGTAGAAGCCAAGAGGCAGAGAGAGGGAAAGTCGAAGAGTTACGGGGTAACAGCAGGAGAATTGTAACTATGGCCGAGCCTTTAAGGCAGGAAGCCACCAATGACTGCTACTGAGGGAACAGTAAGATTCCAGGCCTCTCCCCCGTTGACTTTCTAAAGTTCTGTGGGGGGCCTGGGGGGCTCAGTCGGTTAAGCGTCCTACTCTTGACTTTGGCTCATGTCATGATCTCATGGTTCATGAGATCGAGCCCCTGCGATGGGCTCTGTGCTGACAACGTGCAGCCTGTTTGGGATTCTCGTTCTCCCTCTCTCTCTCTCTCTCTGCCCCTCCCTCCCCCCCTCTCAAAAGAAATAAATATTTAAAAAAAAAACAATAATAAAGTTCTGTGCAGCCACGGGAGCTGCTAGGATCCCTGACTGCTCACTGAGCATACACTGTGGCTGGTGAAGCCGTGTCATCCAGCTGAGCCCCACCCCCACACATCCAGGGAAGATAACCGCATTGGACCACATCCGTACTGGCAGTTTGAGAGAGCTTCACCAACGTGTTGGCAACTCAGGGTCACCCCTGCCATCGTCAGTCCTTGTAGTGTGTTGCACATGCACCTGCGGAGCCCAGAGACAATAGGCGGGGTGTCTGTGGGCCACATGTGGGCCAAACCCATGTTTGTTTCGCCTGCACGCTATCTTAAGACGATGCGCATTCGGATGCTTTTTGATGGCGTGTGTGCTCTTTCATTCGTCATGGTCCCTACCCCTCTCTGTTCCTGATACCTGCCCCACCTTGCACACGCGCATTCCCTGCTTGGTCCCTGGGGGCACTCGAGTGGTAGCCTCTGGCAGGCGATGCAGAGGGGTCACACACACTGCCAGGGGTTTCACGCGGCTGGCCACCCCCACCCCTCCACCCGCGGCAGCAGAACCATGCCTTCTAGGCAGGACAGGAAGCTGCTGCGTTCCCAGAATCTTCCTCGTTTCCAAGGGCTGTTGCACAGAGAGAGAGAGAGAGCACACGAGTGAGCGTGGGCCTGTTGCCACCCCCGCAGACCCCAGAGCTGGCGTCTCCTGTCGCCTCGTCATCAACTTGCTTCTCCACCGCAGTCCACAGCGCCTGTTGCCACTTTTAATCACACCCAGCCCTGCTCACCACAGCTGCTTTCTTCTCTCCCGGCTTGTGTGGCTTTCATCGTGCCTGTCTTACCGGATGCTCGTGGGGTTGACCTTTGTGGTCTGAACCAATTAGTGGGTGCTTCTCCTTCAGCCCAGCAAGCCACGGATCTCAGCCCCGTGCGGTCCCTGGACAGTGGCTCAGCCTCGCAGCGCTGGTGAGCTGGCCCTCAGCCGCGGTGCTCTACCGTCCATCGGTTCTAGATTTGTTTTCTCGAAGGCTTTTTGAGTCCAGGGGGATTCCAGAAGCCTGAGGGATCAGGAAAACGTGGGTAAGTGCAGAGGTGTGGCTTGTCACCGAAAATCACAGCCTGTGGAGGTGGTCGAAGGAGAGATTACGGTAGACTGGTGCCGGAGGTGGTAAACGCCCTCCCGGGGTGCGTTCCGACGGACAAAGCCAGGATTACAGAGACCATCCAAAAGTGTGCAGGAGGAGGCAGCCCGAGGGAAAGGTGGGTGATGGTGGAAGGCGTGTACACCCACGGGAGTGTGGATGTGTCTATGTGCATGTCTGTGTAGACGGATTAGCATTGAGAGCCGTGGAAAATAAAATCAGGTAGGAGAAAATTATGCAGGGTCTTGAAAGGTAGACAAACTTAGGATCATTGCAGTAGGTAGTTTAGAGCCATTGAAGGGAAGGGGAATTTAGGCCCAGGTATCCAACTATGTAACGACCCAAAGGCAAAGCAGGAATGGAAAGAAATCATCCTAGGAGAGTTTGAAGGCGCACTTGAGAAGCCTGGATGGCTGGCTCCGTTTGAAGGGCCGAACGGAGGAAACTGTCAATGTTGATGCCAAAATTTTGAGCTCAGGGGCATATTGGCACCACTCGTAGGACGGAAAGTTTGAGAGAGCTGAAAAGAGAGAATGAGTTCTGTTTTAGAAGTGACATTTCATCCTTCAGAAAGAGACCTTCCTCCCTCATTTACTGGACTGCTTATGTGGTTGCCAGAGCAGATTTGCGTCTGGAGTGCAACAGAGAAGCCTGGGCAATGAGGACAGACCTCATACCCACGACCTCGGGCTTCTTAGTCAACACGACGGCAGGACCAGAAGTTTCCACTAGACATCAAGTGACTGGTGGTCTCTCAGTGAGGGCTCTGGCCAGAATGAGACACACATGAACCAGTTAGTTCAAACGAGGAGCTCAGAAGCCCATTCCTTGATGTGCCTTCAGAGGAACGTTCACATCCTTTTGCTGACAAGGAGGCACAGACTGAATTTGGCCCCATCAGCACACTGGCAGGCAGCCATGTTGTTAAATGGAAACTGACCCACCATAGGAAAAAAATGAAGGGCAAATGATCATTGCACTCCACGTTCCTGGCCAGAGACCCCATCCCGGCCCTCTGTATTCAGAAAACTTTAAAACTTGATCTAGTGAGACCTCATGCGAGACAACTGTCCTGAGGCTGTTTAAACGTCTGCTGTGGGGGCGCCTGGGTGGCTCAGTCGGTTAAGCGGCCGACTTCAGCCAGGTCACGATCTCGCGGTCCGTGAGTTCGAGCCCCGCGTCGGGCTCTGGGCGGATGGCTCGGAGCCTGGAGCCTGTTTCCGATTCCGTGTCTCCCTCTCTCTCTGCCCCTCCCCTGTTCATGCTCTGTCTCTCTCTGTCTCAAAAATAAATAAAATGTTAAAAAAAAAATTTAAATGTTTGCTGTGACTTTAGGAACATTTCTGCATCCCAAGGGCCTAAATGGGGCTCCCACGGCAGGCAGTGCCTGATGTTTCACAGCATGACTGTGCCCTTGAGTTTCACGCTGGCTGTGGATTTTAGGCCACAGACCCACAACTGTCTATTGGGCCTGCATAATCCCAGATGTTAGCAGGTAAACCTCACCGTAACAGGACCACTCAGTTCATTCGGGAGCATTTAGCTCTGTTTCCAGGCATTGTGGAAGTCCTAGATGGGTCCCCACCGTCTCTAGCACAGCGAGCAGCTGTTCAGTGCACAGGTTTTGTGCGGGCAGAGCTAATCTGGAGTGCCAGCTTGGCCTCACCAGCTGCTCTGACTGGGGAAAACAAACTAACCTTTCTGGGCCTTGGTCTCCCTGTCACTAAAATGGGGGTCATAATGCCTAGTTCAGAGTGTTGTGGTGATAAATACATTATATATAAAGGATGTGTTAGTTATCTACTGCCGCATGACAAATTACCCCCCAACAGAGTGGCTTAGTATCTCATGGTTTTTGAGGGTCAGGAATTTAGGAGTGGCTCAGCTGGATGGTTCTGGATGGAATTTCTTTTTTAAAAAATCAACTGTTTTTAAGTTTATTCACTTGAGAGAGACAAACAGACAGAGGATGGGTGGGGGAGTGGGTAGAGAGAGAGAGAGAGAGAGACACACACACACAGTATCTGAAACAGGCTCCAGGCTCCAGGCTCCAAGCTGTCAGCGCAGAGCCTGACATGGGACTTGAACCCATTTGAACCCATGAGATCATGACCTGAGCCGAAGGTGGATGCTTCACCGACTGAGCCACCCAGACGCCCCTGGATGGAACTTCTCATCCAGTTCAGCCCAATGGCAGCCTGGGCTGCAGTTCATCTGATGGATAGACAGGAGCTGGAGGAACCACATCTAGTGTTGCTCACTATGTTAGGTCGAGAAGTTGGTGCTTAGCAGGGTATCTTGGTTCCTCTCCACACAGACCTGTCTACAGGACTTGTAGAGTGTCTTTAGTGCATGGTGACTGGCTTCCCCGAGTGCAATCCATCCAAGGACCAAGGCAGAAGTTTCAATACCTTTTACCACTTAGCCCCAGGAGTCACATGTCACCACCCCCACTGCATTCTGTTGGTCGTACAGGTCAATCCTGATTCCACACAGAAGGGGACCGTAAGCCCATGCACGCTGGGAAGTGAGGATCGTGAAGGGCTGCCTTGGATGTTGGCAACCAAAGGGCTTGCCCAACACCTAACTAAATGGCAGCTGCTAAGAGGATTATGATTCTCTGCTTCGTATCATTTCCACAAAGAAAGAACGCTTCCTTGTCTTTTGCTCTAAGGGCCAACCATTTCTTCTCTCCTCTCACGTCTAGTGGCCCGCCAGACCCATGGGTGACGTCAGGAAGGGCAGCACCCCGTGGCCTCACTCCAATACCTTAAAGATAAACTGAGACTTTTAGCCTCCTCTGTTTCTTTCCTCATTTATGTAATGAGACTCCCTCACAGCACTTCTGGATTTCTCTGATGATTTGAATGCTGTAGCCAGTCATGATCGGCAGGACATAAGCAATTGCTGAAGCAGGAAAAATGCTGACTTCTGGTTTATGGTCCAGCTCTGCTAGGGAGAAAGCAGTGACCCTGATCACCCCCGTGGCAGCGGCAGAGATTGTGCTAGAAATGGAAATGTGTCGTTAAAAGGCAACTAAAGAGCAGTGTTTGTCAACAGCAGCCCCAAGTACCCGGTGACTTTCCTTTGCAGGTGCTATGCATTCGATGAGACTCTGGTTGGCTAGTGATAGGATGGTCAATGACACCTCGGTGACAGAAGCTGCCAGTTGTTTTCCAATATCAGTTTTTCTTTTCTTCCACGGTTAGAGAACCGCCAATCATGAACTGGGAACAAGATATCCCAGAATAAAAATTACATTCATCAGGCTCCCTTGACAAAGCTCTGGTCAATGGGATATAGTCGAGGTCATGTATGCAACTTCTGGAGAGGGAGCAGGTATCTCTTCTCTTATTCTTTTCTTCTTGCTGGAATTCTGATGAAATGATTGGAGCTCCAGGAGCCATTTTGGACCATGAGTTGACTTTGGGAATGGAAGCCATTGTGGCAGAGCAAAAAAGAGAATAAAACTGGGTCCCTAACACCACAGAACTCTCTTCTAATTCTGGGCTGCCTGCCTCTAGATCTCTTAAACATTAGAAAGAAATGAACTTTTCATTTAAAAAAATCATTCTTTGTTGTTTTTTTTTCTGTTACTTTACAACAAACCTAACCCCAACTGCCACAGCTTCCTGTTGCCATGGCCATTATTACAGTTCTTGCACATGACCTGCCACCGGGCATGCGTTTACATGTTACTGGAAAGTCTGCAGAAATGATCCCAGGAGGAAAAAGATAAACCATTGTTTATATTTTCATGCAACATTTATTGAGCACCCCCTACTATATGCAAGGCACTGTGAGGGGTTCCAAGATGAACTAAGCCGGGGTGGCTTAGTCGGTTAAGCATCCAACTCTTGATTTCAGCTCAGGTCATGACCTCATGGTCGTGAGATCAAGCCCCATGTTGGGCTCTGAGCTGAGTGCGGAGTCTGCTTGGGATTCTCTTTCTCCTTCTCTCTCTGCTCTTCCCCCATTCACCCGTGAACTCTCTCTAAATAAATAAATAAGCATTTAAAAAAAAGATGAATGGGTCTCATCCTACAGAGCTCACCTACCTAATGACACGGAGGAGGTCAAGCAGCTGTATGTTGAGTTTGTTTTGAGTTTCTCGTCTACCTAGGCCCCCTGTTGCCATCACTTTGTTTCTTCATACATTTCATTCATTCATTCGACACATATATATGAAGAACTTTACCATGTCAGGCATCGTGACAGGTGCTGGCATCATAATGACGGACTAAAGCAGGGGTGGTACATGTCCTCGTGAAGCTAGCGGCCTAGGGTGATGCAGAGCAGTGTGGCTATACTTTGGGTTCCTTTGCCTTAAAAAAAAATTATAATAACATTGCTTATTTATTCCCCAAATTATACATATTCAATAAGTGAACAGAAGAAAATAATCTCATACAGTTCAGAAACAAATATTGCTAACAGTTTGCTATGTTTCAAAAGCCTTAGTGTAAATATCCTTTTTTCATCTTGGGAATACTTTGTTTTGGGCCTGGCTTTTTTTACTTAATATCATATTGTGAACGTTTCACCATGACAATAAATATATTCCTACAACAGCACTTTGAGAGGGGCCTATGTTTTACACTGAACAGAGCTATGTAATTTATGCAATCCCCTATTGGACGTGTAGTCAGGACTTAATTTTCACAATTATAAAGGGGTACTATAATGAATATTCCTATAGCTACACATTTTGTATACTTATGCTTATTTCCTTGGGGTAAATTCTTAAAAGTAGAATTGCTAGATCAAAATGTATGTATAATTCTGGGCCTCCTGGGTGGCTCAGTTGGGTAAACATCCAACGTCGGCTCAGGTCATGATCTCGCGGTTCACGGGTTCGAGCCCCGCATTGGGTCCTGTGCTGACAGCTCAGAGCCTGGAGCCCGCTTCGGATTCTGTGTCTCCTTCTCTCTTTGCCCCTCCCCCACTCACACTCTGTCTCTCTCAAAAATGAATAAACATTAAAAAAAGATTTTTAAAAATGTATGTATAATTCTAAGAGTTGGGTACAAATCTAAATTAACTTTAAGTGGTTAGACAAATATAGTCTCTCCCTCAGAGGCCAAGAGTTCCACTGAATTCTTTTTTTTTTTTTAATTTTATTTATTTATTTTGAGGGAGAGAGACAGAACCCTAGCAGGGGAAGGGCCGAGAGAGAGAGGAAGAGAGAGAATCCTAAGCAGGCTCTGCACTCACAGGGTGGGGCTTGAACCCACTAACCCTGAGATCATGACCAGAGCGGAAACGGAGTCAGACGCTTAACCGACTGAGCCACCCAGGTGCCCCTCTTTTTTTTTTTTTTTTAAATTAATATAATGACTTAGAGAGGACTCCCATAACTTGACGAATCCCTTGTATCTTCACACGATTCCTTTTTCAGACTGCTTTCCTTCCCAGAGGAAAGAGCAGAGCTTCTGGAGAAGTCAGGAATCTGGCCAAGGGCACAGAGACATGGGCCAGGCCTGGGAACAGCAGCCCTAGCAAAAGTCCTCCTCTACAATCAGACCTGTGTGACTCCTACCGAATGTTCTTTGAGCTGATGAAAATGCACATTATGCTCATTCGTGAGGCAGAACGCTCTGATTCAAGCTCTCAACCCCCCTGGCAGCAGTTTAGCAAGGATGGTGTCACATCCCCTTCACTGAATTCATCTTCTCTCCCTTTTCCTCCTCACCCCCATTCTTTGCCACCTGATTATTATTTTCCAAAACAAACAAACAAAAAAAAGCTTTCCTGGATTTCCTGTCTTGAAAACGATACGAAGACACTCAGAAAAAAATAAAATAAAAATCACCTCCAAATATTGCTCCTTAGTGATACGACCTCTGTTTGTACATAGGTGAACAGCTTTCCAGATGTCTCTTTGGACATCTCGAAGCTCCAATTATAGCTCCCAATTAGTGTTTAATCTTATAACAAATTCATGAGATGGGCCACATTGCCTTTCTTTTATAATTACGAGAACCGAAGTGCTAGAGATGTCCAGTTACTTGATCGAGGTTATGTGGGGAGCTGGGATTTGATCTCATTCTTATTCCAAAGCCTGTAGGTCTCACCCATTGGGTGATTTCTCCAACTCTCCTGCTTTCCTGTTTCTGTATATGGACTTGTGTAAATGGAGTCCCTTTATTACCTTAATCATTTCATCCAAAAAGGTGCTGTGAGAGGCACCTGGGTGGCTCACTTGGTCGAGCATCCGACTCTCGATTTCAGCGCAGGTCATCATCCCAGGGCTGTGGATCTGGTTCCTCGCTGAGCATGGAGCCTGCTTAAGATTCTCTCTCTCTTCTTCTGCCCCTCTCCCCGGCTTGTGCTCTCTCTCTCTCTCTCAATCTCGAAAATTAAAAAAAAAAAAAAAGTGCTATGGGCAAAGATGTTTCGACAGTGGGCTGTAAAGTTTAAATCTTAACCGACTGCTTCCTGAATCTGTGATTTGGTCCTACTTAACCTCAGGCCATTTTCCTCATCGGTGAAATGAGGATTATCATCCCTTGAACTTGGTTATGAGCATTGAGTAACACCATATATGTAAAACACCTGCCACACGGTCAACACTCGTTAAATAGCACTTCTCATTATCTTTCCAGGCAAGGAATATGGATCACCATTTGAATGGCAGTTCATTGTGATATGTGGGGGTATAGCATGATACATTTACCACACATTAAATAATGTCTTGCCTTGACAGACGTTACGTTGTCTTTAATTGTCTCGCTTGTCACTAATGTGCATCCCAACATATTCATCTTTGCACATTTGTTCCATTGCCTCTCAAGGATAATTTCTGCAACAAGAATGGGATCCAAATGGATGGATAAGACAAATATACCCTGCAGATGGGTTGTACCAACTCACTTTAAGAGGGAGTTTCTTCGTGCAGGAAATGGGAGCAGGAAAGTCTCCCCTCCAGTTTCTCGTTCTTCCTTCTCTGCTACCTGTGAGAGGCAAGGTGCTTTCGAGAGGCCTCTACCACCCAACTAATTCTGCTAAAACTCCTCCTTTCTTCCTTCCTTCCTTTCTCAGATTAAAAAAAAAAAAAAAAAACTTGTTTGGTGGGGCGCCTGGGTGGTTCAGTTGGTTAAGCATCAGACTCTTGGTTTCAGCTCAGGTCATGATCTCACGGTTCATGGGATCAAGCCCCGTGTGGGGCTCGGCGCTGACAGCGTGGAGCCTGCTTGGGATTCACTGTCTCCCTCTCTCTCTCTGCCCCTCCTCCCCCCGCAATAAATAAATAAACTTAAGGGAAGAAAACACTGTTCAGTGTCATAGCCAGGTGCCCCAGACCTTCTGTTACAAAAGGGTAAGATTAAAGGTGCCGTCATCAGTGGAGAACAAAACAAAACAAAACAAATATTGTTGGATCTCAGTTCTGTGGGTTCTGGTGTGTGTGTGTGTTGGATCTCTATGGTATGTTTGCACACAGGCAAATACAGATTTGGATGATTTATCTGGAAGAGGGTGTGTGTCTAAGGGATTCATACACACACGCAAATATGTGCGTGTCTACATAGGTGTGTGTGTATGTGTATATGTATCTATGTATGTGTGTGTATATTATATATATAATATATGTAGACACACACATATACATATATATATAATATATATAATATACGTAGCCAAAATTTAAAGCAGAAAAATCTAACCCCTTCTTCTCAAGTTCCAGAGTGGTATTTCCTATAGAAGTATTAAAAAAGGTCTTTGTTGGGGCGCCTGGGTGGCGCAGTCGGTTAAGCGTCCGACTTCAGTTGGGTCACGATCTCGCGGTCCGTGGGTTCGAGCCCCGCGTCAGGCTCTGGGCTGATGGCTCAGAGCCTGGAGCCTGTTTCCGATTCTGTGTCTCCCTCTCTCTCTGCCCCTCCCCCGTTCATGCTCTGTCTCTCTCTGTCCCAAAAATAAATAAACGTTGAAAAAAAAATTTAAAAAAAAAAGGTCTTTGTTTTTTTCATGTTTACAAATACATGTTTACAAATGGAATATCAAATGTTTATTTTTCTGATTTTCACAGACATTGCTGATCTCCGTGTGACGTTTTTGTAACAAGCCTGTACCTTAAAACGAGACTAGGTGAGGGGTGCGGTCGGAGGTGGTGGGCAGCCAGAAAGGCATTTGCAATTGATTGGAAGGTGAATACTTGCAGCCAGCCCATTTCCAGGATTCCACGTTAGGTCTACACCCCACCTGTCACTTCCCTGGAAAAACCCTCTGAACACAGAAACTCAGCTCCACCCTTCTTTGACTTCAGATCCATAGGAGAGATATAGAGTGGTTTTCATTATTTTTTAAAATTCAGTTTTACTCTCGATTTCTTAAGGAAAGCAGCCATGCAGGACTGAGTCAGGCCAATGAAGCCGTAACCAAATCATCTGGTTTATCTGCCTGGAGTGAGACTGGGCTCTTTGCAGCAATGCTGTTCCCCAGAGTTTTCTGGTTTGGCGTCAAGCCCCTGGGACAAAGCCTCACAGGGAAGCAGACCATGCAATTGGGCAGAGGACAGCAACCCCCCCGCCCCCACCTTGTTTTTTTCAATGTAGTGGCATCTGTGGTTCGTGTCAATTCTAATAACGCTCAAGCCATCCCACCCTCCAGCCAAACATTAACAAGGAGGTAAGGTGAGAAGTCCATATTATTTTCATTTTTAAACACTTGGAAGATTTTCAGAAATGCCATGTAAGCTATCGCGGAATCCCCACCACCCCTAATACTTCACCGGATTCAGTGTTCAACCTTCAGTGGAAAAGAGCAACGCATCCGGAGCCCAGTGGTAGTCCCGGCCCTGGTGCTAACCAGCTGTGCGAGGGGGAGCAGCTCCCCACACTCTGCTGTCCCCTCCCCATGGCCACAATACAAGCGTTTTCCAGCTAACTCGTGGAGCAGCCACTGTAAGAACCAACGGAAAACATGAAAGCGTTTTAGAAATCTACAATGCAAGGTATTTATCACAGCTGGCCTGGTTTATGTGAATTGCCTGAGAAGACCTAGAAGGGAGGGGAGAGACGGATTTTATTCAGCTAGCTGCCCTCATCGTCCTCCTGAGCAGACACAAGGCTAATTCTTCTCCGTCCACGCAAGCCGATCGGCACTTACGTACCGCCTGGCTCTTGCTCCAGCTCCTAAGTACCTCCAGGGAAGAAGATTCTATCCCACCCAGGTAATTCATTCCCCAGTTCAGAAATCCTCATTATCTGCGAGTTCTTTCAACGTCTACCCAGAGCCCCTTGCACAGCCAAGTGAATTAATTGCCTCTTATTTTGATCTCGGAGGAGATAAGGATTATCTCCTTCACCCTGGCCTGACCTTGCAGGCTGTTTAGATTCTTGCTCTGCTGCTGTGTTTTCTTCTTCCTCTCCCCAGTGAAGGAAAGCCAAGAATTTATTTTAGATGCTGTTAAGCGGAATATTAAGAATTTATCTTACGTGCAGTTCAAAAGATAATCCGGCAAGAAAGGAAGCGTCAGAAGGAGGCTGAGGATAGGCTTCTAGATAAGGGGAATATTTGCATGTTGCTAACAAAGCCGCCTATGGCGAGGGGTTCTCCTGATGTTGATCACTGAATTCCCATCTAATGCCCAGGAAAGAACCGCCTGGAAGGCAGACAAAAGAAAACAATGTTTCACAGCAAGGACTGGAGCCCTGAAAAGTCTCTTGCCACCGGCCCAGCAAGGGTAGGGGTCCACAGTGCTCTGTTTTCCAGAATCTTCCTTTGTAAGACTTGAGAAGGCTCTAATGGCACTCAGCACAAAAGATTCAGGGGTACATATAACCACCCTCTGTATGTTACAGAAAGAAAAATGCAAAGATATTCTCGTTCTTCCCTTTTGCACCTACAAGAATGAACTCTCTATCAAAGCTCAGGGTGTTTTGTTTTGTTTTGTTTTTCCCTCTGGTAGTACTAAACTATTGAAATACATTCCAGCACTGTGATTTCGACAGTGAGGCTCTTATTTTTATTTATGTATTTATGTATGTATTTATTTATTTATTTTTTTTTGCTTTCTGGAACAAAAGGGCTGCTGTCCATAAGGGGGGCCATTTTGAATTTGAGGAGAAAATGGGAAGGGGCAGGCATGGAAACTGCCACCGTCAGAGTCCACGTTGGCTTATATACCAAGGCAGAAACAGGACTTCTGAGGGTCACCGCTGGCCTCTAATCACTGCCGTAGTAAGGCTTTCCTTGTGGCCGTTGTATGTGAGGGTGAGTCTCCAGGCCCAGAGTCACCTGCAAAGTCTCAGAAGCCAACCATCTTCAGCTATGTCAGCCCCTCAGCCTGTAGATCTGGGCACTAGGCCTGCTCCTGACATTAGTGGGGTCCAGAGCAGCAGCACGACTGGAAGCCCCCATCACCCAGCCTGCCCTACCTCTCTTTCCAACCCTGGTTCCATCTTGCAGTGCAGCTCTATCCATGCCTCCTGCCCCCTGCAAAAGGCTGACCTCAGCCACAACCCAGATCCGTCAGGAACAATCCAACCTTAGGAGGATGGATCCAGGGAAGAGATCCACATAGGCCTTGCAAATTACCTTCTAACTCTGTGGGCAGGGGACTCTGAGATTCTGGGTAACCAGAGCATGTTCTAGAATAGGGATGGGAGTATGAGTTCCAGGAGGCACATCCTCTTGGCCCCCTGGTCGGTTTGCTCTGTGGAGGAAGGACGTACATAGGTAGACAGGGTCTACAGCAGGGGCTTCTAAAACTCACTACACTTGCTGAGTGTAGGCAAGTTGCTTATTCTATCTCTGACTCAAAGTCCCCAATCTGTTAAGTGGAAATTATAGTAACACTTATCTCACCGGCTGTTGTGAGTGAATTCCTACAAAGCACTTAGAACAGTGAGAGCTCTCGGTGAGCACCCAGTGAGTGACAGTCTGTGTTCCAAGCAGGAAACCAGCCACCCACAACTGCGTTCACATCCAGGCCCCTTTAAATACTCTCACCACCGCGCAGTTGCTGTGAACAGTATTCTAGACCAACACTGTCCAAAAGAAATATGATGCAATTAGTAAGGAATTTTAAATTTCCTAGTGGTTATGTTAAAAATTTTTTTTAATGTTTATTTATTTTTGAGAGAGAGACAGACAGAGTGCAAGCGGGGAGGGGCAGAGAGAGAGGGAGGCACAGAATCCGAAGCAGGCTCCAGGCTCTGAGGTGTCAGCGCAGAGCCCGATGCAGGGCTTGAACCCATGAACCGTGATATCATGACCTGAGCCCAAGTCAGATGCCTAACTGACTGAGCCACCCAGGTGCCCGGACCTAGTAGTTACATTTTTTTTTTTTTTAAGTAAGAAGAAAGGTGCCTGGGTGGCTCTGTGGGTTAAACATCCGACTTCGGCTCAGGTCATGATCTCACAGTGAGTTCAAGCCCCGCATTGGGCTCTATGCCGACAGCTTGGAACCTGGAGCCTGCTTCAGATGCTGTGCCTCCCTCTCTCTCTGCCCCTCCCCTGCTCTCTCTCTCTCTCTCTCAAAAATGAATAAACATTAAAATAAATTTAAAAATGAGAAGAAACAGGTAAAATTAATCTCATAATACATTTAATTTAACCCACTATATTTAAGGTATTGTCATTTCAACATGTAATCACTACAAAAGTTACTACTGACATATTTTACATTCTTTTTTTGTAATAAAGCTTCCAACTTGTGTTTATTTTGTACTTACAGCACATTGCAACGTGGACTGGCCACGTTTCACCTGCCCAGTAGCCACAGGTGGCTCATGGTCAGCTTACTGGACTTGGCAACTCTGGATCGTTGCTACTCCAAGGGTGGCCTGCCACCCAGCCACCCCTGTACCGTCTGGTGGTTCACTAGAAATGCGGAATCTCAAGCCCTGAATCAGAATCTGCATTTCAGCCAGACCCCCCAGGTGGTCTACGTACGTATTAAAGTTTGAGCAGCACTATTGGCTGAAGGCAAACTGGGAGCTTGCAGAAAGCAGAAAGGAATGCTCTCCTCTTACCTTTCCTTCTTTGTGCCTCTTCCTCCCTCTGGCTTTCCAGAAGGTGCCAGCCCTGGCTCCCTTTGAGACTCCTCTAGAGAGCCTGAAAAATATGATACCTGGACTCCGCTCCAGAGATCTTGATTTAATCGGTCCTGGGAGGAGCCCGGGCAACAGGTGGTGTTCAAGAAGTTCCACAGGTGACAGTGACGTACACCTGGGCAGAGAGTCACAGGCTAGCCCAACGCCCAAGGCTGTAGCCTCGTTCGGTCCTGCCTTGCGACGGGGTGAATACACCTGAACTCACATCCTAGAGGGCTTTGGAGTAAGACAGGTCGAGCAAAGCAGCTCACGTAAGCAGTCACAGCTCTGTAAGATTGCACAAATACTCCTAATTGTCCCACAGACTCCTAGTAATCGATGCCATACGTGAAAATAGTATCCCTCGGAGCAGCTAAGGCATTCTTAATTTGGCAGCTGCTGTGCATTCCTAGCTCAGCTGATTCCCCTGGTGTGATGAAATATGGAGGGAATATACAATTCATACATTTATTAAATAATTGTCCTAATAAAAGTACCCCTGTTCAACATATGGATATTGCTGGTCCTTTTCAGGAAACAGTTGTCTATTAATAAATAAACAGATAGTTACTGACTCCCTCCTGCGCCAGACCTAGTGGAGCTGCAAAAATGTTTCCACATGACACAGTCTACCTTCAAGGACTTCATCACCTCCTGGGGACCGACAAGGGTCTGCAGTTCAGGACAGTCAAGTCGTATCTGTCCGTCAAGTGTCTCAATCCGCCAAAAGTGGAGATCAAATCTAAAATCTTCATTACCAGGGGCGCCTGGGTGGCGCAGTCGGTTAAGCGTCCGACTTCAGTCAGGTCACGATCTCGCGGTCCGTGAGTTCGAGCCCCACGTCAGGCTCTGGGCTGATGGCTCGGAGCCTGGAGCCTGTTTCCGATTCTGTGTCTCCCTCTCTCTCTGCCCCTCCCCCGTTCATGCTCTGTCTCTCTCTGTCCCAAAAATAAAAAAAAATTAAAAAAAAAATAAATAAAATCTTCATTACCAGTACTTAGGATGTCCGAGGGATTTCCAACATCATCCCTTTTTTATATTATAGTTAGCATTTTTTTTAGTTTTATTTTTTAAAATTTATATCCAAATTAGTTAGCATATAGCACCACAATGATTTCAGGAGTAGATTCCCTAGTGCCCCTGACCCATTTAGCCCATCCCCCCTCCCACAACCCCTCCAGCAACCCTCAGTTTGTCCTCCATATTTATCAGTCTCTTCTGTTTTGTCCCCCTCCCTGTTTTTAGATTATTTTTGCTTCCCTTCCCTTATGTTCATCTGTTTTGTCTCTTAAAATCCTCATATGAGTGAAGTCATATGATTTTTGTCTTTCTCTGACTAAGTTCACCTAGCGTCATACCCTCCGGTTCCATCCACGTAGTTGCAAATGGCAAGATTTCATTCTTTTTGATTACCGAGTAATACTCCATTATATATATATATATATATATACACACACACACACACACACCACATTTTCTTTATCCATTCATCCATCAATGGACATTTGGGCTCTTTCCATGTTTTGGCTATTGTCAATAGTGCTGCTATAAACATGGGGGTGCATGTGTCCCTGCGAAACAGCACCTCTGTATCCCGTGGATAAATGCCTAGTAGTGCAATTGCTGGGTGGTGGGGTGGTTCCATTTTTAGTTTTTTGAGGAACCTTCATACCGTTCTCCAGAGTGGCTGCACCAGCTTGCATTCCCAACAACAACGCAAAAGAGATCCTCTTTCTCCGCATCCTCGCCAACATCTGTCATTGCCTGAGTTGTTCATGTTAGCCATTCTGACAGGTGTGAGGTTGGTATCTCCTTGTGGTTTTGAATAAATGTAATTTTAAATCATTGAGGGTCCAACTTGATAACTCTTCCCCACTGTTTTGGAATACTGTCTATTTACCATAATAATGAAATGGGCACAGACAGGAAGCATTTTTCATTATGTAAATCACAAACACTGCGAAGGAACGCTTCTTGGTACTGTACTGCCTTCCAGAATGTGGAGGAGGGGAAAGGAGATGCGCCCCTGTTCTTATGCTTGCATTCTCTTGCCCAGTAGGGGATCCGGGAAAGGCAGAAGAGGAGAGAGAAAGGGTGAAGGATCCCAGCTGCAACAGAGCACATCATTATACGTTGCTTGACGTCTCTCCCACTCAGATGGCACCTGGCATTCTTACTGTGACTATAGCTTGCAAAATGCATTTCTTTTTTTTTTAATTTTTTTTTAACATTTATTTATTTTTGAGACAGAGAGCATGAACAGGGGAGGGTCAGAGAAAGAGGGAGACACAGAATCTGAAACAGGCTCCAGGCTCTGAGCGGTCAGCACAGAGCCCGACGTGGGGCTCGAACCCATGGACCGTGAGATCATGACCTGAGCCGAAGTCGGCCGCTTAACCGACTGAGCCACCCAGGCGCCCCCAAAATGTATTTCTGCCAAAAGTTTTGTGCAGATGTAAAACAGAGTGTCAAAAAGCGAGTGAGGAAGGCTAAGGGTAAGGGAGGAAATGTAAGAAGACGGCTCTGCAAGACTGCTTTGAGGTAGACACAAGAATCAGTGGGCCCAAAATGACAGCTGTTGCAGGCCACATAGATGCTCCACGCGCTGCCGAGCAACTACATTTTTTTCCGGCACTGCCTAGGCTGCCCTCACTGGAAACTGGCCTTCTTCCCAAAGCAAAAAGTCTCATTTGAAGAACCAATCAATTGGACAGCATACTGGTCATTCTACTATGTTGCATTGAGCCTTAGCGTGGCCACCTTGGGGAACAGAGTAACAGACATCAGGTTGGCTGCTTACAGCCAAAGGGCCTGCCCGGCAGAACCCACGGCTGGAGCTGCACCTGTACCCTCGGCACGCTGGCTGTCCGCCCCACCCCTCTGGCTCCTGCATGCAGCCAGGTGACAGGGACTTGGCAGGTGCCTCTCTGGCTCTGACTTGCAAGCCTTTATCAGGGACCTGCTGCCCGCACTTGACTCTGGGAATGCAGACAGCATGGCCCACGAGACTGTAAATGTCAGGCTGCCATCGGCTGTCTTTCTGTGTGTATCATCGGGAGGGGCAGGGCTGACCTTAAGCAGACAGCGAGCACCATCATGGCAAGCAAAATGGGGACTTGGAGCCAATGGGGTATGATGAAAAGGCCTAACTCCCTTCTGTCCCCATTTTGGGGCACTGGCCTGCTGAGCCCATCTCCCTGGAAAATTGCCTTTGTAATTGCATGACACCTAGGAGAGCATAATAGCATGTTTCCCCAAGTAGCCTCTCTGTGAAAAGAGACTAAGTCAGGAGCGAGGGAGAGAGAGGGAGGGGCAGGCGGGACACTTTGCCGCTGACACAGGTAGTAGCTGTTTCTCCATCTTCAGATGGCTGCCAAGGTAAGTGAAGCCTTGTCTCGTTTGCTAAACGAAGGGCGAGCAGCTGGGGTGGGCAGACGGGGAGCGGGAAGCCTGGCCGTGATTCAGGCACGCGGGGCTTGCTAAACCAGTGTGTTTTCGAAGGTGGCAGAAAGGGGAAGTGGGAAGAGAATGACTAATAAGGAAGTGATTATGAAATAGAACCTGTCTGCGCCTGGAAGCCCGTGTGACAGCCCCAGGCAGGAGAGGGAGCAAGCCTGTTATTAGGACTGACGAACACACAAGCGCTGCGTCACTCCAGGCTGCGCCACTGCCCCCCATCTAAAGCCCCGTGCAAGTGTCCCTGCTGCCTCGGGAGTGGGCCACACAGGGACAAAGTACTGTAGACCGACACAGGACCTGCTCTGTCAGAGCACGTGCGGAAGAGGCCTGACACGAACAGAACCGAAGGGACACAAAACGAAAGGATCAGGAGCCTAATTAGAAAGAAAATACAGCAACATCGCAGAAAACGCCAATTAAAGGGGGGAAATCCATGGTGTTCTACCTCCCCAACGAAGGTATTTTCCTCTTGCAGAAGCTCTTCTAGCCTTGCCCGCACACACACATTTCTACAAAATTTTCAGCGTGCTCAGAACTTCGTGCTGCCTTTTCCATGTGTCCCCATTTATAAACAGTTCCCAGTGTTACTTTATACTCTTCTTATTGCTGGTAATTGCTATAAAAGAGTCCACCATTTGCTGAAATAGTCCTCTATTCTGTAGTAGGTTGCTTTCTTTGTAACAACAGCTTTATCGAGATGTAACACGGTTGAAGGGCACAGTAGTTTGGAGTAACTTTTACACAATCATCAGTAAGTAAAACAGGCTGGGAACGTTCGCCATTACTGTTAGGAGAGGTTCCTGTTCTCCGAGAACGCCATGGAAGAGTGCAAAGGAGGAGAGGCAGGATTTTTCTCCAACCCCGTGTCGCTCTCCAGTTATTACCTAGTTATTGCCTCCTTTATGGCGAAACTTGGCAGCGTGCTTACATTTACTGTCCATCCCTCCTCACTTGGAGTTGACTCTTAGAACCGAGCTTCTGATCTTATCCCCCCTTGAAAACGCTCTCCCCGGGGTCACCAGCTCTTCGGCCCCCACCTTATTTGACCTATCGGCTGCATTTCTCTCTTAACCACTCCCTTCTTTAACCCGTCTTTTCCCTACATGCATTGAGTAGGATAGATATTGATTCGCCACATTTAAGAGACCTAAAGAAAAATCATTGCCTAAAAAGTGTAGGATTTCACTTCCTTTTCATGCAAACACTGGAGTCGGTAATTTGGCTCTGCTCTGTGACACGGTCAGAGGCCCCGGTTTTTTACATCTTCTTGCTCCAACATTCCTGGCTCTTTCCCCTGTGTGCATGGTCCACGATGGCTCTTCACCGCTGCTTCATTCCGCCATTGGAAAAGGTGGAAAGACCGGGGAGAACGTGCCCCTTCCCTTTCCGAGAAATCACCTGTAGTCGCGAACACTTCTGTTCCGATCCCATTAGCTTGAACATAGTCATATGTAGCTGCCACAGAGGCTGGGAAATGTAGCCTTCAGCTGGATGAACATGAACCCTGTCAAACACTCTACCACCATGGAAGAGAGAACAGATGTTGGATCCACCCATGTGGATGTCATACCCACCCATGTGACTACTACCACCCAGACTTCTTCTATGTATTTAGGGACATAATGATATTTTTTAAAGATGGGATCATACCGTATATGTGTGTTGGTAAACAGACTCCCCCTTCCCCTCGTTAGTGTATTGTAAAAGTCTGTGTCAATAAATACCCTTAAATAACATGACTTTTCATGTTAGATAATGGAATAGCATATGTGTATGCCATAATGCCCTTTATTAACCGTTAGGTCATTTCAGTTTGTCCTTTATGAGTAATATGAGGATGGACGTTCTTGTGATTTCTTTAAAATCAATTTCCTGATGTGGAAACGCTGGACCAGAAATCATTTTGATAGCTTTTACTACATATTCTCCTCCAGATCCGGCTTTTCTTTAGTCCTAATGCTCAATTTTTCAACAAACCTGATTCAAGTGAAAGCCCTTTGTTAATTTAAGTGATTAGATTTTTTCTACTGGATTGAGATGTAATTACATATGATGAACTACACCCTTTTAAAGTGTGCGCTTTGGTGACTTTTAATAGGAATACACATGTGTAGAAATCACAGCCACGATTAAGATATAGAACATTTCCATTGCCCCCCAAAGTCTCCTTATGCCCCATGTGGTAATTTCCTCCTCCACCCCTGGGCTCCACATTGCTGATCTGTCTTGTCACCGCACAGATTAATTTACATTTTCTAGAATTTTATATAAATGGCATTATATAATATGTACCCTTTTGCTTCTGGCTTCTTTGACTCAGTGTAATGACGGATATCAGCAGCGTGTTCCTTTTTATTGCTAGCAGTGTTCTGCTTCATAGATATGCCCTATTTATCCACTCACCCACTGATGGACATTTGTGTTGTTTCCAGTTTTTAGCTCATATGAATAAGACTGCTCTGAACATTTGTGTCCTGGTCCTTGTGTGGGCATTCGTTTTCGTTTCTCTTGTGTAAATACCTAGGAGTGGAAGGACAAGGTCATACGGTAAGTGCATGTTGAATTACCTAAAATATTTATTTATTAAACAGACATTTTTAGAGCAGTTTCAGCAACACTGAGTAGAAAGAACAGAGTTCCCATATAACTCTATGGCCACGCACCACAGCCTACCCCTTATCAACATCCCTCACCAGGGTGGTATATTTGTTGCAATCGATGAGCCTACATTGACACATCATTACCAACCAAAGTCCATAGTTCACATTAGGGCTCACTCTCGGTGTTGTACATTCTATGGATTTCGACAAATGTATAATCACACGTATCTACCATTATAGTGTCATACAGAATAATTTCACTGCCCTAAAAATCCTCTGTCCTCCTACTATTCATCCCTCCTTTCCCACTGGCCCCTGATGATCACTGATCTTTTCACCATCTCCATGGTTTTGCCTTTTCCAGAATCTCATATAGTTGGAATCGTACAGTATAGAGCCTACTCATATTGGCTTCTTTCACTTAATCTGTCATGAAGTCTTCATAGCTTGATGGCTCCATTCTTTTCAGCACTGAATACTATTCCATTGTCTGGATGTACCGCAGTTTATACATCCATTTACCTACTAAAAGACCTTGTTTGCTTCCGAGTTTGGGCTATTATGAGTAACGATGCCAGACGACTTTTCAGCTCATTTGACTTACAACCAAAGAACACAATTTCTGGATCATATGTTAAGAGTATGTTTAGTTTTATAGGAAACTTCCAAGTGATCTTCCACGTAGGTCTACCATTTGGCATCATCAACAGCAGAGAATGAGAATTCTGTCTCTCCACATCCTCCCCAACATTTGGTGTTGTCGGTGTTCTGGATTTTGGCCATTCTCATAGGTGTGAGGTGGTATCTTATTTTAAGTTGCATCTCCCTAATGAAGAAAGATGTGGAGTATCTTTTCATATGTTTCTTTGCCATCTGTATGTATTCTCTCTCTTTTTAAAAAAAAAATGTTTATTTTGAAAGAGAAAGAGAGAGTGGGGGAGGGGCAGAGAGAGAGAGAGAGGGAGAGGGAGAGAATCCCAAGCAGGCTCTACGCCGTCAGTGCTCAAATGACTGACCACCCACAGGCACCCCGTATTTGTATGTATTCTTTGGTGAGGTGTCTTTTCAGGTTTTTCTGCTGAGATTTTAATCAGGTTGTTGGTTTTCTCATTTTTGAGCTTTAAGGGTTCTTTGCATATTTTGCATAATAGTCCCTTATCAGATATGTCTTTTGCAAATATTTTCTCCCAGTTCTGTGGCTTTTCTCTCATTCTCTCAACACTGTCTTTTGCATAGCATGCATTTTTAATTTCCATAAAGTCCAGCTTACCAATGACTTCTTTCATGTACCTTTGGTGTCGTATTTAAGAAATCATCGTCATACCCGAGGTCATCTAGATTTTCTCCTATATTATCTCCTAGGAGTTTCATAGGTTTGCATCCTACATTCAGATCTCTGATCCATTTTGAATTAATTTTGGTGAAGAATATAAGGCCTGTGTCTAGATTCGTCTTTTTGCATGTGGATGTCCAGTCATTCCAGGACCATTTGTTGAAAAGACTATCTTTTGCATATTGTATTTGCTTCCATTTCTTTGTCAAATATCAGTTCATTGTATTTATGGGAGTCTGCTTCGGAGCTCTCGGTTCTGTTCTATTGATCTATTTGTCTGTTCTTTCAGCAATACCACACTTACTGTAGCTTTATTAAAAAACTAGGGGCGCCTGGGTGGCTCAGTCGGTTGAGCGTCCGACTTCGGCTCGGGTCATGATCTCACAGCTCATGAGTTTGAGCCCCGTGTCAGGCTCCGTGCTGATGGCTCAGAGCCTGAAGCCTGCTTCGGATTCTGTGTCTCCCTCTCTCTCTGCCCCTAACCCACTCGCATTCTGTCTCTGTCTCTCTCAATAATAAATAAACATCAAAAAAAACCCTTTTTAAAATAAATAAATAAAAGTCTTGAAGCTGGGGAGTGTCAGTTCCCCGACTTTGTTCTTCTCCTTTAATATACTATTGGCTATTCTGTTTTCTTTGGCCTTTCTGCATAAACTTTAGAATCAGTTTATTGATATCTACAAAATTAACTTGCTAGCAAATGTATTTAATGCCACCGAACCATATCTTTAAAAACGGTTAAAATGGTAACTTTTATGTTACATATATTTTACCATCACAAAAGAAATAAAGGAAAGAAGAAATAGAGCGTATAGGAGATGAAAACATTTTCCTTGCCCTTCTTAGGGTCCCTGGAATTAAAGTAACAAGGACAGGTTAACAGAAGAAATGCACATAAATTTAAGTGTTACGTGACATGGGAGCCTTCATAAGGAAATGAAGATCCAGAGGAACAATTAGACCTGAGTATTTTTATGCTAGGTTTGATGACGAGTGGACAATCGCGGAGGAATAGGATAGGTTAATATGTTGAGGTAAGTATAGTAAACTGGGGAAAAATTAACAAGACCTGTTTGGGGGGATTCTTTTTATAAGGTTGTTCCTTTCCTCTAGGTGTAGGGAGGGTACCTCTCACATGCGAGTTTTACGACCAGTTTCAAGGAAGAAGGGTGGCGGAGGGGAGGGGAGTCAGAGTGACCTTCCTGCTTTTGCCAGTTTCTCAAACTCTTTCGGCTTAAAATATATTCAAAATGCCGATATTTTGGCATTCTGTATTTTGGGATAGCATGTCCTGATCCCCAGCAAGGGCAAGAGAGAGAAAGGGGAAGGAAGAGAATAAGGAAAGCAGGCAGGCACACATCTGGGAACAGTCCTACGTTCCAACACAGCAGCAGAACGTGGTGTCACAAAAGTCTATGAAAAACTAAAGCAGCCCGTCTTCAGCCCTAAAACTGCGAATTCTCAACCCAAGAGGAAGTGTTTCATTTCGTTTCATTTGCATATTAATGCAATGCAAATAGCAGGAGGGTAGGACGGGAATGGGGGAGAAAACGCCACCCGGCCAGTGAAACACTCGGTTGCAAAGTTGAGCACAGCACGTCAGTGTGAAGGGCGTGAAGGTAACAGACGAGGAGCCATAAGGTCTGGTAAAATACAGTCAGCTTATTCCAAAGATCCGAGGACAGACAGAAATGTTACAACAGACAGACAGCAGCAGGCTCGGTGGGCGTCAGGTCGAGACAGGTCAGAGTTCAACTGAGGTGCTGTCCGTGACCGTGGCAGGCAGCGATGTGCGAGGGGGGAACACACCGGCTGGGAAAGCCCCCACGCGCTGCCCGGAAAGGAGCGCTGGAGTGAACACAAGGTTTCACATCTGCCCTGGAAGCGGGCGCAGAAAATTGGAACACACCCTTAAAAACTCACACTGCATGAACTGGTGGTTTGTTTCTGCACCCAGCTCTGTTGAAGACTGGAGTGCTATTTAGGTGTCTTTTTGCCTGAAAAGAAAAAAAAAACCAGTTTTGTTTTGTATTGGCGAGGCCAGAACAAAGACTTCTCTCTGAGATACTTCCGGCATTGTCTTCAGATGCTGTCTCACGGGGTCTGCCCGGTTCCAATTGTGGACAGAATGTGTATTAGATGCTGTGCGCTTCCTGGCTGCGTTGGCCTTCCTCTTTCCCAGCAGCCATCTCCCACCCCCACCGCCCACCCCCGAGCTGGACCCTGCTTCTCATCCGTCTCTCCCTGCCATGCACCTGTTCTGGTGTTCTGTTCCACCCAGCCCTCACTACAAACGTAGAGAGAGAAGACTGGAGATTAAGGAGGTGCAAGGCAGTGGAAAGTATACCTTGAAGAAGCCGCAGACAGAAGAGGGCAGGGGTCTGATGATGGTGGTGGCGTGGGGGAGAATGGGCCATGTCCGCCAGAGGCGAGGGATGGGGAACCACCTACTGCATTTTTGGACTGGTACTATTCCCTCTCTTCAGTTTCTTTCCCTTCAATGATAGTCACGTCCGGTTCATTCTCTCCTGGGGTCCGATTCTATGCAAGGTGACTATCTTAGCTCCCTAAGGCTGTCCTAACAAACTACTCCAGACTGGGTGGCTTAAAACAACCGAAATGTATGCTCTCATGGTGCTGGAGGCTGGAAGTCTGAAATCCAGGTGTCGGCAGCGTTGGTTCCTCCTGCGGACTCTGAGAGGGAATCGGCGCTCAAACTGGGGGTTCGGGGATCCTGGAGGAACGAAGGATAGCTTAGGAGGATTTCAACATTTTGTCTTTGCGCTTCAATAAAAACCTTCAAGCACACGTACGCAAACAAACTCGTCCGGGTCATCTGGATGGACACGGGAGAACTGAATGCTGCTCACAACTTCAGCAGAAGTTTTTTTGCTCTTGCGTTTCTTACCTTTTGGGGGTGTCTTGAAATGCTGTTTGGCCGTCACGGGCTGCTGAGGAACAGGTGTAAGTCACAGAGGAAGAGGTCCCAGAGCAAATCCCACAGAGGCTGGCAGCTTACGCACATGAGAAGAGCCAGGAGAGTGGAGTTGGGAAGCCCAGCTCAGGTGACAGGGGACTGCCATTCACACCCCCCCCCCCCCCGACCCTGCGGTCCTGAGGGACTGGCTCTTCCAGCCTTTCAAGAGGAGCGGGAACAGTGCATTTTAGGTGTAATGTCTTCATTCTTTTATAACGGCAGCTAATTGGAAAAAATGAATCCTATGAGGGTCAGGTGAAACACGTCCATCCACGGGCCACACGTAGCCTACAGCCCTCCAGGTTACAATGTCCAGACCCGAGAAAGGTTGTCGGCAAGTTGAACCATCGCGCGGCACATGGTGGGTTCGGGATGCCCGGCTCAAAAGAACCCCGTCCTAGAAACTGGTGTTTCAAGAAGCCGAATTAATTTCAGCAAAATAACAGCATTAATCACAAGAGCCAACTTTAGTTCTGTTGGTTTTTCTCGACTGGTACTCTTGCCTGTGGTCGTATAGTTGTAAAGAGTGTATTTATCGATATTTAAGAAAGGTCCTCATTTCAGTAATTTAAATCAGTGGTGGGAATCTGTGGGATATTGTCATTTTCGAGTCCAAGAAATCACGTCCTATCTTCTCTAACCTTCACAGAAATCCTTAGGAATATGCGTTATGATTCCCACTTCATAGGAGAGAAAATAGACTCAAAGAGGTTAAGCGAGCGTCCCAGACTCACACAACTAATTCCAGGCAGCGCTGGGATTTGAACCCAGGCAGCGCTGTCTCCAAAGCCCAGGGTTTCAATACCGACTCCCTAATTAGCAGTGCTGGGCTTGTGAATGACGCTGTGACTCTCCCACCTGAGTCCTCCTACCCTCTGAAGATTTAGGGTAGACAAGGGGACTGGTCAAGACTCGGACATCCGGGATTCAGGTCTCCGAGGGACGATTTCAGAAGGGCTTAAGAGGAATCTGTGATCAGAACAGGTATCAACGATCTCTCAGTTCCGCCGCTGGTCATCTTGAGCTTTATGGCCTGCAAATCCAACCACCACTTATAATTTTGTTTTTATGGATAAATATCACACCAGTTCCAACAAACATTTGGAACCAGCCGAATGTAATCTAAACTGCTTATGGTCAGATCAGGTCTGTGGCTGATCACGAATCTGCTGAGAAGATGGTATTTAAGTCCCTTATGGGTGGATTAGTGTTCTCTCTGACTCATGTCCCACACTGCCCCCCCCCCCCCAGCTTTGTCTGCTACTGCATGAAGGGCCTGGAATCAGAAAAGTTTAGTATAGGCTCATCAGCGCACCTGGGCAGCGGGACCTGAAAGACGTACGTACTTGGCCAAAGACACTACCCCATGCGCGGGGGAGAAACCGGGCAGGAAGTGCAGTAAAATTTTAGCAGTGGTTGTCTCTGGGCTGGTAGCATTGTGGGAGATTTAAATTTTCTTCTTTATGCTTTTCTACGATATCAAAACAATGTATTGCTTTTGATATGAAGAAAAATTATTTTTGGATGAAAGAGAAAGGCATCGATGAAAAAAAAAAAACAACTCACTCCTGGCAGTGGGGAAGGCACACTATTGCCACACACAGCCATCTGTTACGTCTTTCTAAGTGTCCCCCAGTGGAAGAAGACAATAGGAGTCACAGATTGGATTTGGAGTAAAATTTGGACAATTGTGACGGCTGGATGCATTCCAAGGCACTTGTTAAAGATGTAGGCAGCGACACACGTCTTTGTTTCTTCCCCATCGACTCCTATCCAGCTGAGCACTTACTCCTCCCTCCTTCCCCCCACCCAAGCCTGGGCTCTTTCCCCTCCTTCAAGGGACTGGCACTTGAAAGGGAAGTGTGTGTGGTCCCCAAAATAAAGGTGGTGCCTTCTCCTTAATCCACTGTGGTTGTCCTGGGCGGAAGGCCCCTTCTGCCACGGGCATTGGTTCTGTACCCTTGGTGGGCACCTCTCCACACCATAGGCGGCCGTCATGTGAGCGTATGGGCACCTCCTCACTGACACGGGCCCTGCCTCGAACCCTTCTGCAAGCCATCAGTGGCTCCTTCTCTCAGGTACTAACATAACTTCCCGCTGGGGACCCATGCCCCCCACATCCACATCCTCCTTTTAGTATTGAGTCTGCAACCCCTCCCAGCCCTTCAAAGCCCCCCCACCTCCCATCTCAAATTCCCAGTCTCCACCTCCCTGCTCCAACCCTTCCCCATTTCGGGTAACTCCCAGCCCTCCTTAGAAGGGCCCCCAATGACCAAATAGACCAAATAGAGACCCGCGTGGGGGTTGCCTTTTCAGCAGCCTTTAAACCACAGAAAAGCCAATCATTCTCCACGGGAGAAGTGGGCCCAGAACTGAAGAACACAAAATCCTGGCTCTTTGCCGTGAAGGAGGAAATTGCTTTACTCTTTTTTGCTCAGGAGTCGAGGGCAGCAAAATGAATCACTAACTGGGTGCTTACGTGCAAACAAAATCTGTAACTACAGAAATGACTCCAATTGCCCAGGTTATCTGGGCATAGGGGAGGGGCAAGGGGACCGTCTCCTCCTCCCAACGTATTCTCCAATGTCGCTTGCCTTCCACATGTTATGTGGTAGAAAGCAGGGAACGTCAAATTTACCACCTTCACCGTGTTAAAACGTACAGTTCAGTGGTATTAAGTACGTCCACACTGTTGTGCAACCATCCCCGCCGTTTATCACCAAAGCTTTTTCATCTTCCCAAACTGAAACTCTTGATCCATCAGACACGAACTCCCCCCCCTGCCTCCCCACAGCCCGCGGCAACCACCCTTCTCCTTTCTGTCTCTAGAAATTCAACTACTCTAAGTACTTCATATACAAGGAATTGAACAGTATTTGGTTTTTTGGTGACTGGCTTATTTCATTTAGCACATTGTTCTCAAGGTTCATCCATGTGGCAACATGGGTCAGAATTGCCTCCCTTTTTTTTTTTTAATGTTTATTTTTTTTTGAGAGAGAGAGAGACAGAGACAGAGACAGAGAGTGAGCGGGGGAGGGGCAGAGAGAGAAGGAGACACGGAATCCGAAGCAGGCTCCAGGCTCTGAGCTGTCAGCACAGAGCCCGACGCAGAGCTCGAACCCACAACCCATGAGATCATGACCTGAGCCGACGTCAGATGCTTAACCGACTGAGCCACCCAGGTGCCCCAGAATTTCCTCCTTTTTAAAGGGGTGGGTAGTTCCACTGTTTGTGTGTGTATCACATTTTGTTCATCCATGGAGCCAACAATGGGCAGGGGCGCTTCCTACCTTTCGGTCTTGTGAATGATGCTGCTACGGATATCGAAATATAAATATCGCTTCAAGTTCCTGTTTTCCGTTCTTTGTGTTTCAGCAGCTTTTTTCACGGTCCCGTATTGACAAAATGGTGGTTAAGTCTATGTCGAGGACCATAGGATAAAATTAAGTCCATGACGTAGGGAGAAGTCGGTCCAACCAACACTCTTTTGATGCTCCTACCTCTGCCGCTGGCAGTGAATTTCTCAGTGATTCCCCCACATAAATCACTGAAGATAAGCAAATAAGAACCCTGAGAAAAGACAAAGAGATTCGGGGGGGTTTCAGTGTGCCCAGGAGTGGACTCAGGTGACTTCCCCTGATCTAAGGTAATCTTGATGGATTCCTTTTTGAAAATCAAGTGTGGACTAGGTGACGCTCCAGGACCCAGGCTACATTTCTGGCTTGTCATCATCTGGGCCGTGTGACCCCAATCAGAGCAGGAGGAAAACCCACCGAGGCAGGAGCAAAAACATTAGCTGTCTCTACATCTTGCCTCTCCCACCTCAGAGAGGGACATGGCCTCAGGAAACGTCTCCAGTCTTCTTTTACTTCTTTACCTTTTTTTTTTTTTTTTTTTTTTTTTTAACGTTTATTTATTTTTGAGACAGAGAGAGACAGAGCATGCACGGGGGAGGGTCAGAGAGAGGGAGACACAGAATCCGAAACAGGCTCCAGGCTCCAAGCTGTCAGCACAGAGCCCGATGCGGGGCTCGAACTCACAGATCGTGAAATCATGACCTGAGCCGAAGTCGGCCGCTTAACCGACTGAGCCACCCAGGCGCCCCTACGTTTTTTTTTTTTTATTCAGCTCTGTCTTTTTTGTGAAGCCAAGTAGTGAAACCATTTTGAACAGCCTCAGCATTAACACCAAATGAGACCAAATTTGCTTTCGTTTTTGTTTTTAAAGAATTAAACCAGGCATCTGAAATCTGAAGGGTGTTAACTCACTGAAACCCTGCAAGGGGTTTCCTGACATAGCTTTGCTTTTCACCAACAACCAGGGCAGAGAGGTCGGGGGCGGGGGGTGGGGGTGGGGGAGGCAACGGAAGGGATCTTTGGAGACAAACTGTAACAGGGCTGCTGCTTGGGATGCTAGGTTAAAAGTCAATTCAACTTGAGGGCTAAATCTCAGCAAATATTATTTTTACATGAAGATAAACATGAATATATTCTAGAAAGGAAGACAAATTTTCCATTCAGAAGACTAAGAGGGAACGGAAACTTAAAGCAAACCAGCTGGGTCATGAGCCCCAGGACCTGGGGATATGCATGCACTCTTATCTGCGCATCTGGAAACGTCACTGAAAAACACTTGAGAAGGTACCAGTAAGTAGCCTTGGCCCCTCTCTCCACATCATGACTTTTCACCGTCAGTTCAGTATCAGCCAGTGTGGTAGTCACTATAACAGGCGAGCTCCAAATCTCAGTGGTTTAACACACACAAAAAAGTTTAAATTTTCACTCACTTCATAGTCCAGGAAAGAGGGGGGTGTGGTGTGGTATGAGAGACTGCTCCATGCCATCATTCAGCGCCCCAGGCTCCTTCCATCTTGTGGCCCTGTTATCACCTAGGGTTCTAGAATCCTCTACTGGGTCCTCTACATTCAGCCAGCAGCTCAGTGAAGAGAGAGGGGGTCGAGGCTCTCTCAGAAAGATTGAAGAAGCCAGTGATTTCCTCAGACTGGCTTCCCTCCCTCCACTAGTCTCTGGCCAGGACTAGTTACACGGTCCCTACAGTGCAAGGTGGCGGGGAGATGCCCGGTGCCCACGGGAGGAGCAGCGCACACAGGTATGGGTGGGCACCGGCAGCTTCTAGCTCAAGGGAGCTGGCTTATTCTTTTTAACGTTTTAGTTTACTCTCCCTGGGTAGCAGAGAATGGCCCACTCATAAATCCACACCAGGTTCTCGGCCAGCCTCTGGTCGTTTATCACAGCCTCCTGTTCTCGAAGCTGCCAGGTCTCATGGGGCCAGACAGGGGCTGAATTTTCTGCAGCAGTGGGGAAAGTGGCCCTTTCCCGGTTCTGCAACAGATCATCACGTGGTACAGTGGCGACACAGCTTAGCAGCTTTGTTTGGGCACCCCGCCTTCACCCTCCGCCTTACAATCTCACCCCGATATCATAGATCACTGTACAAGAACAGCTTCTCCAGCTTTTGTTGTGAACCTTTCTCTCTTAGAAGGGCCTCCAAACTGTCCACAGAACCACGGAGGGGCACAGCCACCTACACCCTGTCCCCTGGCCAGGAAACGTCCAACACTAGGTACCACCTCTCCCTTGTAGCCAACTGCAAGGATTCCAAGCCGCTGAAATAAACCAACGAGTTGGATCCCATCTGCCTCCGCAGGGCACCAGACAAACCAGGACAGGTCTGAAGTGCCTGGTGGAGGCTCAATTAGCCATCTAACCAATTATCTGTTATTTCCTCAGTTACAGATGGAGGGGAAAAAATGAACGACGGGGTGCACGTGGGAAAATCAGATAAGGTGGATTATAACTCAGAGGCAGCATACACAGCAGCCGGACTGAGCTTCACGGCCACGCAATGATGGTTACAGCGTTGGGAGAACAAGACGGGCTCTGGCACAGAGGACGAGCGGGAAAGGGCTGATCTTAGGGACATTCCTTAGGAAACGGCAGCCAGCCTGCTGATGGATGGAATGTGTCAGAGTCCTTGGCAAAAGGACTTCTTTTGAATCTGAAGCTGTGCGGGCATCTTTGAAAATACTGGTGTTAATCCAAGCCTATTATTGCCACTGCATTTTTATTTCCTTTTCTCTCTTCTGTTTATTATTTCTTATTGCCCACACTAGTCCTGAATGGGTTACCCGCCATTCTACATTCAAGCAACGCAAATATTTTTTAAAATTATTTTTCCATGTTTTTTTTAAATTTTTTTTTTAACCTTTATTTATTTTTGAGACAGAGAGAGACAGAGCATGAACGGGGGAGGGGCAGAGAGAGAGGGAGACACAGAATCGGAAACAGGCTCCAGGCTCTGAGCCATCAGCCCAGAGCCCGACGCGGGACTCGAACTCACGGACCGCGAGATCGTGACCTGAGCTGAAGTCGGATGCTTAACCGACTGAGCCACCCAGGCGCCCCAATTTTTCCATGTTTATTTATTCTTGAAAGACAGAGAGAGGCAGAGCGTGAGCGGGTGAGGGGCAGAGAGAGAGGGAGACACAGAATCTGAAGCAGGCTCCAGGCTCTGAGCTGTCAGCACGGAGCCCAGTGCGGGGCTCGAACCCACGAACCGTGAGATCATCCCCTGAGCCGAAGTCAGGCGTGTAACCAACTGAGCCACCCAGGCGTCCCACAACATAAATATTTTTAACCACAGTGAGGTCACATCCTAACATTATTAATTGGCCTTTCGTTCATTTTGGGTGAGAGGAGAACTTATCCAGGTCTTCATGTAGATCTTAATTGGGCTTGAATAGAAAAATCATTTTATTTTCTCCTTTAAAATTTGTTAAGCATCATACCATGCTAACATTTCCCTGGGGGGCTCAAATGATTCTTGAGGGAGTAGTGGATGGAGGGAACATTCCCCCCTTCTCCCCAATTTTCCATTTACGGTCCTCCTTCCACACCACTTCCTCCAAAAGTAAGTCATCTCGTGGGTCAGTCAAAGTTCACAATTTCTGAAACACCGCATGGGGTCTGCCCTCTTGCTCCACAGCAAATCTGTCATCCAGCAGCTGGTCCCTTTTCCTCACCTGTATAATGAAGCGTACGATCTATTACAACCTTGGTCCAAGGCCGAATTTCTGTTCACAAGACCCTGTCGTCTTTGGATGAACTGTACTGTTTAAGAGCCAAGATTATAATGAAACACTGGCTTGGCAGTTCACAACGGTGGGAATTAGGAAACATAGAAGAACTTTCTTCGACAGTGAACAAAGACATTTAGAATACCCAGCGTTACTGCTTCTGAGCTGTCAGTGGAGGTGGCCTCCTTTCGTTCACAATACTGACTTTCCAAGCCTGGATCCTCATACATTTATTGAACGACTCGTCTTGAGATCGGTCCAATGCTCTTCTTTCAGATCTGTCAAAACACCACCTCTTCCAAGAAGTTCACTAAAATTAAGTGGAAGTGAAGTAATGATCTTCCTTCCTTATTCTGCTGCCTTGGAACAGCCTCTCATCTCACAGCACCAAAACTGGAACCAGCTATTTACTTCATCTCCAGATGGGTTCCTTTATCTATAAATGCATTACTGTAACATTTTTCTAGAACATAAGAGGCTGGCACAGGAGATATTTAAGAATAGAGGCTTTACCTTAGTCAACCTTGCACGTTCTGTAGGGCCTAATACATAGGAGGTGCTAACCAGTACTTGGATGAATGAATTTCATAAGAAATAGGCCACGGACTCATCACCCGAAAAGACTCTTGAGATGCTTTGTGTGATCCTTGCTGTGCTTCAGGGTTATTCGAGACCGTGCTTGTGTCTCAGAAAAGAAAGTATAAAGAAGAGAAACAACTTGGACCTTGGACACGTAGAAACAAAGCCAGACAAGCCCGGCCCTGGAATGGGCAGTGGCAATGATCCAGCCATTGATTTCTTGTTATCTGGACATTTACAGGAATGATGAGATGCTGCTTTGATAGTAACTCCAAATTGCTGCTTCTTAGTCACTTAGCGTCTACAAAATAATATTTTCTTCTAACCCCAAGCCACAATGGTCAGGACCACAGGGCAATATCCTGTAACAAGAGACGTGTGCGCTGTCACAGCAGTTCTCAAAGTGTGTCCCGCCCAGCCACGGTCCCAGGAGCTCTCTGTGTCAGAAAGTCCACAAGGGCCACGTGAGTGGGTCAGCATCACACATTGCACCACCATCTTTCATCGTCAACAGACTCTTCAACTTCAACAGAAGCGGACGTGCTAAATAGATCTGATCATACAATCCCATTTTCCTATAGCGTCTGACACGTTGCACAGAACACACTTTAAGAGAGACACCTCTGGGGCCCCTGGATGGCTCCGTCCGTTGGGCGTCCGACTCCGGCTCGGGTCGTGATCTCACGGTTTGTGAGTCCGAGCCCCGCATCG
Source organism: Prionailurus viverrinus (assembly GCF_022837055.1). Taxonomy (NCBI): domain Eukaryota; kingdom Metazoa; phylum Chordata; class Mammalia; order Carnivora; family Felidae; genus Prionailurus; species Prionailurus viverrinus. Next base: position 122,032,234 of record NC_062562.1, on the reverse strand, counting down.
GGCTCTGTGCTGACAGCTCAGAGCCTGGAGCCTGCTTCGGATTCTGTGTCTCCCTCTCTCTCTGCCCGTCTCCCACGTACACTCTGTCTCTCTCTCAAAAATAAATGAACGTTAAAAAAAAGAAAAAAAGAAAAAAGAAAGACATCTCTGTCTGTAGTCCATTGACGGCATTTTTATGCAGGTAGAGCAGGGATTTGCAACCTGCAATATGTTTGTGCCAGAAATGGCGTGCAGGTCCTTGGCTGCCATTTTCCCTTATTTTACTGAAAGGTGACCTGACCATCTGCCACAGGAGTTACATTTAGCTTCATACCCTGCAAGTGAGGCTTGGCGGGTAGACCAGAAAGACCTGAAAGCGGGAAACTTGGTTCATAGCCTCGCAAAGGCTGGCGCCATGGGGTAGAGCTGGCAATCACCAGCTTGGGTCTCATTCCTAGAGACACAACAATGTTTTTTTTTTTTTGTTTTTTTTTTTTTGGTCAGGGATAGACTCTTGGCTGGTCACAGGGACGGGTGGCTGCCATGGAAACATATTTGACTTATACGTCAGTGGCAGATCAGAGCCTGGCATATTTCCGATGAATATTGGATTTGAGGGCATAGTCACGGTATTTGCTGTTCGTTTGAAATTGGGCCACAACCTAGCAGCCTCGTTAGGGAAATGTGCATGATGTTCTTCGCAAAATTAAAATATTCTCCGGGGTTATTCGGGCTTCCAGGACAAAAAAATGTACCAGACACGGGTGTGCGAGCCAGGTTTCCAAGTCTTGGTAGCAGGAAGCTACGGTGTCCTATTCAGTCACAGCCTTGTGGTCTTCCTGGTGCTCAGGTGCTAGACCGATGTGTTCTCTGATGTGTCCCCCCTCCCTCTGTCCTTCTACACTGTGTCCTTTCCCCACCAGTCAGCCTGACACCCGAGTTGCCTCAGAGATGAGGAGACGGTGCTAAAAGCTGAGAAATACGCTAAGAAGTCAGTTCTTTGCCTTTGACTTCAACAGCTTAAGTCTCAGGGACAGCAAGGAAAACCCAGAGCATGAAAAAATACATTTGGAAGAAAAACCTGATGAAGGGACACAGCTATCCTGATCCCCATTCTCTCACGCAAACTGGAGTTTTCCCAGTGGGAGGAGGAGAGCAGATTGAAGAAGCAGGAGGCCACTGACGGGTCCCGAAGGCATGCCCTGCCCTGCTCTCCACTCCACACTGAGATTTAGAGGAGGCAGGGGATGATGGAAGGACCTGGAAGGTGGGAGGGATTGGAGTGTGTCGATTTATGGAAGTGGCAAGATGGCAGCCAAGATGTCTTCCGCCTTTCCCGAGTTCTCTGCGAGAGCCACCAGGTCACCAGGTGCCTATGGGTGGCACTAAAAAGTGGTCATAGGAGGGAACAAGGGGTCACTCGGCAGTGAATCAACAAGCAAAACAACAGACACGTGGACGTAGGCACAGCTGGGACCCCTTAGGACCAGGTCAGCACCCTACGAATGATGAGAAGAAAATATGGAAGGAGCTTGAAGCCCTGACAACTTCACCGGACCAGGCTGCTATTCCGTGAAGAAGAAATCAACTCTCTCATTTAAGATATTGTTACTCAGTCTGTCCCGTGCTGGGGCCAAGCACATTCCTCCAGGCAGACAGACACGCTCGAGTACTGAGGAGGAAGCTGATGACAGTATGTAAAGGGCCCCTGAAGCCACAGGAGATGTCCACGGTAGGCCAAGGAGATAGGCAGGGCACCAACAGCATCTGCCACACAGCCACTCACCCATGCCTCCCTTCTTCTGTCTATTATAATGGCATTCGTCACGTCGCTGTGAAGTAGATTTTCTGCCCGTCTGCTCTATGAATCAAGGCTCGTGTTTGTAAGTGAAGAAAACCCCAATTTCAATGAACTTAAACAAAAAAGAGAGCCTGTTGGTTTGTGGGACTGCAAAGTGAGATATCCAGCCACTTCACATGACATCCAGGGGCTCAAGTCCCATAATCACACCCTTGCTCTGACTCTCTCTCACCCATCTCAAGAGTTTTTGTGGAGTTCACTCTCCAGCAACCCGTCCTCCCACCCCACGATGGCGGACGGGGCTGAAACCTCGAACCTTCCAAACTTCGGGTCTTTCTGAGGCGACCGAGGAACCCCGCCCACCCTATGTCACCTCCCTGGCATAAACTCAAGGGTGACGGAAAGGAGCTCATCACGAAAAACAACAGACAGTCCCCTGACGAAGTTCCAGGGGTTTTGGAAGCTCGGCACTAGGAACCAGAGACAAAGGCCAGATATATTTCTTATTATACCACAAGAAGACCACGTTCACAGTGTGCCTCATGCCCACCACAGCGGCTGGCACAGTGGGCAAGCAGTCAACATTTGCTCAGTGAGTGAGTGAGCTAATGCATGAACGAATACGTATTTCCTCCGGAGTGTGGGAGAAGCTCTCCCAAGTGCCGGGGTGCCAGAGTTGAGCGCTGGCCTTGGAGCCACTTGGATACTCAACAAGGGCTTGTGCCTGTTTTCCAGGAGAGCCGTGGGTAGATTTGGAAGTATGTCTCTCCCCACCACAGGAGAAGTAGGCTTTTGGTTGGCTCCCTGAGTGGCTGGCTGGTCCCGAGGCACCCCTGGAGAAGCGGCCGTCTATGGGACAAAAGGGGCTAAGGCCACCTCGTTTCTAGTTTCCAGGCCAGCCCAGCAGCCCCTTCCTGCTCCTCCTGGGCAAGACAACCGCAGATGGGGCTTCAAGGAACTTGGTGCTGGCAGCTGCAGGAACCTCTGAGAAGCAGCCTCCTAGTAATTAGTCACTGGAGAAAGAGACCCGAACCCTCCAGAAAGCAGTCACATGGGATTGTGTAGCCCTAATCCTGAAGAGAACTTTTCTCCCCCGCTAAGAAATAGATTCCCAGAAATATTGAGGTAACAGGAAATGCATGTAACTGAGAATTCCTTTCAGGCAGTTGGGGGATGGGGAAAAATAACCATATTAATGATTCCATTCAGTCGCTTTCCCATCTGTTGTCTTAAAGAAAAAAAAAAAATCAAAGATAGGCATATCATTTCTGCTATTGCCAAAACCAAAGAAGAGTGACTACCATCATAAATAAGAAACCCAGGTCTTATTTCATTGACATTAATGCTCAAAGGACTATAAAAATAAGTCAAAAGAGCATTCAGAGTATATGAAATCTGCATATATTTTCATCAAATAATGCAAATTAAAATAAAGGTGAAAAAATTAACCATTTTCAATGTTCATGTTCCCAAAGATGCCTTCTAAAAATTAGAAATTTGTCCTTAAAATTGAAAGGCAAAACACAACGTACAGTATGCGAATGCCAAAAGTTTAAATCAAAATTATTTAGGGGGCGCCTGGGTGGCTCAGTCAGTTGAGAGTCTGACCTCGGCTCAGGTCACGATCTCACAGCTCGTGAGTTCGAGCCCCGCGTCGGGCTCTGTGCTGACAGCTCAGAGCCTGGAGCCTGCTTCAGCTTCTGCGTCTCCCTCTCTCTCTCTGCCCCTAACCCACTCGCATTCTGTCTCTGTCTCTCTCAAAAATAAATAAACATTAAAAATTTTTTTAAATGATTTAGATAAAATCATTTTCGAAAAATAAAACCACTCGTGGTTCTACTGTTCAACATCCGTCAAGCTGCCAGTTGAAGAATCTCATCCTGAGATCCACATAAAAGCATTTTTAAATGTAATATGCGCTAATACTGCAAACCGTTCCCCAGTTACCGTGTGCATCTGTTGTAAATACCACGCCAATCTCTGAGCACCCCTAGAACCAGAACCAGGAATCGAAACTCAAAGAGAAGCAAGGATGCCTGACTCCATTGGGAACCGATACTTGGTTATGCAACAATCCAGTCCCGTTATGCTGGCCGAGAGGAAGGGTTTGACAAATCAATCGATGTGTCCTTTCTGATCCAAGTAACAGAAGTCTAAGTGCACCTCAAATCCTCCTCGTACCCCAAAGCCATCTGTACCCACCAGAGTCAGGAACAGTGGAAGCCCTAAACCCTATCGGCATCCAGAGGTGGTCTCTTTTGCGGACACGATGCGGACGTGGAGGTCTGGGTAACGACCGTGGCTGTTTGGGGGCATGGGTCACACTCTGCCAAGTGCTGATCAGATCCCCAGGGAGAGAGTGCCCGTGTGTTCTTCGATACACTTATTTGTGTGTGGTTGGCGATACTGGGGCCCTTGAACCCAGGAGTGGGTACACTTCGTGGGTCCTGGGCCAGAGAGTAAATAGTTTTGGCTTTGGTCACTACTGCCATTGCTCAACTGCACCACTATAATACAAAAGCAGCCGCAGACAATTCATAAATGAATGAGCACAACTGTGTTCTAATAAAACGTTACTTACTCAAACAGGCTGGATCTGGTCCAGTTTGCAGGCCCTTCTAACTAACACACGGGGCCCTCTTGTCTGGATCCAAAGGCAGTCTGGCTGTTCCAGTCCCACAACCCCATGAGTTTAAGCATTTCTTAAAGCATTCAAAAGAAATAGGAACCTTCTGTGTCCATTGGCTAACACCCGATGTTTCGTACCGCCATCACAGTGCTGGCAGCCCATGACCTTGGGCAAGTCATGGAACCCCGCCCTCTCAGCTTCGTCCCTTCATCTGTAAAATGGTCAGCTGTGCTGTTCCCTCTCTCGGAGCATTACTGAGAAAGTCAAAACAACAGTGGCAATGATCACACTTCCCGTCTGCAAAGTGCATTACAGTTTTCCAAATTGTTTTCTACTTGACCCTTGTAAGAATCTTATGAGGCAGTCAGTCCCAACCCCATTTTTACACATGTGGAAACTGTGGGGCACAGAGTATGTAAATAACTGGCTGAAGGGCCCCCAACTGGTAACCAGCGGAAACCAGGTCTCATCCATACATGGTATCCAGGAAGGCACCGTGTCTCTTCATTCCCAAGGTAAAGCCACTTTTACCCCAACTATGCGGGATCTCTGTGTAAATATGCCTTGCTCTGTAAATAAAACCAGTGCTGTTTGAGCCCTTTTTTTCCTCTTAGACCCCTGACCCTCTGGATTATAATTCTTTTAATATTGAAACTTATCGTAGACCCTAGACATTCTGTCACAATATCAGTGACACATTTGAGTTATTACTGAACAAACACCATTTATACCTGTAACTTGGGTTGTGCCAGTGGGAACAGAAAACATGCCAACTTTATTTTCTCCCCATCTGGGCTTTTCCATCAGGCTGCCAAAGAGCGAGCTCGTTGCCAATTCAGCGGTGATCACGTAAACATTGCTTCCTCTATTATCTTTCCCCCAAAATGATTCTCACCTGTCCAAGTTCAACGTGCACCATGAGAAGGGCATTCAGGAAACTCCTCTCTGCCTGATGGGATTCACGATTAGGTCTGATGCTGCCTCATTTATTCATCAGGGCTGTTGACCAAGTGGTGCACGTTTTGCGACTCTAAATTCCAAGTCAAAGTTCAATCTCTTGCATTTCAGTGGAATTGGAATTTGTCAAACAGCTCTTGAAACTGGACTGTTTGACTTCTAATGTTTACAGATGTTTCATATTTTACTGGTGTTTGTGCTAAGGGGCTGTAATCAGAATCATGTCCATCACTCATTAAACATTTGATTCTTTCTGATGTTTTCAATCCTCTGAGCTCTACGCTTCCTTCCACTCACATTTAACTTTTCCCTCACAATGTCTGCCCTTTCTCGTGCAGATTTGACAACTTTAATCTTACGAAGTTCTGCTGACCAACGTGGTAGTCACAGATCACCTATGGCTACTTACGTTTAAGTTAATTACATTTGAAACTCGACTTTCTCTAGTCAGATTTCACATGCTCAGTAGCTCATGTGCCAATGGCTAAACTATACTGGGCAGCCCAGATATAGGGCTTTTTAATTTTTGTAGAATGTTCTTTAGAGGGCACTGTATAATGGATTTAGAGACTAATTTGGACCAACTTCATAGCTGGTACAAATTCATCTGAGAACTGCTCTTGACCCACCTACTTTATTCTTTTAAACCACCCATACAAATACTAAGACCAAGACTCCAGTAACCACAGGGATCATTTGCTGATTATATATCATGCGCCATGCAATGCACCAAACCCTGAGTGTATACTATCTCACTGAATCTCTGTAATGAGTCAACGTTATTATCAAGACTTATCAGGAACCTGAGGCCGGGGGCCACATAGTAAGAGGCAGATTTGAGATCGAAACCTATGTTTTTCTGGCTCTAGAGCCTGAGCTCTTAAACACTCAGTGATACCCAACTCCTCACCCTCGTCTTCCCCTGTCCCCTATTCTGCTGTGGCCCTGGCTAGACAAGGATAGGACCTAGGCTGAATGTCATGCTGGAGGGGCACTCTGCCCAAATCAAGGGCAGAGTAGGCAGCATGAGGGTATCTAGGTGGGCACAAGAGCCCGGGCTAATGTTGTGTCAAAATGAAAATAGTGTCCTTCGTAACACAACTACTGAAGCTTTTTACCGACTGGATATGTTTCCACTGAAAACGCCCCAGTAAGAATAATCACGAGCAGGTCTATTGGGATTGGTTAGTAAAATCTGACATTAACCCAAAGTTAATGTCAATGTTAACGTACGTTCATGAACATTAATGTGTGGGCTGCTGCTTCTTTGTATTGTTTTTCATTGTTTCCTTTTTTGGAAGCACTGACTTCATTCCACAGGTCCCATGTGCCAGCTATCATTATAGTGTGGGTTTCAAACTCTTTCTCTGGGACAACTCTCGGAGATGACTGGTCACTGCCGCTTGTTCACAACAAACAGTCTCTCTGTCTGCCCTGAATACTGACTTCTTACTTTGAAGCTTAAGTTGAGCTTTGTTTTTAATGCAAACCCATCTACAGATTAGAGAGCCAGAAATTGCGTCTCTGGGAGGCAGCCTGGAGGGTTCCTTGAGCTCATGGTAAAAACTCCGTATTTCACATCAGTCACAGATCTCTCACTAGCCTTTCTTTCCTAGCCTTCCTTTCTTCCCTTTTAATTTTCTTTCTTTCACAGGATTCTTTGAAACTTGACGTGCTAGCTGTCAAGACTACTAAATTAATACTTTTTTTTTTTTTTATAGGTCATAACCTTGCTGGAGTGAGCAAATCCGAATCGGAACAAGTAACACAGAGTGTTCATCCAAATAAGTTTTTTTGGGACAGAGAGAGACAGAGCATGAACGGGGGAGGGGCAGAGAGAGAGGGAGACACAGAATCGGAAAGAGGCTCCAGGCTCCGAGCCATCAGCCCAGAGCCCGACGCGGGGCTCGAACTCACGGACCGCGAGATCGTGACCTGGCTGAAGTCGGACGCTTAACCGACTGCGCCACCCAGGCGCCCCTCATCCAAATAAGTTTTCACACATAGCAGGCGAGGCCCAGGATGCAGGGGACATTTCCTTGCAAATGAACCGTGTTATACGATCTCTAGAATCTGACGTGGCCGCCTCAAACCCACTCTAACAGGAAAGGTGCTAGCTGGCAGAATGAAGAACCACATGAACCTGTCTCCCAGGACCATGATATCTTGGATCTGAATACGGTGTTCCAGCTCGTCATTAGACCAGTCATTAGGCATCCACCTGGCATATCCAACACACTGGGTAATTAGCAGTAATAAGAACACAAGAACAGACCAATTAAACACCATCTACCTATTAGTCATATTTGAAAGCTACCAGTCACCAAAGACCAGCCAAATCCTGTCCGTAATCAAGAATTTGAAAAAGATCTATTGAGAAGACAGACTTTTGAGATGATGATGTCAGACGGGGTTGAACTGCATGAGTCAGAATGGAAATTCACTAGGTCAACAGACAGTGCGGATACTATAAGATAATACGATTTGGAAGAGCCAGAACCAGCCGGCTGGGGCACAAAAGAATCCTGTGACCAAAGCTGAATTTCAAGATATCAAGACTCGGGCAAAATTGTTACTAGACTTAATAATGTTGAGTGTACTGTAGGGTCTGAGAATCACGGACCATGCCTATTTTAACTTCCCATTGTATCCCCAGCACCAAACAGCACCCAGCATATTCGGTAGGTTCGTTCAGTAAGTTTTTGCAAACGAACGAAGTAATAAATCAATGAAGTGCCATTTTGTCTTCTATCCTTTGTCACAAGGACCGCCCCTTCTTGGTCAAATGTCTCCAGGGTATCCTGAGAAGTCGTGTGGCTTCCCAGGTGTTCCAAATGGGCACACCTCGGTAAGCACAGTTCTTCAAGCATTGCTGTTGTGACTGGTTTTCCTGCTCTCCGTTAAACCTCAACCGGGCTGGAACCCTCTCTCTCAGAGCCAGTTCATTTCATTAACTTGTTTGCCCCGGGTCAGTGAATGAAAGTAAGTATAGGGCAGTAAGTGTGCCCATCCCCTCCTTCCAAAACGTGCAGCATGGGGACTGGACTGGAATCTTCCACTCAGTGGCTGTAAGACCTTGAGCAAGTTATCTGGCTCTCTCAGCCTTCGTTTCCTCATCTGCAAATAAGGGTTATAAATAGCACAATCCCTCCCTCAAAGCGCACTCGTGAGCATGAAATAAAAGGGCCCAGGTGAAGAGTCCAGCACAGTGCCCGTCACACGGAAAGCACACGTGAAATCGGCAGCTGTCACAGGGTTCCCAGACGCCAGCAGCAGCAGCCCTACGAATTAGTTAGAAGTGCAAATTCTCGGGGCACCTGGGTGGCTCAGTCGGTTAAGCGGCTGACTTCGGCTCAGGTCATGATCTCGCGGTCCGTGAGTTCGAGCCCCGCGTCGGGCTCTGTGCTGACAGCTCAGAGCCTGGAGCCTGCTTCCGATTTTGTGTCTCCCTCTCTCTCTGCCCCTCCCCTGTTCATGCACTGTCTCTCCCTCTCTCAAAAATAAATAAACGTTAAAAAAAATTTAAAAAAAAAAAGAAGTGCAAATTCTCTCTCAGTCCCTCCCCAAAACAATGGAATCAGAAACTCTGGGTGTGGAGCCCAATAACCTGTGTTTTAACAAGAGGTCCAGGTGATTCTGACGCCGGCTGAAGTCTGAGAACCAGTGCTGTAAATGTCAGCAATAAATAATAATAATGCGTTACAATAACATGTTGATACGACTCTTACTCTGACAGCGGCCATGTAAAATACTTTAGTTGGGTCGTTTTCAAACCAAGTTCCGGGAAGCCCTGGGGCCCAGGGGGGTACGTGGGAGGCCACCTCAGAAGGTCGAGGGGCAGGTCACAGGTCCCCGGCTCTGCTCTGACGAGTGCAGACTCCACTGGCTTCATACACTTCGGTTCCAATCCCATGTCAAGTTTTGGATGGAACTTAGACAAAACGATACAAACGAGTTCTGTTCTGAAATCAATCTTGAAAATCACCACCTGGCCCCGCGTGCCAGAGGGAATCAGGCCAGCCACGAGGGAGATTCAGGGGACCAGGAGATTTCCTGGGCCTGTCACCACAGGGGATGATGAACGCCGGCCCCGCATTCGGATCCCATTCCACAAGCTAGCTCTAGCAACTGTGCTGGGTACCTTCTGTCACACATCGTATCATTAAATCCTTACCAGGTGCTACTTTCCCTCCCTTTCAGAGGAGAAAATGAAAACACGGGGACATTAAGTAAACGTGTCCAAGGTCACCCAGCTAGTGCAGCTGGACTAGAAGCCAGATCACCTGACACTGAGATTTGTTCTTGATCTCCGAGAATGGCCGCTGGTCACGCTTGAGCGGATAGGCTCGCCATGCAGGAAAATGACCCACGGGGGTACCGGGTGAAGTCTGCAGAGACCTTTGGATCACACCCTTGGACCAACAAGAACAAGGCAGCTGGCTTTCCCTCTGCCACTTGCTCAGCCCCACGCCTGGGATAACTGAATGGTTTCTTTCAAAATGAGTCATGGTCACCACAAATTAGAAAGTCCCTATCGGAGGGGCTTTTCCCTATTTACCACATCAGTCAGGCTGGGAAGATGATGTCAGCATACTGGGTATGCTGGACGCAGTGAGCTGAGAGTCTGAATCCTGAGTCCCAGCCTACGCCATTAGACCCTGGTCAACTGTTTAACTAGGTGGCCGAACTTGCCACTTACCACCCAAGGCGGACTTTGAATTAGATGATATTCAGAGACCTCCGCGCTCCCTGGAAAGCGGAACTAGGTAAATATTTTGTCTCTCACGGCAGTATTATTTATTTATTTATAAGCCCTTTCCACAAAGGTCTAGGGAGCCCTTACCGTGTGTCAGGCATTGTGCCAGGTACTGAGGCCGCAGCTGCAAAGGCGAGAGATGTGGTCCCAGCCTCCACGGAGCCTACGGTCTGGTGGGGACGGGAAATTGCTGCTAAGGGTCTGTCCTGTGCTGATCACGGAGAAGTACTGTTAAGTGCTTCGTGTGTGGTAGGCATAGTCCTAGGTGCTGCACACGAATGATTTCACTTAATTCTCACAACAGTCTTACAAGGTAGAACTACTGATCTCCATGTTACAGAAGAGGAAACTGGGGCTCAGAAAGTTTAAGGAACTTGCCAAGTAGAGTCGACTGCCACTAAACAGCAGGATCTATCTGACTTTTTTTTTAAGCTTTTATTTAAAAAAAAATTTTTTTTTTACATTTGTTTTTGAGAGACAGAGCACGAATAGGGGAAGGGCAGAGAGAGAGGGAGACACAGAATCCGAAGCAGGCTCCAGGCTCCGAGCTGTCAGCACAGAGCCCGACGCGGGGCTTGAACCTGCGAACCGTGAGATCATGACCTGAGCCAAATTCAGACGCTTAACCGACTGAGCCATCCAGGCGCCCCTTTAAAGCTTTTATTTAAAAAAAAAATTATTTTATTTTTAAGTAATCTCTATACCCAGTGTGGGGCTCGAAATCATAACCCCGAGATTAAGAGTCACGTGCTTTACCGACTGAGCCAGCCAGGAGCCGCAGGATTTATCTGACTTCTGAGCTGTGCCCTTAACCTCTACATCATAGGTATCTGTGTATGTATGTCCACATACAAGGACTATCTCTTTTTCGGTGCCTGGAAGAACATCTACCTATAGTGAATTCTTTTTCCTCTCTCTTTCTTTTCCTTCCTTCCTTCTTTTTCTTTTTTTTTTCTTTTTCTTTTTCTTTTTTTCTTTTTCTCTTTCTTTCTTTCTTTCTTTCTCTCTCTCTCTCCTTTCTTTCTTTCTTTCTTTCTTTCTTTCTTTCTTTCTTTCTTTCTAATCTCTACCCCCAATGTGGGGCTTGAACTCACAACTCTGAGATCAAGAGTTACATGCTGTACTGACTAAGCCAGCCAGATGTCCCTATGGTGAGTTCTTAATAAATAGTTACTAATTAAACATACCCATCGGGGTCAAGCTAGAGACAGAAGGTCCCAGATGATGAGATGAATGGGAATCGTGGAAACCGAGTGACCATTCTAGTGAGTGGGGGCAGTAAGGGGAGAGCCCAACCCAGCAGTGGTCTGAAAAGCAGACGTGGGAGCAGAGGGATGTCAGATTGTCATACAAGAAGCCAAGTGCTTCTTGCCAAGAAGCCACTGTGCTGGAACTGTCCCTGTCAGAAGTTTTCAGGGGGAGTTTTGGTGGGGGACATGGGCCGAGAGGGCAGACACTAACCATCTCTCCCAGCTGTCACCACAGAAGGACATTCTGTCAGTCAGGGGTTGGTTCATCACCCAGACTGAAATCTGTGTCCACCCGAGTGGCCTGGAGGAAGACGGCTCACAGAGAAGGCTGAGATGATAATGTCATGCCTGGCTTTCTTTCTCCTGCTCCGCTGACCCATCTCTCTCTCCGGAGTGGCGGCATCCAATAAAAGGCCAATTTGCTGGGTTGGGCATACGGAGATTCTTTACCAGTGGTCTGCGGGTTCAAGACTGGTTTGGAAAGGGCCAACAGTTGTATCAGCTGCCTTTATAACACGGTACCATGTGCTGTCCTCTGCATCACTTAAGCTACTCAGCTTTAAATAATCCTTTGTTGGGGCGCCTGGGTGGCTCAGTCGGGTGAGCGTCCAACTTCAGCTCAGGTTGTGATCTCGCTGTTTGTGAGTTCGAGCCCCGCGTCGGGCTCTGTGCTGACGGTTCAGAGCCTGGAGCCTGCTTCCGATTCTGTGTCTCCTTCTCTCTCTGCTCCTCCCCAGTCATACTCTGTCTCTCTTTCTCTCTCAAAAATAAACATTAAAAACATTAAAATAAATAACACTTTGTCTTGGATTTTGAAACTCCCATTTCTTGCTTATTAAAATCAGGCTACTCAATATCACTGGCTAAGAGTTTTCAACTTGTGGAGTCACATAGGGAAAGTGATGTTACTGTTATCTTTCTGTTCAGACTGTAGCAGGGAACAACCATGAGGATCCAGGCGTGCAGAGAAAGAAGATCTCAAAGACGGGAGGCTCACATAACTGAGTTAACACCTCAGCTGTTACTTCCTGTGGCAGCCTGACTCCCATGTCCCCCAGTGATCCGCCTCCTAGTATGGTCCCTCCCCTTGAGCGTGGGCTGGCCTGGCAACTTCCTTCTAGCCAACAGAATATAGCAAAGGCAACAGGACGGCACTTCTGAGATCAGGCTAGAAGAGATTATGGGCTCTGCCTTGCCAGCAGACTCCATTGCTCTCTCAGCTCACACACGGATGAAGCAAGCGGCCGTCTCTCCCAGCTGTCACCACAGAAGGACATTCTGTCAGTCAGGGGTTGGTTCATCACCCAGACTGAAATCTGGGCCCCCACAGTAAGCTGCAGAGAGTGGCCTCCGGTTCAACAGGTGGCAAGGATGTGAGGCCCTCAGACCAACAGCTCAAAGGAACTGAATTCTGTCAACAACCACTGAAAACCTTGGAAGCGGATCCTTGCCCCGTTGAGCTTTCGGATGAAACCCCAGCCCTGGCTGACACTCTGCCGGCAGCCCGTGACAGACTCAGAAGCAGAGAGCCCGGCTAAGCTACCCCCAGGCTCCTGAAGCACGGGGGCCGTGAAACAATCCATGTGGGCTGTTTTAAGGTGCTGAGTTTGTAGCAATTTGTCACGCGGCAACAGAATGTTAAGACACTTCCCATCTGGGTGGGTTTGGCAGGTTATTCCCGCCTGCCCTTGAAACCTCCATTTTCTCATCTGTCAACGTGGCCTGGATAATAATAGAAATGATGATATTAATGGCTGTCTTTGGGGATTTACGTGAGAAACTGCAAAAAAAAAACCACACACACACAAAAAAGTGTGCAACTGTTGACATCTGAGTGAGCAAACGGTCTGGGCTCTGCCTAGGCTGGGTCTTGAAGACAGCGGGGGAGAGCAGTGGGCAGAGGTACTCAGTGGGAAGAGCAGGAAGGGCTTCCCTGAATCAGCTACGAAGCTTGGAGTTTGGGGAGCTAAAGACGGGATGTCGAGTGAAGGCAAAGCTGGGAACTCCAGAAACCACCAAAAGAGTTCAGCCAGACAGGGCTGTAGGTTCAAAGGAAAACCAGGAAGCAGTGCTAACAATGAGATGGAGGGAGACTTTTATAAGGTGCCAATGATGCCAATAGGTGGGAAGGATTGATTAAGACACTACGAGTGTTTAAATGCATTGCGGAAGTCAATTCGTGCCAAAGGCACTGGAATCCAGGGCTTGGGTGCCCACTATGGTTGGCTCTGGGTACCCACCCTCTCTTTTTGACGGAACTTTTCTCCACACCACCCATAAACCCTAGGGGACTCCTCATCAAATGCGATTCCCAACCCCCACATCAGACTCCTCTAACATCGCCACTGGGATGTCTAAGGGGCATCTGAGATTTCAGGCGCCCAGATCCGAACTTCTGATTTCACACTCTCCCTCTAAGCTCTGCTGCGGCTGCAGCCTTCACATCTCAGTGTTGCCCTGACAGCTCGATATGGAACAGGGATGACCTTACAGGGCATACTGTTGAAGATGAGAAACGATAGGTCTTTGGAGAGGAGTTAAGATGGCGGAGGAGCATGGAGACCCTGAGTTTGTCTCATCCCTGAAACGCAGCTAGATCAGCCCCAAACCATGTTTGAACACCTAGGAAATCGATCTGGGGATTACCACAACAATCTGCATAACTTGAGCCACGGAACTCGGCAGGTATGCGGTGCAGAGAGGTGAACTGGGACAGAAAAGATGCAAAAGCATAGATTTAAGTAAAAAGAGTAAAGAGTGAACATCTTCCTTTCTCCCTCCTGCTGTCATCACCCCTCTCCTGCCACATTTTGCTCCAATTGTTGGTACCAGAAACTATAGGGCCACCTGCAGTCACCTGCCTGGGACTTACTACCTCTCTGCTGAGAAACAGATCATCTCCATTCCTTTTTGAAAAAAAAGCATACTCCAAGCAATACCATAATGAACACCCATATCCATATGCACAATTATTTCTTCGGGATAGGTTCCTAGCAGCGGGACTGTGAAGTCAAAGGACTTGCACAGAAAACATATGGTAAGACACTGACAAATGATCCTTTAAGGTGGTTGAACCAATTCACTTTCCCACCAACAGGGGCGTGACCTCCGTGCCAATGCTGGACGTTATCGATCTTTCTAAGAATTTCCAAGAATGAGGTCCCGTCTTAATTTACAGTTTCCCGACAACCAGAGCTTGAATACATTTTCACGTATTTATTGGCCATTTGCATTTGTTCCTCAGTGGGTCGCCTCTCTGTTTTCTTGGTTTGTTTTTCTATTGGGTTATTTATCCCAAATTAGCAATGGAAAATCTGAGGACTGGGGAAATTAACTGGCTTCAAGTCCCAGCACGAGTAAGTGGCCGGGCTGGACTGGAGCGTGATTGTATTTCTCAAAAGCGCCCATTCTCAACCACAAGGCCGGTTACTCTGCATCCCAGGTACGGTTCAGGTGAACCGATGAATGAAAACGTGAAGGCTGCATAAGGACACGGATAGCGCTCACTTGCAGAGGTGTGGCCCTTTCTGCTTTTACCTGAAACAGCCCGGCTGTCTACCGCAGCTCCCTCCAGGACGGCCACCCGGCTGACCACCGTGACTCTTGCCCTGCGCCGGCCCTGGCTGCCCGTTCGACCACATTTAGCAATTACATTGCCCCTGAAGACACAGGCAGCCAGAACTAAATAACAACCTATGGCTTATGGCCATTTCCTTAGTTAAGCCAACTGGAGCTAGACCCTCCCTGGCTCTCGGTGTGATTCATTCTCCAAAACCCAAATCCAAGACGACTCTGGATCTGGCAGGGCTCAGCTGTCAACGCCGAGAGGGAACGCATAACCAGCTGCCATCAACTCATCTGACATCGTGCCAGGGCCACCCTACCATTGTTTGTGGCAGAACAACGCCTTTCTGCGGCAGAGGAGGTTTGCAGCCTTGCCCTTTGGGAAGGGCAGCCGACTTCTCAGCAGGCCGGAGAGCGCCTGAGCGCCAGAGGAATGCCTTCTCTAAAAATAGAAGTCCTTTGCAGGGCTTCCTGACTAGCAGTCTTAGCGGCATCCACACCACGTCTATGCGTTCTGCGCAGGACCAGCTGCAGGCGCGGTGGGGAAAGATAATCTGGGCAGAGGAGCGGCTGCTGGGCAGAGAACCCCGTAGCCTGGGGCCGTCACCAACCAGCACTGGGGCGGACCCCTCCTGAAGGCGGCTGCGGTTAGTGTTACGGGGAAACCAGACAGCTTGGAGGTTTTGTTTGACTGGCAGGTAAATGAACCCGACTCTCGAATCACTCCAGGCTCACCGATCCTCTTGAACAGTGATTCCAGTCGTGTCTTTTGTGAACACGTTAATTAGCACGACTTGGTGCTCCCTGAGGTCAACACAGACACGACTGGAAGATAGTGCAGGGGGACCCGGTCCCAATCAGAACTCAGTTCTACCCCCTAGTGGCCCGGCTTCGAGAAGGTGTCAGAGCTCTCTCAAGTCTCTCAAGTCTCTCAAGTCAAAAATCCCAGTTCCTGTCTTTGGAAATAGCAGGGAAACGCCACTCCGTCTTCTGTGGGGTCCGAAGCAGAAGGGTCAAGGCTATCGTTTGGTTACCACACCTGGGAGTCAAAGCCTGCTCGAAGGTCACCAGGGAGAAAGGCGGGCCCGTAATGGGAAATATGTGAGTGCAGTAATGAGAAGGGAGGTGGAAGAGGAAAGGAACAACCAGTTGGAATGAAGTGACCGGAAAAGAAAAGAGGAAGCAAGACAAAAACAGGGTTCTGAGGACACTGAGCCTCAAAGGCCAGTTGTGCCAACAGCTTTCACAGAATCGGTGGCCCAGCACTGGTGGACCGGGCCTGTGAGGCCTTCAGGGACCCACCCCACTTCCTTCCTTGGTGATCATGAAATTCTGGGGCCTGACGGGGGGTGGGGGGGGGGTGGTGAGTATTTCGGAAGATTTTTTTTTAAAGAGAGAATTGGGAAAAAGAAGCCAGAGAGTTCCTGTGACTGAGCACAGGTGATGGGGGGGGCCCATGGACATTATTCTAGATGCAGAAACCTAGGTGACTTTATGCTATAAACTGAACGTGTTCCCCCAAGACTCATACGTAGAAACCTAATCTCCAACGTGATGGTATTTGGAGGTAAGACTTTTGGAAGGTGATGACGTCACAGGAGCAGTGCCCTCGTGAATGGGATCCGTGCCCTTACAGAAGGGGCTCCAGAAAGCTCCCTCAACCCATCCTGCCATGTGAGGACACATGAACCAAGAGGAAGATCCTCATTAGACACGGAATCTGCTGGTGCCTTGATCTTGGACGTCCAGAACTGTAAGAAATAAATTGCTGTTTTTTATAAGCCACTCAGTCTGTGGTGTTCTATTATAGCAGCCCAAGCTGATTAAGACATTATATTCTTTCCAGATTTTTTCTTCTGATTGATTTGGAGTTTCATACCATGGCGGCTGGAAAAGAGGCACCAAAAGCTTCCATCTTCTTGAAGGTAACGATTAAGACAGTTTGATAGAGCAAATGTCATACTGATTTGTCACCATGCCTAGAAGGCACCTAGGGCGTTTTTCTGCTCCTGGGCTGTCCTGCTGGGATGGGGCAGTTTCTGAGTCTTCTCCGAGATGGTGTAGATACAGGCAGCCTTGGAGAGCACCAGAAAGTGGGTGTCTTGTGTCTCGGGCAGCCTCTATCCTAGGTCAGCTATCACGCAGAAAGCAGGAAGGGCCATGGCACATTTCTTGCTTTCCCACCAGGGAAAGGATGTGTCTTTCCCACCAGGGAAAGGATGTGTCCCAGGATGCGTCTAGGGCTGCATCTGGCTTTATGACTTTCCTATCTCCTGCTGGCACGTCCTTGACGGTCACTCAGGGATCACGAGGTCGCGGGCACAGAGACCTGGGACATCCACCCGCTGCTGTTCCCATTCCCTGGTAAAATGCAAAAGTCTTGGAGACTTACCAACAACATTACCAACTCTTGGACACAGTTTCTCTGAGATGTTGGGATAAAGGCAGGTCCCTGAAGGTCGTGTCTTGGGGTCTGTGTGCTTCCATGCATGAGTGAGCGACGGCAGGTCAATCTCAGAGCAAAGCAGTCTCTCCACGTTCCTGAGAGAAAGAGGAACATTTCTTTCTTCTCCCCATACCTCATTCATTCATTCACTCATTCATTCCACGAAGGTTTTGTGACCGCCTACCCCATGCCAGGACTGTGCTAAGCACAGGGGATACGTAGAGAGCGGAAGAGAGAGCACCTCTACCCGCGTGTAGCTTATTATCTGGCGGGAAATGTCATCTTCAGTTGGCCCGCTGGGTGGTACATTTATATTGTGGAGAGTGTAGTGAATTTCAGGGGGTCCTCGGTTCTTTAGCCTTCCGGTCTCTTTACGATCTTCTCATTTCTTTGCCGTGTACTGAGGGTGGTGTTAATAGTTTTTAGCCGTAAAAAAACACCGCCGACAAATACAACTTGGCCTCTGCCCATTATTGTTCCCCAAATGCCACAAGAGCAGCGTGACATCTTGTGACAAGAGACTAAGGCTTTGCAATTAGACAAAACTGGCTTTTATTCCCGGTTCTGCCACCACGTGAGCTCAGAGGAGTGGCTTTTTTTTTTTTTTCTCCAAGTCATGAGATTTTAATGGAGACAAAACTGTGGCATCTCTACAAGGATTTTCTCTTTGTGGAAAAAGATGCGTTAGGACCATGAAGGCATTTTGCCCAGCGCCTGGCACACAGGGACTGCCTGGTGAGTCTTTGGCTCCCTCCCAACACAGTGAATGATTCCTAGCCTGGAGGCCAGCTCAACCGCAGGGTTTCTCTGAGTGTGGACCACCTGAGGCAGCACCGCCTGGAATATCTGTAAGCACACAGCTGCCCGTGTTCACCAGGCCCTGGGGGCACCAGTCCAAGAACCTGCCCGTTTCACAGGCTCCCCACTTAAAAGCCTGATTGGTGGCCTAGGCTTTTGTTAGTCTGAGGATCTAGAAATCACTTTTTTTAAAAAAAATGTGTATTTCTTATTTTGAGAGAGAGAGAGAGAGAGAGAGAGAGACAGAGCGTGAGCGGGGGAGGGGGAGAGAGAAAGGGAGACACAGAATCTGAAGCAGGCACCAGGCTCTGAGCTGTCAGCACACAGCCCAACGAGGGGGCTTGAACTCATGGACCAGGAGATCATGACCCGAGCAGAAGTCAGATACTTAACTGACGGAGCCACCCAGGTGCCCCAAGAAATCACTTTTTAATGGTCAACTCTATGCATAATAGCTTTTACAGTGTGGAGTCACCTGACTCATGTCTTAACTAAAGTACTTCCTGTGTGGCACAGGATACTTCAAATCACGGGACCTTGAGCCTTCCAGTCCTGGCTAAACCCTGCCCCCCCACTCAGCATGGTGGGGGTCACCCGAGGCACCTACCCACCCTAATACAGGAGGATGGTGAGTTCCAGCTTCTGCCATTTCTGGACAGATTGACCAGGTCTAGGACAGGTAGACCTTTCAAGAGCCTGTTCCAGGAGGGGCTGATGAGCCTCCGTGGGCAGAACTCACAAGAAACATGCCAGGCTCACTAACGTTGGAGGGTGACCTTGGGAAAGGCTGGATAAAAGCTTTTTCTGAGCCCGTCATGCAGAAGTACATTGAACTTTCGGGACTCAGACTCCTCTGGTGAGTGGCTGGATTAACAGATAAATACAAACTGAGAGCAGGCTGTCACCAGGGCAGCACCTGCATGGTTGCCAGCATCCTGGACCACACGGCCAGGGCCTCAACGCCTTGGACCGGTGGCCGCGGGGCCCACACTGGCAGGCAGTGGCACAAGGAGGGTACCTTTGGTGGACAGTGACTGAGCCTGTCCCAGCCCAGCTACGCTTTGGAGCTGTGCAGCATTAGCAGAAACGGCCGTGAGTTAAAGCCAGAAAGGAGAACACCGGGTACCAGTGAAGGCGAGCCTGTGAAACATACAAGAGACATCTCAAGGAATAGCCCGGGCTATTTGGGAGGAACGGGAGAGAGAAGGGCTGGGAATCCCCAGAGTAAGTTTCAGAGCCACAGACATGAGAATCTGCCTTTCGTTGTGATTCTCTCCACCCCCGAGGCCGCTGTGGTTTGGGGGAAACGGGTGACATCAGTAAATGTGCGGAGATCGGGAAACAGTGTCAGTCACCCTGCCTAGGAGGATGAATCCCCTAGTCTCTGCCTTCTTGTGACATCACTGCTCCAGAATGTAGCACGCTGTGGTGCCAGATGAAAAGTTCTATTTCTAGAGGATGCACAAAAGTGCCATTGTCTTGATGACAGACCAAGAGACCGAGGTCATTGTGTTTCCCAGCAGCCGCTGCGCCCCGCTCCACATCTGTAGCCCTCTCCCTCAGCAGCAGGCAGGGCCGTCCCTGGGGGGGGGGGGGTGGACTCCAAGCGGCAAGTAGAATACCCGATCCCGTGTCCGTTGGGTCAAAATCTCATCCAGACTCACCAACACGAGCTTCCAAATGAGATTTTCCAGAGCGCGTGGCCAATTTTGTCGGCACTCTTCCAGAGCTGAACAGTTGCGGGGTCAGAGCAAGGTTTGAAGTGCACTTTGGGGAATACTCTCTCATGCATGACGCAGAGGGCTGGCCCCAGTTCTGAAGAGAACACACCATGTGGGTGGGTTTGATGAGTTCATGAGCATGGAGTTAGATGACATTTTTGGCCTGCTTCCGGATGAGAGATCTTTTCCAAAAGCTCGCGAGCTGCATGGGGAGACGCTTCCCACCCACCTCTCTCATGAGGAGGGCACCAGATTATGTTTCCAGCCCGGCAAGAGCTTCACCCCAGGGGTGCTTGGGTGGCTCAGTTGGCTAAGTGTCTGACTCTCAGTTTCGGCTCAGGTCCTGATCTCACTTTTCGTGAGTTCGAGCCCTGTGTCAGGCTCTGTGCTGATGGTGCGGAGCCTGCTTGAGATTGACTCTCTCTGTCTCTCTCTCTGCCCCTCCCCTACTCATGTTGGCTCAGTCTCTCTCAAAATAAATAAATAAATTTTAAAAAATTAAAAAAAAAAAAGAGTTTCACCCCAAATCAGTCCTATCATCCCACTTAGCCCTTCTTGTAACCAGTTATAGGAGCCGTTTGGGAGCTAGCAAGAGTCAGAAACAGTCTTCGAAGGAAGGGGGAATCAAAAGAGATCAGCACAGTCCAGCTCTATCACGAAGTATGACCCAACTCCTCCGCCAAAGCACGGGTTTTAGTGACACCGTACAAGCCAGCTCACAAGTGGCCTGGGTTACCCAACAGTTGTTTTGCATACTGGGACTTTCCTCTGAGTACACTTTGGAAGCTAAGGCCACTCGCAAATACAAAGCACCTGCTTCTGAAGACATAGCGTTGTCTAGTAAAGGACGCAATTATATCCCCGTTTTAAATGCAGATAAACTGTAACATACAGAGTGCTCGATGTCAGGCAAGGTTGGGGAGGAGAGAATGGAGGGGTGCGGTCGGGGGAGAGGCAGACCCTGACATAGCCCTCAAGGGTGCATGCGACTTGAAATCCTATCGCAGAGTGAGATTTGGGGTGAAACTGTAGCTGAAGTCATCTCGAGCTATGAGATTTCTATTTCTGATGACAGGGAATATTGCAGTCAGAAACTGTTAAACCCTGACACTCCCCAGACCCATGTTAAAGTTGATCCTCCACAATGGTTTGTATTTTTACTGCCCCTTGCAGCCTAAGGCTCCAAGTGGCCCTTCACACATCTAAGCAGAAGAAACTACAGATTTAAAAGACCAAGGCCCTATGGGAAGGAAGAGCCGGATCCAGAAAACCAACTTTGTCTTCGTTACGATGTAACACTGTGCCCTTCTCTTTCCAAACCTGCGCAGCCTCGTGATCCCTGGAGAACTGCCGTTTTCAAAGGAGTGTTTTTGACTCACCTTTTCTGCTTTTCTTCCCTTCAGCTGCGCATCGTTTGGAAAACGGGAAAGCGCTGCTCCCGGGGTGCCGCACACTCTCCCTGCAGCCACGAGCCCACGAGCCCACGCCGGCGTGCCAAGACCACAAGGTCCCAATCACGGGGGATCTGCGTGAGGCCACCTGAGATCTCAGAACCCAGGAAGGCCGGGTTGGGACGCCAACATTTCTTACGGGCTATGACCTGGCCGCCTCTTTTGTCCCCTGCATTTGCAGAGGAAACAACGGTGGAGGTCATCCAAACAAGAACATGAGCTCCAAATCAAACTTGCCTTTGTCTTTGCAACGTGTCCTTCGATTTCCAGGCAGTCTGCACAAAGCCGTGCTAAGACAAGCAGCATTGCTGGGGGCATTGATGGGGTGCACGCTGCTGTCTTGGCACAGAGGCGGAGGGCAAGGGCTGGAGGGCGGGGGGGCTGGAAGCGTGTTGGGACGACCCAGGGAGATACACGGAGACAGAAGTCTCCAGTGTGTGGTGGTGACTGGTATGAGGGGTAAGCGGACAAGGAGAGCTTTCTCCCTGCTCTCAGGTCCTGGCCTGACCACAGAGCGAATTACGCGCCTGGCTACTTCAGGGCAAGCTTGGATAAAAGCCGCTTCATGACCAGGTGTCTGTAATAGCCTCTTCTGTTATTAGAAGAGTCTGTAACGGCCCCGGAAAGGGCCGTTCAGGGGGCAAGACCTAGAAAGAAGGGAACAGAAAGGACAGCGTACTGGTTGTCCCCACAGCCGCACACCTGCCTAGAGATCCTCTTGTCTTACCAATTTACTAAATTATTTCAACAAGCCTGTTGTTCCAATTCTTCCAATCACTTTTAAATCTTTGCCACTACATGGATACTGGAAAAAAAAAAAAATGTCTCAGTTAGCACCCTAATCCACCGGGCATGGCCAACCTGGTCCTGGGCAAGGCAAAGACTTAAAGTAACGTTCCCTTTAGTCCATGCTGTGCACAGCAACCAAGCAGACTAACAGTGTTTAGAGTCCTCTGCGTGAAGCTTACGGGCAGGGCCTCCGCAGTGCTGAGCAAAGAGCCAGAGGTTTCATTAAACGTTAAGACCAACCTTGATGACCCTATTCAGAGCAGAGCAGTTAAAAGGGCTCTGAAGGCAAACTGCCTTGGTTCGAATCCCAGCTCCAGAACTTACTAGCTGTGTGATTTTGTGAAATTTGCTTAACTTCTGTGTGCCTCAGTTTCCTTATCTGTCAAAGGGGGCGACCAACTGACATTTACCTTATGCTGGAAGGATACGAGGAGTTAAAAGGAGCTTTGTGCTTGCTACTTAATCTGGTACTCAGAAGGAGCTTTATAAAAGTTTGTTAAAATAGAGTTTTGTATGTAATGCCATACACAGCTTGGATTTATTCACTCAGCACTGCCGGCTTCACGACAAGACGCCCGAAGAGTCAGCTGCACGGAATACAACCAACACTGGGGAGCAGGGAACCTTGGGCCTTGTCCGCACTCACCAGGATGATTCTGAAACCTAATGGTAGCAGTGAGACTGCCGTTAAGTCGCTGACCGGTAAGACGTTTTTCCGGGGAGTCTGGGCTTCTGTTGTGCGTGCGGCATGTTAGTTGTCCTTTCCACTAATATCCCTTTTCCGTCAATGGGTCCCAGGCCCAGTGAAATCACCCAGCAAAGGACAGCTGTCAACACCATTTGTGGGCTAGGTTAGGCCTAACTCAGGAGACAGGAACACGAAAAATCCTGAACAAGAGAGAGAAGAGAGAAAGGGCTTTTCTGGTCCTTCTTGGGCTAAAAAGAAACTCCGAGGCACCACCGGGAGCTACGGGGAGCTCCCAACGCTGCCTCCGGGTTTGGATTTGGCCTGCGGCAGGCTGTGAAGCCTGAGCCACCAGCCCGAGAATATTCCAACTGCATCTCGTGCCCTGGAGTCTCCCCTCCCCGCCCCAGGAGTGTCAACCCGTTTTGGGGGACTCCTAACCACTTCCGTTCTGGTCAGATCTAAGGGTCCTAAAGCCCTTCCCCACCCACTCCTGATCTGGGAGCATCAGGGAGCCTGATGGGGTTCCAAGTGGAAACCTGTGGTCCCAGCACTGCCCATGGCACCCTGAAGTTTGACTGCAAGTTGCAGGGCTGAGCAAAGCCTGCCGCCTAATAACGAGAAAGGCTCTGGGCCACCGGGGCCCAGAGGGGACCCTCCCCTCACTCAAAGCAAAGTGCACTGTGCCGTCCATCTCCTCTTTGGCGTCTCCCCAGCCCTTCTCCGAATGAGCTAAATGCCACGCTTCATCGATCGGTCAATAAGTCGTGTTTATTGAGCTGACAGTGTGTGCCCACCAGGGTGTGGGAGCTGTAGGGAAAGATGGATGAGAAGTGGGGGGGGGGGGGAGAAAAACAACCCAGCACAAATGTTAGGGCTTCGTGTAAGGGAAAGGACCCTATGCCTTGCTCTCCCACACACAGCCCGCCTCTTCACCTCTCTCCTCGTGCCGGGGGTCTGCTGGCCCTTCTCTCCCAAACGCTCCACCAAGACCCGGGCGCCGGCTTGACCCAAAACTAGAAAGCCCTTTTTTATGCAGTGCTGACCTCTAGAGGCTTCCAATTAAAAAGCATCCCAAAGGACCAGCTTCGTTCTACAGCCGGTTTCTCCATCTGTGGTGTTGCCGCATTTTCCCAGAGAATAAGGAGGAGGAAATGTCTCTGCTCCTTTCAACGTTACCTAATGGGAAATGCCTACCTCATCCTTAGGCTGCCTAACTACAGCTGGCCCAGATTTTCATAAATGTCAATGTTTTCTGCTCCAAAAGGGAAAAAAAGGCAGGTCAGAGATAGAGCGTTTCAGAGTTACTTTTCTACTCCGGATCTAAGAGGAGAAGTACAGTGCCAGCTTATCTCAGGACGAGTTTCTGGGGTTTCCAAAGTAACAGATGGCCAGGCCTGCCAAAGGGAAAGAACGTTCGCTCACCCCCATTCAGCAGGGCACCAGGCAAAACGCTGTGCCACACCCCCCTGCATACAGGCGTCAAGCCCCTACGTGGTCCAAACCCCGGCACAGGGTCCAGATACTGGGTGATGGGTTTAGTTCGGTTTACCTTGTTTGACTTCAACCCACTCATGTCCACAATGAACACTGGGGAAAAAAAAAAAAAAAAAAAGCGTCCCGCCGGACCTGACTTTTCTATGGAAGCGAGATTCGTTTCTAAAGGCAATGAGACCGCGAGTTACAGTCCAAAGCAAAATACCCCAAGTCTTCCTATTTTGTTGTGGCTCTTTATTCCACAGTATTGATCGCAAAGAGAAGTGTCGGAAGGCAGGAGAAAGTACTCTGGGACATGAGCATCTGGGCTGACGTGCACCCGCTATTTTGGCCCCTAGAAGGGATTCTAGGAAGATGGGCTCAAAATCAGAGAAACACAGTTCTGCCAATGTCACCACCCAGTCCTGGTTTCATGAGACAGCAGTCATTATAAACATTGCTTCCCACCCTCCCTAGCCCCACTAGCCAAGACGAGACACATTGCCACAATGCTAGTGCCTGGAGGGAACTTGGAAATGAGTCCACAGTCTTATTTTTACAGATGAGGAGACAAAGATGGGGGATGGGGAGAGGTGACACGGCCACATCGCTGGTCAGGGGGGAGCCCAGGCTAGAACCTTTACCCCCAGCCAATGGATTTCAGAACAATTCGCCATAAAGGGGGAAATGTGGGTCTTTCTAACACCAGTCTCTGCAATTAGATAAAGGAGTCGAGCTACATTTTAACAAGTTTGCCTGTGGGGCACCTGGGTGGCTCCATCGGTTAAGCGTCCAACTTCAGCCCAGATCATGATCTCACGGTTCATGAGTTCAAGCCCCGCGTCGGGTGGGCTTTCTGCTCTCAGGGCAGAGCCTGCTTCAGACCCTCTGTCTCCCTCTCTCTCTCTGCCCCTCCCCCGCACTCTCTCTCTCTTTCTCAAAAAGAATGAACATTTTTTTAAAAAAAAGTTTATCTGTGAAAAGTGATCAAATAACAGTCACAAAGAAATTCCCCCAGAAGAAAGGCTTTGGCTGGGGAAGATCATGCCAGCACCGTGCTGAGGTCAGCATCGTTGACTGGGGGAGCCTGGGTGGTTCAGTCTGTTAAGTGTCTGATTCTTGGTTTCGGCTCAGGTCGTGATCTCGCGGTTCCACGAGTTCAAGTCCTACATCGGGCGTCATGCAGATGGTGAGGAGGCTGCTTGGAATTGTCTCCCTCTCTCTCTCTCAAAATAAAAGAAAGAAAGAAAGAAAGAAAGAAAGAAAGAAAGAAAGAAAGAAAGAAAGAAAGAATCGTTGACTGAGTGAGGCTGGGAATGCCTACACACAGCCCACTACTCACGTCCAATCTCTGGTAACAGCCGTGCCAAACACAAAGAACTGCAAATGAAGTCATCTAAGACACACACACCAACCTCTACGCTGTTGTCTACTGAGGCAATCTCAAATCACATTTAACAATCTATGGAGACCTATTCATTTGGGGAAAGAAACCTGCTCTTCATCAAAGAATGGGACTTCACCACGAACTTCGGACGGATCCTTTAAATGTCACTGCTTACGAAATAGTCGTAACTGGGAAGAGAGTAGTGGGGAAACAGGGTCATTCATCACAGAGTGACCACAGGTTTCCAGCCGGTGCCACAAAGGATTCCTCACTATGATGGGGGAAAATAGGGTTGTCATACCCGTCGTATACACGCCTAAAGTGCTAGGTCTGAAGGAAGACTGGGAAAGCACTAAACACCAGCCACGACATCAGCACAGATACATTAATGTCACAAAATTCCACAGCATTTGAATCATGTCAGTGGTTCACGTAACTAACTGCCTTCTCCCTCTCTTCCCCCACCGCCGGCCATCTCCCACCCAGCCCCGACACTGGCAACCACAAGCTAGCTGACGGTCCTCATTCTCTGTCCCTTTGTTTGTGTCACATGAGGTGTCCTCTCAGACCAAACATCGTGGAGGGAGTAAAAAAGAGGCAAACACCACCATAGTTTGGAAGGCTCTTTAATAGCAAGCGTATGGTAATTACATGGGTGGATGAGATCGTCTCTCGCAGGGGAGAGAGGCAAGTGCAGATGCAGACAGGGATCGGTTTAGGATTTACACTGCCGGAGGCATCTAAAACAAAGGGCAACAATTTTTTGGCAACCCATTTCACAGTTTTGTAATGTACAAGAGATTCCGCGGAAAGGAAATATAAAGGCAAAGAAAGCATACACACCTTGCATGAAACGTTTCTGCCTAAGGAAAAAGAAACCCAAAACTGTTCCTTGATTTTGCTTCTCAAGTAGATGACTCAACTCTGCTCTCACACACCAATTAAGACTGGCCCACAGATAGTGTCGGATTTTCCCCAGGGTGGACGATTTGCTTTCTCCTCTAAAAAGCCGACAGGGGTGCACGGTACTGCTCTGTGTCTTTATCCCTCTGGCTCTCAGAAGGTACTTAAAGAATGACTCTTCAGCAACAAAAACGAAACAGAAGAAAAAACCAGGGAAAGGCAGTTTTACAAAGAACAGACTACCCGCCTTCTCTGCAGTACCGAAGAATTTGAATCCAGTTCTCAGTAGATTAAATGTTTATGTTCGTGTGGCCCGGCGCACACTCTCAACGGCTTGTGCCCATTCAGCCACACAGTGCTTTACATGAGGCTTCTAACATGTAACGCTCACGGGCCCTCTATTTTTATAATACGCATTTAAATAAAAATATCGACAACACATTATTTAACGATTTGCGCGGGGCACACGAGCTAGAGATATTTTGCCATGGACACGACGTTGCCATGGACACCAGAGGCCCCCGGCATTCTGGCAAGTTTTAGATATGCTGTGGAGAATCTAAGCAACTTCAGCCTTTCGTGTCATACCTGGTGTCACAAAACCAAGATAACTGATTGGGTCTTTGTGGAAGAGGATGAGTTTTTAATTAAAAACACCAAACCAAACAAAAAACTCTCAGGCTTCTCTGGTCATCTGAAGCAATAGGCAGGGGCACCTCTTCGGGGTTAACACTCATTACAGGGAAGAGGGATCTGTGAGCCCCTTGAGATTTCATTGTGCTCTTTCTACCACCCTCAAGCACCTTGGAGTCAGTGGGCGGGCTCTGCCCTCCAGCCCCTGGCCGCCTCCACACGGAGGGCAAGATCCAGTCTGGTTCACGTTCCGCCTGCCAGGTGATGAGAGCCCTCAGATCCGTTGGCACTTTGGGAAGACAGGCTTCTCTGGCTGACGGCTGGCTTATTGAGGAAAACTCCACCATATTTGCAGGACGCGCCCGCGGTCTCCTTGGCTGGGGGGCATCTGTAAAGCCACAAAGCCACCCCCGACACAGGCCTCGCCTCTCAACATTCAGGCCATCCCTTTGAGGAAAGCGGGCTCCTAGCGTGAATGCCGTGAAGACAGTCTTCCTATACCTTACGTGATAACTGCCTTCGGGCTTTTTCTTTTCTTTTACGAATCGGACTCCCTAACTCTCCCATTCTCCCTCTCTCATCTCCTCCCGCCCCAGATTAAGTCCCGCCTGTTCCCATGTGCCTCCCGAACCGTGGGAAATCAGATGTGTTCATACCGGTTTCCCAACCTGTGAATTTTCACGTGCAAGGCAGATTTCTAAAATATGAATTCCGACGATGCTCTGCAAGCACAGCCCCCCTAGGTCCATCCACTTTGTGCTCTTAGGAGACAGACACAACAGTTAGAGACGTAGTTGTGCTGGAGGAAAGGTTTCCGTTTGTCTGTGAAAAACGACAGTAGCTACGAGAGGAGAGAGATTTTTCACTGAAGGACACGAAACCTAGTTCTGGCAACCAGGACACAAGGAGAATTCCTAAATCAAAGACTTTTCATGTTCTAGCCACATAAAAGAAAAAAAAAAAAAAAAAGTCCTACGTGCTGCTATGAGCCTGGGAGACTGGAGGGGACGTCTCCGTGTACTTGAATCCGGGGTGCTGGCAGGCATCGCGTGGGGTCCCACCTCCCTCCCTGGCTCCCTAACTCATTCTCCGGTTCCCCGAAGTGCGCTCAGTAGGACCGTCAGGCAGAGACAGGGACCAGTTGCCATACGGAAAATGTCTCTCAAACCCAGGATCAAGGTTTTTTCACGTCGCCAGAGGCCTGACTTCACAGCTGGCCCACAATGACCAACAAGCCACCGATCGCCCCCCCCCCCCCCACACGTGTGCCACCACCATTCGCACATCTACACGCACTCACACACATTCTCTCCCGCGCTTTTCTTTCCACTGGATGACACGGCAAAAAAGCAAAAGTATTCCTCTTCCACTCTCTTCCAGCTACTCTTCAGGGAACTTACCCCACTTCCGAAGCCACCGTCTATCAGGGCACAAGGAAAAGCTATGCCTTCCAATGACGAAGCCTGCCTATCCGGGACGAGTGTGTTTCTAGATCTTCAGAAGCCTTACTTTATCCTCGTGTGTAAGGGACAGGAAGTCATCAGCCCCTCGGGATCACGCTTGAGGGGGTTTCAACACTCACAGACCAACAGAAACATACTCCAAGGTGGCCCTGTGGCCAGGATCCTCAGGTTAGCATCTTGGCGTGATTCAAAATGTATTTCTTTCTCATTTCCCTAAAGCTTTCCTTGACGGTTGCTCTCCACACACACACACACACACACACACACACATGTCATAAGGCAGTTATGGGGCGACCGTGGTGGAAGCAGGAAGGGAAAACACCCCTTGTTTCAGGCAAGTTGGGTGATTTGCCCAAGGTCACACGGTCACCGGCAGAGCCAGGACTAGAACCCAGGTCTCTGTCCTAACTCCTGGGCCGGCTCTCCTTCCGCTGCACCACACTGCCTCTTCGTAAGTGTTCTATGTTCGGGAAAGTCAGGAATGCGTCTAACTATGGAACCTCTTCCGTGACAACCACCGCAGGCGGCCTGCCTCGCTGACCCATCCGGGTGGAGCTCTGCACCAGGCGAGCTCTGACGCCGCACGCGACCCGCACACACAACGCACAGCCAGGTGGGCGTGAGCGTGTGCACGGGCGCGGGTGTGCACAATCAGAGGAAAGGAAGTTGGAGAGGAAACAGTCCGATGTGCTGATGCCTTCAGTGGTCTGGCCTTGGAAATAAGTAACATGCAGCAATGGCATCCTCAACCCCGGGGGCAGAACAAAGACGAGATTTCTCCTCAGCCCAGTGACCGGCTGAGCTGACCTCGGGGCGCTTTTTATAAACAGAGACATTAACATAATAATACCAGAGCGCATTCGGTCAAAGCCTAAACGCTTTCTCATAAAATACATTTTTCTATTAACGTCCACGTTCGAACATATGGAAACTCAGATTTTGAGCCTCTCCGTGTAAAATTCCAGTGTCCCTCGTCAACCTTCTTCATTTCAGTGGCAGAAGTCATTCTTACTCTTTCAGCCCGTGGAGTCAACACGGTGTCAACACAGAGGCCACCACACTTGAGTGGCATCTACAGAACACAATCACCCGTGCTCGGGTACGGGGCCGGTCGGAACGCGGGGAGCAAAGCACGGGATACGCTCACCCCGCCGGATGAAACGCCAAGGTGTGTCGTGTGAACAGGCGACTCGGAGGGACATCATTCCACTGGAGGCTAACCTTCGATATGGTTTTTCCAAGCAAGGAAAAACACGCGGGTACCGAAGCACGGATGGAAACCACCGCATTGTTTTACCCGATGACTTAAAACCGCAGCGCGCGGTTCTGCCACAAGCAGCCGTGCTCGTCAAGGCACCAATCAATTACACAGAAAATGTTAGCTAAGCAGGTTGACACTGACATGCCTGGAAGATACACAAGACTCCCCTAAGCTCTGTGCTCTCCGCTGCTGCTGCTTTTATTTCTAATCCCAAACTATGACCACCTCGCAGGCATGTGTGTGCATGTTAAAATTCCCACCCCAGATGCTACGTTTAGTTAAGGGTGGTGGAAGAGGCATTCTGCGTCCTAAGTTATCGGCACGAGAGATGCAGAGAGGTCCAAGAAAATGAATTACTTTAAATAACTCCACCTTAGCGTTCCAAAGGATTTCCCTTGGAAACGTATTTGTTGGCTGAATACTGACAGCAGTGTTTCCAATTATTAAGTAGTTGTTTCTGTGAGTTGTCTTAGTAGTTTGATCATTAGAACTTCCCCCCTTTGAACCAAGCTAACCCACGACTGAAAGATTCTCATGTTCCTATCGCTTTAAAAAGTCACGGCAGTTAGGTTCCTCGAAGCACCTGATGACATTTGTTTTTTTTAATAAATTATACAGTGGGATCCTTTTCTTGACTTTTCTTTTTTAAAGAATAAAAGACAAATTAAGAAAGTAAAGAAGGATTCCATCACATTAAAAAAAAAATTTATCCTGGTTTATTTCCCCATTAAATCTATCTATGGCTTCAAAGTTTAAGTGGCACTTGGATTCTGAATGTTTTCATGATTTAACAAGTTGCCATCTGGTTATAAAGAGAGAACGTAAATGTTTCATTTCATATGTGGAACGGTTTATAAACATTTTAAAGAAATCAATAATTTATGTCACCCCATCTACATTTTCCGCTATTAGATTTTAAAAGTGGCTTTGGAATTAGCATGTTTTGAAATAATTGAACATGCAAGTCATGTTTGCACCTAACCATGAACCAGCTGCAATCTATCCAGGTAACTTAGTGATGGCGGAACACTTAAGCAAAGGCTTCTTTGCCTCTCTTACCCTCTTCATCCAAAGCTAAGTGATTATCCTTTTCTGCCCTTGTATTTGCACTTGTGCAGTTTAATGACTAGGTATTAAAACTCATGCCTTGTAAGCAAATTCCTTCACTCATGGACACTTAAAAAGTACGTAAAAAGTGCAGACTGCGTTTCTTCTCTGCCATGCTTTCCCCCTCAATAATGTCACCTGTGAGGACTC
The DNA here is from genome assembly GCF_022837055.1 of Prionailurus viverrinus. NCBI lineage: Eukaryota > Metazoa > Chordata > Mammalia > Carnivora > Felidae > Prionailurus > Prionailurus viverrinus. The sequence goes on along the minus strand of NC_062562.1, from coordinate 122,001,028 downwards.
AAAACATAATCCTTAATACATTCCGAGTTCTCTACGTTCGAGTCAGTGAAAGTGAGTTCTTCAACACAAACTCAGGAGAGAACGGTCAGCCACAAAATGGACTCTAACTTCAAAATGGCAAAGGCTACCGAGACAACTCCATAGAAACCCACGGAAACGGAAGTAAACTTCAGGTCACTTCTGAGCAAAGCTCATTCCAGAAATTTTGTGGTCAATAAAAAGGTACTTGGTTTGAATTTGGATGCTGGGAGCCAGACGTCCTGTTTCGAAGTGCTAACGCAAAATGCTAACCCAGGAGCACGCAACCCCACCTCAGGTACCGGGGGTTTACTCTCCTCGGTGGGAGCCCTCGGAAGTTTACTGCTGACTGACCCCCATTTGGGGGTGGTCCGCCTCTGGCTCCTCCTCTTCCACGTCTGCACTGTACTCTTCAAATGCATCATCGTCTGCATCCGGAAGCCCCAGTAACTACAGGAGAGAGAAGAGAACCAGCCGTGAGTACCAAGTGGCCCGCGGGCGGGAAGGTAATCAAAGACGTCTGATCCCAATTTGACAGCACCTGACAGGACTTAGCACAGCACCGATGGATTCCCCACTGGTGTCAACTGTGCCTACGATTATTTTTATAACCGTATTGGGTGGAAATGTCAAAGCTTTAACGGGCTGGTGCCCAAAAGGCTAAGTTTTCTTGGGGAGCCTGGAGATTTCTCTACTTTTAAGTATCAAAGCATGGCACCACACCCCCCATGCACAATAATAGAGTGTCTGTGCACACACACACACACATCTGGGATGTCAGATGTCAGCAGAAGTACAACGGACAGCGCTGACGGTTCCATCAAGACGACCAAAATCTATCCCCCTCTATTTTCCGACCTAAAAACATGTGCTGCCAGCATTTGTAACACGCAGGAAAAGCGTGAAAACCACTAAAAGATGTAACAAACTAGCAAAATCTATTTCACAAAATATTTAACAAGCCACAGTGGATCTGTAAGATGGGATCTCATATACCCGCTTAAAAGAGTATTCTGGGTAACTTAACGATACAAGAATATGCTCCTAAGTGTAAAAAGACATGATAAAAATTGCATTTTCAGTGCAATACAGATTTTCTTCAAATTTATACACAAATGCCTAGAAAAAAAGACTTTGACAAAATACATCCACATTTCAGAAGTGTTGTTTTTAGACAATGAGGTAATGGGTACGTTTTTATTTCCTTTTTATCTTTTTGTATTTTCCAGAGGCTCTGTAATTATCATCAGGGAAATTCACAATAAATACACAGTAAACGTGTTCTTAAAGCACTGACTGGTCTTCGGCTAGAAGCTTGAGTGCCGTTTGCCGGGTCTGATCAGTATGAACGAAAAACTCTGGTGCTGGCAGGAAGCCATGGCCTTGGGTCCTCCTGGGCCCCGACCGTGATCACGGTGCTTCCAATCCCACAGCTTCTCGGTGAGACTTACGGTCACTGCATGCGACTGCCCTGACTTTCTCACGTGGTGGCCCTCTTGGCCGATCACTTTCAGGCAACTTCACTGAATGGCCCTATGAGCCAAACTAACTGCCTTAAGCCACTCGAATAAGTTAGATCATTCTGTTTACTTTGCATGACCCCCCAGTGCCCTGCAACCCGTGCTCCCTTCCCCTGTCTTCCCAGCCTCTCCCCAAATGCTTAAACGAGTCAAGGACAAAGCAGAATCCCAATCAAAAGGATGCCTTTACCCTGAAGTTCTCCAACGGCAACCCTCGCCGGTCTCACAGAGCCCTACGAACACACTCAGGACCAGGTCATCTGCCAGGCCCTGGGTCATGTTATACATGTGGCCTGGTGAGGCAGGCATGGCCAGCTGCAGCCACACGCTTTCCCCTCAGAGCCCAGAGTGCTGCGGATGTCTCAAAGAGCCACTGTTGGCTTGGAGGGGTGAGGCAGGAGGAGCGCATCCCTGCTGGCCAGGACAGTGTGGAGCGATCTTGCGTATGCTTGGGGGAAGCAAGAAGCCCCTTTCTCCCACTGCTGTCTCCCTCTCACATCTTAGGAGAGTGAGCAAAGGATCATCTTTTCCCCTAAAGAGAGGGAAAAGATGGCCACAATGGACACAGATGACGAGTATTTTGATGTTCAATTTTTATTTGAAGAGATGCTTGGTGACACGGCAAAACGTGAAAGCATCAAATGAGTGGTGATAATGTAGGTCACTGGTAAAACAGAAGTATTGTTGCCCCTACGGAGAACCCCAGCATCGCCAAAATGCCAACTGCAGATGCGTTAATTCGGCAATAAATGTGACTCCTCACTGCCCCGAAGGGATACCCCCTTAAAAGAGGAGTGGCCAAGGAGTTCTCTCTCACTTAAAGAATCTGACTGGTAGTGGCTGCCTGGAGCCCTGGGTTGAGGATTCCAAGGGGCTCAGTGGGAAAGATGGTGGTCCATTAGCAATGGCGGCCATGGGTAAAGAGGGTGTGGTGGAGGTATGCATCTACACGTTTGCCATCTTGTCCTGAAGACACGTGCCCACCATTATTCTTTCTCACGACATGCGTAGGTAATTCGAAAAGACCCAAACCATAGGTAGCCCTCAACACCCTTCTTCTCCTCAGCTTAGGGTGGTTTGTAGAAGAGGTCGCAGGGAGCCATGAAACCATTACCACAACTCTTCCCCTCTCTCCTCTTCCTAGCTTCCTATCTTACCTTTAGGTGAATCCAAAGGACATAGTTTTAGGTCTAGAGCATCAGCCACACGAGGCCCTTCCCTTCCGTGGGAAATACGTGCATGCTACATCTAGAACTGCTCACCCCCTGCCCTGAGAGGAGGGAGAAAGAACAGAAGCAGTTCTCAGCGGACCTTCCCGACTTCCCAGGCAACTTTAGTGCAGCGTCTGCTGATTCACGAGAGGCTGTGTGAAAAAGGCACTGGACCTGGCATCCAGAAGGTACGGCTCTAGCTGGGGACCTCTGCCACGCCACTACCTTGGTTGAGCCTCAGCGTCCTTCTCTGGAAAGTGGGAACCATGACACCTGCTCTGCGTCCAGAGAAACTCTGGAGATTAAACGAGAAAGTGAGTGTGGCCACGGTCAGCAAACCGTAGAGCCCCGTGTGAATTATTCAGTGGCTTCTTGTTGTGAGGCACAGCAGTGCAGGTCGCCTGGGTGGCTCGGTCGGCTAAGCATCTGACTCTTGATTTCGGCTGAGGTCATGATCTCACGGTTCGTGAGATGGAGCCCCGCGTGGGGCTCTGCGCTGACAGCACGGAGCCTGCTTGGGAGTCTCCATCTCCCTCTCTCTCTCTCTCTCTCTCTCTCTCCCCCTCCCCTGCTCACACGCACGCACCATGCATGTGCTTTCTCTAAACAAACACACACACAAACACACTTAAAAAAAATAATTATAAAGCACAGCAGTTCAGTTATTCAAGGGGGAGTGCCGGCTGCATCGGGACGGCCTCCAGCCCCCGCTCCTCCCTTGCCCCTCGGCTGTGCTCGCTTCTGGGTCACCTCACTCTAAGAAGTATAAAGAGAAGGAAGGAAGAAACTCAATTCTGTTAGCCTCTTCGTCTGATTCTCAGACTTACAGTCACAGCCTTCCATCCAACCCACCAATTTGATCACACTTCAGATGTAATAATAATAATAGTCAATACTGGTCATGTTACTATCTTCTAGGCATGGGAGTTAAGCAGCTTTACATATATTAATTCCATTGGTTCCTCGGAATAGCCCTAGGCCCTATGATTATCACCCTATTACAGATAAGACCTAGAGAGGTTGAGTCACTCGCACGCGCGCAGAGTTACCCAGTTAGTGTCAGAGCCAGAATTCAAACCCAGGCCATCAGACTGCAGACTACAACCTGACCACCAGGTACCCAGGAGGTTCCCTTCCAGCTGGCAATGCTGTTCCTTCAGCGGGAGGCCTCAATGTTTTCTACTGAGTAATACACCTTTTAAAGCATTCGATGTGTACATATGATTGGGAAACACACAGAGCAGAGCAGAAAAAGAACCAGAACTATAATTTGCCTGGGACTGCAAAGAATACCACACAGACATGCAATAATCTCGCATTCCCACCTCTGCCTCTACTCCCATCTACGGCAGGTACATCTACATTTAACTTCTGGATCCAAATTTTTAACAGTCAGGAAGACATGTCAGAGACAGGAATACAGACAGACTGGTAAGAATCCTGGGCTCCTTGCTTATACTGTATCCACTTGTTCTTCTAAAGAAAAGGAGACAGACCCAGAAATGCTATCTGGTATGTTTCAACTACTTCTGATAGGTATAATCATTAAGTCTGTTGAGCGGAATTTTTTCAACTGACTGGGAAAAAAAATCTTTATGCTCACTCTGGACAGTGGTGTTGGCATTTCTAGAGTTTTGCTGTGCACAAAGCTTCCTTTGGGCAACATATGATCTTACATAAAAACCTCTGGGGCCCAGGGGCGCCTGGGTGGCTCAGTCGGTTAAGCATCTGACTTCGGCTCAGGTCATGATCTCACGGTTGGGGGGGTTCGAGCCCCACGTCGGGCTCTGTGCTGGCAGCTCAGAGCCGGGAGCCTGCTTCGGATTCTGTGTCTCCCTCACTCTCCCTCACTCTCTGTCTCAAAAACAAATAAACATTAAAAAAAATTAAAAAAAAAAACAAAAACTCTGGGGCCCACCCACCCACACAGGGTTGTACTTGAAAGGTAGAAATGCCAACCCTTAAGAATTCAAGTTCTTTAGACCCAGAAGAGGATCAATTATCTGTAGGACTAACTCCAGTTCTTTTAGAAAGTTACGTAAATTAGTTGAGGACACATTTAGCTGGCACTTAGCATCTGCTGTCTCCAAAGGTGGCCCTCACTTAGCACAGTGGCCTACAGTGTCTTTATGGAAGAAAGGGAGACGGATGTCTATGCCTTGGAGAGCACAGCCAATTAGCGAGGCAGCTTTCAGTAAGTGTCTTGTGGCTTCAGAGGTCCCTGTGAGCTCCTTCCAGAGGACGCCTTGAAGCACTTGACTGTGTATACGATTCACCCAGAGATGCCCTTAGAATGTAGATTCTGACTCAGCTGGTCTCAGGTGAAACCTGGGATTCTGTATTTCTAACAAGCTCCCAGGTGATAGGGATACGACCGGTCCAAAAACCACACTCTGAGCATTAAGCATCACTCTAAAGCTTTGGGGAGTTTGTCACTATTTATCTCAATGATCAATGATGCCAGTGGTACCAAGAAACCTACAATGAGATCCTGGTCAGTCTGTGTTCTATTTTTTTTTTTTTTTTAGTTTTTTTTTTTTGTAATGTTTATTTATTTTTGAGACAGAGAGAGACAGAGCATGAATGGGGGAGGGGCAGAGAGAGAGGGAGACACAGAATCTGAAACAGGCTCCAGGCTCTGAGCGGTCAGCCCAGAGCCCGACGCGAGGCTCGAACTCACGGACCGCGAGATCGTGACCTGAGCTGAAGTCGGACGCTTAACCGACTCAGCCACCCAGGCGCCCCGGTCAGCCTGTGTTCTTGATACTAGGAGAAAATAAGGGGCAGGTGACAAGGTGGATAGAAGACCCAAATGGGCAAGACTGGTAGGTACTTTCTCACTTTCAGGGGCCATGATATTTCCTAAAAAAATACACGGGTTTGAAAGCTCATACCTGAGCAAAAAACAGAAGCTATGATAAACTTCAATTATCAACATTCAATGTCTTTTAGTAAAACCCACAGGAGTGCATAGTCTTCTCTTACCGGACTTTCCGACCTACTGGGGGGGGGGGGGGTGGATTCTTTCTCTTCTCCCTGGCTCTTAACCAGACTATAGGAGTAGAAGCAAGAATTGGACTTTTTCTGGGTCACAAAAGGTCTTCCCGTGGGGTTTAATTCCCGGCTCCTCAGCTCTTGGTGGCAAACTGAAAATATTCATCTTTCTTGGGCCAGCAAGCTAGAACGAGGGGGGTTTTTCTGCCAGAAGTATCTGCTTCTTGACAGAAACAAACATGGAGTCAGAACAGTAACCCCAGAGCGGGGGACCAGGGTCAAAGACAGCAAGAAAACATGGGGAACCGCAGGCTATAACTCCAGGTAGGGCTATCAAAGCAACATCAGCCGAACAGCACACAAAGTTGTCATAACAACAGATGCCTCATGACCCTAATGTCCACAGTGCTAGAAGAGAAGGAGGAGTAACGGTCCAGGATAAAATAAAATAAAATAAAATAAAATAAAGCTTTGAGCGAAACTGAAAGGGCGAAGATAAGGTTTGAGATTGCAGCTAAATTGGAAACCATAAGCTCTTCTCTTGTGAACCGTTTTTTAACCAGGGGAAGCCTGTCGGCTGGCACTAAATAAAAGCTACGAAAACACCGAGGAAAAAAATAAATGGCACGATCACCGTTATTTAGATCTATAACCGCTATTTTATTATCTAGCTCAATCAGGTGATGACCAGCAGCCGTCAGCCGAGGGCCACTTAAACAAGAAACACGTAAGACTCCGACGATTCTCCAATTCACATTTATCAAGGCTATTGATGGGTGTCTCCGAAGCCGTGACGGGTTGCACGACAGGGATAAACCCGCCTGCTCCCCAGACGGCAATGACAGCCCGCTCGGCACGGTCATCTGCACATACGTACCGTTTGGATATGTCGTTCAGCCAGGAAGGGAAAAAACACCGGGTCCAAGCTAGGAGGCCCCCGGAGTAGAGCCGAACGCGTGTCCCTGTGGGAGGGACGCTGCCCTTGCATCCAGTCCTGGATCTACCCAACGAACCAGAAATTGAGACGGACCTCAACGGTGTGGAAGGGCTTTGACGGTCCTCTGTGCTCTTAGTCTGATTTTGAAGCTCCCCACGGATCCACAAGACCTCAAAACATGTACGACGCCCATTTTAAGGAGGGGGACACTGAGGTCCAGTGACCTGCTGGAGGCCATGACGGCATGGGAGCCAGACAGGGAGCCAAGGCAGGGCTGAGCCGAGCCACCTTCCCCCAGCCACGGGGCATCTCTGAGACTCTGAGCCGAGAGGCCACAATGGGCCCTCCTTCTCGGCCAGCTCTCCCTCGCTCCGAGCCCATCTGGATCCCGCCACGTCTTCAGGTCTCAACTTCCAAGGAAGTCACCGCCTGGCACTTGATTCCTCAGTGAGCCCACTCATGCCTGGAATTCCCAGCCCTCCTCACACACTACAGACAATACACGTTTGAAAAAAACATACAACATCATCTCTCGTTATGTTTTTTTGTGGTAAACTCATTATGTTTATGTGGGTAAACTTCTGACTAGAATACCCCAACAGCAGCTCTTAAAAAAATCCCTTACCTTAGCTGGATGCTTCTGTTAAGCAATGTGTTGAAATCACTTAGCACCTGTTTTCTCTCTCCACCCCAAATCTAAGAGTCCCACAGAAGGTCTCACGGAGTCCTACTCCCTTCTCAACGGTATTTTGCCGCATGTGCTCAGCCGGGCCGCATCACCGCCAGCATTTATTCCGTGCTTATCACGCGTGATGTGTCGGACCCAGTTCCCAGTGAGAACTGCATCATTTAATCTTTACAGATGCCTAAGGTAGCTATCGTCAGTTGTTGCCTAATTTTACAAATGGAGACACTGAGAGGTCAAGTAACTTGGCTAATGTCACACAGCCACGAAGCGCCAGAGCTGGGATGTGAATACGGGCAGCCTGCCCACAAAGCCTGGGTTCCTCAACATGTAGTATCCTGAGTCCACATAACTGGGTAAAGAGACCACAAACAGCCTAACTAATGTCCTCCCAGGAAATACTTCCCCAGAGAACAGCAAAGCAATGTAAGAACAGCAGATTCTTCAGCAGAATCAACGAGATTCCTCTGCTCATTCTATACGGTATCTGGGAGGGTGTCCGGACCAAAAGAAATGTTCTGCCTTGTAACATGGATTTCTCTGCATGTTTTCGGGGCTGCCTCTCCCATCAGAAAGCTCCTTGAGGGCAAGAACCGGGCACCATGTCCTGCCCCTCGCTCTCGAAAGCAGTGCTTTGGCAAACAGCAAACAATCAATACGCTTTGTCGAAAATGTGATGAAGAAATGTGAGAAAAAAGAGGACGAGTGAGATAGAGGGAAACACTTTTTTGCTTTTCAAGTCCGACAACAGGTTCTTTTCTCCCCCCCCCCCCATTTTAAGTTTATTTATTCACTCTGAGAGAGACAGTTCAAGTAGGGGAGGGACCGCGAACCCCGAGCAGGCTCCCTATTGTCAGCGCAAAGCCCGATGTGGGAATCGAACTCACAAACTGTAAGATCATGACCTGAGCTGAAGTCGGACACCGAACCGACTGAGCCAGCCAGGCACCCCTTCTCTCGTTGTTTTAAAATTTAAATTCTAGGGGCGCCTGGGTGGCGCAGTCGGTTAAGCGTTCGACTTCGGCTCCGTCGGTTAAGCGTTCGACTTCAGCTCAGGTCATGATCTTGTGGTTCGGGGTTCGAGCCCCGCGTCGGGCTCTGTGCTGACGGCTCAGAGCCTGGAGCCTGCTTCGGATTCTGTGTCTCCCTCTCTCTCTGCCCCTTCCCTGCTCGTGCTCTGTTTCTCTCTCTCTCTCTCAAAAATAAAACATTGAAAAAAAAAGTCTCTTGTGGTTTGTTTCCCTCTCTTCTTTTTCTTCCCCCTTCCTGTATGTCCATCTGTTTCTTAAATTCCACATGAGTGAAATCTTACGGTATTTGTCTTTCTCTTTTTCACTTAGCATAAAAACATTCCAGTTCCATCCACGTGGTTGCAAATGGCAAGACTTCATTCTCGTTGATGGCTGAGTAATAGTCCAATGTGTGTGTGTGTGTGTGTGTGTGTGTGTGTGTGTGTGTACATACATATAAACCACATCTTCTTTATCCATTCATTAGTCGACGGACATTTGGGCTCTCTCCATAGTTTGGCTATCAACAACAGGTTTCTTCGCTGTGGGGGTGGGGGAAACTTTCATTATGATATTGCCTCCTCCAGTGTGGGGGGCGGGGGAGGCAAAAAAGAGAGGGGGAGGGGGACAAGCAGAGTCTACAAAGTTGTTAGGCAGGAAGGTCCAGGGTGCCAAGGGGCACGTTTAGCCTTTTGGGCAGGACGGCTGAGGAAGGACCAGATGACCCCGCTCCTTTGGACCATGCGTTCAGGGGTGTCCACGGACAGTCAAACGGACTGTGCTCAAGTAAAGCCCCAAAGGGCGGCAGAAGGCTGCTCATCTCTTGGTGCTCGTCTTTCCGGAGAGACGACACAGGGCAGGGGCTGGTGATAGGTTGGCCAAGGGGAAACGACTCAAAGCCACGGATGAGGCTGTTCTAAGATGAAGGCGGAAAGACTCCCCCGTGGTTTTCCCGACTACAAACAGAAAGCAGCCGCAGGAGTTGATCAGATTACCACCCGTTTTCAGGGAGATGACGTGGAAGTTTACCTACTTGACGACCCTGTGGCCTCTGGGTATGTGTTACTTCGACCAGTACTTCCATGAGCAACGAGGCCTTTTCCTGTGTCTTACTTCTTTTTTTTTTTTTTTTTTAATTTTTTTTTTTCAACGTTTATTTATTTTTGGGACAGAGAGAGACAGAGCATGAACGGGGGCGGGGCAGAGAGAGAGGGAGACACAGAATCGGAAACAGGCTCCAGGCTCTGAGCCATCAGCCCAGAGCCCGACGCGGGGCTCGAACTCCCGGACCGCGAGATCGTGACCTGGCTGAAGTCGGACGCTTAACCGACTGCGCCACCCAGGCGCCCCATCCTGTGTCTTACTTCTAAACGCCAAGGTCCCTTACGTAAAGCTGACAGATATATAGCAGCAGTGGGAGGAACCACACTCTTGAGTGGAGGAGGAGAGGGTGGAACTTTCCCACTGAAGTCCACAGTCCTTCCTTGTGGTCTGGAACAATCCTGGACTCATCGAACTTGGGGCACGTCGGGGCTGAGGGAAAGGCAACCGCGTGCTCTTCACCTTCACTAACCCTGACAAGGTGCCTCCCACCCGCCTCTCCCCAGGGTCAAAGAGACCCACACAGAAACCTCGCCACCAGCCGGCGCCCTACCAGTCCAGGCCTCCTCTCCTTGGGAGCACATCCCTGCCTAAAATGTAGGCTGTGCTCTAGAAAGGAACCCTGCAGATCCAACGGCGACGGCAGATCAAGTCTGCGTGTCTCTGTGACAAGCAGCAGCTAACTCTGAAAGAAAATGTTCAAACAATCCAGTTGTCTTCAGCTATGCGTCTGGATTTTTCTGGACTGCGATCCCCCCCACCGCCCCCCACCCCGTTTACATGTGGCTGCCTGGTTGCCAAAATCCAGCCCTGGCTTCTTGGTAGAGAAGAACAGCAAAACAAGTCCTGGCGGGAGAGACCACCTTCTCGAACAGTTAGGCCAATTCTGCCCGTATTGTGCTCGCCATCAAAGAGAACACGCACAGAAAGAAAAGCAGGTGGAAGGCTAATGAATGGAACCCATGTGAGGAAACTAGCCGCAAAGTGAGTATCATCTGCTAATAGATGTTGTTGTTGTTGTTGTTGTTGTTTTCTGGTTAAGACTTGGGGCGGGGGGGGGGGGGGTCACGTTTTACAAAAATTTTGCCTACGTTGATACCTCTGCTTAGATGCCGAACAGGCATGTTCAAATACTGCTATGCCCCCAATTGAGCTCCTGGTCGCATGGCCCCCCAGCCTTCCCTTCTGCATCCTCCCCAATCTCAGTAAATGACAGCGCCACTCCCTTCCCTGCGCGGGCAAGGACCTGTGGGTCAGCCTTGCCCTCTCTTTCTCCCACACCCACTTCTGTTCCGCCAGCAAGTCCCATCGGGTCTACTTTCAAGGTCACCTCTAGAGTCTGGGCCCTTCATTCCGCCTTTGCTGTGATCACCCCGGTCCAACCCCTTATCCTGTCACCGCATGACAGCAATGGCCTCCTCGCCCGTCCCCCCTGTTCCCACCTGCCCCTTGCAGCCTATTCTCAGCTGGCCAGAGGGGCAGAGGGGGCTTTTCAAAATGCAAAGTCAGGTCCCTCTTGCGCTCAAACTCCTCCAATGGCTCCCCACGACACTGGAGTAAAACCCGAACCCTCTGTGAGCTGCAGACCCCTGAAATTCCTCAGGCTCCTCTCCGACTCCTCCCCACCCTTCCCGCGTGGGCCACACCACCTCCCCCTCTCCTTGTCCCCCGAACACTGATATTCACCCCATCCACCACGGCCTCCCGGCCTTCGTGCTTGCTGTTCTGTCTACCTGGAAAGCTTTCCTCTGGATTTCCTCCTGTTCACACTTCAAGTTTTACTCAAATGTGAACGTCTTTGCAAAGCCTCCCCTGCTCCCCTGATTTAAAAAAAAAAAAAAATCCGAGTACCTCTGACGCTTCTTACCTCCTTTCCCTGACTTACCTACTTTTTCTCCTTGGCACTTATCACTAATACATTATGTGCTGGGCTTCTTTATCTTTCCCCCCACCGCTGCTAGAATATAAGGATAAGATTTTCATCTGTTTGAGTCGAGTGTTAGGAACAGAGCAGTCAGGTACTCAGTAAATATATACTGCACGATTGAGGGCTACATCAGTACTTTTCAGTCACGCGTCTATCCTGAGTGAGCCAAACAGGCTTAGAAAATGAAGAACCAAAAAATGGACTGCCTGGGCAAATGGTACAAATCAGACACAGTGACCGAAGCCACTGAAATTCTAGTTCTTGTAATGGTGGATGAGTGGTTGGGGCCCAACTCTTCCTCAGAGAAAAAAGCTGGAATAAAGACGAAAAATGCCTTCTTAAATACACGGAAGAATGAGAACCTAGAGAGACAAACATAAAAGCTGCTTTTGTCCCGAGGGCATCTGTGGACCTGTAAGAAACAGCTAGCAACTTTACTGCATTCCTGGCCTGCTATAACAGCTAGGGAGGCCGAAGTCAAACCCTGGGTCTTCCAAAGGAGCAGGCTATGACGAACCATCCCCACTTTAAGCTGAGGTCTCAAAGACCTGTTATGGTCAGAATGCCTGTGTCCCTGCAAAGGTCAGGTGTTGAAATCCTAACCCTTGAGGTGACAGATTAGGAGGTGGGGACTTTGGGAGGTGATGAGGTCATGAATGCGGAGCCCTCATGAATGGGATCAGTGCCCTGATAAATAGGCCCTAGAGAGATCTCCCTGTCCTTCCACCATGTGAGGTTACAGCCAAAAGCAGCTGTCTGTCTAGGAAGTGGGCCCTTACCAGACACCAAGTCTGCTGGCACCTTGACCTTGGACTTCCCGGCCTCCACACCTGTGAGAAATACATGTCTGTTGTCTACAAGCCACCCAGGTTCCGGTATTTTGTTACCGCGGTCTACATGGACTCCAACAGCCCTCGAACTGGAAACAACCAGAGTTGCTGGCCTTTCATCACCTGGAGAGTTCCAAGAACTACAAATCTCACATTGCTTGAAGGTGGTCTCATGTGATAGGACCCCCAAGCCCTGGCAGAAACAGATCAAAATCCTCTCTGGAGGAAGGTGCCATCACCTCAGGCCTCAATGTGTTCCTTTTTTTTTTTTCCCCTAACATTTATTTATTGTTCAGAGACAGAGACAGAGCATGAGCAGGGGAGGGGCAGAGAGAGAGGGGGAGACACAGAATCCGAAGCAGGCTCCAGGCTCTGAGCGGTCCGCACAGAGCCCAACGCGGGGCTCGAACCCACGGACCGCGAGATCACGACCTGAGCCGAAGTCGGACGCTCAACCGACTGAGCCACCCAGGCGCCCCAGGCCTCAATGTATTCCTATATACAAGTTTTCAAATATGATAACCAGCACACAGAATCCAACACAAGGAAACCAGATACCAAGAGTGACAGCCAGTTGACCAAAGATGGCCAAACCGACTCACAAGCCTTGAGATGCTGGAATGTCAGACGTGGCCTATGACGCAGCCATGCGATCGGGCCTGCTACGTTCTGGGAACCGAAGGGCAAGCTTGAAAACTGCAGCCGAGGAGTAGACACTATTTTAAAAGAATTGAAAAAAAAAAAAATCCAGAGAAAATACCATGGAAGGTGTAGCATATTCACAGTGGGCTGAGATGCGGAACTCAGAGGACTTGTCATCACAACAGTAATCTGACTTTATCTTCCAATCAAGATAAAGGGAAATAGGTAATCTTCAAAACAGGGGTGAGAATTCACTTCACGTGTTTTCAGCGGGAACAAAACCAAACTGTCAGCTAGCAGGAATAGACAGATTCCTAAATCCTGTGTTGGAGCTCGGGGGAGGAAGCAAGCTCTCTACAAGAGAGTTTATCAGAAGAGAAAAGACCAGAGCCAGTATCCAATGTCCTCCTTCTCCAGCCCTACAGATATGGAGGCACATCCTGTATACAGCCTTCTGGCAGCCCCCCAAATCTAGACCCCCACCACGGACGAGAACCTCCATAGCTTCCACAAATTGTGACCTTAAGTCTACTGGACAAGAGCAGGAATACTCAGAAGTCTCACAGAGGCTCTGTCTGCTTCCCACCCGATCAGAGACTCTTCACTCAAGTGATGCTAGAAATAACCATCATTCCTGCAACCAACAGCTGTGTCACATCCCGTTCCCCCCTCCCTCTCCGCCCTCACCCTCCCTCCCCGAGCTGCTATCTTTAAGCCACAAGGCAGACAAGAGAAAAACAATTAGTCACCCCCAGGCCTTGCCCACTTTCCCCACCACCCGTGTTATTCCCAGCACAATCACTGCAGAAAAGAAGCCGGCTCTGGAAGCCAAGCAGGCACCTACAGGTCTGAAAGACTTGAAGACTTTTTCCAAGACTTCGTGGAGCGTCTTCTTGCCGCAGGAGGAGATGTAGTCCTGTGCTAGCTGCAAGAAGGGCAGGCAGTCCTCGCTCTCACTCCACACGTGCTGCGCGCCCACAGGCGAGGGAGAGGAGAGAACAAAGACACACGGTCGTTATTACACTCGGTGTGAAATACAGACAGCCAAAAAGATTTTTTTTTTTTTTTTTTTGCATTCCATAAATTGGAAGGCCTCTGTTCCGGGGTAAAATTCCCACATTCGTTCTCGATTTGCTCGCATTGAAGGGGACGAGAAAATGCCTACCCTACGGGGAACCTCCATGCTTTCAGTCCATAGTCTCACCTGCTCAATTCGCCATCAGATCCGCTGGGGCGAAGCAAAAAAAGCAGTGGGATCCATATCCACTCCCCCACCCCGGCCCCACCCAACCATTTCCATAGCCCTTCTCGGGGCCGGGTAAGGAGGGTTTTAAAGCAGCAGGGAGGAGAAACCAAGGGTTTGCAGGCTCCTTGGCTTTGCCTTCAGCTGTGGCTGAAGGATTAATTAAGCATAATCTGTAACCATTGACTTGCAATGAAACATTCTTCACCCAGAGCAGCCTGCAGAGTGGGGGTGATGGTAAATTTACTTCAAAATGAAATGAATTTAAAATCAACAACAACAGAATGAAACAAAATGACTTTAAAAGAACACACAGAGGGGCGCCTGGGTGGCTCAGTCAGTTGAGCGTCCCGCTCCGGCTCTGGGCATGATCTCACGGTTCGTGAGTTCGAGCCCCGCGTCAGGCTCTGTGCTGACAGCTCGGAGCCTGGAGCCTGCTTCGAATGCTGTGTCTCCCTCTCTCTCTGCCCCTCCCCTGCTCATGCTCTGTCCCTGTCTCTCTCAAAAATAAACAAACATTAAAAAAAAAAAAATTAGGGGCGCCTGGGTGGCGCAGTTGGTTAAGTGTCCGACTTCAGCCAGGTCACGATCTCGCGGTCCGTGAGTTCGAGCCCCGCGTCGGGCTCTGGGCTGATGGCTCAGAGCCTGGAGCCTGTTTCCAATTCTGTGTCTCCCTCTCTCTCTGCCCCTCCCCCGTTCATGCTCTGTCTCTCTCTGTCCCAAAAATAAATAAACGTTGAAAAAAAAAAATTAAAGGAACACACAGAAAAGCCACCACTCCATCACTGGAAAGCAAAGGCTTTTGGAAAGCTCACCTTCTCTTAGGATGCATTAAGGCGGCATTACTTCACAATGTCAACATGCACCAAGGACCTGGTTTTAGGTTTTACTTTTTCTTAAGGCTAGACACGGTATATTGGTTTTGTTTGTTTGTTTGTTTGTTTTCCCATGTGAGGACACTTGTTTTAGCACCCCTTTAAGACGAGATAAGTCTCTCCCATAAATGTTCAAGGATCTGGAATGAGCCCAAGAAACAGGCTGAGAGATCTGGGGGCAGAAGCCCCCCTGCTCTGCACATCTGAGCTGGGGAGAGGCACTGGGCTACAAGGGTAACATCAGGGTGTCTAACCAAGAGTCACTGTTTAGAGGGGTCCGATCAATGACAGTGCAGAGGCATGGGAGAGAGGAAGACATCCGGAAGTTAAAGCAAGAAGCAGAAACGAGGCAGCAGGAGACAAGATCTATTTGGAGAAATGGTCCACGTCTAGCACACACTGGCTCCCTTCCATTAATATAATGATTAGGGCATCACCCCAGAGAGTTCCATGTCAATCACTCAAGAAACATTTTACCTCCTTCCTTCTCATTGGAGCATTTCTAAGGACTGGACCTATAGACTTAACTGCTCAGATCCAAGAGACTAACTAGACGCTAATGTGCCCTTTCCTCTCCAATTATCTGTGTTTCATAGATGGAAAGGTCCATTTCTGACACATGCTGCTTGAATTCCAGCAGACTTCTAGAGGAGCTTCTGGCTCAACCTAGCCAAGACAACTTCTGGCTTCTCTAACTTTAGAGCACAGCTCAAACATGAGCCCCTATGAATTAGAGACCCTTAAGAGTTGCTGAGCAGCTGAAATGCCATTTATGTAATGGTAGTTTCTTACATTGTATGAAAGGATGAGTACAAAGTGCTTTTATAGCCATTATCGCACTTGATTCTTTTTTTTTCCTTTTTTTTTTTTTTAATTTTTTTTTCAACATTTATTTATTTTTTGGGACAGAGAGAGACAGAGCATGAACGGGGGAGGGGCAGAGAGAGAGGGAGACACAGAATGGGAAACAGGCTCCAGGCTCCGAGCCATCAGCCCAGAGCCCGACGCGGGGCTCGAACTCACGGACCGCGAGATCGTGACCTGAGCTGAAGTCGGACGCTTAACCGACTGCGCCACCCAGGCGCCCCACTTGATTCTTAATCAGTAGGGATTCAGCAAGAACAATAAAGTCCTACTTTAAGGTAAGTTCTGCTCAGCACTATTTTCATACTCACATTTTTAAAAGTTCCAGCATATTTAAAATTCTTATCCAAGTTAAAGATGGGATTAACATCTAGGTGAAGATTAGAAAACAAACGTAAGAAGTTTCTTAAGTCCCTGGCTGGCACGCAGTGGGCGTTCAATAAACGGCGGCTGGGAGTGTCCCCTTTCCCCTTCTGTGTCGGCAGGAGAATGGGGAGGAAGGGGTAGGGCCGGGCTTTCCATGTGCCACAAGTCTAAGGGCCCCCACTGCGCAAATGAGACACCCAGTGTGACCTCACTGAGAACACTCCCCAAAGCAACCTGGGTTACTGTTAATTCCGAAATAGTGTATCTATGAAAACCTTGTATACCGATTTTCTAAAATGCATTTGGACCTTAAATTACAAAGTAAACTAAGGAAAGTGTGATCACTCAAGCAACAGAATCGCACCGTATCCACTACTGCTTGGAAATCAGACAGATTCTTTAAGTGTTTCTAGGGCATTTTTTAACATATAACGTTTATTTATTTTTGAGAGAGCGAGCTTATGTGCTTACGAGTGGGGGAGGGGCAGAGAGAGATGGGGACAGAGGATCTGAAGCTGTCTGGGCTACTAGCACAGAGCCCCATGCGAGGCTCGAACTCATGAACTGTGAGATCATGACCTGAGCTGAAGTCGGACACTTAACTGACTGAGCCACCCAGGCGCCCCTGAGTGTTTCTAGGGCATCTCTAACCTCGTGAGGAGAGTGTTCGTGCCACAATTTTCATGACTCCGCTTTTGGAGCTATTGACTTATGAGTATATTTTGGGGAAGGAAGACCTAACACCTGCCGGAAGAGCCTTCTGTCCAGGCGGCCTAAATTTACTTCTTTTGGCTGTCTAATTCACCCTGGATTCTCAGTCATGCTGGTTTTGGCGGCTTGAACAAGTTTTAACCAAATCTCCGCCCATACGATAACGTGAGGCTGCACGGGGTTTGAAATCGGAGAGACCCACGTGCACATGGGTGCTCAGAGGACATCGTTTATTAAATGCTAATTGGTTCAGACCCATGGTATCTCATAACAAAAAGTATTGTTGTATTTATTGCAACTGTTTCCTTCCACATTTAATCAAGCCAGTTATCAAAGATCCATAAAAAAACAAGTTAAGATGAACTAAAAAATGAGTCCGTAGTTGGGAAAACAACAGGAGGCAAAGTATATAAAACCAAGTGAGATTAGGACAAACAGGGCCAGGTCAACGGACCTGGCCACCTATTGCGGATGGGACACAGTTGTCGCTGTAGCTTACTACAGGCCTGTGCGATCAGGGTCCCACGGCAGTGTCCCCAGATAAAATAGATGTGCTCTTCAGAGCTATCAGGCAACGATGGTAATCTCCCAGGAAGAAGAGAAGGGCCCGTTCTAAAACCAGGAGACAGCAGAGAGACTGGTGGCTGGGCAGACGCTCCTGAAAACAGATTCTGGGGTCTAGTCTTAAACAAAGACAAGTGGATGACTGGAGACCCGGAATCCTGCACCCCAGGGCGTGACCAACAATGACTTCAACTTGGATATTGAACCAAATGGCCACTTTGGCCATGAAAAAAACCATAGCAGGGGTCAGAGAACCTGTGGCTTTGAACAATATAACTCCCTGGCAGATAATGAATCTGGATACAGAATGTACTGACTTTCTAACCGTGTAGTGAGAGCCAGGGTGCCTGTTAGAATAGGAGGAATGCCAAGAGGCTTCCAAAAGAGAGGCCAGCGGTGGTCCTGTGGCTTCAGCCAAGTATCATGACACCCCCCTGCCCGCACCCCCCGACTTATTAAAACACAAGTGTGGGGGCGGGGTGGGGGGGGTGGCACCAAGAACCTGCAGTTCCAGCAAGTTCCAGGTGAAGCTCATACTGCTGGTTCTGAGAACACACTTTGAGAACCAGAACTCTGACTCATCACATTTGGGGATAGAGGGGCAAAGGTGGAAATCCCTGGTGAGAACTTTGATTTTAAAACAAGCCATCCGTGGCCCTTCTTTCTGTCATTAAGTTGGACCAGACGTTATCATCAAAGCTTGTCCAGAGTAAGACAATACAACCAGGCCATCTGCACAAAGGGGACCAAGCACCTTCTGTGTTCTATAGTGTAGATGAGAATATCCAGCTCATCCAAAAATGGTATCCGATCACTTCGGCAATTCAATCCGACAGGTATCTTTTGGGGCACAGACTGTCCTCCTATTGTTCTAACACCTGGGGACATGGCATGTGGCTTCCTGGGGCTGCGGCACAGTGGGGGATCCCGGGGGGGGGCGGGCAAAGAACGCACCTGTTTCTCCTCCCTGGACTCAGTTATCTGAGTCAAAGGGCCATTTGAGGGCCGAAGGGCCTCACTCTTGCTGCGTGGGTTTTCCGCCATCATTAGGACCAGGGAGTCCATTCTGAGTTGGGGTGTCCTAACCCAAAACTCCACGCTGTCCATCGAAGAGATGGTGGGAGAGAGGAGGTACAAGCTGTCTCATGCCCCCGATAGGATTCTGCCCAGGGTAGGAAGAGTGCGCGGCCAGGCCTACGACCTGCTCCGTGTGCCAAGCACTGAGATGTGTCGCTGGGGAGGAAACTGAGGCTCAGAGAGGTTAAGCAACGTGTCTGTGGTCACGTGGGGAGCAAGGGGCAAAGCCAAGACGTCAACAGCAGTGTGCGCGCCTTCAACCTGAGCCTCAGCTCCCTCCTTTGTAAGTCACAGAAAATACCACTCCTCACAGGGTAGTCATAAAGATGACAGGAGATCCCCCTTAGACTGCCTCTCATTTAGCAGGAGTCCACAGTGTTTATTCCCATCTGTTTAAACTCATGGGAGCGTGACTTTACCCTCCTCGGGATTACCGCTCCGTGAATATACTAAGGACATGCATACTTTTTCCCTGAAAAAAAAAAAAAAAATCCCTCTATGTGAATAATGCACAGCCACTGTGGAAGGCTTTACAGTTGGTTACCACTCTTCCTCATTGGCTCCTCACAATAATGTCATACACATAGGATTATCCCCATTTGACACAGGAGGAAACGAAGGGTGAGTCTAACTTAGACATGAAGGTGCTTTTTTCCCCCCTTATGAAATGATGCAATCTCATTTAGAAAAGTTATATTTTTTTGCTCCAAAGTGAAAAGGTTGTTCTTTGGTCACACAGGTAAGGAGAGGGACAGGCCCAGGACAAAAATCAGGGAGGAATATATATAAATAACAAGCATAGACATACGTATAAAGTTAAATCTCGTGGTCCTTCTATAAATAAAGCTTCTCTTCTTTAATAGAATGACAACCGCTGTCTTTGTTTTTATACTGAGGAGAGATTAAACTATACAAAATTTTAAATCCAAACATGTTTTTGATGGGTTGGCAGAAAAAAAAAAAAAACAGGACAATAAGGCAGCTCATCCCTTCTCCAGGCACCGGGGAGGGGCAGGGCTGTGCTCTTTGTTTAGAGTTCTTGCTCCTGGCCTAGGACAAGGGGGGAGAGCCGCTGGGGCTGCCAGGGCCAGGAGAGAGTGCACACACGTCTCTCTGTCCGGCTGCTATGTGAGCGGCTGCCAACACCCCACTCCTCGAACCTGACGAAGCCCTCAGGTCCTTCTGGGTTGGCAGAAGGTAGCACACCACGCTCTCGGCCCCCTCCCTGTCACACCTGTAGAGCCAGGCAGGGTTGGCTCTGTCCCTGAAGGCTCAACACAGAGGGCAAAGGCAGCTGCATTTTATCCCAGGATCTGACCTTGTGTGCTGTCCACAGAGAGAAGCCTGAATCAGGGCAGCAGTTTGGAAAGGGACAGTGTGAACAGAATGGCCTGTGAGCTGAGAAGAGGGAACAGTGCACAAGGGACCCAGGAGCTGCCAAAGTGGAGGGAAAACAAAAGGAAGTCCTTGTTCCCAAGGCCTCTGGAGATCCTGGCTTGATACTGCCTGTGGGACATGCCTCATGGTGCAAATGACAAGCCTCTGGACTTGAGCTTCAGTCCTGCTTGTCGCTTCTTAGTGCTATAGTCCTGGACGGATTCCTTAAACGGAGCCTCGGTTTCCCAGCCTATAAAATGGGGATAATACCTAAGTCAGAGACTTTTTGTGAGGCCCAATAGGAAGCTGCCCTTGAACCCACAGTCTGAATGTCACTCCTGGGATGCTGTATCTTCAGGACAGGGCTGTGGATTCAAGTTGCTCTACCATTTATTAGTTATTATTCAGTGGAAAAGTTAGTACACCTTGCTGGGTATCAGTTTCTCCATCTGCAAGATGGAGAAAATTACAGCGAGGGCCTCGTGAAATTACCAAGATTAACTAAGTACACACACACAAAGTACACAGAACTGTGTCTGCTATATAGTAAATTACACACGTGGCAGTTACTGTTCTTTGAAGCTGTCGTTCTTGAAGTTTAACACCTGTCTTCTTCAATATCATTCACTCATTCATTCTTACGAACGTGGACTGAGCACCTGCCACATAACCGACGCTGCTCCAAGTTCTGGGACACAGTGCTAAAGACAGAAAATGCCACTGCTCTTCTGAAGCTTATTTTCTCCCTCCTCATGGGGGGCGGGCAGAAAATACACAAGAGGGTATCAAGTACTAATGAATGCTACGATTTGAATAAAAGAGGGTGAGGTGAAGGAAAGTGTGGCCAGGAAGTCGTCTCTCAGGCCTGAACAGCATAAAGGAGCTACCCACGTAAAGAGGTGGGGGCAGAATGTTCTAGGCAGAGGGGACAGCAAATGCAAAGGCCCTGAGGCAGAAATGAGCTTGGCATGTCTGAGGACCAGAAAAGCCACTGTGGCAGGAACACGGTCATCAAGGAGGAAGAGTGGTCCAAGAGGAGGTCAGAGGGGTGGCAGAAGACACATCACGTAGGCACTTGAAGCCAGGGCAAGGCTCAAGTTTTACCGTGAAAGTTATAGGAAGTCAGTTTAGGTGAGGTGGGGAGTCATAGATCATGACCTGGATTATATTTGAAATCCAGAGTGATTGCTGTGTGGAGACTGCCAAAGAGGTATTAATATCACCACCCCTATTTTAGGCACTGGGAAGGTACTAATGTTATCATCCCTCATTTCCAGATGTGGAAATCATGGCATAGAGGGATTAAATAACTTTCCCCAATGCACACAGTTAGACATGGGGGGCTGGGGTGCGAACCCAAGTAGCCTGACCCGAGACCTTTGCACCCCTGACCACTATGCTACACTGCTTCTCAGATGGGTACAATGGCCCCAGGAAAGTGAGGGCAGACATCCTATTCTAGGAGGCCCTGGCCTGGTGAGCAAAGTGAGCCCTCAATAAATGTTTGATGAATGAACGAATGAATGAATCGTGTGAAAACACTTGTAAATTGAGAAATGCTATGTAAATATTCTTAATGTTAATCTTTTGGATTAGAGGAGTTCCATTTATCTCAAATTTCTTCTAATGCTTATCAGATTTTCCTGGGAAAAGGAAAAGGACAGAGGTAGGACATTGAGTTTATGCCTCAGTCCCTTTAACTAGGGGCAAACAGCAGCTTGACCAACCTGGTCTGGGGCAAATGTGAGGAGAGATCTGGGCTAAGAAAAATCTGGTGGTTGGCACCCTGTCTGTTATGGCCTCCAGAAACTTTACGAATGTTCCAGTATTGAGGTGCCTGGGTGGCTCAGTCAGTTAAGCATCCAATTCTTTTCTGCTCAGGTCATGATCTCACAGTCATGAGATTGAGCCCGGAGTCAGGCTCGGTGCTGGGCACGGAGCTGGTTTGAGGTTCTCTCTCTCCTTCCTCCTCTGCCCCTCCCCCACTTGCACACCACATATTCTCTCTCTCCTCCACCCCGCAAAAAAGAAAAAAAAATGTTCCAGTCTACCCAAGGTATTACTTTTTCCTATCTTCTTTCTTATCTATTTCATTTAATTATGAAGAAGCAAATGAAGATGTTCAAGCATTTTACTCATACAGGTGAGAAAACATTTAAAATATATTATGAGTGGCCTTGAGAAAGGTGTGATATGCATAATGTTTTGCGATGATGGTTCTCTTTGGAGTAATTTCTTTGGGTAGGTCTACTGCAGTTCCAGCAGGAAGGCCATGTGGAACTCTCCCCTATAAAATCCAGAACCTTGAGTGATTCTTGCTCTGTCTCACACAGTAAGGGGGGCGGGGGGGGGGGGGGGGGGGGGAGACCACTGGCAGACTAGGCTTAGAAGGAACTCCTAATCAAACCCTAACACGGTAGCTAGTTGGTCACTGGTGCCCTTTCCAGCGTATCCCTGGGGCTTTCTCACACGTTCGCAACGGAGTAAATCCCTTTTGAATGATCTCCCATTTTTCTCAATAACATAAGTAACACTTTTTTTTAACTACAGTTAACCGTGTTCTTGCCTATATTTATAGCTTACTTGTTCTTCACAAGTAACGGTGACGCAGGTGTTCGGATGAACCTCATGTTACAGGCGAGAAAACTGAGGCTTTAAAAAAAAGAGACAAGCTCTAAACTCTGGGGAAGCCCAGATCTTAGGAGATGGTTACGTGTTTCATCTGTCGGATCATCACCCGGGTGCTGGTATCATGCCCATTGTTTTGATGTGTACACTGGGCTGGGGGGAAGGCATCTGACCGGTCACACAGGCAGGGAACTCAAATCTGACTGTCACCCAAGGCCATCTCTCTTCTAGTGTCGCACTTTTGGGGCCCAGGTGGCTTCTCGTCCCGCGGGGTTGGGTGCCGGTGGTGGGAAGGGCGTGTCTTACTGTCATGTCGTACACAAGCCCTCACCTCTCTGGGGGCCGAGGAAGGCGGTCTCGCTGTCTCTCTAACTCCTTCGCGAACTTCCCGTGGGTGGCAGGGGCGAGAGGCCGCCGGGGCCTGGGCCCCGCTTTGTCTCACCCCACCTGAGGAGCCGGCGCCAGGCCGCGCCTCGGCGCCGCCCCACCTCGGTCCGCAGGGGCGGCAGCAGCGCCAGCTCTAGGCTCCAGCCGGCGACCACACAGTAACCCGAGCCCACGGCCGCCTCCATCTTACATTTGGGGACCATTATTTTTTTCCCCGTCCTTACAAACCGTTAAAGGAGCGCCATCCTCGCCCGTTCCCCGCACCTCCCACCCCAACTCCTCTGCCCGCCTCATCCCCTTCCTAAACTGCCAGCGCCAAGATCCCAAGTGGGCGCAGGATACAAAGTCGAAGATCTGGACATCACAGTTCCAGGTCCCGGTCCCTGCTAGCACAGGACCCGAGTGGGGTGGGGGAGGGGGGATTCCTCCCGTCTGGCAAAACCGGGGGCCTTCGCCGGGGCCGCAGCCGCCGCCTCCGCCGGACGGAACCAGCTCGGGCCCCGCACACCTCGCTGGAAGCTCACAGAGGAGCAATGGACGCACAGGAGGAGAGGGGGATAGGCGTGCCCGCGAGCGTGTGTGTGTGTGCGTGTGTGTGTGTGTGTGCCCGCGCGCGCGCACGCGCGTGTGCGTTTTCTAAGATCCGAGGTGTAATTCCGCAAAGAAGGTCCTGGAGATGGGGCATCGCTAGTGTGGACAGAGGCTTTGTGTCCAAACCCGCGGCGCAGAGGATAGCACGGGGGCGGGGGAATCTCCCGGGCGGGGACGACTGGAGGAGTTGCGTCTGCGCATCGGGAGGGGGACGGGATTCCTCGCCCCGACGGGACGCCCGGCCGTAGGAAGCTCGGGACTCCGGGCCCTGCGGGACGGTCCGTGCTCCCCGGCCCGGGCGGGCGAGCGGCGGGGACCCTCGCCAGAAGCTCCCAGCCGAGCACAGCGCGCGGGCCGCAGGGTCGCGTCCTCGAAACAGCCCGCCCCAGCCCGGCTTCCCGGTCCTAAGGGCGCCCCTGCCCGCCGCTCCCCGCCCCTCCGCCCCCGCCAACGCTGACACCGCCGAGCCGGGCGGGTTACGCCCCCACCCCGCGCCCACAGCCTCCCGGGCGTGCGGGAGCTCGGGCGCAGGGAGGCGGCCGCGCGTCCACTCCCGCGCGCTGCAGCCGTCCCTCCCCCCCGGCACTCACAAAATTGTCCCCGCAGCCGTTGTCCGGACACAGCACGTAGAAGGAGACGCCGGGGTCGGCGTAGAAATCCATCCTGCGCTCGGTCTCTTCGGTGGCGATGAGCTCGAAGGGCGTGTTGGAGCACCATTTCTCCGCAACGTCAGCCAGCTGCTGGAAATCCATCCTGGCCCGCCGCGCCCGCCGCTCGCTCAGCCTCCTCGCGCGCCGCCCGCCTCCCGCTCCCTCCGCCGCCCGCCCGCCCTCCTCTCTCCTCGGGCGCCCTCCTCCCGGGCGGGCAGCGCGCGGCTCCGCGGGCTCTCGGGCAGGCGGCGGGGCCGGGCGGCGCGGCTCCCTCCGGTCCCGGGGCTCCTCCCGGCGGGGACTGTTTACATGCTGTGTGTACGGGGTGGGCGGCGGCCTGGACGGCGCGCCGCCGCGCCCGGCTCCGCCCCGCCCCGCCTCCCTGCCCGCCCCTCTCGGCCGGCGCGGCTTGCGGCGGGCGGGGCGGGGCGGGGCGGACTCCTCGGTACGCCCCCACCACTTTTTTTTCCTTTTTCTTTTTTTTACAAGCCAACGCGGAGCATCCCGGAGTCCTCCGGAGCCCGGCACCGCCCCCTACCCGTGACGTCATGCGCCCCAGCCAACCAGCGGAGTCTGACGCCAGCCCGGTGACGTCACAGCGCGGGCCCGAAATCCGCGGCTCGGCCGTGTACAGTGAAGTGGGGAGGGCTTGTAGTCCCCGCCTGCGTTTATCCGGAGTTGGAAGGCCTTGTCGGGAAAAGTATTTTCCCGAAAGCGGTTTAAGCGCAGAGGACGCCCACAGAATTGCAGAGAACTTGTACCTTGTCTGAGGCTAGCGATGGAGGAGATGAGAGAATCCAAGGGAAACGGAGCTTTTCTTGTTCAGAAATCCAAGCTCTGTCCCCTTATTGATGTAAGGAGAAAAAAAAAAATGTTTGTCCTAAATACATTTACCAGACACTGCTATGAGTATCCATTTGATAGGAAGAGGACAGGTTTTGGGTGGGGTTTTTTTGTTTTTTTTTGTTTTTTTTTTCTTTTGCGTTCACATAAAGCTGAGTATTTCTTAGAAATAAGCCTCATAAGACTAGCTTGAATATTATGCAGCCTCAATTCATATTGCATAACATAAAATGACCAACTACTAGTTTGGAGAGGAGAAAGTACGTTTTAAAACAAGCGTACGCAGCCCAACAATTGCACCTGTTGAATGCTCACTGACTGCCAGGAATGGGGCAGGCATTGCTGGATTGCAAAAAATGCGTCAGAAGGGCCCTCGCCCAGAGGAATTGAATGACGACTAGCAGAGACACGTTGAATAGCATTCATTCTACAAATGTTCAATCAGCTTTTGTCTTTAAAGTTGGTCCTCTGAACCAGACACAGTGCTAGCCCTAGGGATATAAATAAGAATAATGTGTTGTTCCACCCTCAAGAAGGGCTGGCAGACCAGCTAAGGGAAGCTCATGACACCATCATCCCTCTGAATACAGCCTTACCCAACAGAATAAGTGTGATTCTGGAAAATTGTTCTCTGGCATAGTTCTGGGATAGGGATTCTTTTTCCCTTGACTTCCCTTACTGAATCAGCGCTGTATTCCCATACAGAAAGTAGAAACTCCACTTAATCTTTCGGTAAGGGAAGAGGTCAGGATGGTGATCGGCCCAAAGGCATCCCGGGCACTGATCTTTTTCCTGATGGGAGTTGTCTTCACCTTGAAGTTAATGCTCCTGTGTAACAACCTCCTGACTTCAGAATTTCCCAATTCCTTTAAAACATTTTGGTTTAGTGACCTTTGATGGAGCATCTATTGGGTACCAGACACACAAGGCCCAGTTTTTGCCCTCAAGGAATTTGCAGACTGTAAACTAGGCAGGCGATTCCCAAGCTCCATGCCAACTTCGTATACTCACACTCACACCTTCTCCCGGTGATTCAAACACTAATGTGAGGGATTTTACAGATGTAATTAAGATTTCCACTCAGTTGACCTTAAGATAGGGAGATTGCCCTTTGCTGGACCTGGTTTAATCAGGTGACACTTTAAAAAGGACTAGGCTTTTCCCAGAGAGAGAGTCAAAGCATGAGATAGATTCATCATCAGGGAGATTCTCCACTAAATGACCTTGGAGATGGAAGGGGCCATCTGGCAAGGACCACACAGCGGAGTCTAGGAGCTGAGAGCAACTCCCGGCCAGCAGACAGAAAGGAAATGAGACTTCAGTCTGAACTGAATTCTGCCCATGTCCTCCATGAGTTTGAAGGCGGGTTTTCTGCAGAGCTCCAGGCGAGAAGTAGGCCCTGACCGACGCCATGATGGCAGCCTTGAAAGACCCTGAACAGAGAACTCAGTTAAGTAGTGGCTGTGCAGGAACTTCTCATTTATAAAACTGGGAGCTAATAAATGGGTGTTTTCTTAAGTTGCTAAGTTTGTTTTAGTCTGCTGTGTAGCAGTAGAAAACTAATATACAAGACAATGGAGGAGACACGCATATGAATAAAAACATTCAGTATGCTCTTGTAAATGTTACAAAATGTTGCTTTCTTTCTTTCTTTCTTTCTTTCTTTCTTTCTTTCTTTTTAATATGGGAAGCTCAAGATAGAGCAAACTTCTGGTTCTACCATTTAAAACATTATATGCATTAGTGTGGAAGTTCCAAAAATGAAAAGCTTCCTTAAATTTGAGACTAAACTATATAAAATACGTAGCTTTTCTTGGAAAGCAGGGAGTTTAGAAAATACATGTGTTTTTAAATCCATCTATGAAGTCGGCTCTAAGTGACGGATGACCATAGTTACAAACATATTTATGTAACAAATACTTTTTGTCAGAAGATGAAAAATTCTCACTATGAAAAGTAGAACAGTATTAATGAATTGAATACTGTTGGTTTCCTTAGAAAGACATTGAGTTGGGGTGCCTGGCTGTCTTAGTCAGTAGAGCATGTGACTCTCTATCTTAGGGTCATGAGTTTGAGCCCCACATTAAGTGTAGAGATTATTTTAAAAAGGAAAGGAGGAAGGAAGGAAGGAAGCAGGGAAGGAAGGCAGGCATTGAGTTAAAAAGTAGAAACTTTGGAATTCTGGGTTGATTCCCACCTCTGGGATTTTAAGTTTTATGGACATTTGCAACTTACTTACCTGCCTAGAGCCTCAATGTTCTCTCCTGAAAAATGGGGACAACAGTGAGACGAATTATGTAAAGTCCTTGTCCCAGAACTTGGTACACAGTATATGCCATGATCACTCTTAATCTGCTTCTGGGAGATGATTTGTAGGAAGATCAGCAGATGAATTTTAAAAGTAAAATTCAGGAGTGACATGAGGGTGGGAGGCTGGTTAGTACTGGTCACAGATGAAGGAAAACCTCATTTTTCCCAAGCACTTAGAGCAGAGTTTCTCAATAGCAGCACTATTGATATTGGGATCTGGGTAATTCTCTCTTGTGGGGAGTTGGCCGTGAGTGTCTAGGGTGTTTAGCAATATCACTGGCCTCTACCCCACTAGATGCCAGCAGCCTCCAGCCCCCACCCCCCACCCCTGCCCAAGTCCCCCCAGCCTGTGACAAACAAAATTGTCTCCAGATGTCACCAAATGTTCCCTGGAGAGCAAGCCTGCCCCTTTTTGAGAACTACAGATCTAGAGAGAAAAATCTTCCACAAGTTCTGTTTCGGCCATTCTTATTAACTAATGGAAGGGGTATGCCAATAATGCAATGGAAATTAATTCTGGAAAGTACGTCTACACAACTCACTCGAACCTTGGCTTTCCTAATGCAACTGGGAAGGTCAGTTGCTTAGACAGAAAGATAATACATCACTCTGCCTCTCTCCCATTTAGACAGAGTCCGGTGAGGCATCCTGTGTAGGGCTGTGTTCAGGCTCCACATACAGGACAGTGGTCTTTCCAGTACTGCAGCCAGGTCTTTTGTGGAGCCTGAGGGTGAAGAAACATTAGGGCCTCCTGAAGCCCCTTTCTTGTTCTGCCCCTGGAAGCAGAAAGAAAGTGAAAACATCTCCATTGGTGGGCAGAGAGTTGTGTAGTCTTTGTTGTGTGTAGAGAAATGTCTCTCTCTCTCTTTTAAAAAAAAATTTTTTTTATGTTTATTTTTTAGAGAGAGAGAGAGAGAGCAGGGGGAGGGCAGAGAGAGAGAGGGAGACACAGAATCCGGAGCAGGCTCCAGGCTCTGAGCTGTCAATACAGAGCTGGACGTGGGGCTCGAACCCACGAAACAGTGAGATCATGACCTGAGCCGAAGTCAGATGCCCAGCCGACTGAGCCACTCAGGCACCCCTGTTTCTCTTTTTTATACGAATCTAGACTTGGATCTCTCTGAACCACTGTTTGTCTTTGGGAGACGTGCGTTGGTGACAAGAGAAGGTGTATTCAAAAAAAAATTTTTTTTTCAACGTTTATTTATTTTGGGGACAGAGAGAGACAGAGCATGAACGGGGGAGGGGCAGAGAGAGAGGGAGACACAGAATCGGAAACAGGCTCCAGGCTCTGAGCCGTCAGCCCAGAGCCCGACGCGGGGCTCGAACTCACGGGCCGCGAGATCGTGACCTGGCTGAAGTCGGACGCCTAACCGACTGCGCCACCCAGGTGCCCCAAGAGAAGGCGTATTCAAACCCCATGGTGGCTAGGACGTCTCAGGAGCCCAATTTGGAACTGCTGAGCACAACCAAGATTCTCCTGCTCAAACCGACTCTTCCACAACCCCCCACCCCCACCCCATTCTAAGCCCTCTGTGGCTTTTAGGAGTAAGACTGACACTAACACGTAATTTTACCTTTTAGTTACTCCCCCATTGTAAGTCCATTCAAGGAGCCCTCCCCTCTGGCAAATCTGCTTCAGATTCTGTGGTTATGTGGTAGGAGTCAGGCAGAAAGGGGAGTGAGTAGGGCTGGTTCCACATTCACCCTTTGAGCCCATGGCAGTCACATGGTATCTCGAGGCACAGTAGACCCCGAGGTCCAGGAGGTGGTGACTGGTAGAGAAGTGTGTGATATGTCACAGCGGTGATGGCAGAGGTAAACAGAGCCCGGGATCTGGAGAAGCAACACCCAAGAGGGCAACATGGGAGGGATGAGCGCTACCCCCTCTCCTTCCCAAGACACTTAAGAAAGGGGACACCTTGGGGTGCCTGGGTGGCTCAGTCGGTTAAGTGTCTGACTTCGGCTCAGGTCATGATCTCGCGGTCCATGAGTTCGAGCCCCGCGTCGGGCTCTGGGCTGACAGCTCAGAGCCTGGAGCCCGCTTCGGATTCTGTGTCTCCCTCTCTCTCCGTCCCTCCCCCATCATGCTCTGTCTCTCTCTCTCTGTGTCAAAAATAAATAAACATTTAAAAAAATTAAAAAAGAAATTAATTAAAATAAAGTTTGAGGAAGCTCTGGGTTACAGAGTTTGGGTGCATTTGTCTTCAAAACATGTCTATCTGATCCAACGCACCTGAAATATTTTCCTTTCATATACATCAAAGAAACCGAAATAGTTTGAGGTTATTTTAAGTTCTTTATTCAAACACTTCAAAATTCTATATGGTTCAATCATTCCCCTCCTTGCCCTGACTTTCATCTAAAATAGTTTCTCATAGGGGCACCTGGGTGGCTCAGTTGGTTAGGCGTCTGACTTCAGCTCGGGTCATGATTTCATGATCTGTGAGTTCGAGCCCCACATCGGGCTCTGTGCCGACAGCTCAGAACCTGGAGCCTGCTTCGGATTCTGTGTCCCTCTCTCTCTGCCCCTCTCACACTCATGCTCTGTCTCTTTCTCTCAAAAATAAATAAACATTAAAAAAAAATCAAAAAAAATAAAATAGTTTCTCATACTTTCTATTTCTTCTTTTTTTTAATGTTTCTATTTATTTTTAAAAGAGAGAGAGACGGGGCGCCTGGGTGGCTCAGTCGGTCGAGCATCCGACTTCGGCCCAGGTCATGATCTCACAGTTTGTGAGTTCAAGCCCCGCATCGGGCTTTGTGCTGACAGCTCAGAGCCTGGAGCCTGCTTCAGATTCTGTGTCTCCCTCTCTCTGCCCCTCCCCTGCTCATGCTCTGTCTCAAAAATAAATAAACATTAAAAAAAATTAAAAAGAGAGAGAGAGAGAGAGAGAGAGAGAGACGGAGCATGAGTGGGGGAGGGCTCGTGCATGAGCACAAGCCACCCAGGCACACCTCATACTCCCTATTTCTAAGTAAAACACATACAACTTCCTTTCAGCAACATCTCACTGGTGCTGTTGAGAGAGAAACACACAGACTTTAAGGTGGCAAAATGGCATTTTCCTCTTTTCCATTTCTGATCAAGGTTATAGTTCTGCCTCTATTTTATTTGTCTGTTGAGGCTTGTTAGGACCCCGTTGAAGTGGCTCATCCTCTAGAGAGGGGTCCTGAGAGCGTTGCTCCAGAACTCCTACAAGGGTGTGGATTCCCTCTGGGAAGGGGCGTGTATCCAGGTAATTTGCTAAACCAGAAGCCGCTGTCATGCTAGCAGCAGACGGATCTCTTATGAGATACAATGATCCATGACCCATGATCGGGATGACATCACAGAGTGTGCTGTGTCCCAGCCTTGCCTGGGAGAGCGTGCACGTCCTCAGTTACAATGCCAGGAAAGTAGCTGTTAGATCACAGCCAAGATTCGTGATGCGGTGGAAAGGTTTGGGCGATTTCACTTCCTCAGACACCGCTATTTCATCTGTAAAATGAATGTGGAATAGATGAGTCCACCTCTGAATATCTATAACCGTGTTTCATTAATTCAGAGAGAGTCAAGGTCTGTTCTTTTGTTTGGGGGCTCAAAACCAGGTGGAGAAGTGGGTTTTAGCAGTCTTAGTCAATGGTCTTCTGTTCATCAATAACAGAAGCTCATTCACGCTAGCTTAGGCAAACGAATAAAATGGCAGGAGAATGTTTGTAAAAATCCCGAGTATCTCACAGAACCCAAGGGCAAGAGTAGAGCTCATGATAACCAGGAACTGGAAAACTAATTTCTCTCTCCCTTCTTCCCTCCTCCCTCCTCCTCCCTCCTTCTCCTTCTGTCTGCCTTCTCCCTTCCCTCCTCCTCCCTCCCTCTCCCTCTTCCCTTCCCCCTCCCTGCCTCCACCTCATTCTCTCTCTCTGGCCAGATGGCTTTCCCCCTCTGACTTTGCACATCTGTTCCCTTCTCTTTAAGTGTCCACTTTCTCTCTAGTTAGATGTGGATGAGAATGGCTTTCCATGATGGCAGCCTCTGCTCATCATTTTCCATAACCCCCATTTCACCTGGAAGGGAGTCATTCATTCATCTCTGAATGCCAACTCCAATCTGATTGCTTCACCTCAGGTCAGGTGTCCATTCACGGCCAGCAACACAGGGTCATCAATTACAAGCGGAGCTGGCACATGAAGATGGAGATACCCTCAATGAAAGGTGGTTATTGAGCTGGCCAGATACCCCCCAAATGATCTATTTCAACGGTCAGGGTAATTTTTCTATACAGACAAGTGCAAGGAACAACCACTGTAAGAAAGAACTTGACAAGAATAACAAGTATCGGCAAAGACGCGGAGAGAAGGGACGGGCACTTTTGGTGGGAATGTAAATTGGTGCCGCCACCGCGGAAAGCAGTATGGAGGTTCCTTAAAAAATGAAAGATTGGGGGCGCCTGGGTGGCGCAGTCGGTTAAGCGTCCGACTTCAGCCAGGTCACGATCTCGCGGTCCATGAGTTCGAGCCCCGCGTCGGGCTCTGGGCTGATGGCTCAGAGCCTGGAGCCTGTTTCCGATCCTGTGTCTCCCTCTCTCTCTGCCCCTCCCCCGTTCATGCTCTGTCTCTCTCTGTCCCAAAAATAAATAAACGTTGAAAAAAAAAAAATGAAAGATGGAACCACCGTATGATCCAGCAATTCCACTTCGGGCTATTTATTGGAAAGGAAAAAGCCCCACTAACTTGAAAAGCTTCTGCACCTCCGCGTTCTTTGCAACATTATTTATAATAGCCAAGACATGAAAGGAACCTACGTGTCCCCTGACGGATGAATAGACAAAGAAGACATGGTATGTTATTCAGCCACAAAAAAGAAGAAAATCTTGCCATTCGTGACAACATGCATGGGCCCTGAGAGCATTACACTAAGTGAAATAAGTCAGACAGAACACGACAAATTCCAGTATGATCTTGCTTATGTGTGGGATCAACCTCCTTCCCCAAAACTGAACTCGTAGGCAGAGAGTACAGATTGGTGGCTGCCAGAGGCAGGGGGTAGAGGAATGATTAAAATGGGTGAAGGTGATCAGAAGTACAAACTTGCCGTCTTAAGATAAGTAAGTCCTGGAGATGTAATGTAGAGCATGGTGACTACAGTTAATAATACTATACTGTACATTTGAAAGCTGTTAAGAGACTAGATTTTTTTTTAAGTTTCTTCATTTATTTTGAGAAAGAGAGAGAGAAAGAAAAAGCATGAGTGGGGGAGGAGCAGAGAGCGAGGGGAGAGAGAGAGAGAGAGAGAGAGAATCCCAAGGAGGCTCTGTACTGTCAGCACAGAGCATGACCGGGGCTTGAACTTACAAACTATGAGATCATGACCTGAGCTGAAGTGGGATGCTCACCCCACTGAGCCACCCAGGCGCCGCACGAGGGTGGATCTTAAAAGTTCTCATCTCACACACACACAAATGTAACTGTGTGTGGTGATTGATGTTAGCTAGACTTACTGCGGTGATCATTTTGCCATGTATCCAAATATTAAATCATTATGTTTTACACCTGAAACGAACATCATGTGATACATCAATTATACTTCAATAATAAAAAAAGGAGGGGCGCCTGGGTGGCGCAGTCGTTAAGCGTCCGACTTCAGCCAGGTCACGATCTCGCGGTCCGGGAGTTCGAGCCCCGCATCAGGCTCTGGGCTGATGGCTCAGAGCCTGGAGCCTGTTTCCGATTCTGTGTCTCCCTCTCTCTCTGCCCCTCCCCCGTTCATGCTCTGTCTCTCTCTGTCCCAAAAAATAAATAAACGTTGAAAAAAAAATTTTTAAAAAGGAAAAAAGAACTCCCCGATTATAAGGCTCTTAGATAAATGAACATGATTCAAAAGTCTTCTTGGAAGGGGGTGGATTCATAGAGTACAGGAGACGGACCGTGAGTCGTAATAACACTATTTTAAAAAACACAATGGAAGTGTAGCCCAAAGTATAACACATAAATAGTTCTAGGGTCTTGTGTATACATTTGGCAATGAAGTTACTGATATATCAATACATGGATGTGGTGGTATTTCTTTTCTGAACTCAATTAGAACAAGCAGATGGACCGATTTCCAACAGCAGCTCCAAGGCTAATGTGTCCTGATTCTCCCTCTCAGAAAAAAAGGCCATCTGATGGAATACCCACACAGAATGACAACGTGTGGGACATTGACATTCTCATGTCTGGTCATAGCTTTTACAGTCTTTAAGCTTATATTTATATATATAAAGAAATCGATCTGGACATTGCATGGAAACGGAATCATATAATATGTGGCCTTTTGCATATGGCTTTTTTCAGTTAGCACAGCATTATTGTCCATGTTGGAGCCTGTATGAATATTACCTTACTTTTTATGGCTGAATAATATTCCATAGTATAGATATACCACATTTTTAAAAGTTTACTTATTTGTTTTGAGAGAGAGGAAGAGAGGGACAGAGAGAGAGAGAGAGAGAGAGAGAGAGAAAGAGAGAGAGAGAGAGAGAGGGAGAGAGAGAATCCCAAGCAGGCTCCGTGTTGTCAGCACAGAGCCCGATGCGGGGCTCGATCTTATGAACTGTGAGATCATGACCGGAGGCGAAATCAAGAGTCTGATGCCCACCGACTGAGCCACCTAGATATACCACATTTTGTTTATCCATTCACAGCTGCTGAACATTTGGGTGGTTTCCACCTCTTGGCTGCAGCGAAGAGGGCTGTTGTGAATATTTGTGTGAGCTCTCGTTTGAACACCTGTTTTCAATTCTTTTGGGTGTATACCTGGGTAGGAGTAGACTTGTTGGGTCACTTGGGAATTCTGTGTTCAACTTATCAAGGAACTGCCAAATTGTTTTCCACAGTGACTGCCCCGTTCTATATTCTCACCAGCAATGTATGAGGGTTCCAATTCCTCCACATCCTTGACAACCCTTAATTCCACACCTCCTCCCCCCCCCCTTTTTTTTTTTCAGTATCGTTATCCCAGTGAGTATGAGGAGGTATTTCACTGTGGCTTTGATTTGCATTGCCCTACTAATTGGTTTCTTAGGTTTTTGATCGCGCAGAAAAGATTGTTTGCTCTCAGAGGCATGCATTGTTTTCTTAGAGGTTTAACATTCTCAGGGCTGAGAATACAGTAGGTGATTAATCATTACCCGTTGACAAACCTTTCATTCAGCAAACATTTACGCGGAGACTCTGAGCTCTGTGCATGGGCTCAGCACCAATCAAAAAGAGTTATATTTAGCTTCAGAAGGTCAGCAGATCAGAGCACATGGATACATTCTAAAGACTCTGTGAAAACAGGCCCGGAAGCTGGAAAATTCACACCTCAACAAGAAGCAGCGATGGCAGCTTCAGAAGCTCTTTAATCCATTGCACTGTTGCACCAAAAGGTGGCTGAACATCAATGACAGTCAAAACAGGTATCTGCTGCTGTTTTCATCTCTTTTCATTTTTAATCCAATGTGTCTTGGCAGAAGACCCTTAAGGCAGATGGGAGCCCACTTCCCAGAAGTGTTTGGTAGATCAGTGTAAGCTGAACACGCCAGGGTGATACGACTTCTGCTGTAATTGAAGGGCCAGGTGCTCTCATTCATGAGACTTCTAATTCTGAGCGGTTACTACGTGTAAGGTACTGTCCCATGCAATTTATCAATAGCCAGGAATGTAATGCACAGCTTCCAGGTGTCATCTCAGTCTTGCAAAGAGCTCTTTCCCCCGCCTCCGCACTGGCTGCGCTGCCTCGGTTTGCATCTGAGCTCTGCAAGTGACCAGCTATGAGATTTAGCCTCTGTGAGTATCAATTTCCTTCCCTATAAAGATGGGGGGGGGGCGGGAAATGCCCGCCTCTTAGAGTTGTTTCCAGGAGCAGCTGATAACCTGGCTAACTTACTACAGTGGCTGGTACATGAAGAGAAGCAGTACATGTTAGTTCCCTCTGCCTTCACTACAAGCAGGGGATACTATAGGTAGGATTCCTCTTAGTTTGTAGATGGGGAAAGTGAGGCATGCGTCTCACAGTGAATGAGAAGTCATCGTCTTTTGGGGCATCTTCCCAGCCCACAACCATCTCCAACTGCCTGAGGACTGAGCTCTGAACCGAGGTGATGGATCTCCCATCAGGTTTGTACCACTGGCCACTGCCCCTCCAGTCACGGTTGATTGAATTGAGGGAGACAGACAATGGAGCTAAAGGAGGCCATTTAGATTCTTGTGCAAGAATTCGGAATTGAGACCAAGAGACCGAAAGTTGGAATCTGTGTGTGGCTGCACCTGTCGCATAACTTGGGCTCTAGATGCCGCCACATTCTGGCATATGGACGGGGAAGTGGAGAAAGCTGATCCTCGAAGAGAGAAGAGGGAAGTAGATATGCAGAGAGAAGTAGAACGGGAGCTGAGAAAGGACCCTGATGAATTTCCAGTTTCCGTCTCTAGTCCTTTCTGAGCCCAGCTCACATCTCCCCCCTTGGATTCCACCAGACGCCCACCTGCAGGCTTATAATGAACTCCCTCATGTTGCTCCTTAAAGCTTGGTGGGCAAGTTCTGCATAGGCCACGAACTCAAATGCACAAGCGATTGAACTTTATTTCCCTGTCGCACAATTAAATTTTGAGCCCTCGTTCTGCCTGATGGCAGAAAAGCAATGCAGTAAGCTCCAGATAAACTCGGGCATTTCGGCATTGTCCAGGATTTTAGGTTTCACTCAGTTCAGGATATCCTCATGCACTTCTGTCTCTCCATACTGTCACCTTCAGACATCTTGGGCACTCTGGCTTCAGGGGAGGCATTCAGTCCGTCCCATCCTCCTAGAGAGAGGTGTAACTGAGGCGTGATGAATTCCATTGATCCCATCTCACCATGTCCTGCCAGGCCACCCTCCACCCACCGTCTTCTGCATGACTGCTCTTCGGCTGCTGACAGACATTACTGTGCCCCTTTTAGGAACTCACCAGGATCTGAATCTTTTTATATCTTTTTATTTTATTTATTTATTTAAAAAAATTTTAATGTTTATTTTTGAGACAGAGAAAGACAGAGCATGAGCAGGGAAGGGGCAGAGAGAGAGGGAGACACAGAATCTGAAGCAGGCTCCAGGCTCTGAGCCATCAGCACAGAGCCCGATGCAGGGATTGAACTGACAGACTGTGAGATCATCACCTGAGCCAAAGTCGGACGCTCAACTGACTCAGCCACCCAGGCGCCCCAATATATCTTTTTATCTTAATAAAATGATTTTGACTAAAGTCTGGATGATCTTTAATCTGCGGGAGATAGAGCCATCCAATTATTGTTCTAATTTCTTTCTAATATCCCGTTGACTGCACAAACTTTTTGTTCTGGTCTTTTTAGGGGACAGCCTTTTGAAACTTGAAATACTTTTTTTTTCCCTCTCATAAATCCTGGCTGTTAAAAATCAAAAGTGTTGGATTTCAAGACTATTGTTTCTACTGGAAATACCAAAGAATCTAACTTGGAACTAATTTGAGTTTCAAGAACCCAATCTGGAACTGAAATCCCTTTGGCTGAGACATAGCATAGCTCTGACTTGACTGGGAAGGGCCCAGGAAATGCACATTTCTTCATGCTGCATAGAGTGTGAGTCGATTTCTTGTCGGTTGTGGGGTGAAAACCATGGTCTCCCAAGAATGTTTTCTCTCCTTCCACCCTACCTGCCCCTTACAGTTTCCAGGATTATCTCCTCTGTAATGGGCAACCTGCCTTCCACAATCATGTCAACCGGGTAATGGATGCTGGGAAGGCAGATGGAAAGGCTATGCCAAAGTTAGACCTCCATTCATAAGACCAAGTGGAACACAGTGCCCATCCCCCTGAAGCTGAACTATTTTGGAAGGAGAGGAGGGGAATATGGCATTCTATCAAGCATACTTTGCCATATTCCCAACTTGGGTTTCAGACCGTCTTTATACCCTGCCCATGGAGAGTCTTGCTAGTAAGTTCCGTCCTCTCATAGAGAGCAACTGGGTTGAGGTGGCGGGGGGGGGGGGGGGGTCCACTAAAGACATTCCAACCTTCACTAAGAGAACAACTTCAACAAGAAACCTAGAGGGGGGAGCGTCTGAGATTTGACTGCCGCAAATTGGAGACCAGACAAAATATTCAGAATATAACTAGTTATCCAGAACAGTCAATGAAAATCAGTTCCGGGAGGGAGATACATTAACTAGCTTTAAATGCAAAGCATTTGTCGGTGGCATAAAGTGAGTTAGGATTATAGGGTTTTTAAAGGAGGTGTTCCATTGTTTTATTTCTAGAGCAAAGGGTACAGAAAAGGAAACTTAATGAATTTTAGTGATTCAACAGAAATGCAACACAATATCAGGTGAAAAAGTAACGAACACATGTACACATATGTATCCAGCTATGTAACAAAAACAGACACACGTGTACATATGTGTGAAGGTGTATCTAGACATATATAAGAAGGAAAGAAGGAAAGAAGGAAACACATAAATACTGGTCTCTTCCATTCATGTATGTATGTATTTATATTTTAGAGAGAGTGTGAGCAGGGAAGGGAGAGAGGGAGAGGGAGGGGGAGAGAGAGACAGAGGGACAGAGAGACAGAGAGACAGAGAGAGAATCTTAAGCAGGCTCCATGCTCAGCACAGACACTGATGCGGGGCTCGATCCCATGACCTGGGATCATGACCTGAGCTGAAATCAAGAGTTGGACGTCAACCGCTGAGCCACCCAGGCACCCTAATAGTGGTCACTTCTACATAATGGTATCATGAGTAGCTTATGTTTTCTTCCCAATACTTTTATACACATCTTCAATTTTTTATTATTCTTATAAAGAGAAAATGATTACATCATACTTTTGAAAGGCTAGAACAAGGCTTCCAAATCTCATAAGATAAGATGAGAGGAAAAAAATCTAAAAGCTCTCCTGCCACATTGTCTAGAAATGCTTGCTACAATACAGCAAAATTGTTTTAACTACGTGAATGCACTGGCAAGAGAGACAGGAAGGCCCAAGCACGTCAGCAACAAAGAGGAAAGTGAGTGATGGGGTATGCTGGTGGGGTTAGGCCTGGGATCCCTGAATAAAGAAGTTTTTAGGGGCGCCTGGGTGGCGCAGTCGGTTAAGCGTCCGACTTCGGCCAGGTCACGATCTCGCGGTCCGTGAGTTCGAGCCCTGCATCGGGCTCTGGGCTGATGGCTCAGAGCCTGGAGCCTGTTTCCGATTCTGTGTCTCCCTCTCTCTGCCCCTCCCCCGTTCATGCTCTGTCTCTCTCTGTCCCAAAAATAAATAAACGTTGGAAAAAAAAAAATTAAAAAAAAAAAAAAGAAGTTTTTAAAGGGCTGTGTTTTACCGGAAGAGTAGATTCGAAAGAACATGCATCTAAAAAACATGCACAGAGAGACAGACAGGTATTTATGTGTTTTGGCTCAAGTGGGAAAAATGTCCCCACTTTTCTTTCTGAGAAAGAAAATCTCCACATTTGTTTCCACCCCAAACTTGGAGGTTCAAATTTGCAGGTGATCCAGGATCCACGCTGATAAATGCCCAAAAAGGTAATACAGGTATGGTGATCTCTCTGCAAAACAGCTCTTGAAGGATACACCCAAAAACCCAGACCACAGGGGCTTCTCATGAAAAAAAAGTCTCCCGTGAAGATGAGCTCACAAACGATGAAAGGGAACATCCTCCATGAGTCAGCAGAAACACTAAATAATATATTACATATATTTTCTAAATAAATAACATATATATATACATATACATATATATGTACATATATATATGTGTGTGTGTATATATATATATATATATATATATATATATATATATATATCCTAGATCCATTAATTTAAAAATAGGCTCTCAGAGGGGCGCCTGGGTGGCTCAGTTGGTTAAGGAGCCGACTTTGGCTCAGGTCATGATCTCATGGTCCATGGGTCCAAGCCCCGTGTAGGGCTCTGTGCTGACACCTCAGAGCCTGGAGCCTGCTTCGGATTCTGTGTCTCCCTCTCTCTC
The DNA here is from genome assembly GCF_022837055.1 of Prionailurus viverrinus. NCBI lineage: Eukaryota > Metazoa > Chordata > Mammalia > Carnivora > Felidae > Prionailurus > Prionailurus viverrinus. The sequence goes on along the minus strand of NC_062562.1, from coordinate 121,961,665 downwards.
TGCCCCTTCCCCGCTCATGCTCTCTCTCTCTCAAAAAATAAACAAACATTAAAAAATTTTAATTTAAAATGGATCATACATAAAAATATAAAACTCTTAGAAGAAAACACAGGAGTAAATCTTCATGATCTTAGACAATGGCTTCTTAGATACAGTAACAAAAGCACAAGCCATAAAAGAAAAATTTGATATATTGGACTTCATCAAAATTAAAAAAAAATTTGTGCCTCAAATGATATCATCAAAAAGTAAAATGACAACGCATTTAAAAGTGAGAAATATTTAAAAGTCATATATCTGAAAAGGGACTTGTATCCAGAATATATAAAGAACTCTTACAACTCAATAATATGAAAATACATGACTGAAAAGTTGGGCAGAGGATACGAACAGAGGTTTCCCTTCCGAAGATATACAAATGGCCAATAAGCACTTGATAAGGTACTCAACACCATCAGTCATTAGGGAAATGCACATCAAAGCCACAAGTTACCGCTTCGCACCCACTAAATTGTCTATAATAATTTTTTATTTAAAAAAAATTTTTTTAATGTTTATTTATGTTTGAGACAGAGAGACAGAGCATGAATGGGGGAGGGTCAGAGAGAGAGAGAGGGAGGCACAGAATCCGAAACAGGCTCCAGGCTCTGAGCGGTCAGCACAGAGCCCGACGCGGGGCTTGAACTCACGAACCGCGAGATCATGACCTGAGCCGAAGTCGGACGCCCAACCGACTGAGCCACCCAGGCGCCCCTATAATATTTTTTTAAAAAGCCAGACAATAACAAGTGCTGGTGAGGAGGCAGATAAATCGGAAGCCTCATACACTGGTGGATTAAAAAACCAAAATGGTGTGACCAGTTTAGGAAACAGCTTGGCAGTTCCTTGAAATGTTAAACATGGAGTTACCATAGGACCAAACAGTTCTGCTCCCGGGGACATTTCCAAGGGAAACGAAAACATATGTGCCTCACGAAGACTGCTACATGAATACTCGTAGCAGCATTATTCATAACAGCCACAAAGTGGAAACAATTCAAATGCTCACCAACTGCTGAATGGGTAAATAAAATGTATATCCATACAACAGAGTACTTGTCAGCAAAAAAGCAGAACGAAATACTGATGTATACACTACAATATGGATGGACCTCAAAAACATGCTCAGTGAAAGAAGCCAGTCATAAAAGACCACAAAGTGTATGATCCCATTTCTCTGAAAGGTCCAAAATAGGAAAATGCAGGGAGACTGAAAACAGATTAGTGGCTGCCCAGGGTTGAAGGAGGGTGGAATGGGGAGTGATTGCTTACTGGGTACAGCGTTTCTTTTTGGGATGATGCAAATGTTCTGACGTTAGACTATGGTGGGGACTGCACAACTTTGTCAATATAATAAAAACCACTGACTTGTACACTTTAAATGGGCAAACTTTATGGTGCGTAAATTTTATCCAATGCAATTGCGTTTTGAAAAATTAAATCAGACGACATCAAATGCAATGTGGTATTCTGGATCGGATCGAGGAACAGAAAAGAGGCATTAGTGGGAAAAAAAACCTGGTCAAAATATGAATAATGTTTGTACTGTAGTTAATGTGTTGTACTAAGGCAATTGTACTAATGTTAGTTTCTTCACAAATGCTCACAGTTTGGTGCGATGCTAACATTAGGGAGAACGCGTGAAGGTAATACAGGAACTCTGGATTATCGTTGCATCTTTTCCGTAAATCTGAAATGACTCCAAAATCAAAGTAAGAAACCACCATGGCAAACCTTTAGTGCACCTGACGCAGTGAGTCAGAGAAAAAGGGAGGAAGAGAGAGAGGAGGCACAAATAAATAACTACAACCGACACACGGGATATAAACTACAAAAGAGCGGAGATGTAACCATGATACTAAGAACAATTACGTACCAGTGCTGTGCAAGGTAGGTTCCTTCACTGTCACCGTATCAGGTGTCAGGGCTCAGGATGAATTTCATAATGCGACACAGATCGAGATCAGGAACAGGCTCTGTTGGGGGGCAGAAGAGGAGACAAGATAGGGTCACAATGAGGGTCGGCCAGAAGAGACAAGATGGTGGTCTTGACAAGATGGTGGTCTTGACAAGATGGTGGACAAGATACGTGGTTCACTGTCCTCCTATCACTGTAGGGAGTCGTGTCAGGACCTGGGTGATGAGCTTGTCGATGGGAGGCAAACAGACTGCTTGGCAGACTGATGTTTATAGCAGTTGCTGAGGAAACCAGTTGCCAGCACCTGGAGACCAGGGCGGCAGGTGCTGTGGGGACCCAAGGGAAGGGAGCTCCTGGTCCTGTGGGAAGCCGAATATGGGTGCTACCCCTTCCTCTAGGAGACGGTGGGGCCAGTGCTGGCCAGCTTCTTGTCCAAGCTACCCAGAGTCAGCTCTCAGGGTCACCTGTGGACACCTCAACTTGACATTCGGAACCAGTTAATCCAAAACATACACGAAATGCGGCTTTAAAAATATGTATATAACTTAATAAAACTACTCAAGAAGAAATATAAGTTTGGTTACATTTACACCTTGAATCAGGAGTTTTATTTTTTATTTATTTATTTTTTTTAATTTTTTTTTCCACGTTTTTATTTATTTTTGGGACAGAGAGAGACAGAACATGAACAGGGGAGGGGCAGAGAGAGAGGGAGACACAGAATCGGAAACAGGCTCCAGGCTCCGAGCCATCAGCCCAGAGCCCGACGCGGGGCTCGAACTCACGGACCGCGAGATGGTGACCTGGCTGAAGTCGGACGCTTAACTGACTGCGCCACCCAGGCGCCCCAGAATCAGGAGTTTTAAAATCCACCCTCCTCCCTCAAAAATAAAATAAAGTAAAACGAACCATTAAGCTCAGAAGATTTTACCAGTCAGACTCAAACTTCAAAGAACATGTCATCGTTATCTTAAACAAACTGTTCCAGGGAATATTAAAATGAGGAAACACTGCCCACTTCATTCTATGAAGTAAAAATAATTCTGATGGCAAAATTAGATAAGGGCAGGATGAGAAACTAATTATTAAAGGCTAATCTTACTTTGAAACGGAGATGCAAAAATCCTAAATAAAACATTAGTCAACTGAATCCAGAAATGTCTATCAAAAATATATCATTACGGGGGCACCAGTGTGGCTCAGTCCATTAAGCATCAACTCTGATTTCTGCTCAGGTCATGCACAGTCCGTGGGTTCGAGCCCTGCATTGGCCTCTGAGCTAACAGTGCAGAGCCTGCTTGGGATTCTCTCTCCCCCTCTCTCTGCCCCCTCCCCTGCTCTCTCTCTCTCTCTGTCTCTCAAAAATAAATAAATAAATATTTTTTACAAAATACATCGTTACCAAGTTGGATTTATCCTAGGAATGCACAGAGGGTTCAAATTAGAAAGCCTATTAGTGAGACTTACATATTCACTGGTTAAGGGAGAAAACCATATGATTATCTCAATAAATGTAGAAGACACTTTAATAATATGCAACATCGTTTCATTATTAATACTCATAGCAAACTCCAAAAAAAGCACAACTTCCTTACTCTGGTAAATGGTAGCTACCAAAATTATAGCGATTTTCAAAATTATACAGCAAAAATCTTGTATAATTGTGAAATGTTAAAAGTACTCCCTTCGTGATCAGGAACCAGACATTTGTTCCACTGCCCCTTCTTTCAACACAGTACTGGAGTGTTTCACTAGCATGATAAGACAAGAAAAAGAAATAAAAGTTATAAAGAATGGAAAGGAAAAAAACTAAAAAGTAAAAAGAAGATACAAACTACTAGAAATAAGGGTTTATTGAGGTTGCAGAATGTAAAAACTATGTAAAATCAGCAACATTACTATTCACCAGCAACAAAAGTTATAAAATGTGATTTTTAAGAGATATATTTTTCAATGGCAGCAATAAAATATAAGGTCCTAGGAATAAATATAATAAGAGATGTACAAGACTTTTATAAATAAAAATACAAAACTTTATTGAAGAACATAGTAGAATAGCTAAATAGATGAAAATATAAACCATATTTATTGATGGGAAGATACAATTTTATAATAACAGTAACAATTTAAAAAAATTTTTTTAATGTTTATTTATTTTTGAGACAGAGAGAGACAGAGCATGAATGGGGGAGGGTCAGAGAGAGAGAGAGACAGAGAATCCGAAGCAGGCTCCAGGCTGTGAGCTGTCAGCACAGATCCCGACGCGGGGCTCAAACTCATGGACCGTGAGATCATGACCTGAGCTGAAGTCGGACGCCCAACTGACTGAGCCACCCAGGCGCCCTAACAGTAACAATTTTGTAAGCCCCAAATCAATCTAATGAATTTAGTATAATTACAAAATATTTTAACAAGGTTATGTTTCAGAACTTGACAAGATGATCCGTAAATTCATACAGAAGATTAAAAGGGGAAGAATAGTCAAAACTCATTTTAAGAGGAAACACAAGAGGTATGTGAGCAGAATGGAGGAAACTGATTCCAATCAGATATCAAGATCCGCTTTAAATAATAGCATGGGGCCCCTGGGTGCCTCAGTTGGTTAAGCATCTGACTCTTGATTTCTGCTCGGGTCATGATCCCAGGATTTTGGGATCGAGTTCTACACGGGGCTCTCTGCTTACTGCCTGGAGCCTGCTTGGGATTCTCTCTCTCTCCCTCCCTCTCTCTCTGCCCCTCTGCCACACGCATGCACTCCCTTTCTCTCTCTCAAAGTAAATTTAAAAAAAAAAAAATTAAAAAAATAGTGTGGTATCAGCCCAGAGATAATTAGGCAAATGGAATAGAAGAGTCTAGAATTAAACTCATTTACATATGATAGTAGTGGCACTTATTATTATTTTTTAAAGTCCATCTGTTTATTTTTGTGAGAGAGAGAGGTGGGGCAGGGGAGGAAGGGACACAGAGAGAATCCCGAGCAGGCTCCGACCTGCCAGCACAGAGTCTGACACGGGGCTTGAACCCACGAACCATGAGATCGTGACCTGAGCCCAAATCAAGAGTCTGACACGTAATATAGACTGAGTCACCCAGATACCCCCGTGGGATTTAAATTGCAGGAAAAGGATTGCTCCAGTTGTCCTGAGTCAAGTGTCTCTCCACAAAGAGAAGATAAAATTAATCCAAACCACACTCTATACACAGACAATATCTAGATGGCTTAAAGATCTAAAAGGTGAAAAATTATACAATTATTGGGAAGAATATCACATGATGTTTTAGTGATATTTGCATATGGAATTATCTTCTAAACCAAATCCAACAAGCCCAAATCATAAAGGAAAAACAGATACATTTGATTATATTAAAATTAAAAACCTGTCTGATAACAAAAGGCATGAGATACAAAGTGAAGAGACAAGCCACCATCCAAGAAAAGATATTTGCTATTCATGTAACCAGTAGAATTAGAATTAAAAAGGAAAGACAACAACCCAAGAGAAAAATGATGAACATTAACAATACCAGGAATAGCCAGAGGAAGAACCGTGAATAGCCAGTAAACATTAAGAAACCATTCTTAGCACTCTTAAAATCCAATTTGTATTTTCTCAATGGTGAGTTATCCAGCCATAGCCTTTGTAACTTTCGCTGTTGTGTTTTGTGTATTTCCTAACTGATGTGTTTTGAACTTGCTGTTTTGATCTGGTTCGTCAACCTTTTAATGTTGGCTCTGCTGTTTCAACCTTGCTGCTCCTGAGAACATGCTTTTAACTCAAATTTTTAAATTTAAGTATGATTTACATGCATTTATAGTTAGTGCTTTTGCATCCTAAGAAATCATGTGTGCCCCAAATTCACAAAGATACTGTCCTGTTTCCTTGTAGAACCTTTAGACTTTTCACTTTTACATTTAGTTAAATGGTCTATTCTGAGTTTTGTTTTTTGTTTTTTGTTTTTGTATGGTGTGAGATATGGGTCGACGTTCGTTTTTTTTCCTATATAGATAGATATTTGTTCCTTTCAACGTTTTGTTGAAAAGATCTTCCTTTTACCATTGAATTACTTTGGCCAAAAATGAATTGACTGTGTGAGTGTGGGTTTATTTCTGAATTCTCTCTTGTTCCACGGATATTTACACCATAGCATCTTGATGACTACGCCTTTATAGAAAGTCCTGTAATTAGCTCATGTAAGTCCTCCAACTTGTTAAGTTCCAAGATGGTTCTGTTATTCTAGGTCCTTTACATTTCCACTAAATGTTAGGATTAGTTCATCAATTTCTACACTGGTGTTTTGTGTTTTTTTTTCCTAGCAGTTTTATTGAGATCTAATTCACTTACCATACAATTCGCCCATTTAAAGTGTAAAAGTGAGGGGCGCCTGGGTGGCTCAGTCGGTTAAACGTCCGACTTCAGTTCAGGCCATGATCTTATAGTTTGTGAGTTCTACCCCCCGTCAGGCTCTGTGCCGACAGCTCAGAGCCTAGAGCCTGCTTCAGATCCTGTGTCTCCCTCCCCCGATTGCTCTGTCTCTCTCTCTCTCTTTCAAAAATAAATAAAAACATTAAAGAAAATGAAAAAAAAAAAGAGAGACAGAGCACCAGCAGGGGGAGGGGCAGAGAGAGAGACAGAGACAGAGACAGAGACAGAGAGAGAGAGAGAATCCAAAACAGGCTCCAGGTTCTGAGCTGTCAGCACAGAGCCTGACGCAAGGCTTGAACTCACTAACGGTGAGATCATCACCCGAGCCAAAGCTGGATGCTTAACCGTCTGAGCCACCTAGGTGCTCCTACCTTCTTAATTTTTAAAGATTGCGGTAAAATATATGTCACATAAATTTGCAATTTTAATAATTTTTAAGTAAACAATTCATCGACACTAAGTACACTCACAATGTAGCACCAGCATCACCAATACCTAGTTCTGGAGCGTTTTCAGCATCCCAAACAGAAACTCTGTTACCAGTAGGCAGTAACTCCCCAGCTCGTGGTAGTTTCTAACCCACTTTCTGTCTCTATGAATTTGCTTATTCTAGATATTTCCTATAAGTGTCATCATACGTCTTTTGCAGCTGGTTTATTTTATTTGGTGTATGTTTTCAAGTTTCACCCACGTTAGAGGACGTATCAGAACATCATTCTTTTTTATGGCTGAATAATTCATTCTTTTTATAGACCCACATTTTGTTTGTTGATGCATCTGTTGATAGACGCTTGGGTTATTTCTACCTTTTGGCTATTGTGAATAACCTTTAATAAACTATTGGCATGCAAATGCCTCTTCAAGCCCCTGCTTTGAACTCTTGCGGTCTATGCCTTCGGGTAGAATCGCTGAGTCTTATGGTAATTCTATGTACAGATTTTGAGAAACTCAAACTGTTTCCATAGTAGCTACACCAGTTTACATTCCCACCAGCAATGCACAGCTTCCAATTTCTCCCTATTCTCACCACCACTTGTTATTTTCTGTTTTTTTGTTTGCTTGTTTTGGTTTTTCATTTTAGCCATTTTAGTGGGTCTGAAGTGATGTCTCATTGTTGCTTTGATTTGCATATCTCTAATGACCAATGAAGTTGGGCCTTTGTCATGTGCTCAGTTGGGCCATTTATATGTCTTCTCCGGAGAAATGTCTACTTCTCTTTTGCCGAGTTTTTAATTGGGCCGTTAGTCTTTTTGTTGTTGAGTTATAAGTATACAAGTTTGTATATTCTCAATACGAGTCATTTGCCATTTATGATATGGCAAAGATAGGATAAAAGAGAGGGGAAGGTTAGGACGTGAGTTCCCTGGGTGGGGAAACACACATAATTTGGAACAATGCTGGGAGCATTTGATCACAGCAAACCTCCTTGGGCATAAGGTTCCTCTTGAGAATGTCACAGACACCACCTACTCCCCCTCAGGTTCCCTTCAGGAATTTGATAATCAAAATACCTTCCTAAAATAAGTAAACCATAAAGCTTATGTTGTACAAGGGACAGGATGACCCTCACACAATGGAATCCAGCCGATCGGGAATGGACAACCCAGCACCTAGAGCGATCAAGCCAACAAAGGTTAAGACCTGAGAAGGAACGAGAGAGGGAAGGGAAGGGGCCAACCCAAACCCTATGAAATAAAGACCCTTCCCTATAATCGGGGGTATTCACCTTTGAATGTGCCCTCTCTGCAAAGAGAGCTTTCAGACTATTCTTACTTCTAATCTTATAGTCTAATAAACTTTTGCTTATTGCTCATTGTATTCTGTGGCCACCTCTTGACTCTTCAAAGCAGCGAGACAATGAACCCTGGGTATGGAGGTAAAAAATCCTGCAACACCTAATCAGACCTACGATTTACACATATTTTCTCCCATTCTATAGTTTATCTTTTCACTTTCTCAACAATGTCTTCGATGCACAAAAGTTTTCAATTTTGATGAAGTCCAATCAACCTATTTTCTCTTTTGTTGCTCGTGCCTTTCGTGTCATATCTACATGGTGGTATTTTTACTGGGATTGAACTGAATCTTTAGATGAGATTAGTATCACATTGTGACACTACAATTTATGATACACCTATATTTGGTTTTCTGTTTCTGGTACAGAGGTAATAGAGCCCATGGAATTTCCTAAATTATAAGAGTGATCAAGAAGGCATTTTATTAAAAAAATGTTTTTGAGGTTTATTTATTCTGAGAAAGAGAGAGAGCAGGGGAGGGGCAGAGAGAGGAGAGAGAATGCCAAACAGGCTCTGTGGTGTCAGCACCGAAATCAAGAGTTGGATGCCTAACCTTTGAGGCACCCAGGTGCCCCGAGGCATTTTGATATTCACAACAAACCCCTTTCAACCACACCTGAGTCTCTGTTAATAAGATGACTTTTGGAAAGCACTTAAGGACAGGGGCTGGTTCCCAGGGGGACCAATCACGTGATTAGAGGGTTAGAACTTTCCGTCCCTGCCCTTGACCTCCAGAGAGGCAAGCCGGCTAGAGATTGAGTTCAATCATCAACAGCCAGTGATTTAATCAATCGTGTCTATGTAATAAAGCCTCCATAAAAAACCCAAAAGGATGCGATTCGGAGAGCTTCTGCACTGAACACATGGAAGTGAAGGGAGAGGGTGAACTTGGAGAGGATATGGAAGCTCCCGGCACCTGTCTGCACACCTTGCCCTATGCATCACTTCCATCTAGCTGCTCTGGAGTTACAGCCTTTTATAAGTTGTTCAATGGAGGTAGATGTTTCTCTGAGTTGAGAACCACTCTAGCAAAGTAATCAATCTGAAAGGGGGTTGTCAGAACCTCTGAGCTACAGGTGGCCAGGCAACAACCTGGACTTGCGGCCGGCATCTCAAGGAGGGGTGGCAATCCTGTTAAGGACTAAGGAGTCCTTAACCTGTGGCACCCGACGCTTTCTGTGGGTAGACCATAGCCGAACTGAATTCAGTTGAATTGTAGGAGACCAGCTGGTGTTGGAGAATTGCTTGGTGGAGTGAAAAAGGAAACCAAAAACCTAACACATCGGAGACATTCTATCGTTATCAGATGTTCCAACCTATGAACATGGTATACCTTTAAAAATTTATTTTAGGGCTTAGATATGTTTGATAGTTTTCAGTGTAGAGGTTTGGTATGTACTTTACTAAATTCATTCCTGATTATTTTCTAAAAATGTTTATTTATTTATTTTTTTGGGAGGGGGAAGGGGCAGACAGAGAAGGAGAGAGAATCCCCAGCAGGCTCCGCACTGTCAGTGCAGAGCTCCATGTGGCACTTGATCTCATGAACTATGAGATCATGACCCAAGCCGAAATCAAGAGTTGGACGCTTAACCGACAGAGCCATTGCTATTCCTGATTATGTTATAGATTTTATAATATTTTAAGTGGCACTATGTTTAAAATTGAATTTTCTGTTTTTTTTGCTAGAAGAACTGTGTAGAAATACAACTTATGCTTCTATATTGATTTTGTGTCCTACGAATATCGTAAATCGGGCTATTAATTCCAATAGTCTTTGTACAGTCCTTAAGGTTTTCTACATATATCACTTGCAGATAAAAGGTTTTCTTTCTTCCTTTTCAATCTGTATACATTTTCTTTTCTTGCCTTGCTGCGTTGCTGGGAGCTCAACTTCAATAGTGAATAGAAGTCGTATGTTGAGCACACACATGCTTACCTTCTTCCTGATTGTGGCAGGAAAGCATTCATTACCATCATGTTAGGTATAATGCCACCTAGTGTTACAGGTTGAATTGTGTCCCTCCAAGAGATCCAGTTCAACTCTAAACTCCTAATTCCACGTATCTGTGAATGTCATCTTATTTGGAAATAGAGTCTTTGCAGATATATAAGCAAGTTAAGATGAGGTCATACGGGATTAGGATGGGCCCTAAGTCCCATGATTGGTATTCTTGTAAGGAGAGAGATTTGGAGACGTAGGGAAAAGACAGCCGTGTGAAGATACGGGCAGTGGCTGGCGTTAACACTGGCGCCTGCCAAGGCACACCAGGGATTGCTAACAACCACCAGCAAGAGGTAAAGAACGATTCTTCCCTAGAGCCTTTGAGAGCCAGCGTGGCCCTGCTAACCCCAGAATGGAGACAGTAAGTGCTGTGTTCAGCCGCCATGTTTGTGGCAACTCGCTATTGCCCTAGGGGACGAATACACCTAGTTTTGTGGTAAAAGCTGTTCGTGAACTTTTGGTTTTGCCGTCTAGTTGCTCTGTTCTTGTGTGGGAATTCAGAGACTGAATACGACACTGCCGCCACTCCTGTCTTCCCAGGATCGCTCTTCACATCAGTGGCTTTAAATTGTTGACGGTCCAGCCTATGGCTTCACGTGGTGAATGTTCCATGTGTATTCTGCAAACGGACGTTCTACAAACGTCAGGGAGGTGAGGCGGTGGATAGTGTCTGTCAGGTCTCCAGTCACTTGCCACCAAGAGAATGCCAACTGCCACACCATTCTTTACGCCCCAGCTTCTCGGTGGGCCCCTAGGAAGCCTGCCTCCTATGCTCTCATCCTCTAAAACGATGTGCTCCCTGCTCTGGGCTCCTAAAGCATTTTTTTTTTTAATGTTTTTTTTTTTTTTTTTTTTTTTTTTAAAGTAGGCTCTACGCCCAACTTGGGGCTGGATTTCACAATCCCTCGATCAAGAGTTGCACTCTCTACCGACAGAGCCAGCCAGGTGCCCCTGTTTACACTTCTTGTGGAGCTTGCGTTACATTCTGTTTTACAGCACAGTTATTTCAAGAAGGCGCCTTATCTCCATTCCTCGACCGCAAATTCCTGGAGAGCAGGAAGTGTATCGGACTCACTCCTGCGTTCGCAAGGCACCCATCGCAACGCTTGCATCCCACAGCTATTCATTCGTTTGCAGCGTTTTCGTTTCTTGCCCCGTTGTGGAGACATGTCTTTGACACCACCACCTCAGTCTGACAGATGAGGAAACGAAGACGCTAGGGGTTAAAGGACTCGCTCAAGGTGAGGCGGACCGCAAACCGCAAAGGCAGGACCAGAATCCAGATCTGTCCATGCCAAGGCCCGTCCGGAGCTTCCCCCTCACAGCCAGGAGGATGAGGAGGGTCCAGAAGGGCCCGCACAAAGGGTGAGCACCCACTCCGCGTTCAGGAGCCTTGCGGGCCCTGAAGGTGCCACCGCGCGCGTGCCTGTCCGGGTGAGCGAGGCAGCGTGCCCAGCGATTTTCACACGCGGCCTCCTTCACTCCTTGCAAGGATCTTATGAACGGGCGGGGGGGGGGGGGGGGGGGTGCAACCGCCTCCTCTTGGTTTCCGGCGGAGAAAGGGAAGCCCAGAGAAGGTAAGGAGCACGCTTAAGAGCCCCACGGCTGGAGTGCGGCGGGCTGGGATGCGAGCCCAGGTCTGGCGGGTCCCGGAGTCTCTGCTCTCCCGTCCCAAGTGCGGCGGGAAGATGTGGGCCCGGGTGTCAGCCTGCGTGGGCTCACGTCTCGGTCCCGCCTGGCGCGCACGTGCTCCCTGGGCCGACAGAGCCACACTGCCAAGTCTCAGTCCCCTCCCCGCCCCCGTGTTAATGGTGCCAATAATAACATATACTGCATGCTTGTGCTGAGGGGTGGACGAGGTGAGCTATTTGAAGTTGTTCACACGGTTCTGGGTAGTCCATACATATTCACCATTATTGCTGTTATTTAGGAAGGAGGTCGAGGCCAGCGGAACCCGGAGCGTCGGCCCCAGTGTCCTGATGCTGTCGCGGTACCAAATAGTCCTGACTTCATGGGACCCCCAGGCGGCTCCAATTTTCGCCTGCTGCTCAGTTTCCTTCTATTAACCACAAAAGAATACGCCCATATATTCTGTGGAGGCAGGAAGCATCGAGAGAGAAATAGGGCAATCTGGCCAAGGGGACATGTCTCTGGACTTACTTAAAACGTCCTCAATCCAGGGGCGCCTGGGTGGCGCAGTCGGTTAAGCGTCCGACTTCAGCCAGGTCACGATCTCGCGGTCCGTGAGTTCGAGCCCCGCGTCGGGCTCTGGGCTGATGGCTCGGAGCCTGGAGCCTGTTTCCGATTCTGTGTCTCCCTCTCTCTCTGCCCCTCCCCCGTTCATGCTCTGTCTCTCTCTGTCCCAAAAATAAAAATAAACGTTGAAAAAAGAAAAAAAAATTAAAAAAAAAAACAAACAACGTCCTCAAGCTTCTTTCAGTTACAAGCGACAGAGACTTCATTCCAATTAGATCTCAATAAAGGGGGAGGTACCGATTTGTGCCGCTGGGAAGGACAGGCGTGGAGCTGGCCCCAGGCATGGTCTGATCCAGCCCTCCGTATTCTCTCGTGCTCGGGCTCTCCACCCCTGGGTGCTGCCATCTCTCAGCTCTCTCGGTTGCCTTCATTTCCTCCCAAAGCGGACCTCCCGGCAGCCAAGGGAGGGCAGGCGGCGGATGAGTCATTCATTCTCGTGCCATCTCGGTTTGTAACCCGAGAGGAGAGGGATTGTCTTCATCAGCCCGGGCTGCTAGAACCAAATGCCACAGGCTGGCTGGCTTCCACAAGGGATGTGTATTTCTCCCAGCGCTGGAGGCGGGAGGTCCGAGGCCAGGATGCCAGCATGGCACCTCTCTTGGCGTGGCTCAGCTCTGCTGCCCAGCGATTTCACTTGGGCGGGGACAGGGTTGACATTTTCTTTCCAGACTCACAGAAGCACGAAGATAGAAACCTCTCAGCTCCTCCGATGGACTGCAGCCAATGCATGTGCAACATTCCTACGGTGCTGAGTCTTTCTGGCTTCCTTCTTGTAAGATTTACTGTCAGTCACTCCAAACAGTCTCTCTTTCCATTTCTTCATTTGTTTCAGATGTCCTGGGCAGGTCGCTAGGTATCATACTGGCGTTCAATTTTTCCGGTTAGACCAAAAGAACGCAGCACTTCTCAGTTGCATAAAATGGGAGTTTTAGATGAGTAGTATCTTTGGGTGCCTAAACAGATAGTGGCTCCTGAGTGAAAAATAGCCAGTGCCAAAAAAGGAAGTGTGGTGGGATTAAGTTAAAAGCTTAGAGTATCTTGCTAGGAGTTACAAAGCAATGTCATTACAAGGATCAGCATAAAACAGGCACCCACCTACACTACACAATGCTTTTTAACCTTGTTTTAAAAATACCCCCTCCCCTCCCCTTCTATTTTATTTTTTTAAATTTTTTTTTTAATGTTTATTTATTTTTGAGACAGAGAGAGACAAAGCATGAACAGGGGAGGGTCAGAGAGAGGGAGACACAGAATCTGAAACAGGCTCCAGGCTCTGAGCTGTCAGCACAGAGCCCGACGCCAGGCTTGAACTCACGAACCGCGAGATCATGACCTGAGCCCAAGTCGGCCGCTTAACCGACTGAGCCACCCAGGCACCCCAGCTCCCCTTCTATTTTAAAATAAAAATATAGCATGGTTCTCAAATAAAAATCAAGCAATATAATAAGGGACAAAAAAGAAGAGACTAAAACAAAATCAATACCCACCTAACAATAACCACCATTAACTTTTCGTTGGGTATCATTTCTGACTTTTTCCTTCTTACACAGATAGCAACGAAAGGATAGAGGCGTTTATAGTCATAGATTTACGTTCATTTTCATTCATCATATTTATTCCTAATCACATTTATTTTAAAAAATAACACTCGGCTCCTTTGCCTGCATTTAAGACAGAAACCAAAGTAAATTGAAACAACTACTAAACTTAATATTTTTTTTCCCCCAACAGGTATTTAAAACTCTATTCCAGCTTATTTTTTAAAAAGGTACCAACAGACTCAAGAGGTCGGTCGCATGTATGTTTCTTTAGACGACATCAACTCTCTGTTATGAAGAGACTGACACGCTTATATTTCCCTTTCCCACCCCCAATTTACTAGTTATATTATTAAGGCTTATATCTTGTGCAGTCTGAATCTACAATGCAATTCCCGGTTTGGCCTTCGTTCTTTATGTAAATTCAATGCACATCACCTGCCGTTTTGTTACAAGCTCCTCCATTATTGAGCTATTTGATTCGCCTTTTCTATCAAGCGGTTTCCTCAAGAAGGGCTTGTGGGTGTTGTTTTCCCTGAGTTTTGCACTCTTCATGTTGTATTTGACAACGTGGCTGGCAATCACCTACTTAGTCACTCTTTTTCCCACGTAGAACTTTGGAGATATTTCTCCATTACCTCCTGGCATTGAATCTTGTGGTAGAGAAGTTTAAGACCCTTGGCTGGCTTGCTTTTTCGGCCTCAATTTTTTTCAGGCTTGAAGTTTATGGACTCCATCGGGTTATATTTTCGTGTCAAGTGCTTTCTCTCAGATTGCCTAGAATATAGGACCCTTTTTCAATCTGAAGATTCATTCCTTCATTTCAGGAGAACTTTCCTGTATTATATCTTTCAATACTTTTTTTAGTTCCTTGTTTTGGTCACCAAATACGCATATGCTAGAGTATCTCTGTCTTCCTACAATTGTCGTCTCAAGAATTACTCTGGCTTTTGCAGTCATCTCAACCTCAAGCCTTTTCTTCCATGGTATCTAGTTTTCAACCATGTTTCTTGCTATTTCTAATTCACTTATTTATTCTAGAAGAGTGTTATTTTGGCTAAGCCGTTTTCTTCGCTCTTCAGCCTGCCTTTTTTGGGGGGACGTGCCTGGGTGGCTCAGTCGGTTTGTCTGCCTTCAGCTCAGGTCGTGATCTCGTGGTTTGCGAGTTCGAGCCCCGCGTCAGTCTCTGTGCCGACAGCTCAGAGCCTGGAGCCTGCTTTGGATTCCGCGTCTCCCTCTGCTCTCTGCCCCTCCCCCGCGCACGCTCTGTCTCTCTCAAAACTAAATAAAACATTAAAAATTTCTGACAGAGAGACAGAGCATGCGCAGGGATGGGCAGAACAAGGGAGACACAGAATCCAAGGCAGGCTCCAGGCTCTGAGCTGTCAGCACACAGCCCGACGCGGGACTCAAACTCATGAACCGCAAGATCGTGACCTGAGCAGAAGTCAGACGCTCAACCCACTGAGCCACTCGGGTGCTGCAGTGTAGTCTGCCCTTCATCCTGTTGTTTAATCAGCTCATATATGAGCTTTCGTCTTATTGGATTCATGCTCTTTTGAGTTCTTGTGAGAACACAGTATACCTGTGGGAACTTTTGCTTCTTTAGGTGAGCTTCTCTTCCCAACTGACTTCATCTGTTCCCCCACCCATTCTGGTGGCTGTGTGTTTACGTGGTCGCTGGGTCATTTTATTTAGATTTGCTCATGTGGAAGGTGGCTCTGTACAGACCATTTATTTGCTTTGATATACTGTTGGCACGTATGCTGTCTTATTTGACGACTTCTCTTCTCCTGGGCTTCTGTTCTATGATGATTTCTAAGTACTTAATAACCAGCACAACACAGACACTGAACAAACAGAAGAGAGGGTGGCCACAGCCCTGGGGTAGGAGCCCGAAGACGCCATGTTGGGCCACACGTTACTTCTTTTGTTGCCGGTCGGTGGTCTGGAGTTGGGGGGTTTCTTGTGAGAGGGGCTAGGGTGGCCAGAGCAGTGTGAGCTGCTTCCATCAGTGATCATTTACTTCCTAGTATAGAAGTATTTTGATATTTTAATGAACAGCACAGCCATAGAAGTGTGTATCAGCCAAACCAACCTGCTTGTCTGTGTCTGCATGTGGGAGGAAGGAGGAGCTGTGCGTACACATTTTTGGTTGGAAGGATTAGACTCTGCTCTGTCTTCTGACGCTTGCATCAACTCCTGCACCAGGGTAACTTCCGAATGGAGAGGAGACGAAATCTGCTACAGGAGGAGACCTTTGGGATGTGGTTTTTGTCTCTTAATTCCGGGACAGGCTGGTTTTTTCCTGTTTCTTGTTCTCGTGTTTCACCCATCTCTCTCCAAGAACTCCCCCCTCCTTCCCCAACACACACACACATGCCAGCCCTACTCAGAGGAAGGAAGAGAGGTCTACTCATCTTGCCCCAACTCTCCAATCAGTTTCCTTCCAAAACCTGAGGTTTTAATGAGCATTCTGGAGTTTGCAAATGCCCTCAATAGGGTGGCAGGATTAGGAACTCTTTTCATTCTTGCCAGAAAATCTGGTCTTTTTCTTTGGTGATCATCTTTTGGAGTTTGGGGCTTAATGGCAAGGTTGGGCTCCTTCCTTGCTTTGTTGATGGTGAATATATATATATATATATATATTTTTTTTTTTTTTTTTTAACTGGTTTTCACCTTTAAAATTTTTACTTATTTTGGTAGTTCATTTTGTTAGGATTTAGGGGATGAAGGTTTTGTGATCTGGTCTTACTTATCCTAAACACACACACACCACAAGACAAAAAAACCCAAAGCACAATTTTATTTATTTTTAAAAAAAAGGTGTTTTCTTTTCTTTAATTTTTAAATTTTAACTAGGCTCCATGCCCAATGTGGGGCTTGAACTCATGACCCTGAGATTACGAATCATAGGATCTACTGACTGAGTCAGCAGGGCACCCCCCAAAAGCACAATTTGAAATGTCAAAACCAGCAACTGTGGGTTCTCAGTCGGGCTGCATATTATAATCACGGGGGAGATTTTACCAATACAAGTGTCAGGCTGCTTTCCAGAGACTGATTTAAGTGATCAGGAGGGGCTTAAACATCAGTGTTTTTATTTGCTTGTTTTTTTAAGTCCTTCTAGTGATTTACTTAAACGTATAGAGCTGAAAACTATGAACTGGACTTTGTCTTCTAATTGTTCCTAATTTGATACACATAAGCACCATTTAAAAAAACATTTTATACCTGCATTAATTAAGGTAATATGTGGGAAATCAAAGAGCTATGTCCCGGGTGAGGAGAACATAGGGAACACACTGCAAAGAAGAACACTGCTTTCTGGCCTTGCTGAAAACAGCAGGCCAGTGTCTAATTAACGTGTGTATAGGGGCTGGGTCCTGCCTGTGCTCATGAATTCCTTAGACCATGTTATCTATGGAATATTTTATCTTCTTCTCCACCCTGCTTTCTGCATCTGCTCTTTTACAGTCTTGGGAACCGCCTTGTTTTTCTGCATGCTTTCTACATGCAGCCCACTGACGTATCGCACAATGTTTCCCTGGATGTATGCTCAATAAATGTGGGAGCTTGAAAGCAGCTCAGGGAGACTTCCCTTAGCCTCTCTCTCACCTCTCTTGACTTGCATGGAGTCTTGAGTAACCTTTCTGCTGACCTCAGCTTTGCCGGACAAAGCCGAAGACCGAGCCCACAGCACAATATAAAAAACACAAATTATTTATGCTGAGTGGTCAGGCACTCAGAGTATTTGAGTAGCAGAGGAAGCAGGAAAGGAGAGATGCACAGGGTTTTGCTTCAGAATGTTCTTAGCTAGTTGGATAATGGAACCAACACACTTAAAGAACCAGGGGAGCACCGTGTGAGGTAATGCCCAACTTCTTTTTTTTTTTTTAATTTTTTTTCAACGTTTATTTATTTTTGGGACAGAGAGAGACAGAGCATGAACGGGGGAGGGGCAGAGAGAGAGGGAGACACAGAATCGGAAACAGGCTCCAGGCTCCGAGCCATCAGCCCAGAGCCTGATGCGGGGCTCGAACTCACGGACCGCGAGATCTTGACCTGGCTGAAGTCGGACGCTCAACCGACTGCGCCACCCAGGCGCCCCAAGTAATGCCCAACTTCTAAGACAGTTTTAGAATCCTTCCATGGGCAAGGAAGGCAGTGTCGGGTGCTAGACGCCCTGACTTGAATAAGGTGAAGTTCATGATTTAGTGAGGAAGGTGCTACAACCAATAAACAAAAGACTCATCCAAGAATGTCTAGTTCTCTTGGGAGTCATGCTTCCTATCCCTAAGTTCTAATTTATGCAGTATTGTTTAGAAGCACAGGTGTTCAGAGGTGAACTTAATGGCTGGGATTATTGTGTGGGGCAGTTTTTGAGGTGAGGTTCAATCTGGGCTTTGAGGAAGGGGAAGGGAAAAGGGCATTCCAAGTTTGTGAAAGAATCTGAACCACGGCAAGGAGTCATAAAGTGTTTTCAGATTTGGAAGGCAGTGGCAGACAGGTTGCAAGAGCACCGAATTCAGAGGTCAAGGCTGCAGCCCCCGGAGTGAGGAGGCTGAGGCAGGCCTTCATAGCCAACTGGGTAGAGAGAGTGGAAGTGAGGCAGGAGCTCAGGGTGTCGGAATTTCCTGCCTGGGTGACTGGAATAATAGTGACGCCACCTACGTAAATGGCAAAGCTTAAGAGGTGACCGAGTGTGGACTGAGGGTTTCAGATGAAGGTAGGACATCTAAGAAGATCAGAAGGCAAGTGGGTCTGGTTGGAGCTCAAGACCACAATCCAGGTGAGCGGCTTGTACTTGAAGGTAACTTAAGGGCTGTCCACATGGGAGTCTGCTATCGCAGAAGCATCTGAGGCTGCTATCTGGACATGAATGAATTTAACAAGTTTGCAGAGAAGGGCGGTAGAGAGCCAGGTCTAAATCAGGAGGAGCCAGGCAGAAAGTCTGAGCCCCATCTGCCCTAGTGACTCACAAAACCTGGGGGAAGGTTTGGTCAGTGACACGTAACGGTCAGTGGAAAGGTAAAGGTCAGGGGGAATGTCGAAGGTGATCTCATGCAGAACTCTGAATCAAGATCTGACTTTTAAAACATCTAAAAACTTTTCAACAACTTGGACCGTCAAGCCAAAGCAGCAAGCCCTAAAATTGGCCGCACACTCAGTGTTAGCAAAGATGTGACAATTCTGTTCTCTAAAAAAAGGAGATGTGATTACACAGCAAACCACCTAAGTGTGATTTGTGTCTCCAGTCCAATGCTGATGTCAGACCATTAACACTCATCGATTCTTTCAGCCTGAACCATCCCTGCGACAAAGGCAGTATCTCCATTTTGTGCCTCTGGAAAGAATGATGGTGATGAGGACAGTGTCAGGGTGTGTGTATGTGTGTGTGTGTGTGTGTGTGTGTGTGTGTGTGTGTGTGTGTATGAATGTATGAAGGGTGTGATGTGTGCTTGTATAAAGGGTCTCAGACATCTAATTGACACATGTGAACGTAAGAACAAATACAAACACCAACTCCAGGACGGTTCCATTCCTACCTAATTGTTCTTTTGGTTTCTCCATCACAGCCACTAGGCACAGATTTTCCAAGTGAACCTGTGTTTACTGTAGAAAAATAGAAGAGACAGAAAATGTACTCGGATTCACAGATTCTGGAAGAATAACATGCAGCAGACACAGCCTCTCGTCAGCTGGTCCCTCATGATCAGGAGGCTACTCTATCCCCTACCCACTAGAACTCAGGACAGATATTGAAACATGTTCTCTTTCTGAACACACCTTGGTTCATCCTCCAGGAAGCTTATCTTTCCATGGCTCCCAAGTACTACAGAGGGCAGTGCTAAGGGACAAAAGCCGACTCTTCACACACCTCCTGATAGCACTGTTCCTGGTAGGTATGGAGAAGGCAGGAGATAGCTGGTCCTCACACAGCCATCCCTGGCAGTATTGAAGTTTAAGGTTTGTGAGAACAAAACCATTGCAAAAAAGCTCCTAGGGTTCTGTGGAGAAAGTGCCCATAACTTAGAACAAGCAGAGCTCATACAAACTGACTTCAGGTATGGACAGTCACTTCCGTTTTTATACAGCAAGGGGGACAAGGGTGGTGGTTCTTCAATGTAGGCCACTTTGTTTTTTCTTTAAGATTTGCCCGGGGGTGCCTGGGTGGCTCAGTCGGTTAAGCGTCCGACTTCGGCTCAGGTCATGATCCCGCAGTTTGTGAGTTTGAGCCCCGCGTCAGGCTCTGTGCTGACAGCTCAGAGCTTGGAGCCTGCTTCGGATTCTGTCTCCCTATCTCTCTGCTCCTCCCCTGTTCGTGCTCTGTCTCCCTCAAAAATAAATAAACATTTTAAAAAAATTAAAAAAAAAAAAGATTTGCCTGGGGGGGTGTGCCTGGGTGGCTTAGTCGGTTAAGCATCCGGCTTTGGCTCAGGTCATGATCTCACGGCTTGTGAGTTCGAGCCCCATGTTAGGCTCTGTGCTGACAGTTCAGAGCCTGGAGCCTGCTTCGGATTCTGTGTCTCTCCCTCCCTCTACTCCTCCCCTGCTCGTGCTGTCTCTCAAAAATAAACATTAACAGAAGTAAAAAAAAAAAAAAAAAAAAATGATGTGCCCATATTCATTGGGGAACAGAGACACATATGCTCATCATAGTGATTGTTTCAAGGGACAGACGCCCACCAGAGGAGGTGTAAGGAGAGTTGGGGCTGTATTGTAAAGGTCCACCTTTCTCCAGGGGAGGACTCCCAGGGCAGGAAAGCAGGTCTCCTGAGCACTGGAAGTAGGAAAGAGAAAGTCAGCCTGCCGAGAAAGTTTGTAGGTGCCCTGGCAGCTACACGGTTCCTCAGTGGGCCCACACCATCTGTTTTCTGTCTCTACCAGCTGTCTCTTCTCTCTCTCGCATGTGGCCCAACACGGCCACTCCAGCAGAGTCCACGTGAACCTTGCGCTCAAGGACCTACCACAACTTCACTTGCTTCTCTTCCTTCAATCCTGCTTCCCTGACTTCTAATTGGCTCAGATCATGTATTTAAAGAGGTGGCTGGTTGGGGCGCCTGGGCGGCTCAGTCGGTTGAGCGTCCGACTTCAGCTCAGGTCGTGATCTCGTGGTTTTTGAGTTCGAGTTCCACGTCGGGCTCTGGGCGGACAGCTCGGAGCCTGGAGCCTGCTTCGGATTCTGTGTCTCCCTTTCTCTCTGCCCCTCCCTTGCTCATGCTCTCTCTTTCCTTCAAAAATAAATAAACATTAAAAAAGTAAAAATAAAGAGGTGGCTGGAGAGGAGGCCTCGTGCGGGCAATTGACAGGAAGCTTCTCTGTGGACAGTGTGGTTTCTCACACCAGCCATGCAGACCCATCTACCTGCAGGTATTTAATATCCACCAACAAGCATACAAGAGAGAAAACCCAACAGGTGCAACCCTACTTTGGCATCAAGTGATTTCGAAAAAAGTATGGCCTATTGAACGTGAACTTTTTAATCACACAGCCACTCACATATTAGGCATAGCAAACTCATCTATCTGTTCTGCATTTGTGGTTTTTCTGAAAACAGAATTAAAACCGGGCCAAAGAACAGAGCCACTGTGAAAGGAGCTAATGGTTCTAGAATGCTAGGCACACCCAGTGCAATGCCATTACAGAGGTCTTTTGATGCTTCAAAATTAATTTCTGTTTAGGTTTTAACCAGTTTTATAAAGATTTCAGAGCTAGGCTGCTTGAGTTTGTAGCCTGGCTCTATTCCCTAACAGCTGTGGGATCTTAGGCAAGGGGCTTCCTCAGTCTGCGCCCGTTTCTCATCTGTAATCTGAGGATAACAACAGTACTGGCCTTACAGAGTGAGTAGGAGGATTAAATGTGTTACTGTTGGTAAAGGGCTTAAAATGATGCCTGGCAAACAGTATGTGTTCCACAAATGAGACTTATTATTGGCATATTCAATTCAGAAGTGCACAGAAAAATCTTTAGAAGATGTACTTGATAAAAAATACTTTAAAAATAAGAGAAGCGCTTGATAAAATACTTTAAAAATAAGTTTATTATAACTAACGAATATAAAATCTGACAGATGTTTTCAAACATTTTTGCAAAAAAAGTAAAACCCTCCCCACAAGATATAGAGTAAGAAGTTGGACAGTTTTTACATGAACACCAAACATGAAATTCTCATTCACTGGTTGGTCCCCAAAGGCTCCAACACATTATATTCTAAGTAAAGGCCCATTAAAATGAACAAATCAACAAACTACTTGACACTCGCTTTCTACTGCCATTATGCTGCTCATTCAAAATGCTTTAGGACAAGAACAGTTAACACAAGACTGCATGTGACAGGTATTCAAAGTGCGTGGATCTATGAGACCATAAACACTCAAGATAAGAATACTGGGGCTGGAATTCAACACCGACTTAAAAAATTAATCCAAGGAAATCTATGTACATTGTAGCCTTTGGCATCTGGTCTCATGTTTTTTTCCTTAGAGAGACATCATTTTGTCCAATCTACTAACCAGATTCAATCAACCTTAAATACGTGTCTCATCTGACACAGATTGTCCACAGCCAATTTCACATGAGGTAGTTGGGCTGTTTACTGACATTCTAGTGAAACTGTCATGACACTGGGGACTCAGACATCAAACATGCCATGACACTGGCTCATCAGCCTTCTGGGAAGCAACAGAATACTTCTAGGTCACCCGTCTTGTCATCACTGACTCCACACGCACCTATGAAGAGACATGTACACAGGAGTCTGTGATCTCATTAGTTTTGCAAGGGGTGCCAACCGTCCCAGGGTGGTTGCTGTTTATAAAGTACAGGGAAGAAATACTGACCACATGACCACACTTTAAAATATATGTAATAGAAAGAACGGTGCTTAAAACAAGCAGGATCTCTTCCTTATGTTCTCACATAGCTTAGCTGAAAACATCTGTTCGCTCTGAAAGAGAAGTGCTTAAAAAGGGCAACCAAAAAATCTTGCAAACTTTTGCATTACAGAGCCGTGGTATGTTTTTTCCGTTGAATGAAAGGCTATAGAAGAACAGCAGAGGAGAAGGATCAATGCATGCGTACCGCCAATGATCACTTAATCATGCCCTGGAGTGCCTTAGAGCAGCAGTGCGACGAGAGAAGTCATGCAAGTGGCCTCCATACACAGGACTACTGGCTGCAACAGGGTGGGAACCGGGAACGTTTACAGAGAAGGTCCGGCGAACAGTTTGTTCATGAAGTGCTGAATGGATCCCTAACAACCTTGTAACTGGTAAGCGGTCTTAAAATACGATTAGACAGCTACTGAGTAGTTTGTATGTCATTATTATGAAAGCCCTGAGTAAGCAACTGCAGGTTACAAAGGGACATCCAGAAGCAGAACGTATTTCTAAAGAAAGCCCTCCATATACACTTCACAGGGACACAAGACTTACTGTACACACTGAGGTTGGTGCACAGACTGCACCAGATCACAAAGGGCATCTGAAGTTCAGGCCTTCTAAGACCAAGCACATTAGCTCAGCTGACAGAACGATGGCTTAAAACATATTTTACTTACAAATTCTAAACCTAAAATGTAAAAAAGGTTGACGGTTTACCCTAAAAAAACCACCCATAAAACATCAGAATAGGGAAGCTGAAGAGTTGTAAAACCTAGGACTAATACCTGAAGTAACTGATTTTAATCGATTCAGAAACGCACCATTAAGTAACCAACTTCTTGTGGGATGTACTAGTTTAAATAGAAAAGAAACATAAGAAGCTTTCAGAAAATTGCCTCACATCATCTCATATTGCTCACGACCCCCTGACTCTCTACTGTCTTAAACGATATTTCTTCATCTATGTGATTTTCCTAATCAGATCAGGTCCCATTAATAAGAGACCTCTTACTCTAGCTCTTTTATTTCCTTCAAATTTAATAAAGAAAAGTGACTTTATTTACTGGCTCCTTCCACCTATTGTTCATTAAAAACACTGTTCCAAAAATATAAAGTTGAAAGCATGGACTTTTTGGGTATATACACAGATGCAATTAATAATCAAAAAGAGATGCCCGCAAACGTTCCCGGCGGCACTCATCTGATGACAGGTCACTTTCCGCACATGGCGGTCACCTGCTTCACAGCTACAAATGGGACCGGGGGTTCTTTAAGAAGCTCCTGAATGAAGTCCGAGAACAGAATCCCCGGCGACTGGGCACCTGACTGTGGGCTAGGTCCGTAGCAGGGGCTCCACGTAGGTAGGAGTTAGAGGAAGCTGCTAAGGAATGGGGCAGAACAGCTAGAGTGGGGGGTGGCTCCAGTGCTCTGAGGGGGCACTGCTGGCTATCCCCAGTAACAGAAAGCGGCAAGGCTGAGTTCTGGAGTCCAGATATCCCTTATTGTGCAAACTGACATTTGAGGAAACTCTCTGTTCAGAAATGACATGCAAATAGTGATGACAAGGTGCCTCAAGCCACGACTTACACATCCTAATGAACACTGCCTTTCAAAGTCAATTCTCTGGGGACTCAGATGCTCGACCTCCAGAGAGCCCTGCTTCCAGAACTCCCTGCAGAGCTGGATCAAGAGCTGACAAGAAAATCATCTCCACCTCATAGTTGTAAGTTGGTTTGGTCCCCAAAAGGTATCCCTCCGACTTAACATTTTTCACCAGGATTAGCTATAATGAAGCAAATCTGCTTTCAAAGGACAAAATAATAATAATGATAATTGCCAGCATCGAAAGGAGTTTGTTCAGTTGGACAAATGTGTATTAATCCCCCTGAAGTGAAAAGTCTGGCTTCTCCTGTGGGGGGATGGGGAGAGGTGCGCACGTGACGAAATTACGTGCACCAAGCACTTTGTTATGTTACTTATCAGCTTCTACTAACCCCTAGAAGACAAATTACCTTCTTCTTCAGGATCTCTCTAAAGGTTACTCCAAAAAAGGAATCCTAAAAATGTTTTGAGCAATGAGGGCAAGGTGACTCCTCTGTCGACAAGCATACTAATGTTTTCTCATCTCTCACTGGGTGAAAGAAAGCTTAAAAGTCCCAGAAATCTTGGAGGATCATGCAGCAAAGGTCTTAACTATCTTTTCTTTGTTCCCATCTCAGACGGTACCTGCAGATTAGAACCTCAACTAGAAGCAAATGCTGGGTGTCCAGGAGGAAGCTCTGACTGTGCCAAACTGCACGTCAAGTTGCATTTATCACGTAGCACGAGGTTCAATTTCCAGTTCCTTTTATTCAGGACCCTGCGAGCTTTATACATCTTGGGCACATTTAACATGCTCCAGTGAGGAAAATACCTGTCAAAAACACTACGCCTGTCTACGGGGGTGGGAAAAGGGGGAGTACAAAATGTAACTTATTCAAGACTCAAGCTATTCTGATCTGGGTTCCCAGTGATCCCAGATAATATTAAATTCTTCTTCCCCGGAAAACCAAGTTATGGAAACCAAGGCCGTACCTATAGAACTGTGAAATGGCCACGCCGAGCAGCTGTCTTCTGTCTGTGTGTATCCAGAGCTTGGGTGGCGAGTCCGAGGCACGCGCCGTGTACCCGCACCCTCTCCAAGAGACCACATGAGCTCACTGGGGGTGACGGGGCGGCAGCAGCTGCTCCGAAGGGATACTTACAGTCTCCCGGTGGCACCCCCTTGCAACAGCACAATGCCTAAAGTGCCTCCGTTCAGGGTTCGAGCACAGACTGGCTGTTGCTTTCTTTTTCCCTCTCGGGAGGCTACGGGGAGGGCAGGAAGTCCGAAGTAGCCTCCGGCTCCTCCGTCACAGTCGCACTGACCAGAGGAGATCCACACTAGCTGCTTGTGGGGGCAGGGGAAACGACACACAGGCCTTGGCAGCTGCCAGTAACAAGCGCTAAAATACAGAAGAAGCGATACCATTTTAGCACCGTTTCCCCAGCCTTTAAACATTTGTTTTTCTTTAAGCATTTTCCAGAAGTCCTTACGTAAGTTGCATACCTGCTTCATTAATCCGAGCTAAATAAATGCCAATTCGTTTAAAGACAGATAAAAGACAAAATCAAAACCCCTCCCTACACGAACCTCCGCCTAAGGAGAGGGTTCTCTTTGTCCTGGAAGAGAATCACCTGGGGCTGCTCAGGTAGCATGCACCTGTGCCCTTTAAAGGCCCTCACCTTCTACCCTGGGGCACTACCTTCCGCTGGACCTTCTCTTCCAGCTGCTAGAAGGAAGCAGCCCCTGGGGGGGAAGCCTCCATGACTTTCCTCCCACGCCCACTCTTGGCAGTTTGGCCTACTGGAGACCCCTGGCGTCACACACTTTCCAGGAGAACGCCTACCCAGGGTTGTATTATGCAAGATTAAATCCTACCTTTAAACTCTGATACTGTCTTAAAGCTGTAAAGACAGCTTGCTTTGCACTATTGGTGATGATACCAAGACTGATCAGAGAGCACATTCAGAACCGTGGTCCCTGATGCGATGCTCAAGCCTCATGGCTGGGCGCCGATGCTGGTTCAGTTAAGAAAATGGTGAGTAGACTTGCTCTACGTCTCACTCTCCCTTTAACTATTTTATTTCAATGAAAGTCTCTTCCTCTTTGGAAAAGAAAGGACACACCATTTAGTTCATGCAGAAGAGTTCTGCAAACTAGAATTTAAACTAGAATTTAATCTTGTAGTTCTTCAACCCTGGGTGTACAGGAATCAGCTGGAAAGTTTATTCAAATGTAGGTTCCTGAGTCCCACCCCCCACTACTCTGATTCTTTAGTAGGTCAGGGTAAGGCCTGGGAATTTGCTGTTTGAAGAAGCAGTCCATGTGATTTTGATGCAGAGGTGGTCCAGATCACACTTTGCAATCATCAGCTTCCTCTAAGTAGAAGCTATATGCCTGTGAGTAAACTCCTCAACCTCTACACCTTACTTCTAAAATGGGTAATAAGCCCTAAAGTCTGAATGTCACAGTTTCACTGTACTGATTCAGATGGTGCAGGGGAAAGCATGCCGGCTAAGTGTGGGCACTAGATAGGGGTCATCTCGGGTGACCTGTCACATCTCTGCCAGACTGTCCCCCTGCTTGGGGTCAGTCCACACCACTCACCCCTTCGGAGCCACAGTCTCCCCACCACGGACAAGGATGGCACTCCGTGTTTGTGTCTTCCTCCTCGACACTGACGTGCCCACACCAATGCCCCAAACGCCTGAACTACACAGGCGCTTCCTGTCCACAGAGCCGTGGGAGAGAGGATTCTCTGAACGTCTAGGAATACCAACTCCACATTTCAATAGCTTCAACAAAGGGGCTTAGCCTTCCCCCCAGTTTTTAGTCTAAGTTGATCGAAACACTGGCTATGTGTTACAGTCCTTGCTATAGAACTTGCTCATTTTCAGCTGGGGCGTGAAAGGTAAAAACAAAACACAGTACTGACAAACTCATTTGTCAAATCTGCTCTTATAACTTGCTGTTCAATTCTAATATAACAGCTATGATTTGGTTTCCAGGAGGCCCTTTGAACTGAAATATATAGCACCTTGATTTTTAAACACACAGAACACATACGCATTAAAAAAAAATTATATATAAAAGCACTAGGCTTTGCCTCCTTCTCTCCATCCCACCGAGTACGGGGCTGGAGAGGGTCGAAGCTGCTGCTGGGAATGAAGCAGGGCAACAAAACACGTTAGCAGACTTTATTCCCTGAAGGTAGGAGGCAGCGCGGTCCTGCAGACGTCATACCACCTCGTCAGACTCCAGTCCGTGGACCTCGTACAAAGTGTCCAGTATCGCCAGCTGCTTTTCCATGGCAGGGAGGTAAAGGCTGAGGTCCCTCTGCATCCCAACACTGAATGCTGCTTTCTGGTGGTCGCCTTCCTTGATGGTTAACGCGGCCACAAAATCTTCATAGGACGGAGCCGCCCTCAGAGCTAACTGCAAAAGAACTGCCCGTGAGAATCTGCACCACGTCTCTTGCTCTTGCACGCTTTACGCTTATGCATGAGTGCATACGTGCACACACACTCACACGCATACACGGAGATGAGGGGGGGTGATACTACACCCTTCCAAGCCACGGGCTCTAAGAAAACAAGTATGTACTCGGGCCATCTTGCGGATGAACGATGCCAACAAATCAGGGAGTGCTGAGGGAGAAGTTCTGAGAAAAGCTTCCTTCTCATTCACAGCATGATCCAGACCGTTCCTTCTGAATGCTCAGAATCCACCTGCGTGCATGCTGCTCCCCCAGGCTTTGTTCCCACGTGGCCAGCCTTCCAGGGCACCTCACTCTCCTATTTGTGTCCCATCCGTATGTTTCTCTGCCCATCCCTCTTTCCCCCGACATGGAAAATATTTCCTCTGCACCCGTGACGATTTTCTCAGAGGGAAGGGAGCTACCCCTGTTGTCTGCTTGTACACTGATGCTGTAACGTATCTTATCCCACTTAATCTGTGTAAGAACCCTGTACTGTTTATAGCCCTAGTTTACAGATGAACATTATATTGCTAACGAGGGCCAGGGCCAGGATCTGAACTCAGGATCGACTGTGTTTTTTCAACCATGCTGCCACACCACACCCCTTCCCTGATGGAACAGTTCCTAGGCTCTGGATGGCTCTCTTCCTTTCGTAGGCCAGTTGTTCCCTAAGGTTGCCAAAATCCGCTGGCTGGATCCACTGGACTGGTTCTGCTGAGATCTCTGGAGGCTTTGGAATCTTCAATTAATTACACTACACTTGCTTTCCTGAGCCTTCTTATTCTTGACAAGTCTTTGAGAATAAGCCCCACTCCCTTTCTGCAATTGGAGGCTGACTGGCATTATCATGCAGTGGTTAAAGCACAGGCTTGGGTGAAGGAGACACGGATTCAAATCCCAAATCTTCCCACATTATTAGCTCGAGAAATTTGAGCAAGGTGCTTAACCCCCTAGAGCCTGCGTTTCCTCTGTAGAAGAGGGGCTGGTACCACTTTCCTTATTTGAAGAGATTAATGTAATATGTACAACACGCTGAGCTCACTTTCCGGTACACACCAAATACTCAAATAATGGCAGAAGTACAAGGGAGAGAGCAGAGAATGAAGGGAAGGCAATTATCTCAACGTAATGTGAGAAAATCTCCTGGAGCTGAAGGACAGGAGCCTTCACATTTAAAGACCTACCCAGCACTCAGCATAATGAATGAAAAAGACAAAAGGAGAAGGTCATGCAATTTTAGAATGTGAGGATAAAGATCCTGGAAGCACCCTGAGGGATGAGGAACAGTCTATGTAAATGGAACAGGAACTCATTAGACTCTACAGTAGTAACAGTGGAAGCTGGAGGACAACAGAGGAAGCCTTCAAAATTCTGAGAGAAAATTACTATTAACCTAGAATTCTATACAAGCCAGAGCATCACTCTAGTAAAAAAGGGCAGAATAGGGGCGCCTGGGTGGCTCAGTCGGTTAAGCATCCGACTTTGGCCCAGGTCACGATCTCATGGTTCGTGAGTTTGAGCCCCACGTCATGTCGGGCTCGTGCTGACAGCTCAGAGCCTGGAGCCTGCTTCTGCTTCTGTGTCTCCTTCTCTCTCTGCCCTTCCCCCACTCATGCACACACTCACCCTCTCTCTCAAAAATATTAAAATGTTAAAAAAAATATACATATAAAAAAAAGAAGGGCAGAATAAAGACATTTTCAGGCAGGCAGGAATTCAGATGTTTAGCTCCCTTGTACCATTTTTCAGAAGCCACTAGGGGACGACACTAAAACAAGGGATTAGATCAAGAAATAGGAGGTAACAGAACTTAGGAAGCTAGGGTGAGATGGGGATTCTGTACAGAAAAACTTGTAAGGAAGAGTCCTAGGGCACACAGCAGTTCAACAGGCCTGAACAACGAATTAAGATTGGCACAGAGTTTAGAAAGTTCTGGAAGGGAAGTCTCACGGAAAAAACCTCAAGACATATAGTAAGATAGTATGATATATCTGTGGGTTCAGAATGGTGGTGATTTGAGAGATTTGATGATGCAAGGAAAATATAAAAACAAAATTAAAAAAACCCATACAATTTTGGCTCATCTTTATCATGTTAACTTGTAATATAATTATATTGGCAAGGTGGAGGGAGGGGAAGTGAGGTAGTGATAGCAAGGTCTAAAGACAGCTAAATCCTAATCTATAACAGAAAGTCAACATTAATGGCTAAAACTGATAAGGCCAAAAAGAACAGTAAACATTTTTAGGATTACAGAGGTACTGGAAGAGACAGTCACAGTAGTTGAAGGTGGCAGCCTCTTTGGAGTAAGTCTGGGAAGGAGGGGACAGAAGGCAGGGGCCGCTATTTTTTGTTATAACTTTTGGACTTTTGATTAAAAAAAAAAAAATTAAGCCCTATGCATGTGTATTTAGGTACAATAAAATTTTTGAAATGTTTCTCCAGAGTGGGGCCCCAGACTATGTATCTCTCCAAAGGTTCCTACAGGACTATGATGCAGTCAAGTCGACTTAGGAACCAGTGATAGAACTCAACTGAAGAGGAAACCAAAAAGGTCAAATGAACAATGATTAAAAATCACGCTGGAGGCAGAGCCTGGACTGGGCTTCAGTGCCATAAATTACAACAGCGGGAAGATAAAAGTTCACTGTTTGGCTGGTAAATGAATCAAATTCCCGGAGTGTAGAAGCTGTTTCACTGAGGAACTAAGACAGTTAAATGAATTTGCCTCTGCTAATTACTTAGCACCTTCAGAAACAATACACTTTCTAAAGCAGGGGTGACTTGGAGAGTAAAAGTAAGAGGCTCCAAGGGCTGAGTTAGCTCTTCTGTTGACGAGGCTGTTGCCAAATGCTCAACATAATCTATTTTCTTAAAAACCAGCAACTTTAAAAATTATTGGCAATACTATCAAGAACCTTCAAAATGTTCTTCCTCTATAATTTCGGGTGTATTACTTCACCTCTGTGTCTCAGGCTTCTTTGTCTATAACAGGGAAAGTAAGAGAACATACTTAGGAATTAGGAGATTAACAATTTTATGTATGTAAAGCACTTAAGACAACATCTGGTACACAGTAAGTGCTCAAAATTCTAAGTTCTAATAGTTCTTGGCATTAGACATAACAATTCCACTTCTAGGAACCTATTTTTTAGGAGATAAAAGTTTTACTCAAAAATGCACATAAACAAGTGCTGTTGACAACAGCCTCAGAAGCAGCTTAAATGTCTAACACAGAGGATAGGGCAAATAAATCATATTATCTCCATACTAGGGAAGTATTTTGCAGTCATTAAAAATGATTTTCAAAAACTCTTATGGCATTTAAAAATGGCCATGATTGACTCTGTTAAGTGGGGGGGGGAGGGGGGAGGATAATACAAAATCACATAAGCTAAACATAAAAAAATTTACATGCATATACAGAGTATGAAAAATAATTTTACACATATAACAAACACGTACATATAAAAATATAAATCCCTACAAGTAGATATATATTTAGATAAACATATAAAATTAAATAGAATAATCTTAAAAGAATATATAAATATACATACAAATAAAAGGTAAGAAGGTAAAACACGAAAATGTTAAAAATGGTTATTTTGTATGGAGTGGTGAGAAGATGGACAATTTATTTTTTTTCCCTTTCTATTCTGCCATGATTTCTACTTTTTTTTTTTTTTAATGAGTCTAAAGTCCTATATGCTGGGGAAAATGCTATAAATTAAAAATTGTTTTTAAAGAGCCTTGCTCATGTTAAATTTTCTGCTACGTTTGCATTTCTGTTGGCAACGTCTCTTGGATCATTAATATTTCAGGATTAAACTCTGACTCCTATACCGTAACAACAACTACAACACACAGCTGTTTCTTGTAAATAGGGCAACTCAGCGTTCCTGTGCTTTGTCATCTAACCAGGGGAACGTGGGTTTCCGTCCCCCGCAAGCAGTCAGTGTTTACTCTGGGATCAATGAATGTAGCTGCATCCACTGCTCAGCGGCAGCCTGTCGGACGCGGTCTTCCCTGCAGACGGTGGTGACGTGGCCTCGGAGACAGCGGAGGGGGTTTAGACCTGGGCTCTGCCATGGCTGCACTTTGGGACTCTGGGACTCGAACGGACAGTTCTGAACTTGTAGAACGGTGAGAGTAAATCCTGAGATTACTTAAGATAATGAACGTGGAAGTACCTAGCACTGTCCGTGGTTCACAAAGGTATCCGACGGCCAGACGGCAGCTATTACTGTGATTACAAAACATATACTGAAGGTGAGCGTGAGCACTCTGTAGCTGCAGCCAGCCTAGCTCCTACGGGGGTGAGTGGTGGGGTACGGGCCTAGCCACCTCCAGGCCTTCCAAAACCAGTTCAGTCCATTTTATTTCTTCCACTGTGTTCTTCCCGCTTTCTTTACCTGCCCCCTGATAAGTCATGACCTAAAGAGTTCTCACCTCAGGCAAATAATGTCTCCTATCCTTTAATTACTAAGACACGTGCAAGGCTGTTTTTGTCCCACGACCTTCTGCAGAACACTCGCAGCTAACGTGTCTGCTCGTGAACCACCACACGGCACTCTGCCTTTTCACAGCTGTCCCTGACTAAGGCTGACCTCTCCTCAGATGGCAGAATCACAGAGTATTACTGAGGACATAAAGGGGCCATCTATCTACTCCTGCTATTTTACAAAAGCAGGCTAAGTGATTTGTCCAGGGGACTACGATTTCCAGGTGTGTGTTCTTAGGTCAACATGCTGGCAAGGAAGGAGTGGCGGAGTAACAGGAGCCCAAACACACAAGGACAAACGTCTCCAACAATGAAAATAATGGTCTGAGAAGCCCTAGCTGCTGGCACACCCAATTAGACAATTAGTCAAAGACGAAATCCAACTAAATGCAAGAAAAATCCATTAAAATCTTAGAATTAACAGGATGGAATACAATGGGCAGCAGAGGGAGCTATGAGCTTGAAGGCCCCACTCATCTCCCATCATTGGTGAGTATTTGGCAGCTTCCTGCCTATCCCTGCACGGATACCCTTTACTCCCTTATCAGAAAGGCAACCACTTCTGTGGCAAATTCCCACAATGTCATTGGAGGTGGACAGGGGAAAGCATGTTAACAGTCTTCTTTATTCCAGACGCTTTTTTTTTCCCAACATTTACACACAAAAAAAGATCTACATAGACTTAAATAGGCAACATTATGTTCCTATTCTTGAGAACAAAGCAAATAGAAATGCTATGCGCGCATGCACACACACACACACACACACACACACACACACACACACACCACCCTGCTGTGACCATCAGAACATAGAAGGCAGGATCACTTACCGCAAAAACCCCTCGAACTACCCAGCCGTGGTGCTGCCGTAACGTTTTACCATATGCGTTATCTTGAAAAGAAGAAAAACGCCATGAACCACAATTTCACCAGAATTTGATGTGCTGTTTATATCACGTCCTTTCTAATGTACACGGTAGCATGATACTGTTAGTATTACAAGCTGATGAAAAAAGTCTAATTACAAGATTGTGTATCCCAAGAGTCTTGAGTAGGAAAAAAGCCTTACACAATTTTTTTTTTCCCCTAAGAAACACAGATAGTTCCACTCTTCCCTTGGGCAAATGTATCTGAACTTCTTTTTATTTTCATGGTGGGAAAAGTCCCATACATATCAGGAAATAAACGTGCAGAGAGGATACTGGAAAAGCTACACTAAATACAAATAGAAATACACTATAAGAATATAAAAATGCAGGGGCACCTGGGTGGCTCCGTCAGTTAAGTGTCCGACTTCGGGTCAGGTCGTGATCTCACGGTTCGCGGGTTTGAGCCCCGTGTCAGGCTCTGTGCTGACAGCTCAGGGCCTGGAGCCTGCCTGGGATTCTGTGTCTCCCTCTCTCTCTGCTCTCCCCTCCCTGCCCTGCTCATGTTCTGTCTCTGTCTCTCAAATATAAATAATAAATGTTTAAAAAAAAAAAAAAGAATATAAAAATGCAGTTCTCTGAATGTTGTGTGACCCTGAGCCAGTCCCTTAGCTGTCCTCTCTGTTTCCCTCTTTGTAACCTCTGAGTTTCTTTTCAATTCTAACATTCTATTCTGGGATGTCAAATGTTTGTTCTAGATGTCCCTATGACCCTGGATATGCAGTATCAAACCTAGAAACCTTTAAAGCTACTGTGGAAAGAATGGCTTGAAGTTACTAAGCTAGTTATAAAGTACTTGGTGAGACCTATTAGTAAAAGTCATTCACATTTAAGACTTTAAAGATAGAAACCTATGAATTTTGTCCCAATGTGTTTGAAAATGGGGTTTAAAAACTTGCATATAATAATTTTAATTACAAAAAAAATCTGAAGAACAAAATGACTGCATGTTGTTCAAGGATGTGTTCCTGAAGGCTTTGAATAATATACGCAAAATTCAGAACAGATCCTTCCACAGGAGTAAGTGCATTCTCGGGAGGCACAGGTCTAACGTCACCACAGTGCGCTTACATTAACGCTCCGTTTCATTTCTGAGCAGCGTCTCCAGTGCTCACAGTACTTACACATTCCTAAATGACAGCACAGGGGGTCACGGGGGTTGTCTGACCTTATTCAGCATGTTTTATCATATCTAAGCTTTATCCCACACTTACTTATTTCCATGAGCTAGTTTCCGGACTGATACAAGTACTACCACCATTTAATCAATGTTTAGGTGACATTACAATAGGATGTAAAAATGTTTCAAATTATAGTAAGAGCAGATGTTAAAATAATGCAAAAACAGACACCAAGGCCACAACCACCATTTCATGTGGTCAACAGCAGTGTGGTTCACAGAATCCTGCCAAAGGGTATCAGGTATCTGCATTTTACTGGCCAAAACAGTGCTGCCATGTGGCTGTAGCTTAAATGCATCTTACAATTTGCTCAAGCCCTCTAGCTTTGACATTATGTAATTCGTGTCAACTTTTATTTTTAAAACTTGCATGAGCCTTTCTTAATACCTGTAGCATATATTACTATCAATTTTATATAATTCAAGTTTGCATAAAGTACAATTTATATTTGACATAAAAGACTGTACATTTGAAATCTGATAGATTTCTCTGGTTATCTGAAGTTTTAGGAACAGGTGGAATTGCCAGCACCCCAGCTGGTAAAGCTAAAGCAGAAATGATAAAGAATTACTAAATTCGAGTATGAAGAAGACTCTTGTGAGCAGTCTACAGGAGAACGGAAGATTAATTTTGGTTTTTTTTCGGGGAACAGTCTGAATAGACTTAGGGCATGCTCACAGATACAAGTCTTCAATCTCAGCCACTCTTAAAATCTGATTCCCTAAGGGGACAGATGGTATCAGGGACATTGCAGATGGTCTATGAGGCTTTAGTGAAGGAAGGGTTGCTGGCCTACTAAATGTACAGTGCAGATGGGCAGAAAATACCAGGCACAGCCTCTGAGGTACATCAGGAAGAGAACCAACTTTCCAGCCATCCTTTCCAAGGAGCCATTCAGGCTGGCCAGTCAGCGGACAGGTCCGCAGGTGCTCCATCCTGAGGTGAGTCACAGGGGTAGGATACTGGGAACACTTCAGTTCTTGTGATCTTAATCCAGGTGAAGAATTAAATGCCATTATGAATAAACAGACGGAATTCAACGATGTTCAACTCTGCCAGTGGATGTCCACGATGGGATGAGTGTCTACCAATGCCTACTGGGCAAGGCAGGGGAAATCCTTAGGTGATTTAAAATCAGTCAGTCCATGGCCCTCAGGAAGTTATCGGACTTATGAGAGCCAGCCATTCGACAGAGTGTTATTATGTAAACTGCCAACTGCTATAGTAAAGATCTGTGTTCAGTTCTTTCTGTAGGAACACAGAGAAGAGAGAGAAACGAACCCAGCCTGTGGGCATGTAGACAAGGAATTCTCCAAAGGAGTCCCAAAAGCTGTCGAGGGCAGAGAGAAGGGTGGCGGCTGGGGCTGCAGGGAGCACCAAGGAACTGTGAGGGACAGTGGCATACTGTGCACAGGGGAGCAGTTCGCTGGGGCTGAAGATCACTGGGGCCGAAGGGTGAGGGTCTTTACATGCCGTGCCAAGGATTCTGGATTTCCCACTGGAGGCACAGTGGCGCTTCTAAAAAAATATAACACCTAACTGCTTGTTTCTAATTTCACAAGTAATTCATGCTCATTGTTGAAAAGAAGGAAAACACCCAAAGGAGGGAACTAAAGAAACCTATAATCATGCCTCCCAGAGATAACCAGGTGGGCATTCCGGGGGGTTCACTCTCTTAGTCTTTTTTCCTATACAGACTGTGTTATTTTCTCCTAACAGTCGTGACCATTCTGATTTGGAATTGTGGTCAGGGAAGTAACAAGGTGAGATTTACACTTCGTTATGCTAGGCCGGAAACACAGCCATCTTGGTCCTCAGTCTTGGGCTCCAAAGCATTCCTGGCTGGACAAACTGCCTGTTTACAAAGGCTTGGGATCCAGTGAGTGCTACGCCAACCTCACGGGCTTACACCTTTCCTACGCTTTGCTACTTGAGTCAACCATTTAAAAAAGCCCAGAAACTCGACTTCGTGCCACCTTCCTTAGGACAGCAGGAAAGCACAGGTGCCACGAGTCCCAATAACGTGGGCGGTCTGGGCTCAGGACGGGGGAGTGTTCGTGCACAGCAGCATGATCTGTGTCCTCCCGCCCAGCCCTTCTGGAGGCAGTTGCCTCGCTGTGCCCACACCTTGCCAGAGAAGAACTCTGCCGCTGGGTAAAATGTGGGCCGGCTAGTCTAACAGGAGAAGAAGGAACCAGAGAATCTGGGCTGGGTCCCTTCCCAGGTCCGGGAAGAACACTATTGCAATTTAAAACGAACAAATGAGGGGCGCCTGGGTGGCGCAGTCGGTTAAGCGTCCGACTTCAGCCAGGTCACGATCTCGCGGTCCGTGAGTTTGAGCCCCGCGTCAGGCTCTGGGCTGATGGCTCGGAGCCTGGAGCCTGGAGCCTGTTTCCGATTCTGTGTCTCCCTCTCTCTCTGCCCCTCCCCCATTCATGCTCTGTCTCTCTCTGTCCCAAAAATAAATAAATGTTGAAAAAAAAAAATTAAAAAAAAAAAAACCCAACAAATGAAAGAAAATTCGTTAAAAAAAAAAAAAAAAGTCTTGCCAAAGTCCTTAGCTGACTTCTAGGGCTGCAAATATCCCTGCCACGTGAGGCTACATTAAAATAAAATGAAGTCTAAGCCTGACCTATTTTGGTTACCTAGAGAAGATTAGATAATGAAACACATTAATCTTCACTGTAATATCCATTCATTATCATAATGCATGTTCTATAACCTGGAAGTATTTTTGGCCTCTGAGAGACATAAATGATCCCCTTCTCCCAGATCTTTGAGATGTGTCAGTTCCTCAGAGACTGAGTCAAAATTTCTGAGTAGGAAGCCATGACAATCACCTTGCCCAATTCTTTTCCTTTTACAAAAGAAGAAACAGAAGACCCGGAGAGATGGTGATTTGCCCAAGATCACAAAGCTAAAAGCAATGAGAACTGGGGCATTCTTCTTGTCACATTAAACCATTCTGCTAAAAAACTAATGTGTACTCTTTGTGAAACAAAATAATGAAAATAAAAAATGTCCTTTTTCCAGCAAGAATCAGAACCTTATTCTGGAAATAAAATAAATCCGATTTCTTTACTGGTAACTCAGAAATTTGCCGAGGCATTTACTTATTTTTATTTTTCTAAAAGATTTTATTTTTGGGGTGCCTGGTGGCTCAGTCGGTTAAGAGTTCAACCTCGACTCAGGTAAGGTTGTGAGTTCAAGCCCTGTATCGGGCTCTGTGCTGACAGCTCAGAGCCTGGAGCCTGCTTCGGATTCTGTGTCTCCCTCTCATTCTCTGCCCCTCCCCTGCTTGTGCTCTCTCTCTCAAAGTAAATATTTTTAAAAATAATAAAAGATTTTATTTTTAAGTAATCTCTACACCCAGTGTGGGGTTCAAACCTAGAACTCTGAGATCAAGAGTCGCATGCTCCACTGACTGAGCCAGCCAGGTGCTCCAGAAATTTGCTGAGGTATTTAGTGATTGATTTTGCCTAAACCTGTTATAGCATGCGAGAGAGAACAACTTTTCCCTTACTGTTGGTACATGCTGTTCTGTCCAGGAACTGAGTATGACAGTTTCTCTACTGTCAATCTGTAACTGGTTAAGAATTTGTCAAGTTACTTTGGGTTGTAAAGAAGACAAAGGAGAAATGCAAATCTAAGTTTTAAGAGAGATCGCAAAAAGTATATAAGCAAAGCCGGGAAAGGTGGAATCAATCATTCACTGAGTTTAAGAGATGACAATCGGGGCGCCTGGGTGGCGCAGTCGGTTAAGTGTCCGACTTCAGCCAGGTCAAGATCTCGCGGTCCGTGAGTTCGAGCCCCGCGTCAGGCTCTGGGCTGATGGCTCAGAGCCTGGAGCCTGTTTCTGATTCTGTGTCTCCCTCTCTCTCTGCCCCTCCCCTGTTCATGCTCTGTCTCTCTCTGTCCCCAAAATAAATAAACGTTGAAAAAAAAATTTTTTTTTAAATAAAAAGAGATGACAATCATCTTAGCTCTGCAAATGGACCATGCTAGCCAGTGCTTGGCAAGAATCAGGAACCAAGAGAGGTTGGAAAGTGAATAAATCTGAAAAATAATACTGAATGAATTTGTATACAATGTACAGTATATGAGTTTAACACTTGCAGTACAATCCTCAATACTATTTATAGACACATAAATGTACAGAAAAATTATAAAAACGCATATGACCATAAATAGCAAATTCAGGGTGAAGATCTTCTCTGGAGAATATAAGGACTAGTGGGGTCAAGGGATACATGGGTACACTATAGAACTATTTTATATATTTGGTCAAATGGTAGATATCTGCGAAATGTCTGAAATATTTATGATAAAACAAAAAATAACAAAAAACTGAGCTACTAGGAGAGTACTGAATTCTTTATAGTGACCAAGCCTCAGACAAAATGAATGTATGAAGGAAAGTCAAATAATAACCAATGGACAGAAGTGAAGCAAGTCCCCAGAGTTACCCCTTGTTAACTCTAGGCATTATGAAGACAAAAACATGCATTGTAAGCCAAGCCTGCCATTCAAGAAAGGCACAGGCTGTGAGTAGTTTGGGAGAGGGCAGGATTTGATTCCTATTTCACGGTATTTTCAGAA
This sequence comes from Prionailurus viverrinus, assembly GCF_022837055.1. Taxonomy (NCBI): domain Eukaryota; kingdom Metazoa; phylum Chordata; class Mammalia; order Carnivora; family Felidae; genus Prionailurus; species Prionailurus viverrinus. The sequence goes on along the minus strand of NC_062562.1, from coordinate 121,922,532 downwards.
TAACTAGTCAAGTTATGATTTGGTGCTAAATATCAGATCATGAGTTCCGACTTTAGCTCTCTCACACAGCTCTTCTTGCCTGTAAAAGCCTTTCATATTAAACACACAACTGAGCACCCTACTAAAGTTTTTATTCTGGGTCAATGTCTACCTGACATTGATGGAATCATCCCGGGGTGAGGGATGTGGCAATATGCTATCCCGTTTAGGGGACAGTGCAGAGCATATAACATAGTATAATGGTACAGGAATGCCAGAGCAACTTTTCTGCCTTCTACTTACAAGGAGGCTTTCCAAAAGCTCATTTTGACGTGGCATCTGTGAATGGAGGGGGTTCAGCTATAGGGTGGACCATTCAACACATCTGCCTTGTGGACCTAACTCTTCCCTTAGAATGAACTCTAGAGAATGCCATAGGGCATCTACGGGTTCAAGAGCAGCCCTTGACACGAGACCATCCGCTCTGATCATTATGACAGGAAATCCAAGTAATGGTTCAAATGCAAAAGGGGGCAGTATAAGGCCTAAGGCCTCCAGATGCTGGATACTCAGTCTAGGCCACAAAACTTCGGCAATATAATGACTATACTTACATTCTCCAGAGAGTTAATACATGTCAAGGCTTCCAATGCGTCATTTAGGATTTTATCTATATCACCCCCACCCCCATTTTCTTTCTTTCTTTCTTTCTTTCTTTCTTTCTTTCTTTCTTTCTCTTTCTTTCTTTCTTTCTTTCTTTCATTTTTTTTTTTTTTAATGTTTATTTTTGAGAGAGAGACAGACAGAGCACAAGTTGGGGGGGGGGGGCACAGAGGAAGAAGGAGACAGAATCTGAAGCAGGCTCCAGGCTCTGAGCTGTCAGCACAGAGCCCGACACGGGGCTCAAACTCACAAGCTGTGAGATCATGACCTGAGCTTAAGTCGGACGCCCAACTGACTGAGCCACCCAGACACCCCTGTATCACCCCCCATTTTTAAGACCACTGAGATCATATAAGTTTTATGAACATTTACCTCAAAACCTGTCTTAAGCAGTGTTTTCAAATTTGGGAGTACTAGTCAAGATTTATCCGTAATTTTTCCCTACTATCTTGCTGTTTCTAGATTAGGAAAACTTCCCTGTCATTGGACAACTAGCTAACTATCATGAAAAGGAGGCAAAATTAACTGATTAGTGCTATGGCACTAATTTCAGCACTTTTATTTCAGTTCATTGGTTAATCATTCAGATGCAATCAAAATTCGCAAATAATCAAAATGTAGCCTAGTGACAGGTACCTTCAACGTCCTAGCTCTAGATGAGTGGATCCCAAACTTTATCATGGATTAGAATCACCTGAAGGACTTGCTAAGTGCCCCGTGTCCCTGGAGTTGCTGTCAGCAGGTATGGGTGGGGCCTGGTAGTCTGCATTTCTACTAAGTTTGCAGGTGATGAAGATGCTCTCCTGGGACCACTTTGAGAACCACTGATCTAGATTGGAGACCTTAGGGAAGGTACTTTTCCTCTCTAGACCTCAGTTTACTCACTGTACAAAAGGAGTATCTGGAAGACTAAATGAAATGTTTATCAAGAACCTGGTGCCATTCCTACACTGTGTGCTCTGTAAATAGTAGCTGTTACTACAATGATTCACATTCAATTTTAGAACTTAAAACATGGAAGCTAATTTGCTTATACAAATATAGGCATATACCCTCTCTTTTACCTATATTCCTAAATTTCAGACAAGATATCAGTTCTACTTATAAAGGTAATGCTTTCAAAATGAGAAGAGACACGGTTAGCCCAGAAGAAATTCGCATCAAGGAGCCTGTTGGTTCAAAGTAGCTAGTGTGTGAACCCTTGTTATAAAACTATTTGTTTGCTCAGAGCTTGCTGCATCTGCATCTAGAGGGGAGAGTGGGTTGCTTAGAGGAACTTTCTCTTCATACTGAACAGCAGCAGGAAACTAGGGAATTCCTACAAGCAAAAATAGGATTTAAATCCTGAAGACTTCTGAAACCATCTTGAACATCAGAAGGAAAGTCTCAAATTTACAGCCCTCTTTTCCTTCCCATTGAAAACCATGCTGAAGGGGAAGAGAGGGAAGGAAAAACTGACTTTGGTTTTGAAGCAGCATTTCCCTTTCTAGGTTGCCCTCTCTTTGGGAGGGCCCAGATTCCAAACGAAGTAAAAAGTAGGGGAGAAAAAGGGCGGATTCAGGGGCGGAGGTCGGGCAGAAAGGGGGATATCCTCGACTTCCTCCCTACCTCTAGGGGGCCAAGCTTCTCTGTTTTCACTTGTGTGTCCCGTAAGCAGTTCTCTTCCGCCTCCAGGAGGGGGCTGAAGGAGGCTAGCACTCCCCCTGCCCCTCATACAGACAGCCGCAACACAGCAACAGCATCATGTGACAGGTGGAGCCCGCCAGGCACACTGCTGAATCCCACAGCTTCTGTATTTCCTGCAGTGGAGGAACCTACAAGTGTGAAATTTCCACGCTAGGAAGTTCGCATAGAGAGAAATTTCTGGTTTGGCACCAGAGCTTTGTAAAGTTTTCATTTCTGATTTGGGACAAATAAGCCCCATTTTCTGGCAGGTTATCAACTTCATACGTCATGATGATGAAAATATAAACAAGAGAAGCTATTTTCTATTAAGTGTTTATTATGTGCCACTTTTCTAATCTTTTTATATGCATGAACCTGTTTAATCATTACGACAACGTTTTTAGGGAAATGGTATCATCATCCCCATTTTATAGATGAGGAAACCGAGAAACAGAAAGGTCAATAAATTGCCAAAGTGGTCCTATCAAGTGGTGGGATCCAGAGAGCCCAAGATCTTAATTTTTCCAAAAGTCATAAAGTTTGAGGATACTGATTAGGGAGCACGAATTGCTATGGTGAATATACTTTTAGTACTGAAATCAGGACACATAGGGGAGAATATCACAGACTGTCCTAGAATTCAGGGATATATGAGAAGCCCAGAAAATGCAGGTAGCCCAGGGTTGGTGGAGAAGACATTTTGTGGGAGAAATGAAGACTTTTGAGGCAGGGGGCCCAAAGTGATTCTGCTTCCAGATCTTTTGTGGCCTTAGCATGTATTTTAATCTCTCAGAATTTGGGGTACCTGTAAAATGGATTGATATGAGGATTAAGTTGTCTAAATTCTTCATAAAGTGTTACAAAAAACCCAGCTTTTTTTTGTTTCATGGCACATTAGCAAGTTTCTAGATAGGAAGGCCTCAGAAAATCACATGGAGGGCAGAATCCCTCAGGACTCATGGCCCAGAGGGAAGATGAACAGAAGGAAGAGCTCACTCCTGACACTGACAAAATGTTGCAGGGAATACTGGCTCCCTTTCCCAAACAGAAGCATCTAATACAATTTCGTTATTTAGAATCATGGCTACTTAGAGCTTGACCACATACTCCTCTACATCAAAATAATATAGCGCTTCAAAGTAAGATGGAATTTCAATCCCCACTCCTCACCCCTCATGCCTCAAGGCCGGCGCTGGGAGAACTTCCTTTAGGCTGAGAGTGAGAGTTCCGTCACTCTGTCAGGAACACTATAAGGATGCTTCCGAGTCGTTCGTGTTTTCCAAAACTAATCTGATAGATCCACCACTTATCTACCCACCCACCCAATGTTTACTAGGCGCCTACAATATTCAGCCACTGCATTAAGATGCTGGAGATACAGGATGGCCTCCTTTGACCAAGGCCTTCATCTTAGTCTCGTCTACCACTACGAACACGAGGCATTTGAGGACTATAAGATGACGATGATGACAACGACGACGACGACGACGACGACGACAACCCCCCATTTTTCATTTCACTCCAGAGCAAATTCCCCAAGCCCTCTCTGTTATGGTCTCCAAAACTAGCTTCTCTGGGGATATTGATTTTATAGAAGTACACTGTATTTGAAGATAAGGAGGAACTCACTTCTTGAAAATATTACGCTTTCCTATTAAGAGATGGCTCTGCATTGATTCAGCTCTTCTTTAAGATATACTGATTTTTAATAAGCCAGAACTAGATTACCAGGTCACAATCTCATGGGTTCTTTTTTTTTTTTTAACAGAGCATATAAGAAATAGACAATAATAACAATGAAATAGAAAAGAAACCAAATGAAATCTGGAAAAGCAGAAATTTCCCCTATTCCCAGTCTCCTCCTCTAGGGGTCTCCATTCCATATCCTATTCAGTGGATCAATCAAAATGTAAAGGACACTTACTCAAGGCTGTCTGGATATCCTTTTCTCCATTTTTCACTTCTGTCAAAAATCCTTTCAAAAACTTGAGACCTCTAAAACAAAAGAGAGGAAGAAATATTATTTTCAACGTCCACTATGTTGAATGAGTATAAAGAAATGGCAGATATCAGCTTCTTCAATATCTTGGACACAGCAACAGAGGTCAAGTTACATAGCAGTCCTTTCTTCCCTGTCATTTCCCTTTAGTTTGTTCTAGACCCTTCTCATCTGATATACGTAAACAGTGGTTTCCAAAATGTAGTCCCAGGACCAGTGGCTTCAGTACCGCCTAGGAACTTGTTGCAAATACTAGTTCTGGGCCCCCATTTCTAGGCTTAATGAGTCAGAAAGTCTGAGTTTGGACTGGAGCAATCCGCATTTTGAAGAAAGCCCTCCAGGTGACTTGGATGCTGCCAAAGTTTGTGGCCCACTGACTTAAAAGAACCAGTCAAGTCTATCACCCTTTAAGATTCCTATCTTACATATACTGTTAATGTTAACAATGTTTATCATCATCAGAAGGGAAGGACAAAGAGCTGGTGTTCTCTTCATCAGGCCTTCTAGAGAAGGCTACTGGGTTAGATCCCCCACTCAGAAGCAGTCTTTGCAGGGCACTTTTTTTGCTGGTAGCATCTCAACTGAGCTGGATTTCAACTGCTGCCCCATCCCAGCTGCCTCACCTCTTCAGCCACAACAGGGCTTCTGTAGCTGAGTTCCTAACCTGGGCTACGTCTGCTTCCACTTCATGCAGCACTATCTTCTGGAGGGTGGTGAACTCTTCCTTGTTGGTTATATACTTCTGATTTACTTTCTGCAGGAAAAGCAGGGAAACAATCTAAGTTAAAAATGCTAAAGCTATCAAGTAAACCAGTATAACATGGAGATGCATAAACTTGTCAAGCAGGCCTCTAAGAAATCAAAACAAATTAAGCCTCTATTACCTTTTTCCTTATGTTCTCAAGGTAATACGTTTTAGTTGAGAATTCTGTTTCTTTTATTAAAACATTTTTTTTTAATTTGAGAGAGAGAAAAAGTGAGAGCAGGGGAGAGGGGTAGAGGGAGAGAGAGAAAGAATCCTTTTTAAAAAAAATATTTATTTATTTTGAGAGAGAGAGACAGACAACAAACAGGAGACGGGCAGAGAGAGAGGGAGACAGAGAACCTCGAGCAGGTTCCACTGTCAGTGCAGAGTCTAATGTGGGGTCTAACCCACGAACCGTGAGATCATGACCTGAGCCAAAACCAAGAGTAGGACGCTTAACCGACTGAGCACCCAGGCACCCTGAGAGAGACAGAGTAAAATTAAGCAGGCTCCATGCCCAGTGCAGAGCCTGATGCAGGGCTTGATCCCATGACCTGAATTGAAATCAAAAGTCATATGCTCAACCCACTGAGCCACCCAGGCACTCCTTTGTTTGAGAATTCTCATGAGGCTTAAGCTAGAATTAAATAGTCTCAAGGTTTTAAAAATACTGTTTCTAAAGTATTTTTTTTTCTGCCTCAGAACCTTTCTCACAGCTGGCCTGTACTTTTCATCTTGAGTATAAAGTCAACAATCATGTGTTTCTGAATGAGATTTCATGCACTACTCCCTCCAAATATATGATATGGTCTCTGTAGAGACAAGCTTGTACACTCACCTTAATATTTCCAACAAGATCCATTTTAACAGGAGCAAACACCGTAGGGCCAAGTTTGTCTAGAAGAAAAGATTGAAAACATCTTTAAAAAAGCAACGATTTCAAGTGGAAAGTATTTTTTACAGTGACAAAATTTAGCATGTTTTTTCCCCCCCATTTTTTTTTTTTTTTTTTTTTTTTTTTGCTTTTAAATCATTTCCCAAACATAAGTTTCAAAGGCTTCTAGGACACTATCATCACTTTTTTCTATTACACACCATTCTGGGGTAACTATAATAAGGTCCTAAGTAAGTGTCAAGTGAGGATAATCTGATATGTTCACAGTGCATATTGTAATCTTTACGGCTGCATTGTCCAATATGGCAGCCACTAAATATGTGGCCACCTATCACTTGCAATGTAGCTATTCCAACTTGAAATGTACTAGAAGTATAAAATACTAGATTTCAAAGACTCAGTATCAAAAAAAGAAGGCAAAATATCTCATTAGCCATTTCTTTATATTGATTACAAGTTAAGATAATATTTTGGATATACTAAATTATATAAAATATACTAAAATTAGTTTAAAAAATCAGTTCACTTGTTTCGTTTTACTATTTTAATGTGTTTGCCAGAAAATTTAAAATCATGTATGTGGTTCGAATATTTCTGTGGGACAGGAGCAGCTAAAAAAATAACGAAGGGTAGAGGTAAAAAGCCAGAAGAGAAAAAATAATGGAGTTCTAAAAAGCACCTGATTGATCCAAGAAAAAAAAAAGAAGGAAAGGAAGAAAGAAAAAGGGAAGAGGCAGGGACAAAGATAGGTAGCTAAAAAGCTAAAATAGGAAATAAAACAGAATAATAAAAAATTAATTGATTGGCTAGAATTTAAGAAGGGAATAAAAAGAAACAAGGAACAGATAGAACAAATAGAAAATAAACAGCAAGATGATAGAAATAGCAAGACAGTAGACTTAAATTCATCCAAACAATGTAATTCACTATTATTAACAAAAGTACAGGAAAAAAAGATACAACTTCAATAAACACTGAAGATGTATTCTATAAAATTAACTCACTCATGATTATAAAATATTATAAAATACACAAAAGTCAACTGTATCTGTATGCTGTCAATCAACAACTGGAAGATGAAATACTTTTTACAATGGCATCAAAAATCATAAAATTCTAAAATTTATTCTTAACAAAAATGTATAAGGCACCTACACTAAAAACTATACAAAACATTGTGAAAATAAAGACTTAAGTAAATGGAGAGAAATAGCATGCTTCCAGATTAGAAGACTCAAAATTATTTAAGAAGTAAATTTCCTCCTAATTGGTTTACAGATTCAATATGATCTTAATCAAAATCCTTTTCAATAGAAATTGAAAAGTTAAAATTTATATGGACATGCAAAGGACCTAGAATTGCCAAAACAATCTTGAAAAAGAATAATAAAATTGGAAGACTTACATTATCTGATTTCAAGCTTTAATATAAAGGCAAGTAATTAAGACAATATAAGTATTAGCATATGAAAAAATAAACAGACTACTGGAACAGAAGACAGTACAGAAACAGACCCACACCTAAAAGGTTCACTGATTTTCAACAAAGTGGCCAAAATAATATAAAAGAGAAAATAATGTTTTTTCAAGAAATGGTTTTTGAACAGCCAGATATCACAAAGGGAAAAAAAAAAAGACTCTCAACCCTTACCTCACACCATATAAAAACTAAGTCCAAGATGTATAAATGTAAATATAAAATCAAAACTAAAAGGTATAAAAAAATTCAAGAGAATATCTTCATGACCTTGGATGTGAACAAAGATTTCTTTCTTTTTTTAAAAAAATTTTAACGTTTATTTATCTTTGAGAGAGAAAGAGAGAGAGAGCACGAGCAGGGAAGGAGCAGACAGAGAGGGAGACACAAAATCTGAAGCAGGCTCCAGGCTCTGAGCTGTCAGCACAGAGCCCAATGTGGGACTCAAACTCACAAACCGTGAGATCATGACCTGAACCAAAGTCAGACACTTTATCGACTGAGCCACCTAGGTGCCCCATAAACAAAGATTTCTTAAGACACCAAAAGCACTATAAAAAGAAAACAGATACATTGGATTTCAGGAATGTTAGAAGCTGCTCTTTAAAGACATTAAGAAAAGAAATAGGCAAGCCACAATCTGGAGGGAAATACTCATAATACATATGTCTACAATGACATGTTTTTGAGAATATATAATGAATCCTTACAATTCAGCAGGAAGAACATTAGCCAACTTAAATTTTTTTTTTTAACGTTTACTTATTTTTGAGACAGAAAGAGACAGAGCGTGAGCAGGGGAGGGGCAGAGAGAAAGGGAGACACAGAATCCAAAGCAGGCTCCAGGCTCTGAGCTTTCAGCACACAACCTGATGTGAGGCTGGAACTCACAGACCGTGAGTTCATAACCTGAGCCGAAGTCAGACACTTAACCGACTGAGCCACCCAGGAGCCCTGAACATTAACCAACTTTTAAAAATGGATTAAAGATTGGAAAAGACTTTACAACGAAGGAGATAGCAAAGGCCAATGAATTATATTAGAAAATGTTCAACATCATTAGTCATCAGGGAAGTGTAGGGGTCAAGGGCAGGCCACACCAAGATGGACCACTTGGAACATGAAGATTATTTTGAGTGAAAAGCAATCAAAACCCAGCAGATTCAGGAAAAATTCTTTACCTTCCCTTTGACTGCCTAAATTTACATTGGAAAGGAAAAGCCTGTTCCAGGAAGAGAGCAATTAGCAGATTCCTCTTTACTTAAGAAACTTATCTGCATAACAGCGCAGCCTTGGTTTTCCAACCATCTCCTTTCACCTTCCTACTAATGATCTTCCTCCGTTTTGTATCCTGTCCCCAGACCCCTGCCCCTTTAAGGGTCAGGATGTCATATAAGTCTCATGTTGTCTGTCTTTGAAATTTCATGTCTGTGTGGATTTTCTGTATGTTGAAATTTCATGTCTGTGTGGATTTTCTGTATGTATGGAATTACATTTGATTTTCTCCTGTTATTCTGTCTCATGTCAATCTGATTCTTGGGCCAGCTAGAAGAACGTTAAGGGCATAAACTTCTTCCTCCCCAACACAAATTAAAGCCACAAGGATACCTAAACACTCACAGGAATAGCCAGAACCAAAAATTCCAATACCACCAAGTGTTTGTGAAGATGTGAAGCAACCAGAATACTCCTACATTGCTGCTTGAAGTGTATAATTGTGCAGTCACTTTTTATAAAGTTAACCAGATGAATCCAATGAATCAGCAATTCTACTCCTGGGTATTTACTCAAGATATGAAAAAATATGTTCACAGACACAATATTCAGAGTGATATAATTTATAATAGCTCCAAACAAGAAACTACGCAAAGGTGCATCAACAGAAGAATAAATAAACAAATTGTGGTATGTTCATTTAATAGAATACAATTCAGCAATAAAAGGGAATGAACTACTGATACATGTAACAGTAAGGATGAAAACATTATACTGAGAGAAAAAAACAGATCCAAAAGAGTAGATAATGATTCCCCTTACATGAGATTTTAGGAAAGATTAGCAAAACTAATCTATGGTGACAGAAATCAATACAATGGTCGCCTTGGGGTGCTGAAGACATTCTAGTCTTGATAGGGATACGGATTACATAGGGGTAGGTGTGTTTGTCAAAAATCACTGAATCATAACACTTAAGTTCTATGTAAGTTATATCTCAATTTCAAAAAACATACACAAAATTTAAAAATGTGAATTAAAAAAGATGCACAGCTAAATAGGTCATGAAGCAAATTTCAACATGTTAGTGATTCCTGGTTCTACCGACTCTATATAAAAAGTAAATGTAATTTGGAGTTAAATTTATACATACAATTTTTAAGCCCTTGAAAAAAATGTTTTAACTGGTAAAATTTTTTTCATTATACCAATGGATTTGAAGGTCTGTTCCTCTACTACTTCCACTCTTGCTTGCTTTTAAGTATGATTTCTGGAATACAAAATTTCTGTTTTTCCTTATACTACTTTGTGGTCAACGTTTAATCACAAGCAGGAATAAAACGGAAACGTGGAATAACGCTTAAGGTCACACGGTTTTAACGTACGTGGCTGGTGACATGCAGAAATAGCTAAGAAGGGTCACTTCATTGTACATACAGTTCAGGATACTTCTGCAAAACAATAGCAGTGAGACAGATTCCAGAGACTAATGAATTCAAGACAAATGCAGTAACCTTACCTAATACTGGAACCACAGCATAACATGATGCCAAGAATGCTTCTGTGGGAATGCCACTGTCTTCCAGAAGTTCAATGTCACTAAAGCTAATGATACAGAGTGATATAGAGGAGGAAAGATTGAAAATACAACATTAGCACTCTCTGCAATTCAGAGGTAGCCATGAAAACAGCTGCCCCTCTGTAGGGCAAGTCATTTGGCCTGATTTCAGTGATCGCTTTTCTATTATAAAATGGTGCAATAAAATCATTTTCCAAAGACAGTCTATGAAAGCAAGCTAAAATTTGTTCAGAGTATAGTCTCAATTCAATTCCTTCTCATCCGCTGCTTCAGACAGGTAAACAGAAAAGCACACACGTGGTATAGCATCTCCTCTATTCTGTGATAGTACGCCATTGTCTGAAAGGAGCACCAGGATTGACTTCCAGAAGGGAAGCTGGTGTCCAACTGTCAGTGACTTTAGAAAGTACACGATACCTGGTATTCATGGTACTAAAGAAAGTCGGGATAACTTCTTGGCCTTCTTCCCAGGGGGATTCTGGAGAGCTACTTGAGGAGTCTGATCCAGGCTGTGCCAAGCTGCTGTCATGATTTCCCAGGTTGTCCTCTCCTTCTTCCTTCATGATCTCACCTTGGACTGTGAACAGGAGATACTTATTATTTATTATAAAATTTAACACACATTCAGTGAATATTTCTAAAACACGGAGTCTGAAATACTACACAGACACACACACACACACAACACACATGCACGAATGTGGGTTTAAATACATGTAGATTTGTAAACTTTTCACTCAACAGTTTATCATGAATATTTTCATTATCATTCAATACTTTTTAAAATACCATTCTAATGGCCATATAATATTGCATCAAGCTCACGTGGATGGCACGTGGTTTTTAAAATTTCAGTGTTTATAAATACTGTCGATCCTCACTATTAGTGTATTCTGTATTTGCAAATTTGTATTCTTGATAAAGTTTATCTGTGATCCTAAAACCAATGCTTGTGGCACTTTTGCAGTCGTTTGTACACATGTGTACAGTGGTGAAACATTTGAGTTGCCTGATATACACATTCCCAGCTAAGGTCAACCAAGGTGACAAACTGCCTTCCTGCTTCAGTTCTCACACCATACGCGTGTGTTTATACAGGGTCACGCTTTGTGCGTTCTGTTATTGATTTTGTTGTTTGCAAGTGCCCCCAAGTGCAGTGCTGTCTCATGCTCTGACGTGTAAGAAGGCTGTGACGGGCCTTATGGAGAAAATACATATGTTAGGTGAGCTCCATTCAGGTACGAATCAAGCACTGCCATTATAGTACTGCTGACCATGGGTTCAATGTTAATGAATTAACAATACATATTCAGTAAGATGTCTTTAACCAGAAACACACATAAAACAAGATTATACACATTGATCAGTCGACGACCAAAATGTGAATAGGGGTTGCAGGAACCTAACTTTGTATTTCCCCTAAGAGCAATGGTTCAGTATTTACTAACTCAGTGTCTACAGTGACTTTATAACTACCATGAATAATGAAAATCACTGTAATGTCATAAAGAACATCCCCATCCAAGGATATTTGTCCTTAAACTTGACTATCCCTGAAGACAAATTCCTAGAAGTAAAATTATTGGGTCAAATAAATTACAGTACTGTTTCCACAGAAATTCCCGTCTTTATTATTTACTCAAGGGATAAGACATCAGCACTGTGTGGATTGCTTGCCTCAGATTATTAGCTATGAAAACCCTCCTTCTCTGTCCCTAGCTCATCTGGAAAAAAACAGGGTCTTTGTTATTTCCGGGGAGATGAGCAAGAAACTTATTTAAAATTTTATTTCCAAAATAATTATTAAACACTTACAACACAATTAAAAGCTCTAATACAGTTGTCTTGGACTGATCTGAAGTTGGTTTTAGTGGTTAGAGCCAAGGGAATTAGCAAATTTGAAAGGGCGGCATCCCTACAAGCTCTGACCTGAAGTGTAGGACTCTGGCTCGAGGGACACAGAGAAGGCTGGGTGAAAACCTGCTGGTGGTTGGTGAACGGTGATATCCGCAGGCCTTACCAGAAACCAGGAGGACAGCAACCTGAACTGCCATAACTGTATACTCTGTTAAGTCTGACATCATAGTTTAAGTTCAAAGGATCTTGAGACTTAGAGCAGAGGGCCAGTGAAATCCTCATATTCTCTAAAAAGTCAGCACAGACAGCTGCTGCCCACTGCTGCTCGCTGCAGCCCACGAACATCACAGAACAGTGAATAGGTCAATTCTCTTCATTCTGCCTTCTCAACACTGGGTCAGATGGGCTGGCACAACGTTGTGGAGTGACCTATGTTATCCAGCTAATGTCTGCCTTAGGCACTCCTAGCACATTGTCTTGAGGCCAATGCCTCAAGTGTCACATCATGGATAAAGAATCAAACTCCCAAGATCCTACCGTTCAATGGTTTGCTTCAGACTTTACTTTCATTTTTACCTGTTATATTATCGTCTGTATTTTCTTCACTTGATATGCTGCAATCCATCTCTGCAGGTTTCAAATATAAGCTCTTATTTTTCATTAGGATTTCTTCATCATCATTGATTTCCATATGTAAAGATCCATTTTCACAATTGTTTAACTCCATTTGCCTGAAATTTTTTATAAGGAAAAAAGGCAAAAAGTCCAATTATTTGGTCTTAAATAGACTGTACAGGTAGATCTTGAAAGAGAGGAAGGGTTCACAAGCACCAACTACTTTTAACAGTGATTAGAAACCACTATTGTTGGGGCGCCCGGGTGGCTCAGTCAGTTAAGCATCCGACTTCGGCTCAGGTAATGATCTCGAGGCCCGTGAGTTCGAGCCCTGCGTTAGGCTCTGCGCTGACAACTCAGAGCCTGGAGCCTGTTTCAGACTCTGTGTCTCCCTCTCTCTCTGACCCTCCCCCGTTCATGCTGTCTCTCCCTGTCTCAAAAATAAAATAAACGTTAAAAAAAAAAAAAAGAAAAGAAAAGAAACCACTATTGTTAAATCGGCCAAATGTCTCAGCCTCCTGCCTCCAAGGCAGGTATGTGCCTGTGACGGAAGCAGGCCTGTCTGCCAACTGGAGGTCTGAAATCAAAGAGCCGTTCCTGGCTTTCCATGGACCCTCAGTGGATTCAAACTTCCTGCTCCCCACCAGCAACAGGAAACAGTCATTGACAGCTCTTTGGTTTTCAATCAGTTTTCTACATGGACACATTTAACAGTTTTCTAGCTTTTCTCAGCTTCTCCCTAGGAAGTTTTTTCTCTCTCTTCAGCTCTCAGAATCACTGGCCACTCCTACCTGTTCCCCTACCAGTTAACTGTCCAGAAGCTACATGCTGTGGTCAGGGGAGAATACTCCCTAAAAAGTTACGTGTGACAGAAAAGAAGCAGGAGAACACAGGATACATCCTGAGAATAGGCTGCTCTTTGGGGTGACAGGAAAAGTGTTTAACAGGCAAGTAGAAGAGCTGATTTTGTTAAAGGGACAACCATGATACCTTATTGTAAGTGATTATATCTAGCCAAATAAGAACAAAAATATTTCCTTCTAATAAAAACAAAGACAAAGGGGCTAAGCTATTTGACTCCAGGAAAAGTATTTATTTTTTAAAGAAATGCCATATTTCAACTTAGCAATTAAAAATGTAGGAGTATATTAAGGAAATGTCAGACACAAAAAATCTACAAAGATGTTCCCAGTAGAAATATCTAGAACAAGAAAAAAATGGTAACCAAATTGGAACAATCCTTGTACTAAAGCAAACAATAGTATACAAAGAGATGAAATGTTAAGTAATAATTTGAAAGGACAAATATACGGAGTAAGTCAAAATACAGGAATGTTTATATAAAATAATAACTGAATAAAGACCCCAAATAATAAGAACACAACTATGAAAATGTGTACTTTTTTTCTAAAATCAAAGGATCATTTAGAGGAATAGTTTAGATTTTGATATTAAGTTTTTTATTCAACTTGTAAAGCTACCTAAGCTTTTTATTTTTAAATAACATAAAATCGTACTGTCTTTTCTGGATAAAAGCACACTGAAGTCAATGCCTGGCTCCTCCACGAGAGGCGGTTCCAACCCTCGGCACACTAGAGTGATGAAAAGTTACTACATGTGGAGGGCAGATTCATCCACAGATGAGGGAGAATGAAGACATCTCCCTGGGCAGTCAGAGCTGAGTGTAAGATCTGCATGGCTTCAAGCTCACCCCAAAGTGGAAGATGAGATACTGTTTCTTTCTGGCACCACCTCAAATCATGATCAGCATATTTTTATTTCTTTTAAACCAACAATAAAAAATTACTTTTTTATTTTTAGAAAGAAGAAAAAACCAAAAGAGTTACTGTACCTTTCCAATGAATTATGAATCGGTATAATAGGATGTTTCATCTTTAAAAGAAGCAGAAAAATGAAAGCTTCGTGTTAAATTTCCAACAGAGCATATTCAGAGTCTTATCACATATAAATGTGGTAAATATGACCATAACATAACTGCTCCACTCAAAGGAATAATTTTAGATTGTTCCCTAAAGGGAGTCATTGATCTCAACCAGTCCTCTGTATTTTTTCAAACAAGTGTACCCAAATTTCTAAGGAAAAGGAAGGTGGGTCTTTTGAAGGATCTAATTACCATAGTCAAACTTTTGGTGGTTGGATTTCTTGTAATTAAGATTCTGATGCAGCACCGTTTCAAATACTAGAAGTATAAACAGTATGGAGGCTCCTACCCTTAAGGTAATTTCAATACAGAGTAACGCTAAAATAGGGGCATGCATAGAGGAGAAGCTCCTAGACCAACTTACGGATTCAGGAAAGGAGAGATTCAATCTTGAAGGATGAGGAAGTACTAACCAGGGAAAGGTAAGTGAGAAAGAACAGCATTCTTGGCACTGGGAAATGGTGCAAAGATGTCACGGGGGGCATATATGCTGTTAGTATGTTCAGCCAGGTAATGACAAAGAGGCTGGTGGTGTGAGAAGGGGTTAAGTTCTGACTTTAACCTTTGGCGATGAGGAAGGCATGGCATGGTGTAGGGTAAAGTGGTCCAGTTTATACTGCATGAATGGAAATACCATCGGCCGCCTGGAAGGTCAGGGTGAAAGCAACTAGTTAGAAGGCAACCACCAATCTTGGCAAGATTTACTGGATAAGGAGGCTGATAAGAGGCTAGCTACATCAGAGACAGGTTTAGGTGGTAAAATTGCCAAAACAAATGGACATGGGGGACTGAGGACCGAAATATGTGAGTGGACATAAAGGGAAGTCTACTAAAAAAATGTCTTTCTCAGTCACTAAAGGGGGATGGATAACATTGTTCACTATATCATTTTTTAACTTTTCCTCATGCCCTTCTGCGGCCAACCTGAGCTGGCCTTTACCTTGTTGGACTTCAGCATGGCCAGCTGCGGTGAACCTGGCGGAGTGCGATAGAGCAGTTCAGAGGTGAAGGCTGCATTTGCGATCTGCATGCATTCTTCCAGAGTCTTCAGAAAAGTATTGCAGGTTGATTTCAGCAAAGTTCCCACATCAATTCCCTCCTATGAAACAACGAGAGTGGAAGACTCCTTTACCTTGCCAAAAAAGAAAGAGCCCAATTGTGGAATGTCCTTAGAGGTTTTTATCCACAGTGTAGTAATAATGTACCCACCTACTTTGCTGGACAAATATGTACATCAATTACAAAAGAAAAATAACGAGTGTGTCCACTTTATCTACTAACCACAGACAAGCCTTATCCTCAATCTGACCCTTCAACACTCACACCCCCTACTCCAGATGAAGGCAACAAATTTCTTCAGTTCAACAGTATTAGATGCTGGAACTGTGCCAGGTGCTGGGCACAGAGCCCTCAGGTCTTATGTAAGGGGGTGGCAGGCATGAAACGGAATCACACAGACTAAAGAACTGTGGAATCAATGGAGAAATGTCTCCCATTGAGTAAAAATGAGGTTCTAGAAGAGAAGCATTAGAAACCATAAACTGTTTACTTTCAAATGAGGTTTTTGTTTTTGTTTTTTCAATATATGAAATTTATTGTCAAACTGGTTTCCATACAACACCCAGTGCTCATCCCAAAAGGTACCCTCTTCAATACCCATCACCCCCCCCCTCCCTCCCCCCCCCCCCATCAACCCTCAGTCAAATGAGGTTTTTGGATTTCAGTACAGATGAGTTTGAGAGGTTTTAGCAACTGTAATTCTTTTGAACATCATTTTTCTTCCAGTTATTTTACTTGCTCAGGGTGTTTTTCCTCTGAATATTGGTATTAGTAAGTTGTTCAGGGAATTGAGGTCATACCCCAACTAGAGAGTACAGTAGACACATCTAGTGGTATAAAAGAAACTAGATTGGGCCCAAGATGGAGTCGCTCATGCTAAGCCTCACATTAGCGACTCAAAATCTCCAAGTTTCTATGCTTGGTTATCCTAGACAAGGCAGGCCTAGGGTCAAGCGATCAGCACAAGGTACCTGACCCAGCTCCAAGATTTCCCTTTGCTCTACATGAGGAAAGTAACCCTGCTTTAACTAATCAGCAAATGCCCAGTAGAACTTCCTTGTTCCTGCTCACTTTGGTCTATAAAAATCTCTAGCCCTGTACAGCTTTTCAGAGCTCCTTTCTATCTGCTAGATGGGATGCTGCCCAATTCATGAGCTGCTAAATAAAGTCAGTAAGATTTTTAAAATTTACTCAGTTGAATTTTTCTCTTTTAAGAGTAGCCTCTGTATTTTCTTCAATTTTGTATTTCTAACAAGGTAACAGGTGCTTTTACTGGTTGTGGACCACTATGATTCTGACACTGATTATGAATGCATGGGTTTTCTCATACCACCAAGCAAACCTCTGACAGCAGCTGGGTGTCTACAATTCAACTAAACTGTGACGCTATCTACCTGAAGATAAGTGTCAGATTTCACAGGGTAAGGGCTCAGTCCGGCAGGGCTGCTCCACAACCCTCACTTCAGACACCAATGTCAAGTCCAGCTTGTCCCCTGTGCTTCTGACTGACCTGCTACAGACTGGAGGTTCCAACCCCCTCCTTTCAGTTGACTAATTTGCTAGAGCTGCTTACAGATCTCAGAGAAACATTTTACTCACTAGATTGCCAGTTTATTAGAAAAGGATACAACGCAGAAACAGATGCATAGGGCAAGGCACCTGGGAACAGGCTCAGAACTTCCACGCTCTCTGATCACTTTCCCTGAACCTTCATGTGTTCACCAACTCAGGGGCTCTCTGGACCCTGTTCTTGGGGTTATGGAAACTTCATTTCATAGAATATTGATGAAATCATTGGCCACTTGGGATTAAACTCAATCTTCAGCCCCTCCTCCTTCCCAGGAGATGAGGGTGGGGGTGGGTGAGTGGGTCTGAATGTTCTAACCCTCTAATCACATGGTTGGGTCCTAGGTCAACCAGGCCTCTGGCTTAGGCACTTTAAGAGAAGTCTCCTCAACACAACAAAAGACAACTTAATCATTCTCATCACAGGACATTTCAAGGGTTTTAGGATCTCTGCCAAATACATACTTCTTATGAAGACCAAATGTATATTTTGTATTATAAATCACAGTATCACAACCATAGATTCATGAGCAAGTTCCCAAGGCACCCTTGAATTAAAAATTGTTATGTTCACATTTTCCCTTCCCATTAGATCAGGAGGGCTTCCCCACCTTGGCGCGACTGACATGAGGGGCTGGCTCATTTTTGTAGTGGGGGAAGAAGGGGGAGAGCTCTCCTGCTCACGGCAGGATGTTAAGCAGCACCCTAGCCTCTATACGGTGGATGCCAATAGCACTCTTTCAGTTGTGACAACCAAAAATGTCTCCCGCGGGGCAAAACTGCTCTGGGCTGAGAATCACTGCTCTGACCTATAAACACCCCAAGAGCAGGACTGAAATGTTCTTTTGGTATCCCTCTCCTCCCCTCCCCCAGCACAGCGTCTGGTACACAACAGGCAGCTGCTGAATGGATAGGAGAACCCAAAAGGAGGTGAATGAAAATGAGTTAAATCACCCTTCTTTAGAAACACTGAAAGCACACATACCACTAGTAACATAATATTCTTCTACTAAAACCATTAATTAGAATCCGCAGGTTCTTCATTTTGTAGGCACTGCTGTTTAGATTATAATTACTCTGAGAGTAGAACAGAGACCCTCTGGGGGTAGTGTGAGCCATTCAATACCCAACACCAGACAGGTCTTTTAATATATTTTTTAGGATGAATGAATGACAGCTTTATTAATAAACATTAAAAATCACAATCCTTACTGACAATGGATGGAAAAGAAAGCTGTGTCTCCATCTCTGAAAGCACTAGTCTATACTAAAGCAACAATTACTATTTCACCAATAAAATCCTGTTACAGGGGTGCCTGGCTAGCTTAGTCAGTAGAGCATGCAACTCTTGATCTCCGGGTCGTGAGTTCAAGCCCCATGTTGTGTATAGAGCTTATGTAAAATAAAATAATAAAATAAAATAAAATAAAAATAAATAAATAAATAATAAAAATAAAATCTTGTTAGTCTTATCAAAGGTGACAGACACACATTACTGAAAAACGTGATGCTGGCACGTTAGTTGCCACACCTACAGAAGCAGCTGTGCTAGACAGGTAAGGCTGTATTTTAAAAAGTGATGCAAATGGGCAGAAGCATATTTTAGTACACCAGCAGCAATGTTAAAGGTTCCAAAGGGTATCAATTAATCCTGAATTCATTCTGTGAAGGAAAACTATATGCCTCCATATGCTGAAATGCATTTGTTGGTATCCCCAAAATGCACATTTCTTCTCTCTTGAATTTTGTTACTTTTTCCTCCAGAAAAATAGTAAATTCCAAAACAGTCAGGGATTGTGTGAGAGTAAGAATTACCTGTAAGCAACATCTGGCACTATTTTTCATGTGGCTAAGACAAGTAATATTTTACCTCAGAACTGGACACACCAATTGCGGTCACTTCTTTTGTTTTATCTACTTGCTGAACGAGGAGGTCACAGTAGAGTCTTAGTTCCGACATTTTGGTTTTCAAGTTTTCAGTGTTTTCAGCAAACTCTAAATAAGAAAATGATAATAATGTAATTATCAGGATAAATAAACAATTTACTAGTTAGCATACCATGGAGTGGAATATATAACCTATATCTAAAGTCAGATGTTTATGGTATGGGTTATAGATAAGATACGAGTGAAGATATGAGGACAAGAAAAACAGAATAAAGAGATTTCTGGTCTTTTGTAGTCTATATTATTTTGGGGGCCAAGGTACTGAATGATCACCAGTACAGGAAGAAGGACACAGCATACTTTTTATCCTTTAATGTCAGAACTGGGAGCAAAGAGTCAATGGTTCAGAATTTTGGTATTTGCTACAGTTTTCCCTATCTGTAAAATGGGGTCATAGCTATCTACCTGCTAACAGTGCTCAAAACTGGGCAACTGTTCTGCAACGTGCAATTACCACTAATAAGATGGCTTGTTAATTCACAGAACTGGTTCAGCATGCCACCTGTCAAAGCTAATGACACCCTCTGTGCACCTGCTGAGACCTCATTAGCACAGTGCTCCAGCTGCTCCCTCACTGAGGGCTCAGCTAGTCATTATCACTTCTGTTTTTTGTCCCATGAAAAAGCTGCATGTTACAACCCGATCTGAGTCAAAGCCGACAGTGTCTAGAATTTGCTCCTGAGTTAGCATTAAAAAACAACCAAGGAAGAGGCCATTTTACTGTGTCTACTTGAAGAGTCAAGCATATCTGCCACGCCTGTCATGAGAAAGAGGCCTCATCTCCCGCCTATCTCTCTAGGTGCATATATATGGGTGGGGGGCTGGGAAGGTGGTGGTTAGGGCTCAGGCACTCTTCCCATAGTCCACATAGAAAGCTGTGCCATGGTTCTCAGGAGACAACGATGTCAAGTTAATGAGCATTAAGCAGCAGCAACCCGGCAATGAGTATCCATCCCACCCCAGGGAAAGGGAGGGGAAAGTGGGGTCCTACTGCAGAAAGTGCCCCGATCCAAGGCTCAGCTATTCTTTACCAAAGGTCAACTCTGTGCCAGACTGGGTCCTAGACAGTTTCGTATAATGGTGAATCCTACGGCAATCCTTCTAATGTAGACTTTTACATCTTTTTAAAATAAGAGGAAGCTGAGAGTCAGAGAGATTAAGTGACCTATGCCAAGGCCGAAGGCCAGTACCTACAAAGCCATGATTTGAATCCAGCTGCATCTGGCTCCAACGCCTGTACTCTTTCTACTATGAGATGCCAAGAGAGAGGAGTTAGATACAGACTGTGGTTTAAATTCCAGATGTATATGGCATTTGCAGGATATAAAAAGCTGGCTAGGTGGTCAGAGGCAAGATACAAATATGGGAACCCAGAGATGCCAGTGGGTGCTTCCCAAGCTTCCCAGACCACAGAACAATCGATACTTGCCTTTTTCCTTCTGGGTCCTACTGTCTGTTAGGCAAGCCTTGGCTGACCCCAGGGCTACCAGCCACCGCTGTCTCTCAGCCACGCTTCTGGCCTTCAGGTAGAAATACTGCTCCCCAGGGATTATCAGGTCCATGCGCGTGTTATCTACAGAATGAACTGACAGCAGGCAGAGGGAGGTCAGAAGCTTAGAAGAGCTAGGGTGCCTGGGTGGCTCAGTCCGTTAGGCATCCGACTTTGGCTCAGGTCATGATCTGACCCCACGTCGGGCTCTGTGCTGACAGCTCAGAGTCTACAGCCTGCTTTGGATTCTGTGTTCCTCTCTTGCTCTGTCCCTACCCCGCTCGTGCTCTGCCTCTCTCTCTCTCAAGGATAAACAAACATGAAAAACAAATTGAAGATAAAAGAAACTTAGAAGAGTTCTATCTGGTGCCCTACCCTACCCAAATTCTTGAGCTCAACTGGTGCCAGTCATTAAAGGCTTCTTCCAAGGGGGGATGCCAGCCCTTACCACCTCCCCTGTTTATTTATCTCTTTCTAGGTGCCTCTGCTGATGAAAAGGAAAAACCTTGGCTGGCTCCAAGGTATCACCAAGACTAAAAAAGTAGTACTCAATTCTCCTTATCAGAATAGAGATAGAATCTCTCTTTTGGCTTGTGTGTGTAAAGTATGCTGCTCTGAGGCCAAAAAGGCTTGCACGCCCGTAAGTAAGGGTGTGCCTCTGTACCTTCTTGGGTTTATTGGAAAGCAATCAAGAACACACTATTCTTCCTTTTCTACTGTCCTTCACAAGTTAGATCAAAAGTGTGAGAATTGCCTCGGAGACCTTCAGGAGAAGAAATAAGCAAACCACACTCTCCTTCACCCCCTACCTCACCCCAAAATATCCTTCTAATCTGTTTTGAAGCCTCATCTTCTCAGCATGTCTCAAGATGTCTCCAAACCAAGAAGTAAAGGCTATTTGCAGGTCTTTATGCGTTTGCTTGTTTTAAGTAATGTGGTGGTGGTGAGAAGGTGTGTGTGTGTGTCCTGATTTACACACGGAAGTGTTTGAAGCTGCAGTAAAAAGACTTACATAAACTCTGCAAAGAGTCCCTGGCTTCAGGTGAGCAAGTGAATCAAGAATGAGCACTAGATGTGTGGTGAAGCGCGTTGCTCTCATTTATTTTGATACCTTTTAAACAACCTCCCTGTAAAACTTGTCTGCAGTTTTAGGTCTTATTCGTAAGGCTTTCTTTTGGGACATAACACTATGTATCTCTGTACTACAGGAATAGCAGAGAAAGGCACGCAGAGGCCAGTCCTTTTTTTATTTTGTGGGGGAGACAGAAAGAAAAAGAAAACTTAGAAATGCCTTGGTTTCTCACCTTGAATTTCACAGACCGCCATCTGGATGCTCCCTTTGCAACCTTTCCAGGCATCTTCAGGAGAATCATAATAGGATAATATCCCCCCACAGAGAAGGAACCATCGAGGCTGCCAACCTGAAAACAGAAGCAAGAGCAGGTCTCAATTATGGCCTACATGTGAGGTGCCTCTCAGGACACAGGAGCGGGACCTGATAAAGGAAGCTGGGTCCCAGCTCCGAGGAGCTTAAATTCCAGGGGAAATTCTAAGGGAAAGAAGTAGGTTAGAAAATACCAGTATGCGTGATCTCATTTTTAAAATTAGAAACAAACACCCATAGGGGCATATATTTTTAGTCACATAATGTATAGAAGTCTGCAAGGGCCAGGAATATAGTGATGATTCTGATGATAGTT
This sequence comes from Prionailurus viverrinus, assembly GCF_022837055.1. Lineage (NCBI taxonomy): Eukaryota > Metazoa > Chordata > Mammalia > Carnivora > Felidae > Prionailurus > Prionailurus viverrinus. Next base: position 121,900,140 of record NC_062562.1, on the reverse strand, counting down.
AATAGGATTACCGATGATTTTTATTCCTTTTTCCATTAATATAGTACTAGTAATCTTTGATTTTTAATTTTCTTTTAATATTTATTTTTGAAAGAGAGAGAGAGAGAGAGAGACAGAGTGGGAGTGGGGGAGGGCAGAGAGAGAGGGAGACACAGAATCCGAAGCAGGCTCCAGGCTCTGAGGTGTCAGCACAGAGCCTGATATGGGCCTCGAACCCACGAACTGTGAGATCATGACCTGAGCCGAAGTCAAAGTCAGACACTCAACCGACTGAACCAACCAGGTGCCCCTGATTTTTAATTTTTTTAAGGTAAAAGATTATTGTTTCCTGAACATTATCGTTTTCTTTTTATTTGTTTTAGTGTTTATTTTTGAGAGAGATAATAGGCAGAGCACAAGCAGGCTTCAGGCTCTGAGCTGTTAGCACACAGCCCAATGCGGGGGCTTGAATCCCTGGACCACGAGATCATGACCTGAGCCGAAGTCGGATGCCTAACCCACTGAACACCCCGGTGCCCCATGAACGTTATCGTTTTCATACACTTGCTCTTCTCTCCTTTGGTTAAGAACAATTATCCCGAACTTAGAAATAAGGCAAAAGATTACATTGCTCTGAAAGACGACTTCAACCACCTCCATTTTGAGCTCAGTCTGTACTTTCTGATTAAGTTCTTTCCAGCTTATCTCTCTTAACTCAGGCAAAAGACCCTACAGGCAAAGCCTCCAGTGATGGGAACTGAAACTACTCCCTCAAGCAATTAACTACTGCCCTGACTCCAGCAAGACCCTGCACGATTGACCCCAAGATAGTGACTGACCTGACCTTTACTGCCCAGCACTGGTACCCACCGACCCTTCCCCCACATTTTCCTTACATAATAAACCCACAAGTATTTTTAGCACTATGGAAACAGTCTTTGAGATACCAGTCCACTGTCTTCCCGGTGTGGGCCTCACTGAAATAAATTCTTTTCTTGTGTCACCACTACTCATCTCTCTGTCTTTGGATTTTGTCAGCAGGGAATGGCAGATCCTGGTCTGTTGGGGCCCCCAGGGCCAGGTGCTCTTATACCCGTGTCCTGCAGCTCTTTCCACGTCATAGAGAGTTACAGAGTGCAAATAAGCCTGTGTGGGGGCATATGAGCCCTAGGAGAAGGTAACTTTGACTTATTACTTAGCATTGATCCACTGTAATGAAATAATCTTAAAACATTCAAGGGCTTAACAACTTTTACTTTGGAGAATTTCAGGGGACAAACCATATTTGGTTGAAATACACATCTTATCTAGTCCTCTTACAAATTTATATTCTAGGCAACCAAAATTATTTGCTATCTTCCTGCTTCTGGGCTTTTGCCTGAGTTGGATCTTTTTTCTAAAATGTCATCTCTGACTATTTCTGCATAAGCCTTGTTAGTCTCCTCAGTCAGATATACACATATTTTTTTCTCTGAAATGTTATAGCCCTTTAGGGATACATTTTTCTCATGACGCTCTTCTGGGGCTGAGGCAGACAGAGAGAAGGCCAGGAAAAGCTTTGAGCAGAGCCCTAGGGGCTGCTTAGGTACAGATGTCCGATGACTGATTCACACAAACCAAGAGGCCTGAGACCCAAGAAGAGCTGCGGTTCCATCCAGGTCAGAAAGCAGGAAAAGACCAATGTTGCAGCTCAGGCAAGAGGAATTCCCTCTTTCTTGGCCTTTTTATTCTATTTAGGTCATTGATTGATCAGATGAGACCCACTCGTATTGGGGAAGGCAATATACTCAGTCCCCCAATTCAAACGTCAATCTCGTCTAGAAACACGCTCACAGACACACCCAGAAAGATGTTTGGCCACATGGCCAGGCACCTCATGGCCCAGGCACACTGACACATAAAATGAGTCATCACATCATATGTTAACTAACTTGGATTTAAATCAAAAAAATAATAATAACAAATAAAAAAAATTAATCATCACACACCATTAATTTTAAGACTTACCATTATTTTGCTTAACACAAGGAAAAAAAAATACCTGGCCATTAATCAATGACACGGCGCTGCTTCTGCTTCCTGATTTCAGCTACTGAAATGTGGAATAATGTCTACAAATTGAAAAACTGTGGCACTAAACTAGGTTTAGCTTATAGTAATCTGAAAAAAGTTAAAGAGCTCCTCCTCTCCCTCAACACACACACACACACACACACACACACACACACACACGGCACAGCTGCAGTTAGGTTTTGAAAGTTGCTGGTGAACTGTAATAGCAACTGAAACAGCACCTTCCCTGTAACATGTTCTATATTTACCTAGAAGTTATAATTGTACTAGAGGAAGTTCTATATATCGTTATTTTATCCTGTAGTCTGTAACTATAAATACCGTGACCAAAAAAACCTTCTCTTTAAATCATAAAGTTACTGGAATCTCAGAAGGCACATTAAGAGACCACAGAAGTCTCAGTCCCATTATATGAAATTTACCGGCAGAGCGATGGACAGTCCAAAGAAGGACTGGGATGCACTGCTCCTTCACGAGGTCCATTTCCCAGAAAGCTCAGTTACAGCTCAGAAATAACTGTATGAGAAAAGCGGCAAGAATGAAGAGGCCATTAATCCACTTCCTGTTTTAAATTAATCTGCAGTTACTTTGATTGATGTTTCAGCTTGATCGTCTAAGGGATGCCCAGATAGCTGGTAAAACACTATTTCTAAGTTTGTCTGTGAGGGTGTCTCTGGCAGAGATTAGCATTTGAGTCAGTAGACTGAGGAAAGACTCCCCTCACCAATGCAGGTGAGTATCATCCAATCCACTGAGGGCCTGAGTAGAACAAAAAGGCAGAGGAATGGAGAATTTGCTCTCTCTTCTTGATGAGACATCCACCTTCTCCTGCCCTGGGACACTGGTGCCCTGGGGACTGTGGACTCAGATCAGGACTTAATACCATCCATCTCCCTAACTCTCAGGCCCTTGAACTCGGATCGAATTGCATCACCAGCTTTCTTGGTTCTCCAGCCTACTGACAGCAGATCACGGGACCGGTCTCCATAACTGCATGAGCCAATTCTTACAATAAATCCCTTCATATATTACAAGTACACACATATATGTATATAATACATATACAATTGTATATACTATTGGACCTGTTTTTCTAAAGAACCCTTGCTAACACACTTGGAAATGATCAAATATTCAAGGTAACAAAACAGCAGATGAAAACTGTGGGTGTAACCAGTCCCCGCTCCCTTAGATTACCATTGGATTAATCTTCTGGTCCAACCCCACTTTCCCATCCCCCCCAATTTTTTGGCCATTCTCTGTTGGAGATGGAATGTGGTGTCAGCCAAACTCTCTGCTTGCAGGGATTAGACAAGAGATTTCAATGAGCAAAGAAAAGTTTTAGCTTATATAAGTTACTCTGCCAGGGATGGGGTCGGGAAATAGAAGTATTTAAATGCCAATTTCACATACTTTGCATTATCCTGGATTATTTCACTATAAAAGGTATAGTGGACATTTATTTTTGGCAACCTGGCATCCACCCTCAACACCTGTTACTGAAATTCTCCTCCTCCACACTCTATCCATGTAGTTTGGGTGGGGCTGACTGGCTCTATGTGGGGCATGTGATTCAGGCTTAAATGGAGCTTCACGTTCCCTGTCCTCAATGATACACTCCGCGACGGGCAAGTGACCCAACCAGAGATAAATAAACCTGAGACTTCTGCTGGGTCTGGAGACAGATGGAAAGAAATGGAGACTGCCTCTTTTGGCTCTGGTCTTGAAGATGTTTGCCTGGAGCTGTCAGCAGTCATTCTGCCACCACACGGGACCTAAACGTGATTCACCCACTAAGCGAACGGGGGTGGGAGGACTTGAGGGAGGCAGGGAAAGGAAACAAATCCAGAAGACAGTTTTGAACACCGCAATAAGACCATATTATACCCATAGATAAGAACTTTTTCAGAGTCAAAAAGTGAGCCAATATCCATTTTTTTTTTAACTTCAAGCCTAAATTGGATTTATTCCTAAATAAAAGATTTACAAACTATCACATGATCAACTTCACTAAATGTAGAAAAAGCAAAAGCATTTGACAAAATGTAATAACATCCTTTCACAATAAAACTTCTCAACAAACTCGGAATAGAAGGGAACTTCTTCACCCTGATAAAGCATGTAAAAAAAAAAACAAAACAAAACAACAACCCACAATTAACATACTTAATGACAAAAGACTGGAGGTTTTTCCCCTGAGACAACATAAGGATGCTTCCTCTCGCCGTTTCTATTCAATATTTTATCGGAGGTTCTAGCGAGGGCAATTAGGGTAAAAAATGAAATAAAAGGTATCCAGATTGGAAAAGAAGAAGCAAATCTACCTTCATCTGCAGACATGCTCTTACATATTTCAAAACAAATCAAAGCAAAAACCTAAGGAGTTCAATTAAAATTGGAATAAATAACTTCAGTAACGTTGCAGGATAGAAGGCCATATGCAGATATCAACTGTATTTCTATACATTTGCAATGAACTGAAAGTGAAATTAAGGAAACAGTTCCTTTTACAGTAAGATCGAAAAGAATGATAGTTAGGAATACACTCAATAGAAGAAGTATAAAATTTATACTCAAAAACAATATAACATTACTCAAAGAAATTAAAGACTGGAAGATCATTATTCCAAAACTGTTACCAGCCTGTTGTTTTCTCATATAGTGCAATGTCTTTCTATACTTAATGTATACTTAATTGACAGCAACTGTTTGCAAAATTCACTTTTTTCAGCTCAACTAATGTCAAGCAATATGGATTTTTTCCAATGAGCATAGTTTTCTTGAAAAAATGTACATATATTTGGATCTAAAACAGCATAGCTCATGTTAACTTTATACTATAGTTTCTTCCTTTTTAATTTCACAACAACCACTTTAAAATCAGTTTCTAGACATGTTCTTATACCTTAAAGATCCAAACCAAAAAGTGACTACTTGTGAGTCACACCTATGTCTAAAAAACACTGTAACTTCCCATACTCAGCAGCCTTGTGACATGTAACTCATCCAAACATATCACTAAAAATAACTGCACTCCATTAAAAAGAGACATAAATTCTTTTTTTCTTTTCAAAGATCTTATTTTTAAGTAATCTCTACCCCCAACATGGAGCATGAACTCACGAGCCCGAGATCAAGAGTCACATGCTCTGCTGACTCGGCACTTAAATTCTTAACAATATTTTAAAATTTACATGTAGTGAAATTTCTTTGGTTACCAGTTCTGAGTTTTGATAAATGCATAATCCTCTTGACAACCACCATAACAAATACAGAAAAATTCCATTATCCTCCCCTCAAAATTCCCTTGTGCTCCCCCTCTGTAGTCAAACCCTCTCCCCACACTGTACCCCTGGCCAACCACTGTTGTGTTTTCATTTTAGTTGAAAATATTTTGCAATTTTTTTGAAGACTTCCTCTTTGACCCACGGATTACTCAGAAACATATTGTTTGATTTCCTAATATTTGGGGATTTTTCACATCTTTCTGTCATTGATTTCTAGTTTACTTCTGTTAAAGACAGGAGCATTCATTCTTTCAATTGGGCAGGGTTTCTACGATAGCCCAGAATATGGTCGATCTTAGTGAATGTTCCAGGTGCATTTGAAAAACATACAGTATTCAGCTGGTGTTCGAGGGATCACTCTGTAAATGTCAATTAGGTCCAGTTAGTTGATAGTATTCAGATCTTCTGTTATCTTTGGATGATTTACTGTCTACTTGTTCGATGGAGTACTGACAGGAAGAATGTTGAAGTTTCCAAGGATAATTGTGAATTTCTCCTTTCAGTTCTATCAGTTTTTGCTTCATAGATTTTGACGTTCTGTTTCTAGATATATATACATTTAGGATTCCTATATCTTTTTGATGAATTAACCCTTTTATAATTACACAGTGTCTTCCTTTTCCCTTGAGATTTTCTGTTCTGAAATCTACCTAGTCTAATATTCAGACAGCCAATTCAGCTTTTGATTAGTGTTTGCATGGTACCTTTTCCTATCTTTTTTTTTTTTTTTAATGGTTTAAAAGACTTTAATTTTTTAGAGCAGTTTTAGGTTTAAAACAAAACTGAGAGGAAGATACAGGGATTACCTATATGCCCCTCACTCGTATTTGCATAACCTTTCCCCTTATCAACATCACTCACCAGAATGGCTCATTTTTTTATCATTTATATTGACACATTATAATCATCCAAAGTCCAGTTTATCTCAATGTTCACTCTTCCTGCTGTACACTTTATGGGTTCAGACAAACGTATGATATGTATCCATCATTTTTCATCTCCCACTACAACCCCTGCCCCTGCAGCACCACTCATCTTTTTATTGTCTCCATAGTTTTGTCTTTTCCAGAATGTCACATAATTGTAATCATTCAGTATGTAGCCTTTTCAAATTGGGTTCTTTCACTTAGTAATATGCATTTAAGATTCTTCCATGTCTTTTCATGGCTTGACAACTCACTTCTTTTAAGCACTGAACAAGATTCCCTTGTCTGGATGTACCAGTTTATCCATTCACCTACTGAAAGGCATCCTGTTGCTTCCAAATTTTGCTATTGTGAATAAAGCTGCTATAAAGATCCTTGTGCAGGTTTTTGTGCGGACATGAGGTTTTGACTGCTTTGGGTAAAATTTAGCGACGTCTGAATCATATGGTAGGAGCAGGTTTAGTTTTGTAAGAAACCACCAAACTGTCTTCTAGAGTCGCTGGCTGTACCGTTTTTTTTTTTTTTTTCTTTTTGTACCATTTTGCATTCTAAAGCAATTTATGAGAGCTCCTGCTATTTCATGTCCTTGCTAGCATTTGGTGGTGTCAGTATTCCAGATTTTGGCCACTCTAATAGGTGTGTAGTGGTACCTCATTGGTGCTTTAATTTGCCATTTCCATGATGACATATGACATGAAGCTACTTTTCACAAGCTCGTTTGCCATCCATATCTCTTCTTTGGTAGGGTGTCTGTAAGGTCTTTGGCTCATTTTTATGTTGGTTTTCTTAGTGCTGAGTCTTAAGAGTTTTTGTATATTTTGGATAATAGTCCATTTATCAGATGTCTTTCACAGGTATTTTCTCTCAGTCTGTGATGTTTCTTCTACATTTTTTTTTCAATGTTTATTTATTTTTGAGAGGCAGAGAGATACAGTGTGAGTAGGGAAGGGGCAGAGAGAGAGAGGGAGACACAGAATTCAAAGCAGGCTCCAGGCTCTGAGCTGTCAGCACAGAGCCTGACGTGGGGCTCGAACCCATGAACCGTGAGATCATGACCTGGGCTGAAGTCGGACACCCAACCGACTGAGCCACCCAGGCGCCCCGTGTGATGTTTCTTCTAATTTTCTTGATACTATCTTTCACAGAGCAAAAGTTTTTAATTTTAATGAAGTCTTATTAAATTATTTTTTATTAATTATTTTTTCTTATTATTTCTTTCATGGATTGTATTTTGGGGATTGTATCTAAAAAGGCATAAAAATGCCAAGGTCATCGAGGTTTTCTCCTATGTTATCTTCCAGGAGTTTCACAGTTTTGTGTTCTACATTTAGGTCTATGATCCATTTTGAGTTAATTTTGGTGAAGGCTGTAAGGTCTGTATCTAGATTAACTTTTTCTGCACGTGGATGTCCAGTTGGTCCAGCACAATTTGTTGAAGAGATTAACTCTGCTTCATTATATTGTCTCTCTTTCTTGGTCAAAAATCAGCTGATTGTATTTATGTGGGTCTGCTTCTGGGCTTTTTCCCCCAATGATCTGTCTTTTCTTTTACCAATACCACACATTGTTGATTATATAGCTTTACAGTAAGTCTTTAAGTCAGGTAGCATCAGTCCTTCAACTTTGTTCTTCTCCTTCAAGATAGTGTTGGCTATTCTGGGTCTTTTGCTTCTCCAAATGACTTTTGGAATCAATTTGCTGACATCCATAAAATAACTTCTTGGGACTTTAGACTGGGATTGCATTGAATTTATAGATCAAGTTGGGAAAAACTCACAAGTTGACAATATTGAGTCTTCCTACCCATGAACATGGACTATCTCTTCATTTATTTAGTTTTTCTTAGATTTCATTCACCAGTTTTGTAGTTTTCCTTATAAAGGTGTTATACATATTTTGTTAGGTTTATACCTAAGTATTTCATTTTGGGGGGGGTTAAATGTAAATGGTACTGTGTTTGAAATTTCAAGTTCCACTTGTTTATTGTTGGTATATAGGAAGGCAATGAATGGGCTTTTGCGCATGAACTTTGTATCCTGCAACCTTGCTAACATTTGTTATTAGTTCCACTTTTTTGGTTAGTTGTTTCAGATTGTCTACATAAGTGATGTTACCTGTGAACAAAGACAGTTTTATGTCTTCCTTCCAAATCTGTACGCTTCTAATTTCTTTTTCTTGCCTTACAGGATAAGCAAGGGCTTCCAGTATGATGTTAAAAAGGAGCAGTAAGAGGAGACATCCTTGCTTTATACCTGATTCTAGCGGGAAAGTTTCTAGTTTCTCACAATAAAGTATGATGTTAGCTGTTGGTTTTTGTTTTTGTTTTAGTATTTATTTATTTTGGGGACAGCTCAAGAGGGGGAGGGCTAGAGAGAGAGGGAGACAGAAGATCAATCAGAAGCAGACTCTGCAATGGCAGGCTGACAGCAGTGAGACTGTTATGGGGTTCGAACTCATGAACCCCGCAAGATCATGACCTGAGCCAAGTCGGACACTCAACTGAGTCACCCAGGTGCCCCTTAGCTGTGGATTTTTTAAAAATACTCTTTAAAACTTCTCTTCCATTCCTAGTTTCCTGAGTTTTTATCATGAATGGTGATTTGCTTAATGGCTTTTCTGTCTACTGATATGACCATGCGATTTTTCTTTTTTAGTCCATTGATAGAATGGATTACATTGATGAATTTTCAAATGTTGAACCAGCCTTGCACATTTGGGATAAATTCTAATTGGTCATGGTATACAATTCTTTTTATACACTTTTGGATTCAATTTGCTGATATTTTTTTGAGGATTTTTGCATCTATGTTTGTATATCCTTTCATTTTTAATCTGTATCTTTATATTTAAAGATCTCAAAGGCAGCATATAGTTTGGTCTTGTTGTTCATTCTATCTGACAATCTGTGTCTTTTATCTGTTTAGATCACTTACAGTTAATAGATTATCAATATAGTTGGAACTAGGGACACTGCTTTATTAATTTTCTGTTTCCTGTTTTGTTTTTGGCTACTTTGTTCCTCCCTTTCGTGACCTTTGGATTATATGACTCCGTTTTATCCACATCTTCTGCTGTATCTCTTAGTATTTGTTCATTAGTTGCTCTAGGGCTTAACAAATAGACATCTAACTTTTCAGCCTACTTAGAAATAATATTTTAGGGGAGCCTGGGTGGCGCAGTCGGTTAAGCGTCCGACTTCAGCCAGGTCACGATCTCATGGTCTGTGAGTTCGAGCCCCGCGTGAGGCTCTGGGCTGATGGCTCAGAGCCTGGAGCCTGTTTCCGATTCTGTGTCTCCCTCTCTCTCTGCCCCTCCCCCGTTCATGCTTTGTCTCTCTCTGTCCCCCCAAAAATAAATAAAACGTTGAAAAAAAAATTAAAAAAAAAAAAATAATATTTTACTATTTCAAGTAAAATATGCAAACCTAAAACCAAAGAAGTCCTTTATCCTTCTCCTTTTATATTATAGTTACCATATGTATTACATCTACATATAACAACCATCCCCCCATGAGGTTATAATTTTTGCTTCCAACAGTCATACACATATTAAAGAACTTAAAGAGAAGAAAGAGTCTATTATATTTATCTGGATATTTACCATTTTTGTTGCTTTTTTTTAATCCTGATGTTCTAAGTTTCCTGTGGTATCATTTCCCTTCAGCTTCAAGAACCGTTTTTAACATTTTAATTTTCCTTCATCTAAGGGTGTTTTTATTTTGCCTTAACTCTTAAACTCTGCCTTCTAGCCTCCACATTTGCTGGTAAGAAATCCCAGATACTGAAACTGTTTCCCTATCGTACTGTCTTTCTATTCTTGCTGCTTTTGAGGTTTTTTTGTTTTGTTTTGTTTTTTTGTGTGTTTTAGTTTTCAGCAGTTTCATTATACGTATGGTATATCTTTGAGCTCACACGGCTTGGAGTTTGGTGAGTATCTTGAATTTGTAAATTAGTAGCTTTTGCCTAATTTGATAAGTTTTCAGTTATCATTTTTTCAAGACTGTTTTCTTCACCAATGTCTTACTCTTTACCCTTCTCCCTTCTCCAAAGTCTAAATGTTAGACCTTTTGTTCTTGTCTCCGAGGTCCCTGACTCTATGTGCTTTTTTTTTTTTTGAGGTACAATTGACATTTAACATCAACAACAGGATTTATGTATATATTGCAAAATGATCACCACAATAAGTTTAGTTAACATCTATTACCACATTGAGTTACAAATTTTTTTCTCTTCTAATGAGAACTTTTAAGATTTACTCTCTTAGCAACTTTCAAATATACAACGTAGTATTATTAACCATAGTCACAGTGCTGTACGTTATATCCCCAGGACTTATTTGTAAGTAGAAGTTTGTATCCCTAAGGTTTTATTCATTTATTTCCCTTCATTTTTTTCCTTTGTTCTTTAGACTGGATAATTTCTATTCACTTATGTTCAAGTTCACTGATTCTTTCCTGTGTCATCTATATTTTACTGAGCCCATCTACTGAGTGATTTTTTTTTTAATATTGATATCATACTTTTTTAGTTCTAAAATCTCCATTTAGTCCTTTTTAGTAGTTTCTATTTCTCTGCTAAGAATCTATATCTTTCCATTTGTTTCAAGAGTGTTCATCTTTACCATGGTGGTTGTTAACGTTTTGTCTTCTCTCCCCAGTCGGCTTACTATAATTTACTTTTCAGAGTTCTCAGGCACTTGAGTAGTTTGTTCAGGTTTTAGTCTCAGTGGGAGAGAGACTACAGTGAACTTACTCCATCTTGGCCCAATAACAATACTCTTAAATAGAACTAGTAAGACACCCACTAAATGAAATGTTAACCTCATGCTAGGGTACATCACTCTGCCTATAAACCGATCGTACTTTCTTCAAGAACTTTTGCCAATTAAATATTATGGGAAACCAGAAGTTGACAATCTTATTGTTTAACAGAAAATAAAAACAAGATTAAAAAAACCCCACATTAACACACTGTAAATTTTTAAAAATCCATAACGAAATACTGCTGTTTAGAAATGCAGAAAAACACAAGAAGGGGCTATTTAAATCTCTTATAGAAAATTAAGCCAAAAGTAAAGAAAAAAATGAAGAAAAGGTGCTTCTTCATCAAACATAAGAGGAAAAACTAGTGACCATAATCAAGTGGGAACAGAGAGAAGAAGCAAAAGGGCTGAATTCGTCTCTAACTTCTTTTGACTTTCATTTCCTTTTCTACAGAATTATAGCATGAGTTTAATAGTCTCTTTCAGTTTTCAAAACCTGTAAACCTCTATCTTGATTCAAAGTAACAGGAAACTTAATTCTTTCGCAGCATCTATTTCAAGAGAAATTAATTAGTGTCAAGAAAGATTAAATTTCTTCACAGAATTAACAACCTTTCTGAAGTGGTGAGTCAAGACTTAATTGTTCACCATAAATTAATGGTTGCTGTGTTCATAACTCATATATATTACATGATGGTCATAATATATGTTATAGATATTTTACAGATACATTAATGGTGTGAAAATCTACCATTTCCAAATTGAAGCAAAGCAGTTACTCAGTCCTGACCGCCACAGTCTTGGTGTTTTCCGTGTCCAGCTATGGGTGCTCAGCCATATTCTACCTCATCAAAACCCTTGCCCATAGCTCAGCCTCCCCAGAGGAGCTCCAGACAGGACAGTGGATAACAAGGCTGTGGGTTCTTCTGCCAGGTCAGTCATAAGACTTTTGCTGCAGCTGGGAAGGAGGAAGGAAGAGACATCCCTAATAGTAACAGATAATAACCAAGCACTAGCTAAATTACAGGCTTCTTAATTTACCATTAATTAATTCACAAAGCATTTTTTGAGCAGTTATAATTTGCCAGGCTTGGAGATTACGAGAAAAGATGATCCCAGGCTTCAAAGAGTGACAGCCTACTGGGGAGTAAGGCATGCAGATGGTGAGGAGACTATAATTACAATATATTAAATCAAATTCTCTTTAGAACCTTCTGTTGGAGCCTGCTGTAAGTTACCTCTGTCTGTGCTTTGGGCTATCAAACTGGACATTGGTTATATTTATTTGTTCTGGGCAATGCTTCTCATATGTTCCACCATCACCTTACTCAAGAAAATAGGAAATGTTGTTTGTCCAAGTTCAGACTCATAACATCTAGATGTGTCATCTTGAGCATGTCACTTAATTCCTCTGGGCATTACTTTCCAATTTACAAACAGACAGACGGATGAAACTGAGTATCTAAGGTTTAACACATCATCTTCCTTCTGATTATAATGTCACTCTTAACAAACCCAGCAACCTCTCACTACCCCAGCTCCAAACCTGAGGGTCACTTTCTGCCCCATCCCTCCAGGTCAGTCACTAAGTCTTGTCCAATCACACTCTTCTCCACTCTTGCCTTCACTGTTACACCATGCCCATGTTGAGGCGTATGGTGTAAAATCACGGGAAGGACAAAAGCCAGGCAGACCTGGCTCAAGGTTTATTTGTTGTGTGATTCGAAGTCAATTATTTATCTTACGAGCCTTGGTTTATTCATCTGTGAAATGGAGGATACTGCCTCCCTCCTCCCCTTCCATCATCATTGTGTTCCTGTTATTTCAGTGTTTTCTCCTCCCTTATCATGTTTTAGCCAGCTGAATCTTCCTTATGTACTGTTTTTACCTGTTCTTTCTTCCTATTCAGAAATCCCAAGTGACTCCCCACCAATTCAAAACTCTCAGGCTTGGCTTGGCTTGGTAATCTAATCCTATCCCATGGGGCGTCTGGGTGGCTCACTCAGTTAAGCATCCAACTTTGGCTCAGGTCATGATCTCACAGTTTGTGAGTTTGAGCCCCACATCAGGCTTGGTGCTGACGGCTCAGAGCCTGGAGCCTGCTTCATATTCTGTGTCTCCCTCTTTCTGCCCCTCCCCTGCTCACACTGTGTTTCTCGCTCTCTCTCTCAAAAAAACAAATAAACATTAAGAAAAGCAAAAAGATATTTGTGATGTCAACCTGGATGACCAAAGACTTTAACATTCCAGCCTGTCAGGGATGCCCCAAATTTGCCTTTAAAATTCCAAGACTCCAGAGGATGATAGGTAAGAGCTAAACCCCTACACCTAGGGACCAGCTACATGCAGTGTAGCTCTTCTGAGCTTTGTCAAGCCATAGCCTTGAAGCAACCATGTAAAGGCTTAAGGGACAAAATCATGAATTTAGCCGAATTTAGAAAGGCACTTTTCATAGTTAAGAAGGACAGCCACAAGCCTATTATCTCCTTGAGACCAGGGATCATGTCTTACTCAAAACAGTATCCCTAATATCCACACAGGGTATAGTAAGAGTTGATGCTAGTGTTCCATCCATTCTCAGTGAATGAATGACTGACGGGGAGCTATTAGACTGTGTTAAAAGTAGACTGTTGAAACCTTTCCTCTGGTATTTAAAAATCAAGACAGAGCCATCCTTGTCTTGGACTATACAGGAACAATTCTACCAAAAGGAGTAGATTCTCAAGCAAATGATATTTTGCTTCCTTTGATGTAACACGAATACTGAGAAAGGTCAGCCCTCTCTCTGGCTAACTCTAAGTTACGCACTTTTCCATCTCTTCTGCTACTGTCACACCCTCCACCAGCCAACTTGAAAATGGATCCAGGGAGAGAAATGCCCAAGCATCACAGTATTTTTTGGACCTCCCTGTTGTCTACTCATTTGTTTTCTGTCCAGCAAAGCTCCGATGCCTACTTTCTTACCTGTTCCAAATCTATTCCTAATGGAGTTTAACTGGGCTTTTGCTCAATTCTAAACAATATGAAAGTAACAGTAACAGGAAATGGTAAAGATTGAACACTGAGAGGGGCGCCTGGGTGGCTCAGTCGGTTAAGCGGCTGACTTCGGCTCAGGTCACAATCTCGCGGTCCATGAGTTCGAGCCCCGCATCGGGCTCTGTGCTGACAGCTCAGAGCCTGGAGCCTGTTTCAGATTCTGTGTCTCCCTCTCTCTCTGCCCCTCCCCTGTTCATGCTCTGTCTCTCTCTCTCTCAAAAATAAATAAACATTAAAAAAAAATTAAAAAAAAAAAAAAGATCGAACACTGAGAGTACAGTCTGAGAACAATGGTCCTCAGGCCTCCTGTCCACAGACCACATCAATGACCTGAGACCTGAGACCTGAGACCACTCCTAACATCTCCAACCACATCACACATCAGAATTAATGGAAAGACTGGTGCTGCTTTTGAGGGAGTGCCAATAAGGCAATGGTCTAATATCTCTTATGTTCCTTAACAAATTATTAATTTTTGCTAGAGGCAACATTACAGTGGTACACAGAATTATGTGATCTGTAATCAGCATTCATTCAAAACAATGACTGTCATAGGACTACAGAGTCAATTCCAAGATTCTGATGGCTCATTGGAGTATTTTCCTTTATAGATTATATCACTCCAGCTTCCAAAAGGAGGATTTAAAAAATTCAGGTTAGGGGCACCTAGGTGGCTCAGTTGGTTAAGCGTCTGAATCTTGATAGCCACTCAGGTCATGATCTCACTCACGGTTTGTGGGTTCAAGCACAGGCCTATCAGCACAGAGCCTGCTTGGGATTCTCTCTCCCCTTCTCTCTCTGCCCCTCCCCCGCTCATGCTTATTCTCACTCTCAAAATAAATAAACATAAAAAAAAAGAATTCAGAATACATACACTTTCAGAACCAATGAGGAGACTCAATTTGCATACAGACAAAACCAACAACTGAATTTTTCTGGCATCATTAATCAAAACAGTTGTCCAATTAATCTAACAGTAAGTGAACTATGTACTAGACAGGTTCATATATGTTATCCATTTCATCTTTGTAAAAAACCTAGTATGGCTATTATTCTTGCTGTCATCTTAAAACTGAGGCTCAGGGAGATTAAGTAACTTGCTCAAGGTGTCAGCATTAGTAAGTAGCAGAGCAGAACTTTCAACTCAGGGCTTACAGACTTCAACCATTTTCATTTAAAGCATTTGAACATACTGGCCCATGGCCCTGTCACTGAAATCATGAATAAAGAGTTGAACATTGGATATGGCAAAGAATGTAAACAATGAAGGTGACCCTTAACTCACATCATACACAAAAATTAGTTTGTTTATTTATTTATTATTATGTTTTATTTTATATTTGAGAGACAGAGAGAGAGAGAGAAAGAGCATGAGCAGGGGAGAGGCACAGAGAGGGAGACACAGAATCTGAAGCAGGCTCCAGGCTCCGAGCTGTCAGCACAGAGCCCGATGCAGGGATCGAACTCACGAGCAGTGAGATCATGACCTGAGCTGAAGTCAGACATTTAACCGACTGAGCCACCCAGGCGCCCCACAAAAATTAGTTTAAAATGGACCACCGACCTAAATGTAGGAGCTCAAACTAAAAACTCAGGAAGAAAACAGGAGTAATCTTTATAACTTTGTGTTAAGTTAGACAATAGTTTCCTAAGAATGAAACTAAAAGCACAAGCGATAAAAGAAAAAAAAAATCAATAAATTGGACACCAAAATTAAAAACTTCTGTGCTACAAATGAGACCATCAAAAAAGTAAAAGGTAATCTACAGAACAGGAACAATATTTGCAAATCATATATTAGATAAGGAACCTGTATCCAGAATAAAGAATTATAATTCCATAATGAAAAAAGAGCTCAAACAACAAGTGGGCAAAGGCTGTAAATAGACACTTCTCCAAAGACACACGAATGGTTCATAAGCACATGAAAAGATGACCAATATCATCAGTCATTAGAGAAATACAAATCAAAACCACAAGGAGATAACACTTCACACTCACTGGAATGGATATAAGAAAAAAGACAGATAATAATGAGTGTTGGTGAGAATGTGAAGAAATTCTTTCATTACTGATAAGATTGTAACATGGTGCAGCCAGTTTGGAGAAGTTTGGTTGTGTGGTGTTTTTGTTGTTGTTGTCGTTGTTTAAGTTTACTTAAGTAATCTCTACACCCAACATGGGGCTTGAACTCACAACCCTGAGATCAAGATCTGAGCTGAGATCAAGAGTCGGATGCTTAATTGACCAAGCCACCCAGGTGCCCCAGTTCCCCCTAAACTGTTAAACAAAAAGAGTTACGATACAACCCAATAATTCCCCTCCTAGGTTTATATTCAAGAGAAATGAAAACAGGTCCACACAAAAACCCGACACAAATATTCACAGCACCATTACTCATAATAACCAAAAAAATGGAGCAACTCAAATTTCCAATTGAGAATGGATACACAAAATATGGTATATCCATACAATGGAGTATTATTTGCAATAAAAAGAAATGAAGTACTGATAGATGCTATACATTCATGAACCCCAAAAAACATTATGCCAGGTAAAAGAAGCCAGTCACAAAAGAACACATAAAATGTATGATTCCCTTTATATGAAATGTCTAGAATAGGCAAGTTTACACAGACAGAAGATTAGTGGTTGTCGAGGGTAAGAGTGGGGTGGGGTGGGAGTGAATGCTAACTGGGTTTCGTTTGGGGATAATGCAAATATTTTTAAATTGTGGATTGTGGCGATGACTGCACACTAAAAACTACTAACCAGTATACTTTAAATGGTGAAGTTTATGATGGGTGAATTATTATCTCAATAAAAATGTTAAAACAACAACAAAAAATGCTGATCAGTGGTTACGAGACCATGAGAATCTTGCTCTGGATCACTCACATTCCAGATGTCCTTTTTACACAGCACAAACGTATACGGGCAAGAGTCACCTTCCTAAAGCTGCGTTGGGGGGCAGTAAGCAAAATTATCGCACCTCCCCAGACAACCATCTGGTCAGCATGATGCAAGCTTTTGTTATTTCTGGAATGCAGTACTGCAATGTGTTGTGCCCTAACCTGCTGGCCAGGCCCACGAAGCCTGCAGCTGGATAGAGCTCAGGGCAGCAGCCCTCCCGCTTGCTGCACGGGCAGGAAAGGGACCTAAAATGGCAAAGTAGAAAGCTCACAGCACAGTTCAGAAAATTTCCTTGTGACAAAACATAGGCACAACACTGAGCAAAGTCTTCCTCACTCCTGAACTCCTCCCTTCCTCCTACCCCCAAATGGAGTCTGCTGTTCTAGGTCAACATATTTTAAATATAGGTGCATTATGAATCAGCTAGAATTATATAATGATCAAGCAGGAAGGACCTTTCAAGGTATTATGTAATGGAGCAATGACTCCGGAGCCACTTACTAACTGTGTGACCTTGGGCCAGTTCCTTGACCTTTCTGTGTCTCAGTATCTTCATCTGGAAAATGGATGTGAAGATTAAATGAGTTAATACTCGTAAAATGTTTAGAATAGTGCCTAGAACGTCGCAAAATCTTTTACTATTTTTATAATTATTGACTGGTAAATCTCATCATTTTTATGGAGGAAGACGTTAAGCTCAGAATGGTAAAGTGAGTCTGAAGCTTGCAGCAGCAGAGCTGGTATCAGATTTTAGGTCTCTTTAATGCCTCAACTATGGTTCTACTATTAATTTACAACCGAGCGGGTATAATATTCCTTGACCAACTTTTAGGGCTTGAAAAATATGAATAACAAACATACAATGCCTAGCTCTACATTTCACACACTATAGGGATTTGTGAAATGTTTGATCCATATTTCCTTTTCATTCCAGGTTTAATCCTCTAATGTCTAAAGAGAAGGTGTGACGCTAAATTCCAGAATGTCTGGTGTTCTGATGTTTAAAAAGTGGGATGGCTCAGGGCTGTTAAAGACAATACACGTGAGTTTTCTCTCTCTCTTTTTTCATTTTCCTTTTAAGGAGCACAGGGTACCTGCATATGCCTAGTGTATTAGGAAAAGAAACTGTTTCTATTTCTCTATTTTAGTACTATACTCATGCAAGCAATTTAAATGCTATTCTCTGGGTTTGATGATGTTTCCAACTTTCAGTAAATGATACCTACCGGTTGATTAAAGAGGCAAGAGAAACTCACAAAATAACTACAGTATTTGGCAAAGGACAATAAATGCAAACAAAGTAAGTGTTTAAACACTCTCATCATTTCTCTCTCTTTCATATACTCCTACCGCCCCATGGTGTTTACACCAGCATAAGAGATAGGCAGGGGCCTTTCAAGCTTCTTATCCACCCCTGCAGCCTTGTTGGAGCCTCACACTAAGCTCTGCAGCCTTTCAGGTCTTCTTTCCTTTCCTCACTCGCTCGCCTCTGTCCTGCTTTACGGACTTCATACCGACATTCCCTGTAGCTAAAAAGTTCTTCCTCACAGCCTCCAAATGCACCTCTGCCTTGGCCTTGCCAACTAGCTAGCTTCTATTTATCCTTCAGGTTCTGCTTAAATCTTTTCTTCAGAGAAGCCTCCCCCAGTGACCCAAACTAGCTTCTCTTCTTCCCTTCTCCCCAACTCACACACACTTGGAACACGCTTCTAAGTACTTCCAATAAACGTCCTTCTCCCCCATCAGACTGTAAGCTCAAGAAAGGCAGGGACTGTGTCCGTGTTGTTCAGTGTTGCTTGCCCTGTGCCTAACATAATAGTAGGTAACAACACAGTAGATGGCAAATGAAATTAACAATATCCTCCAAGCATTAAAAGGATCAGCTAACAAACTGATTTCCTAACTTCTCTACTCAGATTTGACAAAAGGCTTCCCATATCAAGCTGTGGGCATGACAAAATTACACAAACAGATATGACCATTTAGAGAAAAATTCACAACGAACAAAAACTGTGGCTGGGATATCTGTTTTAATGTTTATCTATTTTTGAGAGAGATAGAGAGAGACAGAGTGCGAGCGAGGGAGGGGCAAAGAGAGAGGGGGACACAGAATCTGAAGCAGGCTCCAGGCTCTCGGCTGTCAGCACAGAGCCTGACGGGGGCTCGAACTCACGACCGTGAGATCATGACCTGAGCCAAAGTCGGGAGGCTCAACCGACTGACCATCCAGGTGCCCCTGGGATATCTATTTTAAAATTACTGTGTGCAAAACCCTAAGGAAAAACATTACTTTTTAAAAAAAGTTTATTTATTTTGAGAGAGAAAGAGAGAAAGAGCACGGGGGAGGGGCAGAGAGGGAGGAAAGAATCCCAAGCAGGCTCCATGTTGTTAGTGAGAGCCTGATGTGGGGCTTGAACCCACAAACGTGAGATCATGACCTGAGTTGAAAGCAAGAGTCGGACGTTGGGGTGCGTGGGTGGCTCAGTTGGTTGAGCATCCAACTTCAGCTCAGGTCATGATCTCACGTTTGTGGGTTCAAGCCCCATATCGGGCCCTCTGCTGACCGCTTAGAGCCTGGAGCCTGCTTTGGATTCTGTGTCTTCCTCTCTCTCTGCCTCTCTCCTGCCTGTCCTCTGTCTCTCAAAAAACAAAATAAAATGTTAAAAAAAAATAAATAAAAGAGTTGGATGCTTAACCGACTGAGCCACCCAGGCAACCCGAAAACATGTTACTTTTAGGGGCACTTGGTGGCTCAGTCGGTTAAGCGTCTGATTTCAGTTCAGGTCACAATCTCACGGTACGTGAGTTCAAGCCCCACGTCGGGTTCTGTGCTGACAGCTCACAGCCTGGAGCCTGCTTCGGATTCTGTATCTCTCTCTCTCTCTGCCCCTCCCTTGCTTATGCTCTGTTTCTGTCTCTCAAAAATAAACATAAAAAAAAATTTTTATTGTAACTTTTAAAAACAAGTATCAGAAGAAGAAAAAGTAGTAATGTCTTCATCAAAGCTTGTCATTAACAGTCACACTATGTTCTTTTGGGAGACTATCTCACATAGGCGGGTGGAAGAAATGAGAATGCATTTGTTCCTCCTAGGCTATACCATTTTGTTCCAAAGTAAATTTATCTCCTGATGAAAGACAGTGTGCTAAAAAATAATTCTAAGTATATCCAGTGAAAGTACCCGGTGGTGTGATGGGCTTCTATGAACACTATGCCCACAACGAGGTGGCATGTGGGTCAAGGGAACAAGCAGCATGATATAAGGACAGCTGCCTCTGGCAATGGCTCCAGGCTCCCGTTTTTAGGGCTTCCACCCTGGCACCAATCGCAGAATTAACTTCTCTTACTTGGGGCAGAAAAAAGGAGACTCTTTTCCAAGTAGACAGACGGTACAGGCATCACATGATAAAGATTCCAAAAGATCCTTCTAGAGAAATTTTGCTGTATTGAAGAATACATAACAATAGTCAGGGGGAAAAAAAACAACCAGGAAGCAGGTACTATACACACAGACTAAACTTTCTATATAAAGGAGGATGAGAGTAAGAAAAGTGAGGGGAAAAAAAAAAAAGGCAGGGGAGGGGGATGGAAGAAAAGAAGGAAGAGTGTTCAGGATGAAAGAAAAAAGTTAAAAAGCATGTGTGATGGAAAGGGGTGAGAGACCAGGCACTAAATTTTACTCAAGGGGTTAAGATCCATATATCTCAGAACCTGGAGATACCTGAAAGACAAATTACCGGATCAAGCATGCTCCCGTTAGATTAGCAGAGTGTTAATGAGCCTTGGACATTCACCAAAGCCCAGCCACGAGTTACCCACATCTAACTGAACCATTTGACATCAAAGAAAGTCCTCAAAAGCCAAGGCCAGGTCTTCTAAAACACCTTTCTTCACTCAGTCTTTACTAACGAATATCAGGAAAATAAACAACTCACCTCTAACCACAGTCTGCAAAAGGAAGAGATTCTGGGTACAGCCAACAGGTGCACTTTTGGCTGTGCTGTGTAACCTCATCAAAGTCAATATGCCAAATGATCCTCACAGACACATGAGTCCTTAAACTACCCTAGAGCATCACCACACTAAAACATTTAAAAAACTGTCCAGTCCCGGGGTGCCTGGGTGGCTCAGTCGGTTGAGCGGCCAACTTCGGTTCAGGTCATGATCTCACAGTTCATTAGTTGGAGACTGCATCCGGCTGTGTGCTGACAGCTCTTAGCCTAGAGCCTGTTTCGGATTCTGTGTCTCCCTCTCTCTCTCTGCCCCTCCCCTGCTTGAGCTCTCTCTCTCTCTCTCAAAAATAAATAAACATTAATGAAATTTTTTTTAACTGGCCTGTTCTATCAAAGGCTGGGAAAATATATCTCTCCCACTATAAGAGATACTGGGAATACCTCTGGTTTCAACTACACTGCTATTAAAATTAAAAGTGCCCAGCTCTTTTTCCATAATAAAGTTTAATTCCAAAATGGTGCCTAACACAGTTGCTAGCATGCAGAAGGCTTTTACTAAAGACTGGTTGCAAAAACGAAAATATGCTTGTTCTGAATCATATTCACGGTTGGAGAATAGTTACGACCTTACAAGACATGAAGGAAGGTACTTCCACACACTGGAAAGGGGGCAGAGTATATTTTTAAGCCATTCTGCTCAGCAGTGCAACAAAAACAGTTGCTACCGTTTCATTTTGTGGGAATTTCTGGGTCTGTAAAACAAAAAGAACGCTCAAGTGAGACAAGCAAAAACCGTGTACATACTTTGGAGCTTTGAACTATTGAGATGGAATTCTGGTATCTTGGTCCGCACGCAGATGACTCCGAAAGTGACAAAGGGAAAGTGTTTGCACTGGGGACTTTGTTTGAAAAAGGACCTTTCACCTCTGGAATTCCAAGTCACCTCTAGCATTCATAGGAAACCTTCCAACCTCTCTGCTGGGCGGGCGAGACCAGCTCCTTCGCCAGAATTCGACAGGCTCCCAGAAGACCCCCACTGCGGGAGTCAGCGCCTCCTTCCCGCTGACGCCGAGGGCATCGAGCCTTTCCAGTCACCCCAAACCTCTGTATTTTGTAGCTTTCCTTGAAGCGAAAGGGCAGTTATGGGCCTCACCCAGCCCCAGCAGAGGACTGTGTCCTTACAGCATGGGTGACACGGCCCCGTGAGAACGGCTTTGGGCAAGTATCCCCGACCCGTGCCGGCCTCTCCGGTTTCACTAGGGGCCGTGACCCCGACCCCCCGGGAACGCGCGTCCGACGCCGCCCTCCCGCCGCTCAAACAAAGGACCCGGCGCCTGGCGCGCCCCCCACTCACCGCTCAGATAGTTGGTCCACTTGTACAGCACCCCCTCCATGTCGCCCGCGGCCCCTTGGCCCCCGCCGCGCCGGGGCCGTTTCCCTTCGCCCGCCGGCCCCCTCACTGCCCCAGGCCCCAGGAGGCGAGGAGCACCGGCAGCAGGGCCATCGCCCAGAGCTGCCGAGCCGCCGACTCCCGGCGCCCGGGCCCGGTGCGGGGACACCCGGCCAGCCTCACATCCTCGGCCCGGGGGCGGGGTCACTGCGGCGGCCTCGGCACGTGAGGACGCGGCCGGCCAGGGCCCCCGTGCGGTGGAGCGGCGCGCTGTTCACTGGGAGGCGAAGGCACTGGGTGGGCCCGAGTGGTGGCTGCAGCCTCCAAGGGGCCACTGTAGCGAGGGAACCGGTGGCTGGCGGTGCCACAGCGCGCTACCTGAATCCTCGACGCGCCGGGCCCGGGGCCCGCTCGCGCATGTCTAGTGCGCCGCTCGCGCGCACGTTCCCAAGGTCCACTCCGGGGTTTGGCTGCGACGGCGGCGGCGGCGGGGTGACGTAGCGGGAATTGCAGGCAGGGAAATTGAGTCCTGGGAAGTGGGCTTGAGAGTAGGTGATGCGTCAGAGTGGAGAAGGGCGACCTATGAGACGATGCGGGACACAGTCCAGACTGTTAATGGTACCGTAGGTGGGGCCGGACCCACCTCTGGATGTTTGAGGGTCAGTGTGGCCCCTTAGGGTGCCTCCTGTGTTAGAGCCCCCAGGGTCCAAATCTTGTTTCAAGGCTAATTTGATGCCAGAAAATCGAGGCAGCTAGCAATAGAGCGTACGGAGTCGACGGGAATTTCACGATGGAATACAGTGTGGCTAGTAAACATGTTTAAACTCTAAGGCCTAGCTATTGGAAGTGCGGTCCATGGACAGCAGAATTAGCATCACCTAGGAGCTAGTCAAAATTGCAGGAACTCACGGCGAGCCCAGGCCTCCTGAGTTGAAATCTGCATTTTAACAGATACTCTAGAGGATTCCTAAGCGTATTAAAATGTGAGAAAGTACTGTGCCAAGGATGTTTGACCAGGGAAAATGTTAGCGATAGATTAAGTGGAAAGAGCATGTTATGAAAGAAAGTGTACAATCTGATCTAATTTCTTTTAAGCCTATGTCACAGAAGCATGAACCAAAACGTTAAGATGATTATTTGTAGATGGTGGCGCTATAGGCGATCTCTTTTTCTCTTTTTCTTTGGCATAAGATTGCCAGATTTAGCAAAAATGCAGAACAACGGATTCGTTGTTTATCTGAAATTCATGTTTAATTCGGCTCTTTTATTTTAACTGGAAAACCTACTTTCGTGCTTTCCAGTTTCTTCCAAATCGACTGCAATGAACATGTGTTGCTTTTGAAATTAGGCGAAAAATGTAAAGCTAACAATTTTAAGCTAAGATAAGCCAGTGTAACTCGTAACTGTGATTACTGTTTCTTCTATAAAGTGGAGGTCTGCACGTCCGTCTCCTCGATAGAAGCTATTATTTACCTTCTACATTAAAGTCACTAAGAGATAAACCGTTAGCAGCCATAACATTATGCGGTGTTGTAGAATGCATCAGAAGACCGGGTTTGAAGGCGGAGCTCAAATGCTTTGGGGCTGAACAATTTTAAGCAGGACCCTTAACCTCTCCTTGCCCAGATACATTTATCATTTAAATGGGATTAAAGAACCTGCCTTACTGGCAGTGTAGTGAGGTTTACACAACGGGAATGCGCTTTGCGAACCCTACAGAAATATTTAAGCCTTTATCGTTTATACTGTAAGTTAAGTAACAATATACAGGATTGTGGACTCCTAGGGGCGGGGAGTAACCTCTCAGCGTGCGCAAGAGTAAACAGGCCTTTCCGGATACCGCTACCTTTTCACTTAGCCTGGGCGCTCAGCACGCTCAGCCGGGGAGCTTCACAGCTGTAAATCTGCCGGAGGGGTTTCCGGTTAGCTGCGTTCCCCAGAAATCTCCCAAAGTCCAAGGTTGTGGAATTCCTTAGTCCGCCTTTCTCTAGGACCCCTCCCTGTGCTTCGCGGCCTGACCAAGTCCTGGCTCCGCCCAGCTGTAATTATTGCAGCATCATTGGCTTGAGAGGCTCCGGCGGACTGCACTGCTAGCCAATGGGGAGCCATCGTTCCCAAGAGCCAACCTGTGAGAGCCAGTCAGGCCCGGGTTTGGGGTTTAACGCTTTAGAGGCGGGTTCGCATTACGTGGGAAAGTTGTCGTAGTAAGTGTGCCACGTCTGCTGGGAAGCGGTAGTCATGAACTTGCCAAAAGCCGTTGTCTTGAAGCCTTCAAATACTTTCTTAGTTCTATGAGGTCGGGGGCCCTTTCTCTGTTTTTGTAGGAACTTTCCTGCGCCAGCAGCATGAGGCTTTTTTTGTGGAACGCGGTGCTGACGTTGTCGGTCACTTCTTTGAGTGGGGCTCTGATCCCTGAACCAGAAGTGAAGATTGAGGTGCTCCAGAAGCCGTTCATCTGCCATCGCAAGACCAAAGGGGGAGATTTGATGTTGGTCCACTATGAAGGCTACTTAGAAAAGGATGGCTCCTTATTTCACTCCACGTAAGTAATTACACCTCGCAGGTAAAATAGTGAAGAACCCATCGACCTGTGCGAGCTCTCTGGCAGGAAAGGTGGCCTGTATCAGGTTTCACTTCTCTTTTGAAAAATTGAAATCTGTTATTTCCTTCTTTGGGCAAGGAAATTGTTTAAAGACAATCAAGACAAACAATTTGGTTAAAAACAATAAAGACAATAACGGTGCCTTTGAAGTTCCTTGGAACTTGGAAACGTGTGGTAAGGATAAAGGTTAATTTTTACTATAAAAATTAGAACTAGAATCTTTGACATATTGCAGAAGTATCTAGGTGTGTAATTAGGCAATAAGTAGAAAAAAACTGTAAAGGAATTTCATTTCCCAAACTCCATTCCCGAGGGAAAATGACTCAATTCCATTTTGAATTTGGTGTAGGTGAAATTTACTTTAAATTTTTCGCAGGGACTTCATGGGCAGAATACACAATCATTTATTTGCTTGTTGTAGGGTATGCTAATGCTAGCCTATTGATCTGTTTAATTTTTGTTCGTACAAATGACATTTTGGTCAAGGTATAGTACCATGATTTGTTTCATTATTTTATTCTTTCTAGAAATTCAAAGATTTCATTGATGGGTATGGTTATGGCCTTGAAAGATTAATCCAATAACTATAGTGAATGATTTTCAGGTGGTTACACTATCATTATTCTGTTCTATACGAACAAAGAAATTGCACCATGGATGTTTTACAAGGGTAATGATTTCTAATTAGGCATTCATTCTCTTCATTCCATTCCAAGATTATTTATTGAGCATTTCTTTTATGTTAGGCCCTGTGTTTGAGACTAGGGAGATTAAAACTTTTTGGCTTCTCCATCCTTGTCCATTCATTTATTTGTCCATCTAACAAGCCCTTCTTGAGTGATCACACGTCAGGCCTTGAGGATGCAAAGGTGACTTAAGAGTGGGCTCCTGTCCTCCAGCAGTACATCATCTACAGGAAGGAGGACGACAAGTAAATAGCTCATGCTATGTAGTACAGGGTGTTCAAAGTGTTTGCAAAGCGTAATGGAGTCTGGCATTAATGATGCTCTGGGGGGGTGGGGTAAGAGAAAGACTTCCCAGAGATCATAATTGAGATGGGTCTCGAAAGATGGGTGGAGGGTTCCTTCCAGGTGGAGAATGGGGGCAAGGAGGACATTCCAGGTAGAGAAAATGGCATGAACTAAAGTAGTGAAGCTTTGTGGCCCATCCTAGACCTCATTTTCGGATGAACTGCCTTTATTGAGCATTCAGACCTGGCCTGTCAGGTTTTGGAGAAATGAATGGCGTTCTTCTTTGAACTCTGTTAGCCTTTGCAAAAATTTCTGAAACAGTGGCTTGCCATAGAATTCTCAACAGCTCCATCTTCTTAGCAACAAGGCCAGTGCCACAGTAGATGTTAAACAAGATTTAAGGTTTGCATTTAAAATTTTCAACTGCATCTTTATTTTTAGTCTGATCTCTTTTAGACACAGCCTGATGTCTTTCAGGTCTCAGAATGAAAAACCTATTGGCCTTTGGTGGTAGCCATACAACATTATTCAGCAGTTTGCTACTAAAGTTCTAGTACCCATTAAAAAAAAGCAGGGGGGCGCCTGGGTGGCTCAGTCGGTTAAACGTCTGACTTCGGCTCAGGTCACGATCTTGCGGGTTTGTGGGTTTGGGCCCCACGTTGGACTCTGTGCGGACAGCTCAAAGCCTGGAGCCTGCTTCGAATTCTGTGTCTCCCTCTGCTCTCTGCCCCTCCCCCCACTCATACTCTGTCTCTCCCTCTCTCTCTCAAAAGAAATAAACATTAAAAAGATAAATAAATAAAGGTCTGGTACCTGATGAGGGGACGGTTGTCATGCGGCCTCAGTGTAAATGGTCAGGAACTACTTACCCTGAGTTTTATGAAGCAGTACCATCAAGTGATCTGTTGGAAAGCATGTTTGCCATGTCTAGAATAATAGCCTGTGTGGTAAATAGCTTAAATCCTTTAGCTGTGACAAGAAATGTACCAAAACTGTAGTCAGCACTGGGTGGCAGATTGTTTTCTTCCTTCTTTATTCTTTTCCAGCCTTCCCAAGTGTTCTACAGTTGGCAATTTGTTTCTTTAGTCATAGGGGGAAATTAAGAAAAGAGGAAGTAATGGCTTTTACCTAGATTTAGTAATTAACCATGGTGTCCATGAAACCTAGTAGAGTGATTTCTCATTCTCACCTATCCGGTATCCTTGAGAATACTTTCCGTATGTACCAAAAAGGAGTGAACTGGGGCTCAGGTGCTCTTCAGCCCTCAGGCCCCCCAGTAGCTTGGCAGGCTGGGTTTCTTAGGCTGGCCTCTCTCCACATCCTAAGCCAGGATATTTGGATCATTTCCTTCTTCCTCAGTCCTTGAGGGACAACTCCCCCAGGTTTCCCTGCACAGCCCCACAGAAAATGCCTGCAGGCAGCATCTAGGTGGGGTTCGGATTGAAGAGCAGCCATTTCCACCTGTCAGGGCCATCGCGAGACTGTACATCAGCAGGGCTTATAGGCAGACTAGAAGATGCCATGCTCCTGACTCTCCAGTGTCCATGTGGGTGTGGACACACTTGTCTTGGCAGTAACTTCTCCTTAACTTCTCTTTCTTCCCAAATTCACCCATTTTCCATGATTTTCTCCCTCTTCTGCCCGGGATGACGTTCCTGGGACAGCATCGCTGTGGTTAAGACCTTGAAGTTTGGAGTTAGATCAAATACCAGCACATTTAACCTCAGTTTCCTCCTCTGTACAATGGGGAAATGATGGTACTTACCTCATATGATCATTCTCACGGAGTTAAAAGAGGCAAAGAACTTGGGGTAATACCTGGTACACAGTAAATCTCAGATAATTTTTAACTGTTTTTATTTTATTTTATTTTATTTTTTTTTTTTTATATTTTTTTCAACGTTTATTTATTTTTGGGACAGAGAGAGACAGAGCATGAACGGGGGAGGGGCAGAGAGAGAGGGAGACACAGAATCGGAAACAGGCTCCAGGCTCCGAGCCATCAGCCCAGAGCCCGACGCGGGGCTCGAACTCCCGGACCGCGAGATCGTGACCTGGCTGAAGTCGGACGCTTAACCGACTGCGCCACCCAGGCGCCCCTTAACTGTTTTTATTATTATTCCCTCTGCCCTTCTCTACCTGATTCAATTGTATGAAATTTGCATCAAGAAATAGGGGCAGTGGATTAAATCATTACAAAATTAACCTGGTTTTGTGTCTATGTGTATAGCTGTTTTTGTTAATTCCCAAACTGAATCACTTATTGGTAGAATAAAATGCTCCCACATCAATAAAAAAAGAAAGTTACTAAAGAGTTCTAATATGTTTTCTTTCTATTGTAGTCACAAACATAACAATGGTCAGCCCATTTGGTTTACCTTGGGCATCCTGGAGGCTCTCAAAGGTTGGGACCAGGGCTTGAAGGGAATGTGTGTAGGAGAGAAGAGAAAGCTCACCATTCCTCCTGCCCTGGGCTATGGAAAAGAAGGAAAAGGTAATAACAATTTCACATTTTTACTACAGCATTGGGGTTCTTCTCTGGATTAGGAAGCAGAAGTCAGCGTAACTAGGATGTATTTTTCCCCCAGAAGTAGAAGATGTGTATTATTTTTTTTTTTTAAGTATGATTGCATCTTGATTATCATTTGAGATGGCCAAATTAAAGCCATTCTGTCTTAATGGTCAACTGAACTACTGATACAAAGTTCTGGAACCTTTAACTCTATCATTAACAGTTTACCACCATATTAACCAAAAGAATGTTTTTTTAAAAATTATGGCACAATACTTACAAAATAATGGTTCCCATTTTAACCACTTTTAACTGTACGATTCAATGGCATTATGAACATTCACACTGTTGTACAAGCATCACCACTATCCAGTTTCAGAACGTTTTCATCCTCCCCAGCTGAAACTCATCAATTTATCTTAACACCAAAAAGAAAGATTATTCCACATAAGTGTTTCGATGAGTTGAACGTGTGAAATATAGATTATTCAGGTATTAAATGGGGTTTAGATGTGGGCTGCAGGGGGCTCACAACTGAAGTTTTCTTTAACAAAGCTTTTTTGGGGGGGTTGTTTTCATTCTTGTGTTAAAGTTGTTTTGTAACTGTTGTTATAATTCACTTCTAAAACCTGATGGAGTGACATGAAATGAGTGTTATAAAATAGAAGCAAAGAGGCTAGCTGATTCCAGGAGACTTTGTGCTAGTTTGTTCCAGGATGTACACCTGCTGTGTGAGTGGGGACCCACGCAGCTTTCCAAAGGGCTATTTACAAGAGGCCAGATGACGTTTCCTGCACAAGATATATTTCCTTTCTAATTTAACCTAAGGGAATAATCAGGTATCAGGAGAAATATTTGTGGACATGCATGTCCATTGCTACATTGTTTTAAAATGTTTATTTTTGAGAGACAGAGAGCGCGTAGAAGCAGGGGAGGGGCAGAGAGAGAGGGACAGAGGATCTGAAGTTGGTGAAGTTGGCTCTGTGGGGACAGCAGCGAGCCCCATGCAAGGTTCAAACTCACGGGGCAAGTTCATGACCCGAGCCAGAGTCTGAAGCTTGACGGACTGGACTACTCAGGTGCCCCACTACATTGTTTCTAATAGCAAAAATACTGAAATCAACTTCAATGTGTAGTGAGAAGGGTTAACTAAAATATGGCCCAGTTATTAAAAAATGGCATTTCAAGGATTAAAAAAATTATATCCAAATGGGTAAGATATAATGTTATATACAAAAGTGGAAAATAAAGCTATACTATATCCAAGAGTAAGTATTAGAAAAAAGTATATACACACACAGAGTGAATCACAAGGAAATAATTAAGAATGATAACAATGGATGGGTCGGAATTACTTTTATTTCTGGTTCTGTCTCTTCCAAATTCTCTACAATGGGCAGGCATTACATAATGAAGAAAAAAATTTATTAAGTAGTCACCAGAACCAGACAGGGATCCACTCTGATACTGTAGCAATAACAGACTTCACAGTATCCGTAGGTCTAAACTTAACAAGTTACAAAGTGAGAATCCTAACCCCAGTTTCCAGAGAAGAAAGTAAATGCCATATGTGTAACATTACATTCTTTTTTTTTTTTAATGTTTATTTATTTTTGAGAGACAGAGACAGCATGAGCGGGGGAGGGGCAGAGAGAGAGGGAGACGTAGAACATGAAGCAGGCTCTAGGCTCTGAGCTGTCAGCACAGAGCCCGAGGAGGGGCTCGAACTCATGAGCCGTGAGATCATGACCTGAGCCGAAGTCAGATGCTTAACCAACTGAGCCACCCAGGTGCCCTTGTAACATTATATTCTAAAATGGAACTTGCTATATAAATCTTATGCAAAGAATGGAATTTACTAACCAAATTCAATTATTACGATAATCATCTCTTTAGAGAAGAAAATCAGGTATCTAGAAAATGTTTCTCTGATGTTCATCACCTTCCTGCTGTATCTTTATTGCCTCACCTTTAATGTATATGTAGAATTAATCCATTACTCTTACTCCATACTATATTTAACTCGTCCAGACTGAGAGCCATGAAACTAATTCTGCTAATGTGTATTTAACACTAATTTTGTAGTCATTTGGTACCACGTTTGCATGTCTCCTTTGGAAAGACATCAGTTTTATCAACGACCTAGTGCATGCCCCTTCTCTGTCTAGATCTGGAATGGTAAGCTTGGGCACAGAGTGTAAGTTTTGTTCTCTTTAATACTTAACAAATGCTCTTTGACAGAAATATGTGGGATTTGGATGGGGGGGGGGGGACTAAGAAATATTTGTAATGTTTACCCAGACCTTTATGTTAAATACAGTTATAAGGAAACAAATTGAAAAAAAAAAATTGTTCATACTGCCCAGAAAGTATTTTTTTGAAAAGGCCCCTGGGACTTTTAATAGAGCTCTTTTCATGTTTTAAAAGATTTTTATCTCCCTTCTCAGAAATTTGTTTTAATTTCTTCTCTCTCATGAAATTTCTTCAGAATATGTATATAATTATATATATGTTCTATATCAGAGGAGGTGTTTCCCAAGTCTGAAATTGTTGAACCTTTCTGTATTGTTTTTAAAGCTTATAAGAGAATTATGTTTTAGTAATACATTGAGAGCTTACTATTTATGAAGCAGAATGCTAAATATTTTGCATAGCTTTATTTTCCTCCATCTTCCCAACAGATTCTGCATTTTATAAATGCATTCTATAAATGAGGAAATAGGCTTAAAGAGGGGCAAGTTTAAGCTTTAATACCGGCTCGCGGGGACACCAGATCTCTCTTAGTTAGATACTGCCTCCTAGTGGTAGAAATGCTACTAGTCTACGTATATCTAGGTCAGGACTTTTGTGCACCCCCCCCCCAAAGTTAGTTAAATCACTTGTACTATAATTAACTCTGAATTATCTACAGCCCTTTAAGTCATTCTTGACATGTAATATATAATACCTTAATCATAGTTGAAATTTAATACCAGGCCATTAGGCACATCTGTATGTATGTGTGTGTTTGTGTGCACGAAACAGTTTGTAATTGCAAAGCCAAACACAGACTGCTTTTGATCTACCAGTTTGGATTATTCCTTTGCTATTCTATTTGTTTGAGTAACATATAGTTACAAGTAATTTACATCATATGTGATAGCCTTAGGAAGGCTCTTCATTGAATTCAATCAAAAGAATATTTTGTTCAGTGTCATAAGTTTCCTGTCATCAAAACTTTGGGATTGTTTAAGTAAAAGTTAACCTCCGTCTCTCTTCATGTCAGGTAAAATTCCCCCAGAGAGTACACTGATATTCAACATTGATCTCTTGGAGATTCGAAATGGACCAAGATCCCATGAGTCATTCCAAGAAATGGATCTTAATGATGACTGGAAACTCTCTAAAGATGAGGTGATCTTTCCTTCTTCTTACTCCTTTGTTTGCTTGTGTCTTCTCACTTATTAAAAAATATACTTCTAAAGAAAATTTATTTTGGTTTGGATAAAATATTGTTTATAAGTTTTCTTATAATACTGATGCTTTGAATATTGGCTTTTTTAAAATTAGGAAATCATTGTTTTGGAGAGAAATATATTGAGACTCAGCACCATTCATTCTTTTGCTTCCCTCTCCCCCCACCCCTACCCCACCATGTTTAAGGTTTACTGTATCCTTCCCTCTTTCTGAGTTTTTGAAAGGTCCATTTTGCTAAGACAATTCCCATTTTGAAGTTGCTATATAAGAAATGTGGATGTCTGGAGAAATATCTCCTGTTGACAGTTTCTGTTTAAAACTGTCAACTGGCTGTTAAATGCACTTTGTTGTAATTTCCTGGCATTTAGCAGCAAACGGCCCACCTGCTGGGTTCTTTTGTTCTGGGTAGCACCTGGAGAAAGGAGACTCTGGTCTGGATTTTCTAGAGCGGAAGACCTTTCCCAGCCCCCTCTTAGTTCTGGTGTTTGCGTAAGGATAAAGGAAGAAGTCTTCTCCCTGTAATTCACTTAGGCTTTTGCAGCCATTTTTACACAGACCTGTCTTAATCTGGCTGTTGTGAGGAAAGGATTGGAGGTAGAGAGCTACTCAGTTTTTTTTGTCTGCCCATATTCTCCATTGTGGCCTGGCTGGTCAGAAATCAAGTCCCTTTTTATGTTTCAATCAATTTCATTCTAATGGCCAGGAAATGATTAAGTCTTAAATAAGGGAAGTTATTATGAACTCATAGGGTCATGATCTACAGCTACTAAATTTATAACACCTTGTACTATTACCAGTCATAGGACTTTTTTCTATCCAAGGTAAATTTCAGTAACCTTTCATTTAAAAAACCTTAAATATACAGCACATTAAAAAAAAAAAAAATCAATCCAGGAGCGCCTGGGTGGCGCAGTCGGTTAAGCGTCCGACTTCAGCCAGGTCACGATCTCGCGGTACGTGAGTTCGAGCCCCGCGTCAGGCTCTGGGCTGATGGCTCAGAGCCTGGAGCCTGCTTCCGATTCTGTGTCTCCCTCTCTCTCTGCCCCTCCCCCGTTCATGCTCTGTCTCTCTCTGTCCCCAAAATAAATAAAAACGTTGAAAAAAAAAATCAATCCAGGGGCGCCTGGGTGGCTCAGTCGCTTAAGCGTCCGATTTCAGCCCAGGTCACGATCTCACGGTCCGTGAGTTCGAGCCCCACGTCGGGCTCTGGGCCGATGGCTCAGAGCCTGGAGCCTGCTTCCGATTCTGTGTCTCCCTCTCTCTCTGCCCCTCCCCCGTTCATGCTCTGTCTCTCTCTGTCTCAAAAATAAATAAACGTTAAAAAAAAAAAATCAATCCAATTAAAAAAGGTGTTTATTAAAAAGTTTTTCTCCCACCCACATCCTCTTCTACTATGTGATCTGTCCCTTTCTGCATCCAGTTTTATTAGTTTCTAATGTATCTTTCCAGTGTTTCTTTATGCAAATACAAGCAAACATGAATACATATTCCTGTTTCCTCTTTTCTTACACAAAAAATAGCATGATATACATAATATTTGACATCTTGCTTTATTCTCACAGTATATCCTAGGGATATATTCTACATTAATCCATCTGGCCTTATCATCCTTTTTTTTTTTTTAACAACTTCATTAAATCTCCTTAATCTTAAAAATAAATATGTCATATGTTTGTATATTGGCGATACGGGCAGGAAGGAGGACTTGAAATTACTGATCTAACAGAAGGAGTAATAGAGCTCTGATTAAAAATGAAAATACAGGTTAAACTCCATTATGGTCAATCTAGTGGGTAATTGGGAACAGGATTTTGTTTATGTCTTTAAATATCTGAATGAGTGAAAATTTTTAGTGTAAGTACTCATCAGGCTGGATTTTGCTTTAATTTCTGAGATTAGGAGGTCATGAGGCATGGTCAGAGCCAGATCCACAGCATGGACTATTACCAGACACTTAGTTAAATTAAAAATGCCATTAGGAGAGGGGAGGCAAGTGGGAGCAATGGGTGAAATAGGTGAAGGGGATTAAGAGCACACTTATCATGATGAGCACTGAGTAATGTATAGACTTGTTGAATCACTCACTATATTGTACATCTGAAATTAGTATAACACTGTAAATTGTACTGGAATTTAAAAAATTAAAAAATTTTTAAATAAATTTTTTAAATGCCATTCTTTAATATGATTTTAAGAGAGAAGTACCTGGAATTCTTACCCTAGTAAGAGATCTGTATAATTCAATGGAATGAAAGACTACTGTTTTTCAAATGCTTGGCTTTATTTAGACTCAGATTAAGAGCAGGTAGTATCCTTTCACTGGGTGCTTTTCTTTTTCTTTTTTTTTTAAGTTTATTTATTTATTTTGAAAGAGTGTGAGTGGGGGAGGGGCAGAGAGAGAGGGAGAGAAAGAATCCCAAGCGGTCTCCGGTCTCCGAGCTGTCAGTATAGAGCCCCACTCTGGGCTCAATCCCATGACCTGAGCCAAAATAAGACTGGGCCGTGTAACCAAGTGAGCCACCCAGGTGCCCTACTGGATGATATAAACCTTATCTTTGCCTCTGAGCAATATTCTGTGTCTATATTGGAGCAGTATAGCAACAGTTTTTAAGGAGAAAAAAAAATTTCCGTTACTGTCATTGGAAATATATCCAATGATATATTGTAAAGCAGTTGGTTAGTCATTGTTGTATATAATCCAGTAAACTACCAGTCCACTCTGTGATATTAACAGGCTTGGTGTGGGTGTCTTATGAATTAGAATTATTAATGAGACCCATTATTTTGTAGGTTAAAGTGTATTTAAAGAAGGAGTTTGAAAAGCATGGTGCAGTGGTGAATGAAAGTCATCATGATGTTTTGGTGGAGGATATTTTTGATAAAGAAGATGAAGACAAAGATGGATTTATATCTGCCAGAGAATTTACATATAAACATGATGAGTTATAAAGATACATCTGCCCATTTTATATGGCATCCATCCTTAAAGACAGGGCAACCATTTTAAAAGAAGGTCTTATTTTTAAATAATGTGCTGTTCCTGTTCTGGTTTTATATATATATATATTTTTTTTTTTCTGAATATTATTTGAAAAACCCCTTAAGATTCCTAAGTGCCCATTTCTTTCTGGTGAGTTATTGGGAAGAAAAAAATTAATTTGTCTTTGAACAGAAGACTGCTGAACTATTTTCCACTTTCACATATGAAGCCTTATGGTTTACTTGCTTACTTGTAATTTTAAAACATTGCACCCAGAAGCATGCCCAACAAATCGGCACCCTCTATTTCTCCTTCCCTCTATTTTCTCCAAGTTAGATACTGACATTTGAGAAACCTTTTGCAATAGCCCAAGGCTTACTATTTTCATGTTATAATGAAACAGTGGGTCTGTAACTGCCTTTGAGTCTCTGCTTAAGGAAAAGAGGAAACTAGTTGTTGATTTGGGCTTGTAACCAGTTACTGCTCTACTGAGATGTGTAAGGCTGAAGTGAGTAACAAAGTTAATAACTTATAAATATGTATACATTGAAACATTCTGCCCAGGACTTAAGTTTTATAAAGTTTGGTTCCTAGTGACTAATAATCTATAATGAGAAATAGGACAAATTATTTATGTGTCTGGCTCTTTGTAATAACGGGTCAAAACATTGTTGCTGAGGTAGAGAGTTGTATCTAGTCAATGTTTAAGTCTAGCAGATTACCCTTCCTGGTTTATTAATGAATAAAATCTATTACTAATGTATTATACTACAATAACCTTGTATCATGAGAGAAGTTAGTAAGCCAATCGAAAATTTCCTGTTTCTGCTCATCAAAAAATGGCATGGATCCACAGCTGCTACTATTGCATAGAAATCTGTCCTGCGTCAAAAAAATGGATGATTTTATAATTTTACCTGAAATTGGCTTTTATCCTTTTCCTTTAAAAAAGCTCCCAAATCTCCATTTACTAAGAATAGTTCTTTATCATTTACAAAGTGATCTCAAGTGCATCATTGTCTTTGATTTTCATTGCTCTGAGCCCTGTGGGGGGGGGAAAAAAAAACAACTGGTGGATCTTAATGTAACTGTTTTATAGATGAGGACATTATCCTTCAAAGAGATTGATTGTTTTGTCCGAGGTCAACAGCTAACTTGTGCAAACAGATCGCAGTCCCCAAGTTCAGTATGTTTGTTTTGCCCTCTACTAGTGAAAAAGCAAAACTTCCCTTTGAACTCATTGGACCTAATTCTCTCTTCACTTTGCTCTCAAAGCAGTCAGCTCTGTTTTTTTTTTTTTTTTTTTTTTTTATCTTTGGCTCCTTATCCTTTGAAGATGGTGAACTGGCTGTTGTAGGTACTTTTGAATTCTTCCCCTGATCTAGGAAAGGCTCTGGTTTCATTGAATAGTCTTGGGGTTAGCACTGAATTGCCTCAAAAACCCTGTCCTGTGAGAAGATCCAGGCATGTTTCTTAGTCCTTTCATGCTTGTTTACCTCTAGGTTTTTTTATTTTGTTTTGTTTTGTTTTGTTTTAGAGAGTCATGAACAATTATTGCATCATATACAGGCTACTTTTGCCACTTATCTGTTGACATTTTCCTCACCAGAACATAAAGTTCTTGAGAAGAACATATATAACACCTTTTTTTCTGATGAAATCAGCTATATGTCAAAAACTCTTAAATTGTCACTGCTATTTTCCTCAACCCGGAGGAGTTATGAACCGCAATACAGAAAGCCTTATGCTGTGTTCGTCGGGAAGGAGAGAGCTTGTCACGCGGTAGCACCTTGTATAGACGTTATTGGCGATGCTATCTCCGGTAAAGCAGGCAAAGCAAAAAGAATTGTGATTATTTGGGCAGCGTATTTCTTCATATGTGAGTTCACATAAATTCTCATCTAAATCTTTTTTTTTTAATTTCTTTTTCAATGTTTTTATTTATTTTTGAGACAGAGAGAGACAGAGCATGAACGGGGGAGGGGCAGAGAGAGAGGGAGACACAGAATCGGAAAGAGGCTCCAGGCTCCGAGCCATCAGCCCAGAGCCCGACGTGGGGCTCGAACTCACGGACCGCGAGATCGTGACCTGGCTGAAGTCGGATGCTTAACCGACTGCGCCACCCAGGCGCCCCTAAATCTTTAGACACAAACATGAAATGAAAGCATATAAATAGGTTATGGTCGTTTTTAAGCATCTGCCTTTGGTTTAGCTGCACCTCTACCCCCTTTCCATTCGTGGTAATAATCAGACATGAACTGTGACCTCACTTGTAATATAATTTGACTCGTTAATATTGCTAGATATGTCCTACTTAAGTTTATATGACCATGTTGTATTCTTTTCAAAATAAACTTTATTTGGGGAATGATTGGTTTTGTGAAACCTTCTTCAAGTGCCAGTTTCCTTAGCAGCTTTATTGATTTTCTTACCTGTTATTCTAGGTTTTATGTTGAAACTGGATAGGGAAGATGGATCAGTCATGGTAGGAGAGGGGTGTAGTGACGCATGGAACGTGATTATCTGCTCTGTTTATTTTATCTATCTGTTTTTTGACATTAATTTTTTTTTTCTAATTTTTAGAGAGAGTGTGTGAGTGCGGGAGAGGGGCAGAGGGAGAGGGAGAGAATCCCAGGCAGGCTCCCATGTTCATTGGGGAGCCTGACGTGGGGCTCCATCCGTTGCACGATCCTGGGATCATGACCTGAGTCCATATCAAGAGTCAGAGACGCTCGACTGACTGAGCCACCCAGGCGCCCTTGTCTGCTCTGTTTAGAGATATGTGTAAGAAAAACTGTGCTTTGGTTTCAATTGTTTTGAAATAAGCATTAAACATTGAGAATCGCGGGCAACAGCTGCTAGTGAATTCTGGTACCAGAGAAAGTGTGTGTGTTGGGTTTTATTCAGTGTGGTTTGGGTGGTAGTTCTCACTATCGTTTTCGTTTGGGATTTTATTTTGTCACAGGTGGACATTATGATGATTAATGCCTAGTGAGTGAGTGAGCACTGTAAAATGTAATTAAATGAAATGCTGGGTTGTCATAAAAATAACAAGAAACAATGATTTCTGATTCAGAAAGGGAATCAGCCATTTGAATCTTTGCTTGTGGAAATGAATTTGTACCCCTTCCTGATATATAGGAAATTCTTTACATCTACAGCGCTGTTAGATATGAGCATGCTGTCTGTCCCTACTGAATTGAGCGTATGGATGATTTCTCAGCGTTGTTTGGAAACTGCAAGAGGAGAAAAAGGGACTTGGTGGAATGTTATGGAAAAAAATACATCTCTCACCATTTTATTAAAAAAGGGACTTCTCATCGTAATAATAACCCTGGGAAAAAAATAACAAGCAACTTACTTTCCAGAGTTGCAGAGCACTTGGTCATAAGGGTGTTTTGATTTATTTTCTTTTTGTTTCTTACCCACTTCTGTTTGAAATGAAACCTAAAATGTCAAGCGTGATTATACATTCCTATGCCCATTTGGACACATGAAAATTATAGTACTTTTCTCTCTTAATATCTGTAGCATTCTATTTAGGAAGATTTGCATATTCTCTTCAGTACGATGAAATCCATACATTCTTACATAAGGGTTTGGAGTCTATTTGAAGGGTAAATTCTTTTCTCTGTTTAAAACATTGCTTTGCCTTTGCTTTCAGCCTTGCCTCTGCTGCCTTCAGCTCCTTGCTCCAGGCTGACAGAAGACAAAGACCTTATAAACACTGGTTTCCTAGTGCCATCCTCAAATACAATGAGAGGCTTGCTTTGCTTCCTAAATGTTGCAGAAATGTAGCAGTGACTCAAAATTAGCATACACCAGAGATGCATGGTATATGTGTGAAATATGCAGATTTCTGACCCCTTTCCCCAGCAATGCTGATTCATTCTTGGGTTGGGCCCATGGTTCTGCATTTTAGCCCACTTGCTAGATGATGATACTGATGCAGGTGGTCTAAGATTCTTAATTTGAGAGATGATTCACATCACCAATTCCCTGCCCTTGAATATACGATCTTCTATATTTTTCTTTGAATATTCTTTCTTGTTTTCTGTAAAGCATTGGTCATTGGGGAAACTAATTGTGCCTAAAACTGAATGTACAGTCAAAAGGGTAAGTTGTCTGGAGATACTATTTTCCCCAGGGTTAGGAATTTTTTAGGACTCTAACTTCTCACAGCAAAAAGTTAGATCATCAGTAAGTATGTTTTTGTGAACATCTTCCCTACCAGAAGAGAGAAAAGAGACCCAAACTTTCCCAAAATTATTGTTCTTTATTATTTTTTCAGAATTATCTATAGCCCACATGTTTAGAAGAATATACAGTCAAGAGATTGCCTTTAAAAAATAAATATATGTATGTGTTGTATATAGTGTATAAACTATGTGCCATGTATAATATATACATATATTATGAATAGATTATATACATATATATGAATATGTATATATATATAGTTTCGTATCAAAGATAGTCATTGAAATGTTCTCTCTAGTACATGATTTCCCTTCTCTGAAAACTTGTCTATACCGTGCAGTTAAATTTCCTTTTGGTTGATTTGGAATCTGTCTTTCTGTACTTTGCCTATATTTCTATGTTTCACTTATAATTTAGGTAAAATTTCCTAGTAGTTCTCCATGTAAAACCAACAATAATCTTTTTTTCATTCCTTCAGCTTTGGTTTCCCCAAGGGATTAAGTGGCTCATTTTGATATACATAGGTTATTGTTAAGGAAAAGAAAAGCATACAAACAGTTGGGAGATTCTGGAGTTCTGAAAACACCTAGCACACTAATCAAGGATTCTTTTGTTTACCATTTCTTTGTGTTCCTGTACTGCTAATAAAGCCTCTGGCATAAAATGGATGACTGTAGTGAGTATGAGTCAGCCAATAATTTACAAAGCCAATCTAAGTGCCTAGGACCTAGACTAACATTAATTTTATTTTATGATCTAAAAACAAATTGCATGAGATGTTTGCTGAGGTTTTTTACTCTAAAAATCTAGAGTAAAGTGAATGCTGTCCCCTTGGTCTTCAGTAACAGCTAAATTATATCTCACTTGGGGATTTCTGGGAATTTACAAGTCATTTCTTTAATTTAAAATTCCACACTGCTGTAGGGATAGAGGTAATTTCTTTTCTGGTGAACAGTTGCAGTGAAAACATTTCACACACAATGTGAATTGAGGTATTGGGGGACAGTTCTCGTTATTATAAAGAATGAAGTAAAGGTAGGGAGACTCTTTGGGCTTTAATTACAGTTTCTCAGAACATTTTCTCATTCATTGGCCTTGCTCTGCTAGAATGTATTTTATGTTAATATAACTGATAATAATTTTACCTCCGGGCAGGAGACTAGGATATTATAACATTCAACCACATACAGGTGTTTGTTTGTTTGTTTCTTTTCCCATTATAATCGTATCTTGTATTGTTGTGTAGCTATTTTGTGCAGAAAACATTTTGAAACAGTCTAAATTTGTTTATTTTATATATTTTTTAAAGTTTATGTATTTATTTTGAGAGAGAGAGAGCAGGGGAGGGGAAGAGAGAGAGAATTCTAAGCAGACTCTGTACTGTCAGCACAGAGTCCAATGCGGGGCTCAAACTCACAAACCATGAGATCAAGACCTGAACTGAAATCTGGAGTCAGTTGCTTTACCAACTGAGCTACCTAGGCACTCCTAGATTTTTTTTTTTTAAAGTAGCTCTTAAGTTAGAAGCTAAATTAAATTAAATTGAATGGGTAAGGTACTTGTGTAGAATAACCAAGAAGAGGACTGATATTCATACAGGAGATTTGCCTTAAAGTAAGAAACATTTTTAAGAAAATTAAGCAGCCTACTAAAGTTAATTGATTCTTGCTCACATTAAGACTGAACGGGGGGCGCCTGGGTGGCGCAGTCGGTTAAGCGTCCGACTTCAGCCAGGTCACGATCTCGCAGTCCGTGAGTTCGAGCCCCGCGTCAGGCTCTGGGCTGATGGCTCGGAGCCTGGAGCCTGTTTCCGATTCTGTGTCTCCCTCTCTCTCTGCCCCTCCCCCGTTCATGCTCTGTCTCTCTCTGTCCCAAAAATAAATAAACGTTGAAAAAAAAAAATTAAAAAAAAAAAGACTGAACGGTAAACCAACTCTGCTCCTTGGATTCTTTTTTCCTAACATTTTCCTACTATGGCAATAATTCTTCAAAACTATTCACTCTTTATCATTGACCTATATTTCCTCTGAGCTGGGCAATGTTCAATGGTTGTTTTTGGTTGTTTTTTTTTTTTTTTTTTCTTCTTGAGGTAGGGTATTTTTAAAAAATAAAACCATGTAATACAATGATTTTTTTTTTTTTTACAATTCAATAAATTGTAGCATACGGAGTTGTGCAGCCATCACCACAATCCATTTTAGAATGTTTTTCTTATCCAAAAGAAACTCCCACACCCAAGTAGTCAATCCCCCCTTTTCCCCAACTCCCTAAGCAACCACCAATCTGCTTTATTTGCCTGTCCTAGAAATTCACTGATCAGTCTTAAAGCTCAATCCTTTCTTTATATTCACAGTCGAGAAAGATTGACTATCTGAGAAATTCATAGGACAGTAAAACAATTCCTGCTCAATTTTCGTTTCAAAAAAATATGATAAGATGCTTTTTGAAAATCAAAATGAACCAGACACAGATTCCGACTCCAAGGAATAAATCACTCTTTGTACACAAAAAGTTAAATCCTTTGCGCGTTTAAGAGCTGGTATAAGGGATGTAATAGTGGAAACCTAGGGCCTGGATTTCGACTGAAAAGTAGAAAGTCAATGGAAAGGAGAGTGAAGAATAATTAGGAATTTAAACACCCAAGTCTCTCCATATGTTAGATTATTTCCAATTATCTGAAAGCCAGGTAATTAGTCCAATAGGAAACAAAATGATACCAATCTTCTGCTCTTTCATGAAAGTTAGATGCATGTCCAAAACAACATACTCTTCCTCTGGAGTCAGAAATTTTATACATTCTCTCAATAGGTAGGATGATTGCTGAATCACTGATAGCATGAAATAAGTCTTCCTTTAACTGAACCCAAAATTCCTACAGCAATTTAAATTTTTTTTTCAATGTTTATTTATTTTTGGGACAGAGAGAGACAGAGCATGAACGGGGGAGGGGCACAGAGAGAGGGAGACACAGAATCGGAAACAGGCTCCAGGCTCTGAGCCATCAGCCCAGAGCCCGACGCGGGGCTCGAACTCACGGACCGCGAGATCGTGACCTGGCTGAAGTCGGACGCCCAACCGACTGCGCCACCCAGGCGCCCCCCTACAGCAATTTAGACAAGACTTTGTTTAGTTCTCGGGAAGATTGGAAAATAATAACTTTTTTTTTTAAGTTTATTTATTTATTTTGAGAAAGAGAGGGAGGGGGCGCACTAAAGCAGGGGAGGGGCAGAGGGAGACAGAATCCCAAGCAGGCTCCGTGCTGTCAGCGCGAGTCCAGTTTGGAGCCGGACCCCACAAACCGCAAGATCGTGACCTGAGCCGAAACCAAGAGTCGGTCGCTTAGCCAACTGAACCACCCAGGCGCCCCACTAATAATAGTTTCTGTTGAAAGTCCTGTATTATCTCGAGGGAGCAGTGGTGTTAACATTGCCGATCTAAGAGGCTCAACGTCTACAATTCTGGATAAGCTTTCATCCATTAAAAGGTGGCCTCAGGTATCACCAGGATATTAAAAACAAGTCCTGTTTTAAAACTGTGGGTAGCATGGGGTGGACCTTTTCCACACACGCAAACTAGGAAAACATCAGGGGGACAGGATTAGGTTGAAGCTCCCAGTCTGGTCATAGAATCTTTTAGTCTGTTCTTTGATGATGACAAGACAAGGTCTTAGCGATTCTCCTTTAAATCATCTGTACAGTGGCTAAACCCATGAATGACTCCTAAAGGCACAGAGCGTGTGAAGCATACATAATTTGTTTTTAAAACCAGATCCAGAACATTTAGGAGCTGTTACTTCAAATTAAATAGAAGACGTTCACTGAAATGACACACTTGAGTAATTGAATTTATAAGCCCATCACCTAGTTACAATAAATACAATTTTATACCTTTTGCCAAAAGATAATTTATGGCCGTCCAAATTACATATTCAAAGGGCTCGATGGATCATTTAAATTCTCAAGATAATTTAAAAATAGATTTCAGTACTTAAAATCTCTCAGTGTTGCTTATACTCGATATGGGCAGTAATTCTGTAAATTGATTTAAGGGCATGCTAAAGGTTTGTTTCTATGGTAACCAAATTCAGAAAACTAACCTCCTAAACATGGTTGTCATAGAATTAAGACAGGTGGCTGACTAATCTTCACTAGCTTTCTTTCTCATTTTCTGATGGCTTTGCTCTCAGCACCTCTTTTGATTCTCATAAGATTGCATACAAAGCAATTACACGGGCTTTCTTACCCTTATGTGAGTGTCTCGTTCACGTAATACTGTCTGTTGTTCATCCCCATGAGATCTGCCCAGTGACAGAT
This sequence comes from Prionailurus viverrinus, assembly GCF_022837055.1. Taxonomy (NCBI): domain Eukaryota; kingdom Metazoa; phylum Chordata; class Mammalia; order Carnivora; family Felidae; genus Prionailurus; species Prionailurus viverrinus. The sequence continues at coordinate 121,856,788 of NC_062562.1, read as the reverse complement.
CTTTTTCTTCCTGCTACAATTATACACCAGAAGAAGCACTAAGTGGAAAACACCTCTGTAAGTAATGTGTTAAAGGCATTTCTCAATTACACACGTACTTCAGCTCCTCGAAATCATTGTACGGGGTTCTTCAGACAGTAACACTGCTTAGAAGAAAAGGCAACATTGTCATCGATAATATTTTTAGATGGTCTGTGTTCGGGTAACCCTCATTTATGATCATCTTTCACACTTGTTTACGTTTCCCAATATGCTAGATCCACATATTTATCTGTGCCTAATTCTTATGTTACCCTGACGGGAACGTGGAATATATGCATATATTACCTTTCTACTTGATTTCTACTTAATTTCCTTGCCTGCCTCTGACTTCCTGAGAGGAGGGGCTACGATGCCTTTTACATCTTTGTAGCAGAAGTACAATTCCTGCTACAAGCGTTCCATAAATGTTTCTTGTTAAATTAGACGTGTTGAAGAACTTCTAGAAGTATAAATAAACTATGCATTTATAGTTTATTAAATAATGGGCCTAGCTGATTCTGTATCAGTCCATGTGGTTCCTCAGAGGTATGAAGATTAGTGGAAGATTAGCCTTCCACATCTTCCTAGGAAGGTAAATGTGCTATGGCACTTGCTATCCTGTTGTAAGCAACTAGAAAACTGGGCAAAATAGATGAGACAACGTGGGTCAGACATTGGTCAGCAGGCAGAGCGGGATTGTGATTCTCAAGAGAAAGGAAACAAATGAGAAGAGACCTACAATCGCCTTAGCCTTCTGCGTGGAGGCAATTCCTGAACCAGACATGGCAAAGACAAGGGGAAACAAACAGAGCCCAGTTGTTTTGAGCGGGTGAGGAAAGAGTGATCAGAGTTCAGGAAGGTCAAAGCAGTTGGAATATGTGGGGCAGAGTTCTGCAGAAAACTAAATGGAAAAGAAATTTAGAAGTTTGCATTTTAGTCATCGACTGAATACCAGTTTAGGCATGCAAATGATGAATCTCCACAAGGCTGCGGAAGAAACAACTACTGGGAGCTGTGCACCAAAAACTTTGCAGAGCTCACACAAAACTGGGAATTGTTCACGTTTCTACCAGCCAGGATCACCTTATCGATTGCATGGAACATTTATTAGAGACCCTATGTGAGTCATACCTTAGTAGAAGGGCTAAAGTAGCCATAGAGTTAAAGCTACCCCAAGGGCGCCTGGGTGGCTCAGTCGGTTGAGCGTCCGACTTTGGCTCAGGTCGTGATCTCGCGGTCCGTGAGTTCGAGCCCCACGTCGGGCTCTGTGCTGACAGCTCAGAGCCTGCAGCCTGCTTCAGATTCTGTCTCTCTCTCTCTCTCTCTCTCTTTCTCTTTCTCTGCCCCTCCCTCTACCCCACTCTCTTTCTCTCTTTCTCTTGCTCTCTCCCAAAAATAAACATTAAAAAAATTGAAAAAAAAAAAAGTAAAACACACAGTATGATTAGGAAACCAATAATGGATTTAAAATGGAATACTAAAAAGAATCTCAGTTCTTCAACGTTTATTTATTTTGGGGACAGAGAGAGACAGAGCATGAACGGGGGAGGGGCAGAGAGAGAGGGAGACACAGAATCGGAAACAGGCTCCAGGCTCTGAGCCATCAGCTCAGAGCCTGACGCGGGGCTCGAACTCACGGACCGCGAGATCGTGACCTGGCTGAAGTCGGACGCTTAACCGACTGTGCCACCCAGGCGCCCCAAATCTCAGTTCTTCAAAAGAAGGCAAGTAAAAAGCACCTGGCTGGCTCAGTTGAGTGACTGACTCCTTGTTTCAGCCCATGAGCTCATGGTTTCATGAGTTTGAGCCCTGCATTGGGCTCCGTGCTGGCAGCATGGAACTTGCTTGGGATTCTCTCTCTCTCCCTCCCTCTCTGCCCCTCCCCCACTCACACTGTCTCTGTCTCTCTCAGATAAATAAATAAACTTAAACAAACAAACAAAAAACAGATGGGACAAATGGAAGTATCAAGATGTTACATTTGTAACTCACCATACTGATAATTACATTAAATATAGATGGTCTGAATCAGAGTTTCTCAACCTCAGTACTATTGACATTTAGGGCCAGATAATTCTTAGTTTTGGGAGATCGTGCTCTGCATCCTAGGGTGTTTAATAGCACCCTTGACCTCCATGCACTAGATACCAGCAGAGACCTCCTCCACCTCTGCCATTTTGACAACCAAAAATATCTCCAGACTTTGCCAAATGTTAACAGCCGCTGATGGAAACGCTCCAATTCAAAGGCAGAGGGTGTCTGAATGAAAAACAAGATCCAACTATGTTACGTCTTTGAAAAAAAACAAAACCCCAAACACCTACTCTAATCTAAAGACAGAAATAGGTTAACAGTAAAAGGACAGTTTCCTTGGTTGGCCTAAATGTGCAATAAGGTCCCTTTGTGCTCCAAGAGTATATGACCACTGCTCTGTCCTGCAGTGCTTCCGCGGATTCCCTCAGCCTTCTCCTACACTCCATTCACTCTTGGGGCAAACCACAAGCATAGGAATAACATTCAAAAGACATGAGAAAAAAATCTCCCTCCCTTCCCCGCGTTCTGCCACTCAGTTCTCTTTCCTGATGGCACCTACTATTACAGTTTATGATTCCTTCCAAAGATATTCCATGCATTTACAAATATGAGTACAAGCATATTTCTTTCCCACAGATAATAACACGTGATATTCTGCACATGGTCCTGACCCCCCCCCCCCCACCTCCCTTGGTATAGGTTGCAAGTCTTTCATATCAGTACATAGAGATAGACCTTCCCCATTAAAAAAAGAAAAAAATTATATGTGGGGGGGGGAATGTGCAAGCAGGGGAGAAGGGCAGAAGGAAGGAGAGAGAGAGAGAGAGAGAGAGAGAGAGAGAGAGAGAGAGAGAGAGAATCTCAAGCAGGCTCCATGCTAGGCGTGGAGCCCTATTCGGGGGCTGGATCTCATGACCCTGGGATCATAACCTGAGCCGAAATCAAGAGTCTGTTGCTCGACTGACTGAGTCACCCAGGTGTCCCAGATCCTCCCCATTTAAAAAATTTTTATGGCTGGTTTGCATTCCATTGTACTGATGTGCTGTAATATATTTAACAGTCCTTTATTGATGGACATTTGCTTCCAGTCTTTGCTAGCACAAATAATGTAGCAATGGGTAACCTTGTACTCATATCATTTCACACCTGTATCAGTGTATCTATAGGATAAATTACAGAAGTGGAATCCTTAAAGACTGTATATACATATTTGTTATTTGAGAAGATATTGCAAAATTGTCCCCCGTTGAGGTTATAAAACTTTATTTTTGCGAATCTGATGGATGGAAAATTCTGCCTTGTGTATTTGATTTGCAGTTAAGTGAACTTGAATTATCTTTTCATGTGCTGAGTGTGCGTTTGTTTTCTTCTCGTGAATTCTCTCTTCGTAGCCTTTGAGTTGTGCTTTTCTTGTCAATTTATAAAAGGTAGCGTCTCTATTCTGGTAACAGACGATGGTCAGGTCCTGACCATCAACACACCTGTCACCTGTCTGTGGCTCTATTAACCCTGGGATGGAATCTGGGCTTTACTACTACTGCCTTGTGACCTTGGGCGAGTTCCTTAACCTCTTTGGGTTTCCATGTCCAAGGACCCAGGGTAGGGTCTCGTTTATCAACATGACGCGGGACGGCACCTTTAAAACCGGGGAGTCGGCTAGGACATGTTTGTCAACAAAGTACAGGGCACGTTTTTCCGCGGGGAAATTTTGCTTAGGCGCCGAGGCCCGCACGTAGCAACCCAACCGCCGAGTCCGGGAGTGCGCTGCGAGGGAGGCGGGGGGGGGGGGGGGGGGGGGGGGGCGGCTGGCTCCGTAAAGCCTGAGTTCCCCCTTTCGAGAGAGCCTCAACCCCGGACGTGACCGAGAAATAAAAATCTAGCAAAGAAGGAGCCACTTTCTGCGGCGACAGTCGCCCTCCCGGCCGCTCCTCTGCTCCCAGGCGCCCTCCCCTATCGGGCCGAGCGCGGCGCTGCAGTCCCGGCGGCCCAGACGCAGCGGGTGCGGCGCGGCCCCGGGGCCCGGGTGGGGGAGGCGGGGGTGGGCCCCGCGGTCACGTGAGCCGGGCCAGCTGTTAGCGGGGGGCGGCGGGCCCAGGCGCCGGGAGTCTGGGGAGGGGGAAGCGCCCGACGGCCGCCTCCGCCACTGCAGCTGCAGCCCCCGATGTCGCCGCAGTAATCGCGGCCGCGGCAGCACGCGTACCCTCGGCGGCCGCAGCATCCGCGCCGCAGAGCAGAGCCCGGAGCCCGCCGCCCCGCAGGTAAGCCGCGGCGGGCACGGTTGCGAGCTCAGGGCGTCCGCAGCCCCTTCTCCCCGAGCGTTTCGGCCGCGTCCGCCATCGCCGTCCCCTGTGCCTCGTCGCCAGCCCCGGCCCCTCCGAACCTGCGGGAAGCGCTACTCCGGGCGGCATTCCGGCGGGTGGTGGCAAGGGCCGGCTGGAGGCTCGGGGGTGGCGGACGGAATCAGGGGAGAGATGGCCTCTGCCCGGGTGGTGGATGACTCGGGCTAGTAGGTTGAGGGGGCGCCGGAGAGGGACGCCCCACCCCGGGGCGCGGGCAGTGCCGCTTAGTTTGAGTCCGTCCCCCCGCTCTACGCCCCAACCCCATCCTTTGCCCCGACCTCCGGGCGCTTTTCCTGTTCCATTTCCTGAGAGCCAAGTTGCTGCCCCGCTGGGGTCTGTGCCCGCACCCCCCCCCTACACCCCTGCCACCCCTCGGGCTGCTCCCGGGGTTCGCAGCTCGCTCGGTGGTGGAGCGGGCCTGGCACCTTCCCGGGAGGTAAGGCACCTGCTACCCGGGTAGCGCGAACATGGCTGCCTGGTGGGGCCCGCTGTCCTTGACCTGGCTCTGTGCCCACGTCTACCCGGTTTGTGATCACGAATCAGGTCCAGGGCACTGCCCCCCCCTCCCCCCCCCCCCCCCCCCCCCCCCATTTAGGGCAAACGCGCAGGCTGTTGCTGTCTGTGCGGGCTGCAGGACTTGCCACAACTCCCCTCCCCCTCCCCAAGCCACCTCGGGGAGGTTCTTGGGGGTGGGGGGTGTCAGGGTAGGTACGCCGAGGCGCCGGGACACTTATTGGTAGAAGGCATCCTTGTATTTCTGCTACGGTTATACACTTCAGCCCTCGCTTCGCTTGTCCGTCCTGGAGCCGTTTACTTGGCGACATCACTGGTGAGGTCTGAGACGAGGGTGGTTTGCAGAGCAGGAGGGACGCTTGAACTTTAGAGAATTGATGAGAACTCGGATTGAGGGGTTTAAAATGTCCATCAAACCCAAGTGCATCTAGGGAAGCTGTCATTTGCTGTGACTCAAAACCGACTTGGTAAGGGTTCTTTCTGGATTTGCTGTTTAATTCTGACTTGCAGTTGTCTTGAATTACACTTGTGTCCAGCCTCCCGGTGGCCTCCTGTGTTCCCCGCCTGACCAGAAGATGTCATGGGTTGGAGAAGAGACCTATGTTAATTTAAAATGGCAGCATGAAAAATCAGGCCAGGCAGCAGCAGTACAGACAGACCACAGCTAACATCAGCTACCCCTGACTGATGCCTTGGTGGGGAAATCTGCAGCAGGAAAGGCTCTCCGGGGTGTCGCTGTGGCTGATCCTAAGGGGTAGGGACTGATTCTTGCAGCAGGCTAAATTTTAGCGGGCGGCGGGGTCCTGGGGAGGTGAAGTGGCAAGTTTAGGGAGCTGTAAGTATCTTCTCTAACGTACCAAATGTGGTGCAAAGACCCAATTAAAACTCCGTGATTTTGATCTGATTTTCTCCAGGCTCCACTAAGGACAATTTATGTGGCTGCTTATGTCTGTTCGATGCATAACTTCTGTGTGTTTTGTACCTACAAGTGGCTCTTAAACGAGATGAGTGTCTAGTGTAAACATCACCCAGGAACAGTACATAACAAATGCCAGGTTCTTCAGAGCAAATTTCATTGGAAGAACTGATACAGCTCCATGAGCGAGCACCCAGGCACCAGAGAATGATACATTCTTGAAAGGTGACTCATTTTAAGATTTTTTTTTTTTTTTTTTTTTTTTTAAACAGCGTTTCTTTCCGGTTTCACTGCTGTGCCGTCAGCCATCTTCTCATTTAGGAAGGAGGGGATGCCTGAGGAGGCAAGTGTTTTCAGGGGTAACGGAATAGATGAAGATTAGTGCTCAGGTCAGGAATGGCGAGCTGGAAGCCACCTAAGAGAGCACTCTTCTGGCACCCCCCCCCCCCTTTTTTACAGCCTGGGAGGCTGATTCCAGCAGGGTGATTGGGCTGTGCCCAAGGTCAGATGGCTGGTTGGCAACTGGCAGTGAGGATCGAACTCCAGGTCTCATAACTGCCCAGGTCATATTTAAGCACCAAAAACATAAGTTAGGCATATTCTTTAAGGGGAGAGATGCGTTCTCGGATGAAAAACATGAGTGGCTTTGTTTGTGGAGAACGATTAGGTGAATTTCTTTTTAAAAGAAACCAAAGTGGGATATGTGATAGCTTTTGAATATGTCTCATTTTAAGTAAAAGGTAAATAACGAGCCTGTTTTAAAAGAATGTTGAAACGGCACTGGGTACAGAGGGTTTTCTAGAATCTGAATTTGAATTCTCTTGGTCATATACCAGTCGCCACATTGGGAAGTGTGCATGGGTAAGTATTTGCGCAGAGGTGGTGAGGATATGAAAAATACTTCTGGGCATTCCGTAACGTTAACCCAAAGATCTGCAGAAGGACAGGGTGCGTGTGTTGGGAACAGGGAGAATAGTTTGGGATGGTGAAGTGGATAGGAGCTAGGTATGGATAGATATGTGGAAATGAAGACTGATGACGATGCCATGCATGCTGTTTAAAAAAGAATAACTTGCATTAGAGCATGGTTGTCAAGATTCATTCACTTAAATTCCCCTGGTATGTCAAAGATATTTAAAGTCAAGCGTTTCAGGGGCGCCTGGGTGGCTCAGTCGGTTAAGCATCCGACTTCAGCTCAGGTCACGATCTCGCGGTCCGCGAGTTCAAGCCCCGCGTCGGGCTCTGGGCTGATGGCTCAGAGCCTGGAGCCTGCTTCCGATTCTGTGTCTCCCTCTCTCTCTGCCCCTCCCCCGTTCATGCTGTGTCTCTCTCTGTCTCAAAAATAAATAAACGTTAAAAAAAATTTTTTTTTAAAAATAAAGTCAAGCGTTTCAGAAATACGTAAACATGTGCAGTTTGTGTTTGTTGGAGAACAGTAAGCCAAAGTTATTTTATTTTATTTTTTTAAGTTTACGTATTTATTCTGGGGGGGGGAGGGGCAGAGAGAGAGGCAGAGAGAGCATCTCAAGGAGGGTCTGCCCCAACAGCGGGGAGCCAGATGCGGGGCTCGAACCCATAAACTGTGAGATGGTAACCAGAGCCGAAACCAAGAGTCGGACGCTTAACCTACTAAGCCACACAGGCACCCCTGCCAAAGTTATTTTTTAAAAAGTCACTCATGATCTCTTTATCCAGCAATAATCAGTCCTTAGGAAAGTTTGGGGCCATTTTCATTGGAATGAGAGTCTAGGTCTGTGCTGTCCAATTCAATAACCACTAACCACTAGCTACTACCCACATGTGGCTGTTGAGCGCTTGAAATGTGGCTAGTCCAAACTGAGATGTGTGAACTATGCACCAGATTTCAAAATTTATATGAAAAAAAGAATTTAAAATACCTCATTAATAATTTGTATATTGATTATATATGAATTTTTTTTTAAGTTCATTCTTGAGAGATAGAGATAGCGCAAGCAGGGGAGGGGGAGAGGGTGGGAGAGACGCAGAATCCGAAGCAGGCTCCAGGCTCTGAGCTGTCAGCACAGCTCAGACACAGGCTCTGTGTCCAGCACAGAGCTGGACACGGGGCCCGAACTCGTGAACTGAGCGATCATGACCTGAGCTGAAGCTGGACGCTTAGCCAACTGAGCCACCCAGGCGCCCCTTGATTATACATTAAAATAATATTTTAGGTCTATTCCAGAGGGACTCTGGAAACATTTTGCCGAATTTTTTAAAAGTTCAACTGAACTTGGGAAACAAATGGATGGAAGAGCCAAGAAATGTAAAAGAGTTATTGGGAATGAGATAGGATCTGTACTTGCTTTACCTCTGAGGTAGATTGGCCACAACCCTGGAGCACTTTGCACCTGCCCTGTACCAAGGATAGACACGTCCTTTTCCATCATTCTGTGTGTCTCTTCTACCCTCACTGTCATCCTTACCCCCAGTTGGGGCCTTATATGGAACTCTCTTCTCTGCAAACTCTTAGGGATGGTTACAAAGCTCTTGTCAGTGGAAGGGATGGCTAAGATCAAGTGATCCCATTCCCTTTGTGACAGGGAAGCGACCTGGCATCCGAGACGGCAAGAGGGATGTAGCCATCAGTCACACCCTCCCATAGAAGCTCCCCACGTCACCAACCCAGTCTGGGATGGCGGTGCGCCACACTGGATGGAATGTCACATCGCTCAGTCAGGGTGGCTGGAAGGGGAGGGAGGTGAGAGCCTCCCGGCTCGAGCCTTACCTAGAGAGAGGGAGCTTGAGAAGGTCAGTGTTCCCTTCTTCTGTTCTTAATAGTTATATGTTTAGCCTAAGTCTATCAGTGCTTGATATCCTCCGCTAAAGTGAACTGCACCTGCTTGAAAACTCCCATAAGCATCTGCAGTCATTATTTTAATTTGGGTTGCTGCCCTTCTCTCTCGGTTGTGTTTATGAGCCCCTCTTCTAGGTGATAAAGATCTCGAAAACATCATTTTAGTTCCGTTTTCCCTTGGGTTGGGCGTAGTGCTTGTAGGTGGTTAGGGGCTCAAGATGCATCTTGGTAATTCATCCGACTTCTTAAATATTCTAATTAAAATAATGTAGCGACCCAGGCTCTTCTGAGTATTTTTGTCCTCTCAAAGTAAAATCTTAGTGTATTTTGAAATTGCGCTCAGAAGTGCCCTAGTGACCTGAAAGAATTAAATGAAATGTCTTTGTTAAGCACTAAAGGAATCAGAGTTTTTAAAGAATGAAAAACCCAATAAAGTAATATGAGCTTGCTATAAATTTAAAACGACATAACTAGATAAAGTAAAATTTAAAGCTTCTTGCTCTGTATCCCATCTTTATTTTCACTGCCAATTCTTAGGTTAAAAAAATTTTTTTTAGAGAGAGCAGGAGAGAGGCAGAGGGAGAGAGAGAGTCTTAAGCAGGCTGCATGCTGCGCATAGAGCCTGATGTGGGGCTTGATCCCACGACTCGGGGACCATGACCTGAGTTGAAATCAAGAGTCAGATGCTAAACTGACTGAGGCACCCAGACGCCCCTGTTAGTGACATATTAATCCATTAATCCTGGTCCTTTCCTTCATTCTTTCTTTCCTCCCTTCCTTCCTCTCTCCCTCTTTTGTATATACTTATATTTATATAAATGTATGTGTATACATATACATGTATATACACATCCATGCATATATTCACATATATGAATATAAGTTTTTTTTTTTTTTAATTTTTTTTTTTCAACGTTTATTTATTTTTGGGACAGAGAGAGACAGAGCATGAACAGGGGAGGGGCAGAGAGAGAGGGAGACACAGAATCGGAAACAGGCTCCAGGCTCTGAGCCATCAGCCCAGAGCCCGACGCGGGGCTCGAACTCACGGACCGCGAGATCGTGACCTGGCTGAAGTCGGATGCTTAACCGACTGCGCCACCCAGGCGCCCCTATAAGTTTCTTTTGATAATAAAATAGGATACATTCCCTAATGGTAAAACAGAGCAAATGGCTCTAGCATTAATGGGTATTTACAAAGTAGTTTTAATTTTTTTAATGTTTATTTTACTTTTGAGAGAGAGAGAGAGCATGAGCAGGGGAGAGGCAAAGAGAGAGGGAGACAGAAAATCCCAAGCAATCTCCGAGCTGTCAGCGCAGAGCCCGGTGTGGGGCTCGAACTCATGAACCATGAGATCATGACTTGAGCCGAAAGCAAGAGTTGGGCTCTTAACCAACTGAGCCACCCAGGTGCCCCTACAAAGTCGTTTTTAAATCAAATTTTGCTAGACCTAAAAAAAAAGTAATCTCTGGTTACCAGCAAGATTTAACTGTTATTACTTTATGCCTTCTGTAGAAAAGGAATAGTTAGCTAATTTGTTTTACAGGGACAGCGTGTAAATCACCATTTTAAGAATGATTGAGAAGAGTTTTTAAATCCCAGTTTGCAGAGTTAACAGGTACATATCAAATTACATTAATGGGAAAAGATCAGAAGAGACAATGCATTATTTAGATGGGAGAAGAAAACAGATGGTGGGAATAGGAAGGTCATAATTCAAAGCAACCTTGCCAAATTAGTGGACACAATGGCAGCAATGTTAGAAATGAGAACAGAAGGAAATGAAAGGATCCTAGATGCGGCTTGCTTAGTAGCTTCTAGGTCTTTCCCACGGAGAGTGCTTTTGGCAGCTCACCGGATACCTGCCTATCTCGCACACATTTTTCTTCCTTCATCTCCCTTATCATTATGTTTCAAGAACACTGTTCTTTAAGAACAAGTTAAAGGACCAAACCTTGAGTGTTTCTCTCTTCTAGATAGGCTGCATATATTATCTCATTTAATCTCATACCAGCTCATCTACATTTTATAGATGAAGACTTTTATAGACAAGAACTCCACTTTTAAATGGAAGAACTGTACCTGGAATTGGGGTCTGTCTGATTCTTTCTTAAAAAGCTATAACGTAACCTCTTAGAGAGTTTATCCTAACTGCACAGTCTCACCTGTATTGTTCATGCGATGCAAGCCATTTTCTTTCTTTATGTTACTATGAAAGATGGAAAACTTCTTCCGACCTATCATGTATTGGAAAACATCTTCTTTACCATGAACTCGATCTGACTATCTTTTTCTAACTTGGCTAGCTTGAGCGGAAAATTAATCTGTCTTGTGCCGCGTATCTACTCTTTCTTGCATTAAAAAAAAAATTGTTGTATCCATGAGAAATAGATGCCATTCAACTAATCTCTCCTCTTTCCTTCCCTCTAAAATCCCTAAATGGGCTCTTCTTTTTTCTAGCTGAGATTTTCACTTAGTATCCAAGGTAGAGGAGTCATGATAGCCGCCAATCTTGCAGCCTGAGTTTTCTTTTAAGTGGTACCATATTTTAAATGCACCAGAGTGATGGACAGACCACTGGGTGTGATGCAGTTTTTGAGATGGTCCTTGAATTCACGTGTGTCCCAACCTTGAAGGTACACAGACTAAATAATGAGCCATATATATCTGCACCACTGTTTTTCAAACATGTAAGGATTCTGTTGCCATTTAGTACATACAAATCCCTTGGAAGTGTTATTGAATTCATAACATATATTCATTATGTCTTTCCCAGCCAACTGCAATGACTGTTAGGTGAGAGTTTCCATGAACATTTCTTGACATTTAAAAGTTGGAAAACATCATATTAGAATATTTTCTATTGTAGAACAATTCTGGAAGGATTTGAAGAATAATTTTGTAAAGTGTCCATTTTACCACCTAACTTACCTTATGGATAAATGCAGGTTTTGATGTACAACGTTCTAATTGACTATGGATAGAAAGCTCTGCATTTCCTTACTTATCAGTCTGTCACGTGAATCATTACGTTAGACATTTTGCTTTATTCATATTTCTCATTGTGACCATATATGGCAAATGAAGCAGAATCAGATGTGGCCCAAAGTTAAAATGAGTTCATTGGCCATGACTGAGCTGTAGAGTTCTCCCTAATTCCCAAGCCTCGGCCCTATTGTAATATCATATTTATTAGCTGCAGCGAGCTAGGATAATAGATTATTCTGGTTGCCACGCTTCCTTTTCTTTTTTCAAAAAAATATTTTCGTTACAAATTCTATACTTTTACATGGGAAATTTGAAAATGCCTGAATATATAGAGGTTAAGAAACTGTGGTTCTTGGGGCACCTGGGCGGCTCAGTCAGTTAAGCGTCTGACTTCAGCTCAACTCATGATCTCACAGTTTGTGAGTTCGAGTCCCTCATCGGGCTCACTGCTGTCAGCAAGGGGCCTGTTTTGGATCATGTGTCCCCCTTTCTGTCTACCCCTCCCCAGCTCGCACTCTGTCTCTCCCAAAAATAAACAAATAAGCATTAAAAGAAGACAAATTGTGATTCTACAACCCAGAGATACTGCTACTCTTAAAATTTTTGTTACATTTCCTTATGATCTTCTTGCAACATCTGTCTAGATAATATACGTAACTTGAATGATACCATATGTAATTTGCGTGACCTCTTTTCTTTCACCAGCTTGATTCTGTGTACTTATATGTTTTCCAGCTTTCTATGATATGTATAGATAGCCATTTACATGTCCTGCATCTGTTTCGTTTTGGTTTTTGATTCTTACGATCATCTAAGCGGCTGTATTTTGGGGGAAGGGAATGCAGCAGGGGCGGTCCATTAAATTATTAGGGGTTAGGATGAAGTCGAAAAGTCATTAATTACCTGAACATTTGGTTTTACAGGTTTTAAAAAAAATTTTTTAATACATTTATTTATTTTTGAGAGACAGAGCACAAGTGGGGGAGGGGCAGAGAGAGAGAGGGAGACACAGAATCCGAAGCAGGCTCCAGGCTCCCGGCTGTCAGCACAGAGCCCGACATGGGGCTCAAACTCACTAACCTCAAGATCATGACCTGAGCCGAAGTCAGATGCTTAACTGACTGAGCCACCCAGGCGCCCCAGGTTTTACAGCTTTTAAATAGACACTCTTTTCATTTTTTTCTAGCTAGTCGCCTTTATTGCAGTATTTTTGGAACGGATAACAAGTAAGTGTGTTTGGAAAAAATCATCCAGGAGGTATTTCTTAGCCATCTTACCGACTTAGAAATACTCCGTTACTTGAAATGACATTTAATTCTTCTTTTTTTTCTGGCTCAGATTCTCACTTTCTGTCCAAGGTAGAGGAGTCCTGATAGTCTCCAATCTTGCATCTATGTTAAATGAAGAACACTTTTTTTTTAAAGGCATTTTCATTTTTTAAATTAAAAAATTTTTTTAAGTATTTTATTTTGAGAGGGAGGGTGGAGAGGAGCAGAGAGAGAGGGAGAGAGAGAATCCTCAGCAGGTTCCCCACTGACAGGCTCCACTACCCCCGGGATCATGACCTGAGTGGAAATCAAGAGTCGGACTTCTAACCGGCTGAGCCACTCAGGCGCCCTTAAGGGCCTTTTTATTTTTATTTTTATTAAAAAAAATTTTTTTTCAACGTTTATTTATTTTTGGGACAGAAAGAGACAGAGCATGAACGGGGGAGGGGCAGAGAGAGAGGGAGACACAGAATCGGAAACTGGCTCCAGGCTCTGAGCCATCAGCCCAGAGCCCGACGCGGGGCTCGAACTCACGGACCGCGAGATCGTGACCTGGCTGAAGTCGGACGCTTAACCGACTGCGCCACCCAGGCGCCCCCCTAAGGGCCTTTTTAAAGAATTGGATGAAACTTTACTTCTTGAAAGTAGTAAAAATTGCAGGGGCGCCTGGGTGGCTCAGTTAGTTGACTGTCCAACTTGGGCTCAGGTCATGATCTCACAGTTGGTGAGTTCGAGCCCCGCGTTGGGCTCTGTGCTGATAGCTCCGAGCCTGGAGCCTGCTTCGGATTCTGTGTCTCCCTCTCGCTCTCTGTCCCTTTCCCACTCGTGCTCTATCTCTCTCAAAAATAAAAAAAATAAGAATGTTAAAAAAATTAAAGCGGTAAAAATTGCAAAACAGAACAGTTAACCATCCAGGTCTTCCTGATGATCATGTATTCTGATTTCTCCATTTTATTATTTATTTATTTACTTTTTATTTTTTAACGTGTTTTTTTTCATTTTTGAGAGACAGAGAGACAAAGCACAAGTGGGGAGAGGGGCGGAGAGGGAGACACAGAATCTGAAAGCAGGCTCCAGGCTCTGAGCTGGCAGCACAGAGCCCCACGCAGGGCTCAAACCCATGAACCGAGAGATCATGACCCGAGGTGAAGTTGGACCCTTAACTGACCGAGCCACCCACGCGCCCCTGATTTCTCCCTTTTAAAGCTAGAGACCAAGAAACATAGCCTCCCACACCTCTGTTTGTCATACTAGGGAAGAGGAAATCCTGCTCTCGCAAGTTAACCAGGGATGGGGTTCACCCGCCTTCTGCCCGAAGGCAGAGCGTGTGGCCGCCATTGCTGTGGCTGAATTCAGCAACATGCGATTAAAATTAAGTGGTTTCCGGGGCGCCTGGGTGGCGCAGTCGGTTAAGCGTCCGACTTCAGCTAGGTCACGATCTCGAGGTCCGGGAGTTCGAGCCCCGCGTCGGGCTCTGGGCTGATGGCTCAGAGCCTGGAGCCTGTTTCCGATTCTGTGTCTCCCTCTCTCTCTGCTCCTCCCCCGTTCATGCTCTGTCTCTCTCTGTCCCAAAAATAAAATAAAAACGTGGAAAAAAAATTTTAAATTAAGTGGTTTCCTTAAAACTCCAATTGAGAAGCAAGAAGGCAGCAGGCTGATGGCCTTTGAGGCTGGTGGATGCCTTCAGGGGCTTTGCTGCACTGTTCTGTGTGTGCTGAAACACATGGTCAGAGAACCAGGCACAAGAAATGAGGAATCCTTTTGAGGAGCACAGAGGTGAAGTAACCTGTACCAGTGGGTTTTGCACACCCGTTCTGGACTGGCTGCACCAGAATCACCGGGGCATGGGTTAGAAATACGCTTCCTGTGATCTCATACAGATGCACTGAACAGAATCTACAAGCAGGGGGGTGTCTAGGAATCTGCCATTTTAACAAACTCCCCAGACGATTTGGATGCGTGGTTAAATATGGATACCGTGGATTGAACCACAGCATGGGAGCACCTTGGCCAAATTACGTTTTCCTGCTCTTTTTGTCTCACTGAAGATTAAAATACAGCTCTGTCCCGTCCCCTTCGTTCATTCAACAGACATTTATTGAGGTCTTATTAGGTGCCAAAGTGCCAGGGAAATGAGGGCTTATGTAAGAGTCCTTGCCTCGTGGGTCTTACAGTCTGACAGGTATTTTGAAACTTGAGGGAGAGAAATAAAGCAAGGTAGTGGGATCCAGGGGCTCACTCCCCCCACTAATATACCTTGCACTAATTAATATACCATGGCAAACTAAGCTCCCTCCCCAACCCCCTGCTCCAGTAATCCTTCCTCAAAGAGGTATTTGAGCCTCAAACAAGTTATGAGTAATAACTCCAAGAAAATATTCCCT
The DNA here is from genome assembly GCF_022837055.1 of Prionailurus viverrinus. Taxonomy (NCBI): domain Eukaryota; kingdom Metazoa; phylum Chordata; class Mammalia; order Carnivora; family Felidae; genus Prionailurus; species Prionailurus viverrinus. The sequence continues at coordinate 121,841,509 of NC_062562.1, read as the reverse complement.
GTCTTTGATCAGTCCAGTGCTATTTCTAACCTTAACAGAATTTTAAACATCTTATCATGTGCTTTACTTTAAAAAGTTACTTATTGGGGCGCCTGGGTGGCGCAGTCGGTTAAGCGTCCGACTTCAGCCAGGTCACGATCTCGCGGGTCCATGAGTTCGAGCCCCGCGTCGGGCTCTGGGTTGATGGCTCGGAGCCTGGAGCCTGTTTCCGATTCTGTGTCTCCCTCTCTCTCTGCCCCTCTCCCGTTCATGCTCTGTCTCTCTCTGTCCCAAAAATAAATAAACGTTGAAAAAAAAATTAAAAAAAAAAAGTTCCTTATTATATGGGGCGCCTGAGTGGCTCAGTCAATTAAGCGCCTGACTCTTTTTAAAAATAAAAAAAATTTTTTTTAAATGTTTATTCATTTTTGAAAGACAGAGAGAGAGACAGAGCACAAGCAGGGGTGGGGTGGAGAGAGAGGGGGACACAGAATCTGAAGCGGGCTCCAGGCTGTCAGCACAGAGCCCAACACAGGGCTCAAACTCACGAACCGTGAGATCACGACCGGAGGTAAAGTCAGCCGCTCAACTGACTGAGCCACCCAGGCACCCCGTGTCTGACTCTTGATTTCAGCTCAGGTCATGATCTCATGGTTCGTGAGTTTGAGCCCCAAGTTGGGCTCTGCGCTGACAGTGTGGAACCGGCTTGGAATTCTCTGTCTCCCTCCCTGTCAGCCCCTCCCCCACTCGTGTGTGTGTGTGTGTGTGTGTGTGTGTGTGTGTGGGTGTGGGTGTGCGCGCGCGTGCGTGCTCTCTCTCTCTCAAAATAAATAAACTTTTAAAAAGTTACTTATTATACAAAGTTACAAACATATACAAAAGAGAACAGTATAGTAAATCACTGTGTACCCATCACCCCGTTTCAGCCATTTTTGTTATATAGCCAAACTTGTGGCATCTGAATGTTCACCCTTCCTTCCCACCTTGGTTTACTTTCATCCTATCATTTCACAGGGAAATACCCCAGATTGTATCTCTAAAAGATTTGGGCTCTTTTTTCAGACATAACCAGTGTTATACTGTCTAAAACAAGAATTCCTTAATGACATCAAATATCCAGTCAGTGTTCACATTTCCCCAATTGTCTTATAAAGTTTTTGTATCATTTATTTAAATCAGGATCCAAATAAATTCCAGTCAGTGCAGTTGGCTGATACATCTCTTAAGTAACTTTGTCTCTTAATCTTTTTTTTTTCCCTTGCAGTTTTTGTTGTTGTTATAGAAGAAGTCAGATTTGTCTTGTAATTTCTCATAGTCTAGACTTTCCTGATTGCATCCCTAAGATGTTATCTGCATTCTCTGTAAACTGATGGTTAGATCTGGAGGCTCTGTCGTCCTAATTTGATTTTTTTTTTATAAGCTTATTTACTTAGAGAAAGAGAGAGAATGAGCTGGGGAGGGGCAGAGAAAAAGAGAGAGAATCCCAAGCAGGTTCCACACTGCCAGCATTGAGCCTGATGCAGAGCTCGAACTCATGAACCGTGAGATAGTGATCTGAGCTGAAAGCTAGAGTCGGCTGCCTGTCCGACTGAGCCAACCAGACTCCCCCTGGCCCGATTCGTTAAGCACATTTTAGTTACACCATGGAACGTGTATCTGATGTGCCAGGGTGCAAACCACTGGTAAGAAAGGGTGAAGGAGCCAGAATAGGGATTGGCGTAATGGTGGCAGACCATCACCAGTGAGTAAGAGCGAGGAAAGTAAACATTTATTTGTAAATAAAAGTAAGCTGTGTACAGCCACAGGCCACGGTGCCTTCTGTATGCTTGCACATAAATTGGAGTGCTGTGTTGTATGTGGGGTATTAGTCCCATTTTCACATGTGGAAACTCTGTTTCAGAGAGCTCATGACCTGCTTGTCTCTTACAGGTAGTGGGTGGATTCAGGATATAAACAAGGGCCTATTTATCTTAAAGTGTATCATTCTCTTGCCTGTGTACACATGGGGCTGCTGGGCCAAGCGGGCATTGTAAAGGAGGACAACTGACCTGACAATGAAAAAAGAAAGAACAAAAAAAGCAATAGCCCGTGGGTGATGCTAAGTGGCACTTTCATTGGCCTCCGTGTCAGGGAGTGGAGGGGACAGTGGAGAGGACCCCCTCCTCAGCTCCAGTCTTGATGTCACACGGGAATGTGTGCCCAGTGTTGGCAGATCTTTTCTGAGATTTCAGAAGTCAAGTGTCTGAATTTCTATGAAAAATCTCTAGAATTGAAAATGTTCTATTTTTTAGTTGTTTTTTTTTTTTTGAGAGAGAGAGAGAGGGCACCAGTGAGTGAGGAGAAGAGAGAGAGGGAGAGAGAGAGAGAGAGAGAGAGAGAGAGAGAGAGAGAGAGAGAGAGACTTCCACGCAGGCTCCTGACTGTGAGCATAGAGCCCGACGTGGGGCTTAAGCTCACAAACCGCGAGATCATGACCTAAGCCAAAGTCGGATGCTTAGCCGATTGAGCCAACCAGGCACCCCCAGAATTAAAAATGTTAGCTGCAAATTCAGATTAAACAAACAAACAAAACAAAACACTATCTAGGACAACACCCTGGGCCAAACCAGACAAAATGTGCCGCCTGCCGCCCCTGTCCCTCCTCATGCTGCCCTAAGTATGTCGGTTGAAGATTGGTTCTGCAGACCGCAGCGGGCAAGTGTCGCAGGGACGAGTTGCCTCTGAAATTAAAGAAAGGGGATATTAAGTAGCTCTTAAAAGGCATCCACTGGCAACGAGGCAAATCTTCAACAGATGAAAGAGCATTTAATACTTCAAGGAAAAAGCCAGTTTCTGAAGTCTGAACAGATCAGACGTTAACAAAGGGACCGCCCTCCTCATCCGTGTACCTTTTCTCATCCTCGTGAGGCTCGAGCCCTTGCGGTGGCCCACATGGTGTTCTGAGCACTTGGTAAGTATTTGCAAGTCTCTGCTCATTTCAGCCCTCACCATAACCCTGTCGTTACCCCGTCAGAGAAAGGTGACACGGGCCTGAGATTCACACCAAGCTTGGCCCCGAAGCCTGCTTACTTAACAACCTATATGGTCTTTCTTTTGTTAAATCGTTCCTCATTCAAAGCACAGAGTATTAGAAGCTGGGATTTCCTGGCTCTGGACTCCCAAAGCATATGCCCCACTATCTTGAGCTTTCAACAAAACACTTAGTAGGGTATTTCTTCCAGGCAGAGCTCGATGAGCCTTGCATCAGCTTCTGTTAGCATTTACATCCAATGTCTAGCTAGAGAATTCCTTTCCCGAACACCTTATCTATTCTTTACCATTCCCACAGTAGACACCCGACAGAAAAACCAATTTGTAAGCGATTATTAGCATTTGTCCTGTTTTCAGTTCAGCAAGAATGCCGATCATTTAAAAAATGAATTTATCAGGAAATAAAATAACATCATAAAATAAGGTCTTCTTGGCTTTTCTGGAAGCCGGTAATTCACAGACACCGGATTTAAGCCTACCCAGTCCGTTCGGGAAAGCTGGGAGCTTGGGGAGTAAGGAAGCCTGGCCGGACATTTGGGTTTCGTTTCTGTGTGCAAGTAAAGGCACTTTGTCACAGTTACTTGCGAGACAGTTAATAAGCTTCTAGCTTGTAGAGGTAGTCATTTTCTTCCTCTCAGGCAGTTTAAGCCTCTCTTATTACTGGGTAAGGTGACTGATGAGGGACACTCAGGAGCTTCATTGGGATAAAAGGGCAGGGCAGTCTGGCAGTCAGGCGAAGAAAACCCCTACCCGGGCTCAGAGCATTCATGCCCTTCAGTAACAACTCCCTGAACTTGAGGACAAAGACCTCTTCTCGCTTGCGGCTTCCTCCCTCCTTGTCTAGACATTCTGCAAGTGGTCTCCTAGTTACAGGGGTGCGGTGCGCCAGCCCTGCATGCCTGTACCCAGCCTGTGGGCACCAGCCAGAGGGTGAAGGTGCAGATTCCGCCCCCCCCCGCCCCCACCCCCTTCCTGTGCAGTGAACTCCAAGGAAGCTCAAATATCTTGTTCCCACGAGGAACTCGGGACTCCTAAGAAAAGTTTGATAAGGAGGACAATGGTGGTTAGAAATTGAGCTCTGGGGGACCTCACCACAGCTGACAGCAGCAATCTCTAAAGCTGTGCACCTGCAGTACTGTGGCCTCTAGCCACATACGACCATTTAATTAAATCTTTTAAATTGTGGTAAGATACACAGAGCATGAAGTTACCATCTTAACCATGCTGTTTAAGCGCACAGTTCAGTCGTGTTAAGGGTATTCGCACTGTCGTGCAACCAGTCTCCAGAATTTTTTGTCTTGCGGGGCTGAAACCCTGAAACCCTATACCCATTCCCCCTCCCCCCACCCCTGGTAACCACCTTTCTCTATGAATGTGACTACTCTAGGGCCTCATATAAGTGAGATTATATAGTGTGTGTGTGTGTGTGTGTGTGTGTGTGTGTGTGTGTGTGTGATGGGCTTATTTCACTTAGGGTAATATGGGCTACCTTAATTTTAAGTTATTTAAAAATTCAGCTCCTGACTTGCACTGGCCATATTTCAAGTACTCAGTAGCCCCATCTGGCTAGTGGCCACTGTATTGGACAGCACAAATACAGAACATTTGCATTATCGCAGAAATTTTTTACTGGACAGGGCTCGTCTGAAGGAAGACAAATGGCTTATACAGAGAAGTGGCTGGAGGCGGGGGCTGGGAAAAGTACCGGCTATTTTTTTTCCTTACCATTCCAGCTGGTGAATAATCCGACTCCTTTTCTCCCCCACAGAAACAATAGCAGCTACCTTCTGTTTTAATAGTTGCAGCTTGTACCCTTAGCCCAGCCTCCAGTCTTCCTGTAGCATAGGACATGAAGAATAATCCAGTTTGAGAAAATACACACTACAGACTACGGATAAATGTACTTTAAAACATTCTTAGCAAGTACGCCTTAGGAAGCACCTGTCAGTTTAACTATCCATGGGAGTTAAATTGCAGTGTTTCATTAATCGGAACTATTAGTTTATCGCTTACTTGGCAAGAATCCTAATTGGTATTTACCACAAAGAAGCCTTATTCAGTAGACCTACCCTTTAAGCCTGTTGCTTTTAAAGATTTTTGCTTGAGACCCACAGTAAGAAAGAGAAATATTGTATCTCCTCCCAGTTTATGCACACACTTACATGTTTACATGTATATACCTGAACTTAAAGTTTCTTGTAACAACACTTACCCTTATTAAGTGTGATGCATATATTGTTTTATTAAAAAATGTTTGTCTATTAAAAAAAAACAACAAAAAACCACTGATCCTATCCACTGAGTCGATTTCATAACCCTCAAAAGGGCCACAACATGCAGTTTGGAAAACACGGCTTTAGGTACAGCTAGGTTCCATTTCAGGCCTGGGGTGAATGCTGCTCCCCATCTCTCATGGGATGACTCAGAAAGTGGCTAAGAATTGCATCTCAAGGGGCGCCTGGGTGGCTCAGCCCGTTGAGTGTCCGGCTTCAGCTCAGGTCATGATCTCGCGGCTCGTGAGTTCGAGCCCCGCGTCGGGCTCACTGCTGTCAGCACAGAGCCCACTTAGGATCCTCTGTCCCCCCCCCCCCCACCCCTCCCCACTCCTCCCCGCTCACGGTCTCTCTCCCAAAAGTGAAAAAACATTTATAATAATAATAATAAAAAGAATTGCATCTCAAAACAAGCAAGATTTTTTTAAAAAGCCATCAATCAGGCTTTATTTCTGAGGAACCTCTGTTCACTCATTTTAATGCCGGTTTAAGTAGAGAGTAGTTATGATAAAAAAAAAAACCCCGTTTTCAAATGGTTATACTGTTTTCTAAAGCCAAATATAAACAAATGAACACTTTTTCATGCAGTAAATTTCTATATTAGCATGTGCGATTGGGAGTTCATTGAATTTTAGTTTTCTTTGTGGAGGGGAATATCACATCATAATACTATATAAGGTTATTGAGGGGAAAGGCAAAAAAAAAAAACCCCTTAGTTTCTGGTGTCATGCATGAAAAATTGAATAGTTTATAAAAAATCTTGTAAACACAGATGTCAAAACGCATGTTTTATACGGTATGTAGATGAGTTAACTTGTCCGATTTTTTTTTCTTTTGTCGTGTAACTCTCTGGTATGTTAACTAGTGTTTTTGACAGATGATAGGGACAAAATGGAGTTTCCTTGAATCACGTCCAGAAGCATTTCATCTCAGGGTCAGCAGAGAATTGGCTTCCTGAAGAGCCCGTTCTTCTTTTCGCCTCAACAGGGGGGCAACGCCGCGAGAAGCCTCCCCACTATTTGTGTGAATAATAGTAATGAAAATTTGCGTGCTCCTTGAGGAATTCTGAATTAGGCAGGCTGTAGAAAAAAGTAAAAGAAAGTATCAGAGCATAATTATGATAATGCCGAATAAAACATACCATCCTTAGGGAATGAGGGATGGGCAAAATGGGTGAAGGGGGTCAAAGGCATGAACTTCCAGTTATAAAATAGATAACTCCTGGGAATGTAAGACACGTCATAGCAACTATAGTTAACAATATATATTATACAGTATTGCATATTTGAAACTTGCTAAGAGAGTAGATCTTAAAAGTCCTCATCACAAGCAAAAAAGATTCTATGTATGGTGACAGATGTCACTGAGATTTATTGTGGTGATCGTTTTATAATGTGTCCACATACTGAATCATTATGTCGTATACCTGAAGTTAATATAATGAATGTCAATTGCACCTCAATAAAAAAATGTCGTCCTGGGTGCTTGGGTGGCTTAGTCGGTTGACCATTCGACTTTGGCTCAGGTCATGATCTCATGGTTTGTGAGTTCGAGCCCCACACTGGACTGACTGACTGCTGTCAGCCCAGAGCCTGCTTCAGATCCTCTGTCCCCCTCTCTCACTTCCCCTCCCCTGCTTGTGCTGTCTTTCAACAATAAATAATAAACATTTCTTAAAAATGTCATCCTGATAAGAATGTCATAACTGATAAGAATTTGCCTGTTTTGAAATTTTAGATGTGTCAGGACACAGAAGTAGAGACAAAGTGTTTTCTTTAAAATAAAATTCTAGGGGCGCCTGGGTGGCTTAGTCGGTTAAGCGACCGACTTCGGCTCAGGTCATGACCTCGCGGTCCGTGAGTTCGAGCCCCGCGTCGGGCTCTGTGCTGACAGCTCAGAGCCTGGAGCCTGTTTCAGATTCTGTGTCTCCCTCTCTCTGACCCTCCCCCATTCATGCTCTGCCTCTCTCTGTCTCAAAAATAAAATAAAACGTTAAAAAAAAAATTAAAAAATAAAATAAAATTCTAAAATCGGTACTGTATATAAAGTGTAAATACTTGTAGGAAAATCAGAAATTAAGGGAAAATATGAAAAAATTAGAAAGAATTCAGTGGTCAGGCTCCTACTATTAATATTTTGGGCACATTTCCTTTTAGTCTTTTCTAGGCATAGTTTTACATAATTAAAATAATTTATTTTGGATCTCCCTCCCCAGCCGTTTCTCCATGCAGTTAAAAATTCTTCGGGGCGCCTGGGTGGCTCAGTCGGTTAAGTGTCCTACTTTGGCTCAGGTCATGATCCCGCCGTCTGTGAGTTTAAGCCCCGTGTCAAGCTCTGTGCTGACAGCTCGAAGCCTGGAGCCTGCTTTGGATCCTGTGTCTCCCTTGCTCTCTGCCCTGCTTGTGCTCTGTCTCTCTGTCTCTGTCTCTCTCTCTCTCTCTTAAAAATCAATGAACATTGAAAAACTTCACAAACATTTGTAATGGCATTGATGTAGCATGAGTTTTCAGCTACTGTGATGCTGGACACTTAAGTTTCAGTTTCACACCTGTATAAGTACTGCTGTGTTGAACATTTTTGTGCATAAACCTTGTCCGTGTTCCTGATCGTTCCTTAGGGTGAATATATGGAAATAGAATTACTTGTCAACCCCTTCATTTACATCTAAGGAGCTCTTTCTGTCACAGCCAACTTCTTTGAAAAATTGCCAGTGTGCCCTGGCTCCACCTTCTACCTAAAACTCGGCTTAAAAGCCTCCAGTGGGTTAGACATCCGTGTCTATCATGGGATAGACACTGAAATCCTTGCCGTGGTCTTCAAGGCTTAACATGGACTGGCCTGTCTCCCTGCTTCTCCAGCCTCTTCCCCATTCTCTCTGGCCTCAGCTCTGGCTTTTTGATTTATTAGCTCCTTGCCCTTTCTCCAGCCGCAGGACCTTAAAAGCTGCTTATCATATGTCTGACACTGTCTTCCTCCCCCAGCCATCTCTTCTTTGTGGAGGAGGAGGTGAGATGTCTGCTCAGAGGAGGTGGTTGGAGGTTTGAAAAGAAGTGAAAGTCTCAGAAGTTCATTTAGGAGATAAAAAGTGGAATTGTTCATTTAGTTCATTTGGCGGATAAAAAGTGGAATTGACCAGAGAAGTATCCAAAAGATTTCTAGGCAGTAATGGGAACACACACATGGTGTTTTCAGGGTTAGGAATATGAGACTCACATCAAGGGAAATGAATTGGTACCCAGGGCTTTGATCACCTTCAGCTTCTTGAGAGCAAGTTTGCTTAAACTCAGTCCACCAGGTGAGTTCGGTAGCTACTTCCTAATGTTTGTTTTCTGGGGTCTTCTCGAAACGTGCTATCTCCTCTTTGGTAATTCCGTTTACATGGATGAGAGCATATTTTGTCATTAGAATATGTGGAGCGCTGCCCAAGGAAGCACTTAAGGGATTATTGGAAGGCTTAATGTGAAAATCTTCATTTCTGGGTTTATTGCGAGGTTATGGTGACGCTCTGTCCAATAGCATTCCTATTACTTGGTAATGAGCTGTGTGGCTAATTACATTTAAGCTAATTAAGGTTGTTAATAAAAATTCATTTCCTTAATCACACTAACGGTGAGGCTAATGGCCACCATATTGGACGCTGGAGGTAGAACGTTCTTCCGGACAGCATTGATCTAGAGAGTGGAAAAGGATCCAGCAGAGTCATCTCTGGGGCTAGTAAGTGCCTAGAATGGTGATCCAGGAAAAATAAATGGACAATTACCCTTGGCTGGTTTGCTACTGGGTGTGTTACACACTTTGCTGGTTCATTTAGCATTAAAAAAAAAAAATAGGCATTACAATTCTGCGCCCTTCTGGCATTCCCAGTCTTTCACAAGATTCAGTGGAAAAGCCAGCCTCTCTGGGCCCACATACCCCTGGGCTTGTGTTGCCTACATCCCGGTCATGGTCACGTGACCCATACATCTCGCTGACCAAGCAGATGTCCTGACAGAAGAATAGAATAGGTGCTTGTCAAAGCCCTGTTTTATTTATTTTCTACAGATACAGCTCATAAATGCAAGACCAGTGCATTGCTACCATTTTTAAGGACCCCTGCTCATAGGGGAGACACCAGCACTTTTGAAATGACCCAATGATAGGGGAGGAAGGGGAGTCGTGTCACATAGGAGAGGCATTACAAACGCAGGTAAATGCATCCCTTCCCATCTTATCTTCCGGATTTGTTTCACTTTATCTGGCTCAGCCAGCAATTCTTCCCACCCTCAAATTCTAGCAACTCGCTATTAAAGCATTTTGTCTTCTAATTATTCTAGGTCTTTCGTACACATACGGAGTTTTGGTTAACTTCTCCCTGCTTCTCAAGTCTGAAGATAATGCAGTTCTTGTGAAAATAGAAAAGGATAATTGGAGAAGGAACTGGAATTTTTTTTTTTTTCGTCTCCTTGCCGGTTCTTTCTCACAGCATGAGTGGGGTAGTGTTCTGAGCTCTGAGGGGATTATTTTAGAGCTCTGGGCTCCTCCACTTGTCGGTGCCCTCGGGTGCCCAGTGCAGGGAAGGACTTTGGACAGCCCAGGGTGTGCACGTACAGACGAATCTGAAGCAGCCTGGATGCAGACATAGCAATAGGGTCCCTCACAGAGATGTTGCCGACTCTGCGACTGGGTAACTGCCCCAGTTATGAGTGAGGTGGATTTGACTGGCTTGACTTGTAGAAATTTTGAGATGCCGCTCTGTTTGAACAGTCAAAACCCAAAGAAAATAGCTTATGCTCACGTAGCTTTCACAGCTTGTGAAGTATGTTCTCAAGCATCACGTCATTTGATACAATAACCTTATGGCCTGGGGCAAAACAGTTGCAGAAGGGAAAACCTAGGCCCAGAGAGGGAAAGTGACTTGCTCAAGCTCACACAGTAGTAGGTGGTGCGGCTGAGCTTTGAATCCCAGTGGCTTTGCTGGGATCATTGCTTTACTTCTCACTTGCATTTGGAATCATTAAATAAAACACATTGACGACACACATATGACGGTTGGCTTAATAGATAATGTTTGTCGAGGGCCTATAGTAAGGGTTTGGGAAAGGGGCTGCTGTGGTTGGGTGGCCCGCGTCCTGCCCTCAGGCATCTTTATTTGAAACATTTGAAGCAGTACATTTACAGACAAATGCACATCATCTTAGAACAGACTGGAGGCCTTATGGATGCTGAGGAAATGAGAGTCCTTTGTAGAAGGCATCCTGAAAGGAAGGGATTTTGAATCCGATCCTGAAGGAAAGGCACAGACCCGGGCAGGGAGTCCCAGCCAGGTGCAGAGGCATGGTGGTGAGAAAGAGCCGTAGAGAGTTGGCTTCGGTGTTTTGTTTTTTTTTTTTAATTTTTTTTTCCAACGTTTTTTATTTATTTTTGGGACAGAGAGAGACAGAGCATGAACAGGGGAGGGGCAGAGAGAGAGGGAGACACAGAATCGGAAACAGGCTCCAGGCTCCGGGCCATCAGCCCAGAGCCCGACGCGGGGCTCGAACTCACAGACCGCGAGATCGTGACCTGGCTGAAGTCGGACGCTTAACTGACTGCGCCACCCAGGCGCCCCATGGCTTCGGTTTTAAGAAAGACGAAAAGAGCACTTGTTTCTCATTTTCTGAAAATCTACCCTGCAGAAGACATTGCGCGCAGCTGGGTTTACGGCGCTGCAAGAGAGACGTGGTTCCCCTGCCTTCGTATTGCTTAGCCTTTGGGTGGAAAGACCGAGTGTTGATTGTTGGTAGTAAAACCATTACATAAAGATTTCAGGTGGAGATTTGCTATAAAGGAAGACGAGGGGATTCTGCGAGAGCATACAATACAGCGATGTAAATTCGACTGATGTTTGGCGCGCGAAGGAGTCAGTTCACTAGGCAAATGGTTTTGGTATAAGGAACAGAGAGAGGAGTGCTCAGGAACAGGGGTGAAGCATGTGCAAAGGCCGTGGGAGGATCGGAGGGGCTGGAAAAGGGTCTGTGTGCTGGAGTTGAGAGAACAGAGTGGCGAGTGGCATGAGACGGGGCTGGGGAGGAGGCATGAGCTTGATCGGATTTTGGTGCTTTATTCTAAGAACCATGGGAAATCACTGAAGGATTTTAAGCAGGGTGACACAACGGACATGATCAAATCTTCCTTTTAAAAAACCACTTTGGGAGCACCCGGGTGGCTCAGTCGGTTGAGCGGACGACTTCGGCTCAGGTCATGATCTCGCGGTCTGTGAGTTCAAGCCCCGCGTCGGGCTCTGTGCTGACAGCTCGGAGCCTGGAGCCTTTTCAGATTCTGTGTCTCCCTCTCTCTCTGACCCTCCCCCACTCCCACTCTGTCTCTCTCTCTCTCTCTCAAAAATAAACATTAAAAAAAATAATAAGGGGGCGCCTGGGTGGTGCAGTCGGTTAAGCGTCCGACTTCAGCCAGGTCACGATCTCGCGGTCCGTGAGTTCGAGCCCCGCGTCAGGCTCTGGGCTGATGGCTCAGAGCCTGGAGCCTGTTTCCGATTCTGTGTCTCCCTCTCTCTCTGCCCCTCCCCCGTTCATGCTCTGTCTCTCTCTGTCCCCAAAATAAATAAACGTTGGAAAAAAAAATAAAAATAAACATTAAAAAAAATAATAAAAAAGATCACTTTGGCTGGCACGTGCCAGTGTTTTGGAGGGGGAATAATGGTGGCTGTGCAGTAACTTCTTACTACTGGTGGGGATCCAGGCTAGTATTGGAGGCTTGGTGCAGAGTGGTGGTAGTGGAGATGGGGAGAAGTGGATACTTTCCAAAGAGATTTACAAGATCGAATCTACCGGTGGAATTTAGTGGTATGTTAGATAACAGAGAAGCAGATGATAAGGATAGTTCTTGAGCTCCAGATGTTCCAGTGACATGGATAGTTCATTGGATGGCCAATGAGATAGAGATCTGTGGGAAGGGACCCAGTTTAGGGAAGAAGAGGATGAAGTCAGCTTTGGGTATCAGGGAGGCATTGGGCCTATGGGTCGGGAGCTCAAGGAGAGAACTTGGCTGGAGTCAGATGTGCAGGTCATGGGCACCTAAGTGACCAATGGTCATGGATGAGTTTTTCCAGGAAGAAAAGAGCATTAAATGAGGAAGGAAGAATCAAGCAGTGAGGACGCTCAGTGGCCAGGTAGAAGCGCACAAGCCAGCCCAGAAACACTGGAGAGGTTGGAGGAAAACCAAGAGATCCTGGAGTGTTATGTCATGGAGGTAGAGTAAAAATATACAAAATAGGGGGAGTATCTTTCACTTTGTCTCTAGACCCATTTCCCCATCACCACCCCAAAATCCGTTACATCCCGAGAAGCCACACATCTCGAGCTCCAAGACAGTTGGGGAGGACACTGTTACGAGTACATTTAATGATTTTTCTATTACTGGGACAGATTGCCATGTGTGTTTTCTGCCGGGAACAATAGGCTCCTTTCCGTTCTCCTACATCATTGCCCTTTGGCTGCCACTGCAGATTGTTGCAAAACCGAGCTAGTTTAATCCCACGGAGCACTAACCGCTATCTGGTCTCCGCAGTTCTGCTCCAGGCGCCCTACCTTCCTGTGCCAGCTGGGATCTCTTAATGAACTAGCCGCACACAGTTCGACACTAAAACTGCTTTCACTGGTGAAACTGTCGAATGTTCCACCTTAGGGCTGTTTCCATTCTCTCCCTTTGCAGGATGGCTGTCGCTCCTCCAAGTTACTGTTTTGTGGCCTTCCCACCACGTGCTAAGGACGGTCTGGTGGTATTTGGGAAAAACTCAGCTCGGCCCAGGGATGAAGTACAGGAGGTTGTGTATTTCTCGGCTGCTGATCATGAACCCGACAGCAAGGTTGAGGTAAGTCCTGTGCTACAGTCTCTCGTTACCACTCACTCTTGCCTCTGGCTTTGCCCAGCACACTTTCCTTAAGCCTGCTCACCGGTCAGGACTGTCCTGTTAGTTCTGTTGATTCCTGTTCCCACGTGGCTTTGTTCATAGCCTTAGAAACCGGATCGCGTGGAGAATACCACGTTCATTGCTGTGACCCTTGTTAAGTAAAATATTGACATGGCTCCCAAGTCGAATGTACAAAATAAGGTATATTCGTAGAAGTCTAGTATCTATCTTTGTCTCATTTACTCTACTCCCTTTTTCTCCTATAGATGTTCCACGTTTTGAAAAATATTTTCGTTTGCGCATCTAAAACACTACATATGGGGGCACCTTGGTGGCTCAGTCAAGTCCCACTCTTTGATCTCTGCTCAGGTCATGATCTCGTGGTTTGTGGGGTGGAGCCCCATGTCGGGCTCTGCGTTGACTGCACGGAGCCTTGTTGGGATTCTCTCCTTCTCCTTCCTCTCTCCCCCTCCCTCACTTGTGCATGCTCTCTCTCTTGAAATAAGTCAATAAATTTTTAAAAATTTAAAAGAAATTATCTGTGTACACAGTTGTGCACACGTGCTTGCATGTGCGTGCGCGCACGCGCACACACACACACACACACACACACACACACAATTATCCCAGTTCCTCTCCTTTCTTGAATGGGTAGCATGCCCTGTACACTTTTCCCCACTTTGATTTTTTTTTTAACTTAAATCATATCTTGGAGATCACTCCATACGGTAACTAGGGGTAGTATTCATTACTCACTTAGAGCTGTGGAGCGTTGGAGTCTATGGATGTATCCTAGTTTAATCAGTCCCATGTTGCTGGACACTTGGGTTGCTTTCCAGCCTTTTGTTATTGCAAATATTTTCTTGTATTTTGAAGTGAATAATAGCCCGGTGTATCTGTCACAGTATCTGGTCTTGGTTTGTGTATGTGTATCGTTGTTAAAAAATGATCTATCCATTCCTGCCTTGAGTGCTGAAAAATCAGTTTTTGTCAGTCCTTCTTTGGGATATGTGCCTAGAAATGGGACTGTTGGATCACATAGTAGATAAGTCTGTAATTGTTTGGTTATTATCACATTGCCTTCCCTAGGTGGAGTACTTGCATTCCTACTAGGAGGGTGACAGTGCACTTCTCCATATGCTCAGAGTGCATCGTCAAGCTTTCGTGACGGCTATTTTAGTCTGCTGTTTCACTACATTCTTTCACTGGTTGTCTCAGCTTTTATCGTGCATTCTCTTGGGTGTTCCAGGTTGATTGTTATCAGCACCTGCGAATAGAGTCTGAGTGTTCTTACATCTCTGTTTCTTGTCTGATGGATTGGCTGAGCTTGGATCCGACGTTAATATTTAGTGGAGATAGTGGGTATCTTTGTCTTTGTTTGTGACCTGAGTGAGGCAGCCTTCAGCGTCTCTCCAGTCACTAAGGGGCTGGCTTTAGGACAGAGATTTATACAGTTTTATTTTAAGTATTTTAGAAAGTATACATCAGTTTCTGTTTTTAGTGGTTAAGAAGAACCCCCCAGGAGCAGGTGTTGAACTTTGTTAAAGGTTTTTTGTTTTTTTCCAGTAACATGGATTTTTTTCTTTCAACTTATATGACAAATGGAACCATCTTGTGTTCACGGAATAAACTTCTTGGTTATGGTATGTTTATTTGCGTGTGTGTGTGTGTTTTAATGGTAGGGTTTTTTTTTAATTTTTTTTTTTTTTTTGAGAGAGAGAGAGAGAGAGAGAGAGAGAGAGAGAGAATCTTAAACAGGCTCCATGCTGAGCATGGAGCCCAATGCAGGTCTGTATCTCACAACTCGAGAGATCATGACTTGAGCCGAAATCACGAGTCAGAGGCTTAACCGACTGAGCCACCCAGGTCCCCCAAGGGTGAAGAATTTAGAGAAAAAACTCTGGGCGAGTAAATTAACAAGCTGTTTCCACTGACGCAACTTCTGCTCTTTGGTGTTCTGGGTCTTGGAAAATAAACTGATTTTTCTGCTAACTGTGCTGGGTTTTAAATGGGCATCCGTCAAGGTGTATTTTATTTTCTTACCCGAATCTTTGTCTGTTTCAGTCCTTTAAAAACAGCTAAGCAGCACCGGAGAGCAACAGAACTTTACAAGGAGCTGCTTATGTTGGGTGAATGGAAGAGGGGCGAGGAAGCGGCCAGGCAGCATGGGGCATGACTTGGCATGGGTTGTGTGCCGTGGGGGAGGTGCAGACTGTGTCCCCAGGACATTCACCAGAACCACTCGCCTCTCCTCTCGCGCCACTAACTGGGTCCGAGCATCTAAGCTTCAGTAGGACGTTTCTTTTATATAGGCGGAGAAAAACACTGGGTTCTCTGGCGACCGTGCTAGCTAGGTTTTTCGATTCCTGAATGTTTGACTGTCCGTGTCGTTTGGATTTGAATGTTTCTCTCTTCCCGGAACAGAGTGGACTCTGCGTGGATGAAGTTTGCAGGTTTGAGTTGTGACAGGTTTGACTTACTAGTGACCTTCCCTGCCTGTCTTCCCTAAATGTTTCTTTTTTTCCGAAGAGTCATACAGACTGAAACAATGCTTGGATTTTTCACGTGGGCAGATTTAATTTCCCAGAGATAGCTGCACCAAATCCCATCCTACGTGCACTTCTTACGGTGTCATGAACACTCCTCCGTGGAGAGGTGAGGCTGATGCCCCCCTCCCCTGCCCTGAGTCTGGGTGAGGGCTTGTGTTTGCTCTGACCTGCGTGGCATGCTGGAAGAGAGTCTTTGTGACCTCCAGGGCTGGGTCACGAAAGGATTTGGCGCCTACACGTGTCTCTGTCTCTTGGGATCTGGCCCTGAGAATCCAGGCACCAGACTGGAAGGAACCCAAAACCAGCCCACATACAGAGAGCGCAGGGAGGGGCCCACATGGAGAGGAACCGGAGTCCTTCAGCCAGCGACCAGCGTCAGCTGCCAGATGTGCGAGTGAATGGCCCTTCAGACGGGTCCAGCCTCAGACAGTGTGGAGTGGAGAGTGTCGTCTCTGTCGTGCCCTGTCCGATCTCCTGACCCATCGAGTTCGTGAACATAATAAATGCTTGTTTTACACCACTGCATTTGGGGATCACTTGTCAGTAGCCATGGTAACCACAGCATCCCACAAAAGCCACTTATAAATATGTCTGAAATAGAGGTTTTAGAAAAATTTGTTTTCTTTTGGGAGGGATAGGCTAAATAACGCAATATTTTCCTTTCACGGGCACCGTCAAGTTTAGAAAATAGGCTAGATTTCTTTCCCTTGTTGACTCAGAGTATATTGCCACTCGCATGTGCTGGAGGTTACGTGATGTGGTTCGACACACATCAGAATCAGTTTCGAAGGCAGCCTGACCTCTTTTCTGTGCTGCCCACCTGTGTCTGGAGCTGCCTCTGTGCGTTTCCACATCCGTATCCTGTGAGTAATAAAATAACGTCACGGTCAAAAACCAAGCTCATCTTCCCCATCTCCTCTGTTCTTCTTCCCCTGTCAGCACCACCATTGTCTGCCCCGTAGTTTAATGTAGAAACCAGGGAAACGTTGACCCTCATTTTCCCACACGCCTCTGGATGCATGGGGACGGCTGTCGCCAAGTCCTGTGGCTTCCTCTGCTGTGTCCCCATCCCCTCCCCACGGCCCCTAGCTCATTCGGACCCACCGCCACCTCCCTGCTGCTGTAATCTGCTTCTTCATCCCTGGCTCTCTTTTTCCTAGATTCTTCAGCCTGCAGGGTCACCAGAATTTTCTTTTCAGAGCAAAACTCTGTCCCTGCCTTGTTTCAAAAACGGTTGTGTTTACAGGATGAGAGTCCAGGCTGATTTGTATGCATTTCAGAGCTCTCCCTGACTGGCACCCGGCTCACTTTCCCTTTGTGTTCTTTTCTTTTAAATTGGTAGACTTAATTTTTTTTTTTTTTTTACTGCAGTTGCAGAAAAATGAACAGAAAGGACAGAGAGTTCCCATATAGCCCTTCACCCTTTCACCTCCCAGTTTTCCTTATTATTAACATGTTGCATCCGTGTGGTCCAGTGTTATAATCCATGAGCCAAGACTGATACATTATTACTAACCAACGTCTATCATTTGCCTCAGGGTTGGCTTTTCGTGTTGTGTATTTCCATGGGTTTCGACAGATGTAGACAATGATGTGTATCCACCATTATAGCCGGCATAAGGTATAGAAAATATTGTCTACAGAATACTTTCTCAGCCCCAAACATCCTCTGTGCTCCCCCGATTCATTCCTCTCTTCCTGACCCCTGGCAACCACTGATGTATTCACTGTCTCCACAGTCTTTGCCCTTCCTGGAATGTCATATATTTGGAATCCTACAGTCTGTAGCCTTGCAGATTCTTTCGCTTAGTCGTACGCATTGAAGGTTCATCCATACTGTTTCCAGGCTTGATAGTGCAAGTTTAGTTCTGAAAAGTATCCCCCTGTCTGGATGCACAACAGCTTAGCCTTCCGCTCATCTGGTGAAGGACATTTTGGCTGCTTCCAAGACTGGGCAAGTATGAACAAAGGTGCTATAAACATTTATGTGCACGTTGTGCTTTGTTTTGCCTTTTAGCCCTGCTCCCCTCCTATGTGCGGGTTTTTATACGGACATAAGGCTTTTAACTCCTTTGGGATACTTTTAACAAGTAAAGATGCTTTTTAATGTAATTTTACATTTTGAATAGGTAATGTATCCGTGTGGTATTAAAAAGGTTTACTCTCGGGGCGCCTGGGTGGCGCAGTCGGTTAAGCGTCCGACTTCAGCCAGGTCATGATCTCGTGGTCCATGAGTTCGAGCCCCGCGTCGGGCTCTGGGCTGATGGCTCGGAGCCTGGAGCCTGTTTCCGATTCTGTGTCTCCCTCTCTCTCTGCCCCTCCCCCGTTCATGCTCTGTCTCTCTCTGTCCCAAAAATAAATAAATATTGAAAAAAAAATTAAAAAAAAAAAAAGGTTTACTCTCGGGCGCCTGGGTGGCTCAGTCGGTTAAGTGTCCGACTTCGGCTCAGGTCACGATCTCATAGTTTGTGGGTTCGAGCCCCGCATGGGGCTCTGTGCTACCAGCTCAGAGCCTGGAGCCTGCTTCGGATTCTATGTCTCCTTCTCTGTCTGACCCCTCCCCTGCTCATTCCCTCTCTCTCTCTCTCTCTCTCTCTCTCTCTCTCTCTCAAAAATAAATAATAAAAAAAAGATTTAAAAAAATTTAAAAAAAATAAAAAAAAAGGTTTACTCTCCCGTATTGCTACTCAGTCTGATTCCCATCCTGCATCACCCTTTTTAGTAATTACTTGCACATCCTTCCACTGTTTCATGCAAATGCAAACAAGTGTGAATACTTAGCCTTATTTTCTTACTTTTTGCCACAAAAGTAGCACATTATATATACTATTCTGAAACTTGATTTAAAACAATTTTTTTTAATGTTTATTCATTTTCGAGAGAGAGAGAGTGTGAGTGGGGGCAGAGCAGAGAGAGAGGCAGACACAGAATCCGAAGCAGGCTCCGGGCTCCGAGCTGTCGGCACAGAGCCCGACGCGGGGCTTGAACTCACAAACTGTGAGATCATGGCCTGAGCCGAGGTCGGATGCTTAACCGACTGAGCCACCCAGGCGCCCCTGAAACTTGATTTTTAAATATAAAATTTCAAATGCACAAAAAAGATCTACATTTTTTAAATTTAGTAAATCTTTTCTAAAGATTCTTCTACATTTGTACACAGAGATCATCTTATTATTATTTGTTAAGGATGCATAGTGTCCATTGTGGAGATATTCCATAATTTTTCAATCAGTCCTCTATTGGTGGACACTGGGCCTGTTTTCTAGTCCAGAAGTCAGTCATGAAGAACCTTGTATGTAAGTCATTCTGTACATGTGCGGGTATAGTCTCTAGATACAACTGGCAGATGTAGGATCGCTGGGTCGTGGGGTAAAGTTTTTGTACTAATTGCCCTCCAGAAGGGTTGTACAATTTCCTGCTTGCTTTTCTGCCCTCCTTCTTAGTCTTCCTCTCCCAGCTTGCACCATAGGCTCCAGCTACATTGAGCTGCTCGTCATTTCTGGAACAAGTAACACATTTGCATTTCTTTGTGCTTTTGTTAAGAATGCCCTTCCTGTCCTCTCCTCTCCTTGGTAGATGCATCCTTCAGGGCCCACATACCAATATCGTCACCTCCCTCTGGCCCGCCCTCCTTCTGTGAACATGTACTTTGTGCCTGTTCTGCCATTATAAATCAATGGAAATTTACAATTGCCTGAAACCGGTGGGATGAGTCTGGCCTCAGATACAAGGGTCTTGGCTTCCAGTCTTGTCTTCCCCATTTCCTGCATCTTGGGTCTTTGAGTCTCTTTGAGACTCAGTTTACTCATTTGCCAGATGGAGATCATAACACCCACTGTGTCTGCCTTACAGACTTTTTGGTGAAACACATGGGAGTTGATATTTGAAAGTACTTTATAAACTCTAAGGAGAACATTGTAAAAAGAGATTTTTTTTTTTTTTTAAAGAATTGACTAGTGCTGAGAGCTTCTGTGACTCCAGGTCTCAGTTCCCAGACTATCTTTAGCATTTGGTTCTGAATCTGCTTTTCAATTTTACTCTTGCCTTCTCTCCGCCCCCTCCCCCTTTTTTTTTTCAACGTTTATTTATTTTTGGGACAGAGAGAGACAGAGCATGAGCGGGGGAGGGGCAGAGAGAGAGGGAGACACAGAATCGGAAACAGGCTCCAGGCTCTGAGCCGTCAGCCCAGAGCCCGACGCGGGGCTCAAACTCACGGACCGCGAGATCATGACCTGGCTGAAGTCGGACCCTTACCGACTGCGCCACCCAGGCGCCCCTCCGCCCCCTTTTTAAAGTAAGCTCTACGCCCAACATGGAGCCCAACATGGGGCTTGGAATGAAGACCCTGAGATCGAGGCCTAAGCTGAGATCAAGAGTCAATCGCCTAACCAACTGAGCCACCGAGGTGCCTCTACTCTTACCCCTTTAATTCCTTCTGTTACTTTCCCAAGTACAGAATGGCGGGCTCTTTTCCATAGGTGGGGTTATGAGCCCAACAACTATCATGTAACTTTCATAAAAGCTCTCATTGGCATACAGAAATTATTTTTCTAAACTGTGAAGAGTGAGAACTTCCTATAAACTCCCATCTATTTCTTAGCCATTTCACGACATCTTAAACGTATATATTCTGCAGTTTCCCTAGAAACCTCATACTTGAGTTTTGAGGTTCCAGGAATTCATTTTCTGAGAATAACTGTGCACTAAAAGTCATCCTGATTACTCATCCACTGACCCGCCTACCCTTCCAGCTGGCCCGTCCTTCCAGGCGGTCCTC
This sequence comes from Prionailurus viverrinus, assembly GCF_022837055.1. NCBI lineage: Eukaryota > Metazoa > Chordata > Mammalia > Carnivora > Felidae > Prionailurus > Prionailurus viverrinus. Next base: position 121,821,013 of record NC_062562.1, on the reverse strand, counting down.
CCGTCCAAGTTGTCCACTCACGCACCCGTCCTCCTTCCTTCTGTCTGTCCATCAGTCTACTCAGCCACCATCTACTCTCCGTCACATTCTCTTTGCTTGAGACAAAGGATAAATGAATAAAGAATAGGATCCTTTAACAGAGTTCCTCCATTTCTAAAATTACACTGCATGTTTTTGTTTAGCTCCACAGTTGAAAGATTGGAGCATTTTTTAAATGTTCTTTAGTTTCTCTCTTTCTCTCTCTCTCTTTTTTGTTTTAACAATGTCTGTTTGTTTGCAGAGTAGCATGGATCCGTGTATATCCATTTGTGCTCTCTGAGGATGCTATACCACTACGCATCACAGAGCACATCTCGACTTTTCCTCAAGCCCTGCTCCTTTCCGTAGATAGGAGTGTTGAGGAAGCAGATGAGTAATTTCCTGGATCATGATGTTCTCTGTGTGTATGGGATGTGTGTGTGTGTGTGTGTGTGTGTGTGTGTGCGCGCGCGTGCCTGTAGGTGGGTATGTATGCCTATTTTCATATGGTTGGATTTTCTATTTAGGAAAAAATGGATCCAACATTAGAATACTGCTCCAAAAACCAATGCATTTCTTTGTTTAAAAAAATGTTTATTTTATTTTTCAGAGAGAGAGAGAGAGAGAGCGCCAGCGTGAGTGGGGGAGGGGCAGAGCGAGATGTGGACAGAGGCTCTGAAGCAGTCTCTGTGCTGACAGCAGAGAGCCTGATGCAGGGCTCTAGTTCACGAACCGCAGGATCACGACCTGAGCCTAAGTTGGACGCTTAAGTGACTGAGCCACCTAGGTGCCCCATACAAAAACCAGTGAATTTCAATTAAAGTTGACCTGATTTATATTTGGTGCCCAGAGTATAATTATGTCACCATTTGTGGAGACAGAATTCTTGATAGCCAAGTCAGATTTGACACATCATGCTTTTTAAAAGAGTCTCTTATTATTATTATAATAACCCTCTTCTCCATTTTCCCCCTTCCTTTAAAGTTTAAAGTCCTCATTGTTTCTTTCTGTCTTTTTTTAAAGTTAGGTTTAATTTATTTATATTTTCCTCTATATAAAGTTCTGTTTGGGTTCAGGACCCCCAGTGAGATTATACAACTTCCACAGTTTGGGGCAGGCTTTTGGTAGATCACTTCCTTTTTTCCTTGCCCAATGAAAATACTTTCAAGAAGAATAGAAAATTACCCATTAATGATAGCTGGTAACATTGTTAGTAACATTGTCCAGATGGCAGCTATATTTGTGGTTCGTGGGATGTGTGTGTGTTTTGCGGGGGAGAGTGTCTGAATTTCATTTCCGAAGATTCCCTCTTACGGTGGGAAAGCACGAGTTATTCTGGAATCAAAGAGAGCTGAACAAAGTTCCATGTGGCCACCGGGGGGGACTGGGTGCTGGTCTTCCTATCTGCTCTTTGTCCCCAGAGCAGGAACCTCCAGCCTTGTGTGTAGAGCAGGCGCGTCCCCCCTCACCTCAGGGGAGCGTGGCTTAGCAGGGAACTTCCTTCACCAGTCCCCTGTCCCAAGCCTGTTTCCGTCCCCAGGCCTTTGCATTTGCCCATTCTCAAAGATCTTACGTCCTCAAGGGAGTATAAGGCCCTGCTTCTAAAATGTGGCTGACACTCTTTGTTTGGTCATTATTTAGAGTCATATGAACCTTAAGGGCACATTTTCAAAAACCGGCCAAGTCGCCGGCAAGACACTGGGCTAAGGAAGATAAAAACAAACCCCAAGAACCTCAGTGATCATGAGCAGTGCTGCTTTAGAGTTGCAAATTGTCTAAACCTAAAAATATTCCTCCAAAGCGTCCCATTTTCTCTGCTTCCCCCCCCCCCCCCCACCCTCCACCCTGGGAAGTCTGGCTGAGTCATCAGCTCATTTCAGAGTGCTTTTTCACTGGTGGTGCCAGGGCTGTGTTCACCATCTGAGTACAGTAGGAAAGCACAATGGTTGCATTTCATTAATTGAAACGTCTATTGTGTGAGTGTCTCTGTTCCCCTTTCACTGGGTGATATCCAGGAAGGGTGTGCACCGGAACGTGCAAGGGGTAGGCACCAGCGTGAAGCTGATTTTGCTTTTTCGTTTTTGACCCAATCACAGAAAATAATAAAGGGCTTGCCCTGCAGGGGAATTGTCTTTTGTCGCCGTCCCCAGGGCTTTGTCAGGCAAGGCTCATCTTTTCTATCCTCCAACCTGGCACGTGTCCCCTGGAGCCACCTGAAAGGGAGACAGGCTCAGTGCAGGCAGTACCTTTAAAACCTCAGTGATCAGCAGCAGACAGTGCCGACATTTACAAGCCTGCCTCACCGTGCTCCCCGCTCCAGGCAGCCTTATACTGTTACGTGGCCTTGGCACCCAGAAGTCACACAGCTGACAGATTTGTTTTATGCGAGGCTGGTTGGGAGTGGCCGTGGGCAGCAAGACAATTTGCTCATCTCTGTCTCTCTCTCTGCAAACCTCTTAAGCGGCTTAATCACCGAAGCTGAGGCCAGAACCATCCCTGTAAAGATTGAGCTTTTGCGTGGTGAACGTGTTCTTTCCCCTTTTTGTGTTGGGTAGGAATTCTGGCTAGGAATTTTGACTTGAGGAGCGAAACTGCTTTTGTCACGCTGAAAGAACATGTCTTTTGTCACGCTGAAAGAGCATTTAGGATTTTTTTTTTTTTTTTTTTTGGTGAGACCTTCCCTGCTGCCTGAGACCCCACTCCCACTTACCGTCTGCCTCCTCAATAGTGATGTGGCCGTTGTGAAGATGAGTGAATTTTATTAAAAAAAAAAAGAAAAACGGTCACGGGGGCACCTGGGTGGCTCAGTCGGTTAAGCGTCTGAGTCTTGGTTTTGGCTCAGGCCATGAACTTGCGGTTTGTGAGTTCAAGCCCTGCATCAGGCTCTGTGCTGACAGTGCAGAGCCTGCTTGAAATTCTCTCTCTCCCTCTCTTTCTACCCCTCCCTGCTCTCTCTCTCTCTCTCTCTCTCTCTCTCTCTCAAAATAAATAAACTTAAAAATAAAAAAGAAATGACTGCCTGCAGAGTTCATGTTCTAGATGGCTGACTTTACACAGTTTAGCTAATTACATCTTGTGTTAACGTTCCCTATTTACGAGGTTTGCTCCCAGACAAGGATTTTAGATAAGCAATCGTGACCATCCTCTTTGATCTGGGTGTGATTCGTCAGATTTCAAACACAATGGAGTGTGTGTGAATTGTAGCCACAGAAGGGTCCTTGTTAGGCCCAGGCTGCTGCAGTCCGTGACAGAGATGCCCTAAGGGTGTGTGTGTTACAGGCTCCGAAGGGCTTGGTGCACCGCGCCCCCCCCCCCCATCTCCATAACCCCTTTGCTCTGTAGCATATGAGGGGGATCTGTCTGGTGCATTGGCTTTCCGCCTGGTGTTTAGGAGGGGCCGATTTGGCCCATCTGGCTACTTGGGCCTCTCTTTTCTTCCTCCTCCTTCCGAGTTTGGCTAAAAAGTGTCAAGTTGGCTGCAAATATTTTGAACTCCCACGAAGACCATATGGTCTTTTGGATTCAGTTTTCAACATTTTTATCAGTCAATACTTACTGAGCTTTTGCAGTGCTGTTACTCAATGCCTTCGCAATAGCTTCTGTGAGTGGCACAGAGCGGGGAATGTTCCTGGCCCCGTCTCTGTCTCTCTCTTCCCTGGCTCTTACCTCTCTGTCAGGAGCACCTCGATGTCTGGCCCGTTTTTTCAAGATCAACTCAAATGTCACTCATTTGATAAATCCTCTGGCCACTTAGATAATTTCCCTCTTTCTGTTGAACCTGTATTATGTCCCTCTGTTCTTTGTTATTCACTTATTCCTTCCTTCCTTCTTTCCTTCCTTCCTTCCTTCCTTCTTCCTTCCTTCCTTCCCTCCCTTGAAAAAAGATCTGTTGATGCCTAGTGTGTACCAGATTTGGGATATATCACTGAACTAAACCACAAATATATCTCCTTGCCCGTATGGAGCTTACCTTGTGGCTGGGGGAGATAACATACATAAACAGTATATGCAGTACATAAGCCAATTATTCGGTATTTGGAAGGGGATAAATGGAATGGAATGTGGAAGAAAAAAGCAGGAATGGATTGCTCAGATGTACAAGGTTGAGGAGGGGGAAAGATGGATTACACATTAACTTGACAGGCCTCGGTGATACCTGCTGAGGTTGGCCTGGTGGTCATGGTAATTTGCATGTGTGCTTTCTCCTTGTTTCCCAACTGAAAGAACAGGGATTAGGCATCCTTCCTGATTTATTTTTTTTTTTCAACGTTTATTTATTTTTGGGACAGAGAGAGACAGAGCATGAACAGGCAAGGGGCAGAGAGAGAGGGAGACACAGAATCGGAAACAGGCTCCAGGCTCTGAGCCATCAGCCCAGAGCCCGACGCGGGGCTCGAACTCACGGACCGCGAGATCGTGACCTGGCTGAAGTCGGACCCTTAACCGACTGCGCCACCCAGGCGCCCCAGGCATCCTTCCTGATTTATCTGCAAACAGTGCTTAGCACAAAATGCCTTCTGTGTGGTTGGTGCTCTGTAAATAATTGGCGAAATGGAAACGAATGTGTAAAAACGAATTTGAGAACAGGTAAATAAACCCATTCTTCTTTTTGCTTCCTCCCTGCCCGTAAAAATAACTTTATGATACATCTGCGCGTAAGAATCTTAAATTCCTGGGGCGCCTGGGTGGCTCAGTCGGTTAAGCAACTGACTTCGGCTCAGGTCATGATCTCGCGGTCCGTGGGTTCGAGCCCCGCGTCGGGTTCTGTGCTGACAGCACGGAGCCTGGAGCCTGCTTCGGATTCTGCATCTTCCTCTCTCTGTTCCTCCCCTGCTCGTTCTCTGTCTCTCAAAAATAAACGTTAAAAAAAAAAATTTTTTTTTTAAAGAATCTTAAATTCCTTCCACATTTACTCATTCTTTTCAAGACAGAATTTATCACTGGAACTGACTCAGTGTACACAGAGCGGTTTGGAAAACGTTGGTCGATGCCTGAACTGCTTTTTACATGAAGAATACAATTTTAAGATATAAACTGCTATCACATTTGGAAGAGCACAGAGGACCGTAGTTTGTTCATGGCTCTGGCTAGGTTTTTGCTGTAAAAGAAGCGTTTTTCAAAGTAAACAATGTTCAGGAACTAGGGGAAACATTTCAAGAGTGCATTTCATCATCAATTTGCCGTGAAAAAACTCAAGAGCCTCTTGACAGCCTCTGGATTTAATTAGCTTTCAGTCTTACCAGGATTTATCCAGTGAAATAACATCATCCCAGTGCAGAGCAGCACCTTCCATGGATTATGAAGATACATGTGTCACCTGACCAATGAGTGTGCATGCTGCCCGCGTTTTAGCTCTTACCCGAGGCTTAGACGTTATGGAAAATCAATGCAGAATAATGTCCCGGGCTGTGTTCAGTCGATACAACTGGGTCGCGAGTCAGAAAAAGATCCGAGGCCACAGTTGAGCCGATGCTTTCAGTGCCCAATTTAAAATGTAAATGGTTGCTGCAGGTGACGAATTTCTCCCTTGAGAGCCAAGTAGCGCTGTGCAGCTTAGAGCCCTGGATTCCGTGCCAGAGTCAGCAGGCCCCTTATGGGCCACCCAGGTTAACGTTTTTCTCATTTCTCCAAGGGAGCTGTCTGTGCCGTGGGCCCATCGTGGGGAGGGAAAGGGTAGAACCAGCAGGCCGGGCTTTGAGTTAGCTGGTCCCACCACCCAACTTCCATTTGCCTCAACGCACTGTGACCGCTTTTACTGTCTTCATGCTTCTACGTAAGAGTTCGTGCGAAGGCAGGGTTCTAAGGCTAAAAATATTTCGGAAAACAAAATCGCTTGTTCTCGATTAGCTCACTCATTTTCCAGGTAAAGACAACAGCAGCCTGGAGAAGGTAAGATATACAACACCACGTGGTGTGGGTCTTGCTGTCCTGATCATAGTTAGAAACACGCCCTTCTGGGACTCTCTTCCCCTGTGTCCACTGCATAGGCTTAGTGTGAGAATCAGATGGGACAGACAGGGAAGCACAGTGTATAAGAGAGCATTTAATGCATTAGTTAAATGTAAAGTTTTATCATCACGTTCCCTTTTCTACCATGAGAGCAAACGTGAAGGTTATGAAACTAGGTTCCAGGGAGCCCTAGGGATCATTGCCAGGAGCATAGGGACCACCCCCCCTCGTCCCAGCCCCCATCTTCGTCAGGCAACACATTTTCCTTTCATCTGCTTTCTATGTTAGGCCTCCGAGTAAAGTTTCTTCTATAGTAAGGTTCAATAACTTTAAAGCAGTTTGAAAGCCACTGATCTGGAAGGAATTTTGCAGATGAGAATAAATGGTTATGTTTGTGTGAAATGCTTGTGCCCTGAAGCACCTGTGCCTGCTGAAATGACCAGACAGCGTATTCAGGGCACAGATGGGCTGCATACCTGGTTCAAGAAGCTGATTGCTGGGGCGCCTGGGTGGCTCGGTCAGTTAAGCGTCCGACTTCGGCTCAGGTCATGATCTCACGGTTTGTGAGTTCGAGCCCCGCGTCGGGCTCTGTGCTGACAGCTCAGAGCCTGGAGCCTGTTTCAGATTCTGTGTCTCCCTCTCTCTCTGCTCCTCCCCTGTTCATGCTCTGTCTCTCTCTGTCTCAAAAATAAATAAACGTTAAAAAAAAAAAAAAAGAAGCTGATTGCTATAAATGCGAGAGCACTGTGGATAAACTGGGCTTGAACCGGAGACTGAAACCTGATTGGCACAACTGCACCTCACTCTAGAGACCTCTGAGCTTGCGTTGAGACCTGGGGTATCTTTTAAGTCTTGTGTTCCCAAGGCCTTTCATTTTCTGGCTCTGTTTGCAACTGATGTAGTGGTTCTGCTTAAGTACCAAGATGGAAACTGAGTGGTTCCTGACAGGTGATGGTCCTTTCTTTCCTGTCTTTGTTTTCTAGTGCACGTACATTTCAATCGACCAAGTTCCCAGGACCCATGCTATTGTGCTAAGCAGACCTGCCTGGCTTTGGGGGGCAGAAATGGGAGCCAATGAGCATGGAGTGTGCATAGCCAATGAAGCCATCAATGCCAGAGAACCAGCAGCTGAGACCGAAGCCTTATTGGGGATGGATCTGGTCAGGTACCACACAGTCATTCTTTGAAACAACCGCTCAGAACAGGTGGGGGAATGGGAACGGGATTTGTTTCCCTCCGAACCTCATATTTTTATAACACGGTCCTCCCAAAGGAGACCTGTGTTTTTTGATAAGTTTGAGGTGATAGAAAAAAAAAAAAAGGTAGATTACAGTGGAATATTATTGAGCAATAAAAAATAACCAAGTGCTTACACATGCTTCAACATGGTGGGTTTTGAAAACATCGTGCTAGGGGCGCCTGGGTGGCTCAGTCGGTGGAGCGACCGACTTCGGCTCAGGTCATGATCTCACGGTTTGTGAGTTCGAGCCCTGCGTCGGGCTCTATGCTGACAGCTCAGAGCCTGGAGCCTGTTTCAGATTCTGTGTCTCCCTCTCTCTGCCCCTCCCCCACTCATGCTCTGTCTCTCTCTGTCTCAGAAATAAATAAATATTAAAAAAAAGAAAGAAAGAAAGAAAACGTCGTGCTAAGTAACAAAGCCAGACACCGGAGGTCGCATGTTGTATGATTGCATTTACATGAAATGTCCAGAACAGGCAAATCCATAGTAGCAGAAAATAGATTAGTGATTGCCTGTGGCGGGGGTGGGAAAATGGGGAGTGATTCCTTATGGATATGGGGCTTCTTTTGGGGGTGTTGAAAATGTCCCAATTAGGTTGTGGTGGTAGATGTGTGAATGTACTAAAAATCACTGAACGGTGTGTTTTAAGTGGGTGGTTCATGGTTTGAAATGTAGCTAAAATATACGAAAGAGGGAAGGCTGCATATAAAATACATAACATATCAAGGAAGAAAGAAGAGATATATGCCCCTCCTGTCCTTCTTCATCTCACTTGTCCTCTTCCCTTTTCCTTCTCTACCGGCCACTACATAACAGGAGGCAGCAGGCGCGTCGTGGGCTCAGTGGGATGGGGGCCTCTCCTTGGTCACCACCGTGCCGTGAGCACCGGGACTTGTGTGCCTGGCCTGCGGTGGCTGATCAATGACCGAGTTTGGAGTGAACCACCAAAGGCGAGGGTGGGTGGGACCGAAACGACACTCCGAACCGGCTTTCTTTTTTTCGGGGATTGTGAAATGCAACAGACTCATGGCCTCGTTGAAAGAATATTGGGCTGGGAGCCAGGGGTCTTGGTTTTCCGTGTGAGTTCACCCAAGTTACAGCACCCCTCGGGGCCACAGTCTCCGCATTTATTCGAGGGGAGGCCTTAGATCGGATGACCTCTAAAGAACCTCCCAGAACCAACATCTTACACCAAGCAATCGCGGTTTTGACGCTTTGTAGGACTTGCAGGGAGAAAGTGTGCATTTACACAGAGACCTCTGTGGTCCGTAGCTTCCGCCAACCGATGGATAGGTCTATTGACCTTCCAGGAATGGGCACACTGGGCCTGACATACCTGCGTGAGAGTCATGGACTGCAAGTAGGGATCCTTACAAGTAGTTTTCATAAAACAAGAATTTGAACTTGGGTGCATCTGACTCCAAGATCCAGAAAAACGTGGACCGAGCTCATATGTTCAAAGGATCTGAACGGCACTGAAGGTAGATGTCAGAGTGAGACTCTAACCTTGGCCCAGCTAATTCCATCCCTTTTCCTGCCCCGGTCATGCCCATAGTGAGGTGACGCAGCCAAAGGGGCTGTTCTCATTTGGAGTCGCGTGAATTTGCCCCATCTATGGGGCCAGAGCACTGTGAAAGGCTTTGGAACGGGTCTCTTGATATCGGGTAACTTGTGGCCCTAGACTACTGTGGCCCGGGTGCACCTGTCCCCTCAGTCTTCCTGTTGTTTGCATCCCGATACAGTGGAGCAGGCTGTCCTGTCCTTGGCCCATGGCACAGAGGCTAAGTGGGAGTGGCCAGGTGTATCGTTTTCCTTGGTCCTGGCACAGAGGGTAGGAGGGTCTGATCAGAGTGGTGTCTGTAGATGAGTGCTGAGGTCCCGCTGCCGCCGCCATACGCAGAGGGCACTAAGGAACCTCCCGGAGCCAAGGTTCTTGGCTTGTGGGAGGGCAAGTGCGCGTACGGGCGCCTCAGCGTGGAATGCAGCGGGCAGAACGGCAGGAGAATGAGCTAGAAGCTGCAAAAGAGAAGTCACGGCTTCCAAAGGTGGTGTGCCCCTGGCTAGGTATTCCCACGCTCCTAGCAACTGTTTGCCTGGGCAGATTGGAGCCCTGTGAAGGCCCCGGGACAAGGCTTCTGCCTGGAATGCATGCATGAGGCAATGTGACCAGAGGCTGCTAGGCATCTGTGAAAGGAAGAAGGGGGCCCTCCTCGGGGCACAGCTCGGGCAGATCAGAGAGGTGCTCATATAGCATGCTTGTTTCCTCTGGATCCTCAAGAGCAGATGAGTGCTTGCTTCTGTCGGTCCTCTTTGGAGAAGATGACACCCACCAACAGAAAAGTCTGCTCAAGCCAACCGTCTCCTAAGGTTATTTTGTATCACTCTGCTAAGGTCTTAGGGTTCAGCTTTGCAAATCAGTGCCTTTTCACCAAGTCTTCCTAAATAAGCTAAAATTGAGAAATGCCCAATAAATGGATATATAATTATCTGACTACGAAGATAAGCCTGTCGCGAGAGCAAGTCTGTCGGGGCGCCTGGGTGGCTCAGTCAGTGAAGCGACCGACTCTTGATTTTGGCTCAGGTCAGGATGTCAGGGTTTCGCGAGTTCAGGCCCCACGTCGGGCTCTGCGCTGACGGCCTGGATTCTCCCTCACCCTCTGCCACTCCCCTGTTTGCATTCTCCCTGCCTCTCCCAAAATAAATACATAAACTTAAAAAAAAAAAAAGAGAGAGAGAGAGAAATAAGTCTGTAGCATTATCTTTTCCTCTCCCTGGCAGGACAGTGGAGGTTCCTTCAGCAAGAATCAGGCTGGGTGAGTTTTAGAGACGATTGCTCACACGATGAAAATTCCCACAGAGCTGGCTTATGCTGCCATCTTAGTGGGCACCGTCATCTCTGTTCTAAGGTGCTTGTGTTCCTGCCGCCAGAATTATGATTGGAAACAAGAGATGAGTCAGTGGACATTTACTGAGTACATTTCAAGTGCCATCCTCTTTCACATCAGCCCGACAGGGGCGTAGTCCCGTTTTGACATTACAAATGAGAAAATCACGTTCCCGAAAGGTTATGTTACTTAAGGTCACACTGCCAGTGGGTGGCACACATAGAATTGGGAGCCAGGTCCCCGTATCTCTGAGCCATTGTTTTGCGGCCACAGCGTGCTGCCTCTCAGACCTACTGACCCCCTTGGTCCTGGACAGTTGTGTTTGTATTTTCACAGTCAGTATGTCGTACACCTGTCTTCATAGAGCCCAGGGATTAGGTACCTGTTTTATAGGTGACATAACACGGAGTTCAGACATATTATGGGACTTGCCTGAGGTCACGCAGAGGGCCGTATCTGTGCCCTCTGTAGGGAGCCGATTATTTGGAAGGGCTGGGAGCAGACTGCTGTTTCATTTCAGAAGAAATAGGTACTTTTTGATAAGTGACGCTCTAAGCCACACCAGGAGAGGCAGGCTGATAGGTAGGAGGAGAGATACGCAGAAAAGGATAGATCATGTCCTACCAGGCACCCATTCCCTGTGAGATGATGGAGTAAAACCTATGTACCGAGGACAAGGGCTGGCAATGGAACCCTTTGTTACCAACCAAAATGCCTGGTGTAGAGTAACAGAGATCAAGGCTGCCCTGCGCACAGGTGTCCTTTTGCCTGGAGGCAGGAAGGAGAATAAGCCACAGAAAGGGGGTCTTGACACGGCTAGAGCTGAGCTGGCCGGCATCATGGGAGTCAGAATCAGAAAAGAAACAGAGCGTTGGCTGAGCTGCCTTTCACGAGGGAGAAGCCACTGGGTTCCTGAGTCTTCTGTTTGTGTGTGTGTGTGTGGGGGGGATGGGGGGGTGCCCAAAGACAGAAAACACCCCCACGATTTGGAACCGAATGCGTGAGAGACGCATTCTGAGCTCAAGTGCCGTGAATCTGCGGATCGGCCTGCATATTTCATACATTTACACGTGACGGCGTGCTTCATAACTCAGCTGCACCCCAGGCTTTGGTTACTGTGGTGAGAACCATAGCGTACGAAAGGACTGAGGGAGACTTCCGGTCTTCTTACTTCAGGCTTGGTTTGGAAAGAGGGACAACAGCCAAAGAAGCCTTGGATGTCATCGTCGCCTTGTTGGAGGAACACGGACAGGGTGGCAATTATTACGAAGATGCACACGCCTGCCACAGCTTCCAAAGCGCGTATCTGATTGTGGATCGCGAGGAAGCCTGGGTGCTGGAGACCGTGGGGAAGTACTGGGCTGCTGAGCAGATCACAGGTGAGCGGTGTGGACGGGCGGTGGGGGGGGGGTGGGCTTCGAGGGCAAGAGAGGCTCAGGCGGATGCTGCCTGGACGCGTAGGAGTCACTCTGGTGCGGCAGACCCCCTCTGTGCCGTATCCTCACTTCTGGGCTCTGCTTCTAGAAAGAACCTGGGCTGCAGAGGTGTCAACACTTGGGAGACACGCTCGTGACATTTCTTATTTTCCGCTTGCTTTCTGGGCAGGACCCGGCTGTGGCTACCGGCCGTTTCGTGACCCAAATGGTTACTCTGTGACTTGGCCAAAGGAATGGTGATTATCCCATTCCATTCAGTGAGTGAACCCCTACAACAGGGAGCTGCCCCTCATCACCCGTAGCCCTGTGGCTCCTCACACTTGGAATGTTCCTCGAAAAGAGGCGTTTGGATCTGTGTGAGGACCGTGGACTGCCTCTGGGACAAGCTCATTTCTCTGTGAGACAGTGTTTCTAGAAGAGCAGAGGCCTAGGGGATCCATTCGGAAGGATCTTGTGCCCACGCAGTTGTGGCTCTGTGCTCCCTGCAGCACTTTGTTCTGAGACAGTTCCGAGGAAGGAGATGTTAGAGGGGGTTGTGGTTGTCCTGTCTTATCACTTAGCAGCCTCATATTGGAGACAGGATGAGGTCCCAGCATGGGTTAAAGGGTTTCCGAGAGGATGAAGGAATTCTAGGAGAGAATCGGCCAGTGAAGCCCCCCTGACGCTCCTCAGGACTGGATGACAAGTACCTAGACGGTGTGCCGCCATTTCTCCCCTCCTGTGCCCACGGCACACGCGGCTAGTGGCTCGCCACCCTCTTCTCGGGTTGAACCTAAACTTGGGCTTCAGTTTCTCAACTGAATTTGTCAGGAAGTCTCTTCCAGTTCCTCAGAAGTGATGGTAGGGATGAAACCTGTTTTCCAGGCCTACCTAAGGGGTGATTGGAACCAAAGCTGACCTGAGTTAGAAGCAGCAGATCTACTGCGATAGTTGAGAGTCAAGGTCTTCTGTGGCCTGAGTCAGTGCAGTGATGAGGGTTTCTGTGGACGAGGGGTGTGTTGGATGCTCTATGTGGCTGGCTTACGGCGCTTGCCTGGAGGAGGGTGGCTTCTTCGCATTCTCACAAGGGCACCGAATGGGCTGGTGGCACCCTTGCAACAGTCTCAGAGAGTTTCTTCACCCCCCTGTGCCCAGCATATACCTCCTGGTGCCTGTGCCCCATCCCTATGGCACTTACAGGACTGAGACAGCCGGTGTGGCTGCTGGATCACTGAGCCTGCTGCAGTGCAAGAACTTTAAACTTTTTTATCAAAAAAGTTCTAAGCTGAAGCCTTACTCTCCAATGTTTCCGGCAGGAGGGCTAGTGGTCCATGCTGAAAAAGCAGTCATATATTGCTTTTAAATAGAACTTAAAACTTTTTGATCTAGACCTGCATTTCAGAAGCTCAGTTTCTCTTCAAGATGCAGCTTAAAAAACCCATCTCCTCAAAATGCGTGTTTTCACGAAACATTGAAATAAAAGCTCAGCCATTCATTCCTTGGACTCATTGATCTCATGTCCTCTGATCCCAGCAGCAGTGTGATTGCAATAGGACTTGATGAAACTAGGCCTTGAATGCTAACATTCTTGGGCGCAAACATATATTATTTTTAATGTTTATTTCCGTACTTTTGAGAGAAAGAGAGAGAGAGACAGCGAGTTGCGGGGGTGGGGGGGGCGGGCGGGGGGGGGAGTGGACAGAGGGAGAGAGAGAATCCCAAGCGGGCTCTGCACAGTCAGCACAGAGCCTGACTCAGAACTTGATCATGAAGCGTGAGATCATGACCTGGGCCGAAATCAAGAGTCGGACGCTTAACCTACTGAGCCACCTGGGCGCCCCGAAAGCAAACATACATTATAAATCAGCCCTTTAGGAAAATAATATCTGTGGCGTTGCTCACAGGATTTTTGTGGGTAGCTTAGCATGAAGAATGCCAAAAGCCCCTTTTTAGGCCAAAGCTCCTTTTTATTTTTAATTTTTTTTAAGTAGTTTTATTCTTGTGTTGTCCTCTGAAAAGATGAGCGGCAGAAGGCCAATGCCCATCAGCTAGGAATACTTATTTTGGAAGAACAAATCAGTGGAGCAGAACATACTGGAAGAACCCTGTCCCGCACTGACCTTGTCTCTAGAAACTGGTTTTTAGGCAGTAAAGGCTTGCAGCTTGTGGTTTGATCTCTCTCTCTACTTCATTCTCCCAAGAATTTTTAAAAGATCAGCACGCTCTCTGGAAGCAGCAAGTACGGATGGCCTCTTTTGAGCTACAACTTATAACTTCTTAGTGTTCTAGACAGCATCTTGAAGAATGAAGTCATCCTCAGTGTATTTGCAGCTGAGGCTTTGGAAGAAGCCACAGGAAGCCTGCCAGCCGATAGGGGAGTTTCATCAAGCTGGAGTGCACTCAGCATTCATGCGCTCCCGACTCTAGACTCTTTTAGCTGCACTTATATTTTTATGAGAAAAAAATTCCCATAGAATTTCTGCACTCATATACACGTACACGCATGTACACACACACACACACACACACACACACACACACACTCATACTGATATCCTCAGAGACGTATATTCGCAGGTACATTCCATTCTTTTAAAACAATTCATTATCAGTGCCGCTGTGTTTTTCTAAATGTTGGGACCCGAAAAAAAAAAAAGCTGAATGAAGAGGTGCCATCTTTGTATTTTCCAAAAGTGATGTTACTTGGGCAGAGGGTGGAGGCGTAAAGTGTTCCTTCAAGTGGAGGAAGCCTAAACTGGGGAAGAAGCAGGGCTATAGTTGTGATGTTCATAAGTCTTGTAAGTCGTGTCATGTCTCTTTCAAGAAACCTTTCATTTTTCCTATGGTTAATAGATGCCTGGGGTTTATTTAGCCCTAATGAGAGCTGCACAGGTTTCCTTCTGAGTGTGAGTTTTAGATCCAGCGACCATTGCTCCTTTAAAATGTGGTAGTGCCCGGTCAGGACTGGTCAAACCTTCTGGGAGGTCTTCTTACAAGAGGACCAAGGATTGTGTTTCTCTCTTCAAAAATAGTCATTTCCTCTCTCTAAAGTCAAATTGCAGAGAAGGGATTCGCTGTAAATTTCCATTTCTTGATTAAGTCCTTCTAAGTATCTTTCCAGCTAACCGGACTTTGCACTCTCTACAGAGGGAGTGAAGTGTATTTGCAATCAGCTTTCGCTCACCACTAAGATAGACGCGCAGCATCCTGAGCTCAGGAGTTATGCTCAGAGTCAAGGCTGGTGGACGGGAGAGGACGAGTTCAATTTTTCCGAAGTTTTTTCTCCAGCTGATGACCACCTAGACTGCTGTGCAGGCAAAGACAGCTTAGAAAAGAAAGAAGGTGAGTTAGTATATCCCTTATGATTCTCCCTCTCATACCTGTTGTCTTGCAGCTGTGTTTCAGAGAACTTGTCTGAACTTCGGGGGGTGAGCAAGGAGGTGGAAATGAGAACGGACCTTGTACATAGAGACGAACTTGTGTTGATGTCCCTGATGTGCAGGCAGGATGATGTATATCTATTGTTACAGGACGCTTCCTCATCCACGAGGTTTTTCCTCCTTCTGATTCAAGTCATTGTACTTGTCTTCGTGACAACTTACTGTAGCCTTCCTTCTACCTCAGCGTTTGTGTATTTCACTCATTGCCTTGTCTTCCTGTATTTTCCTTTCTCAGTGGCCTGCTGAGCCTGGAGGGCAGGGCGCTATCTTTCACTCATACTGGGATCCCCTCGTGGTGTCCATTATAGTCTTTTGCTCCGTGAACATTTGTTGACTTGGAACTGCTGTTCTGAATTCTCTTCCCGAACCCTCTATCTCGCACCTAGCTGTTGACTTAATCAGAATCCATGTTGAGGCAAACGTGGTGACTGGATAGCTTATTACTTCTGTGCCCGAGCACAGAGCGGAAACCCTTCCAAGTAAACCACTGAGGCCACATTTTATAGTTGCCAGTGATACATGCGTTTTGTGAGTTAGACCTGTGATCATTTAGAACAGGGGCCAACAGACTGGGACTTGCTGGCAATCCCCTATTTTGCAAATAAAATTTTACTGGAACACAGCCGTGCGCATTTATCTAGGTGCTGGTTATGACTGCTTCCATGCCATATTGGCACAGTTGCAGAGTTGCGACAGGTAGGTTACAGCAAGGTGGTGGGCCCCATAAGCCTGAAATATTTACTGTCTGGTTCTTTAAGAAAAAGTTTGCCGATGCTTAACGTAGAAGAACACGTCACAACTTTGGCTGTAGAACTTAATGTATTAAGGGTAGGAAGGTAGGACAGTGATCCATTTTAAAATGGGAACTTCATGGGACGCCTGGGTGGCTCAGTCGGTTAAGCGTCCGACTTCAGCTCAGGTCATGATCTTGAGGTCCATGAGTTCGAGCCCCACGTCGGGCTCTGGGCTGATGGCTCAGAGCCTGGAGCCTGCTTCGGATTCTGTGTCTCCCTCTCTCTCTGCCCCTCCCCCATTCATGCTCTGTCTCTCTCTGTCTCAAAAATAAATAAACGTTAAAAAATAAAATAAAATGGGAACTTCAAAAAAAAAAAAAACTCCAAAAGTTAACAAAAAAACAAACCCAGCTTGATAAAAGTATATAATACCATGTATGAAGCAGTCTTGCCAGAACATCAAATCTAAATCTGATGAAGCCTCTGGACCTAGCTACGGGTTTACAGGAAATGCAGAGGATGGGAGGACATACTAAGTAACACCAGGGGCTGCTGTCTGCAAAGTGCAGACTGTGGGAAACTCTGTAGGAGAAATGGCCCCACAAATAAAATGCAAGGGGATAGGGGCACCTGGGTGGCTCAGTCGGTTGAGCTTCCGACTTCGGCTCAGGTCATGATCTCGTGGTCTGTGAGTTCAAGCCCCGCGTCGGGCTCTGTGCTGACAGCTCAGAGCCTGGAGCCTGTTTCGGATTCTGTGTCTCTCTCTCTCTCTCTCTGCCCCTCCCCTGCTCATGCTCTGTCTCTCTCTGTCTCAGAAATAAATAAAACATTAAAAAAAAATTTTTTTTTAAATGCAAGGGGATAAAGTGAGAGGCAGAGATTCAAAAAGATTTCAGCTGTTATCAACCGACTGGGTCCTGATTTAAATCAATAAACTCATTCGTAAGACAATGAAAAATGTTTAACACCGGGTAGTTGAAGAAATCAAGGCTTTATTAATCCTTTTAGGTATGGCATATTACAATTGGAAATGTACAAAGAGGACGTGAGTTGTGTTAGTGAAGTTTAAGGCACCTCTTCTTTGTGTGACGCTTTGATTCCATCTCTGTGAACATAGACGGAAAGAATAGTGTTTTAACGAATCATGATCAGAGGGAGAAAACGTAAAACCGGGGTCCTTTGTAGCCAAGGAGTTGTTTACGCATTTATCTAAAGTCAGAGCCGGTACTCAAAATGGCTGTGAATGTTCTGCATGTTTCTCTGTGTGTCTCTTTCCCACTGCAGAGAGGTCATTCTCCACATACAGTGCTGACTGTAGCCAGCAAGTGTGTATGAGAGAACTTGCTTAGTGGATTGTGCATAGATCGCACATACTTTCCTATGGATATCGTTCTGTTGCATACTGTACTGGTTGAGAAATTGCTAAGTGCTACTTAGCACAAAGAGACTCCAAAATAATATGGCTTCAAGAAAATGGAAGCTTATTTTTCTCCCGTGTTATGGTCTAGATGTATATGGCCAGTCCAGGGCTGGTGGGTTACCCGGCACCAGAGGACAGCCACACGCGACGTTTGACTTCCACCTGTGGTCCGACTTGCGGGCATGTCCTGGGCAGCAGAAAGAGGGGCAAACAAAGTGAAGGGCGAACCGTCCCTTGTATGGAGGTGACGAGGAAGTTGCACGTAGCATTTCTTCTCCCACTGGTCAGGATTTATCATGTGACCCCGCCCGAGCCACAAGGGAAGCTGGGAAATATAGTCTGTAGCTGGGCAGTTATAGTCCAGGGTTCTGTAACTGAGAAGAAAAGGAAAAAATGGATTTTGGTTAACAACTTGCCGCTATTAAAGCTTCTCTCTCTTTTTCTCTTTTTTTTTTTTCTTTACAGAAAGCATCACTGTGCAGACTATGATTGACATCTTACGGGACAAAGCCAGTGGAGTCTGTATAGATTCCGAGTCCTTCCTCACCACAGCCAGTGTAGTGTCTGTTCTGCCTCAGAATAGAAGCTCGCCGTGCATTCACTACTTCACTGGGACCCCAGATCCTTCCAGGTTTGTTTGAGACACAGTTGTGCTGGCAGGAAGTATGTGCTCCTCGAAAGCTCATCCAATGCGCCCGCGCTGCGTCCCTGTACCTCTCTTTTCTATAGCCGAGTCACATTTTTCAGTTGGCCCCAACGTGGCCAATGCAGCACAAAGAGCTTTGACAAAGGGGAGTTCTTGGCTGGAGTCATATCATTTTTATGACATCCGTGAAATCAAATTGGTTTAAATTCAACCGATATTTATTGAGTTGATATCATGGGCCA
Source organism: Prionailurus viverrinus (assembly GCF_022837055.1). Taxonomy (NCBI): domain Eukaryota; kingdom Metazoa; phylum Chordata; class Mammalia; order Carnivora; family Felidae; genus Prionailurus; species Prionailurus viverrinus. Next base: position 121,803,024 of record NC_062562.1, on the reverse strand, counting down.
GGCGTTGTGCAAACATGCATGAGGGATGCAAACATACATAACACACAGTGAGACAGATGCAGGAATGCCCAAGATTGATCAAAACAATCAGTTCCTGTAAGTTAGAGGACAAAATAGCCCAGAGGCAATGCAGATTGAGGCAACGTCAAGGGCACTGACCACTTTCTTTCTTTCTTTCTTTCTTTCTTTCTTTCTTTTAATGTTTTATTTATTTCTGAGACAGAGAGAGACAGAGCATGAGCAGGGGAGGGGCAGAGAGAGAGGGAGACACAGAATCCGAAGCAGGCTCCAGGCTCCGAGCTGTCAGCACAGAGCCCGACGCGGGGCTCGAACTCATGAACTGCGAGGTCATGACCTGAGCCAAAGTCGGACGCTTAACCGACTGAGCCACCAGGCACCTCCGGGCACTGACCACTTTGTAAGACATTGTGTTTTAGGGAGTTGCTTTCTGCCTACGTTCAGCAAAGGCATTGTACTGCCCAGTGTTTAAGAACACAGCCTCTAGAATCACCTGTCAGGATTTTGAGTTCCATCTCTCTCACTGAGTGGCTGGTAAGTTACTTAACCTCTGTAAGCTTCAGTATGCTGTACAGACCAGGGGTCCTGGGGATAATGTCAGCTCCTACTTCGTATGCTTGTTGGGAGGATTAAATGAGATAATCCAAGTAAATAGACAGTAGGCTTAACTTTTCTTTTATTAAGACTATCTCTGATTTGCCAGGCAGACAGCAGCCCCACTCCCTGGTAACGTTCGGTCATATACGCTGCAAGTCATGGCATCAGTGGCTTAGACACAGCTTTCCAGTGGTTTCTAATTCAGTTCATTATCAGAAGCACTTGGGGGAGTTTTTGAAAAATACAGGTGCCTTGACCCAAACCTGTTGTATCAGAATCTTTAAGGTGGGCTTACGAATGTGTCAGGTTAAGACTGACCCTCAGCCTGGAAAACCATGAAGATGCCCTATTCTGATAGTTTCGGTGGTATTTTTTAGGGGTTCTCTTGGCTGAAAACACTCATCATTGTTTGTATATCGGGTGTCAGATCTTTGACTGCTATCAGGAAATCTGCAGCTGTTCCATTTCATTCCCTTTTCAGCTAAACATATTTATTCTCCTCTTACTGTTTCAGGAATAGAAGACAATGATGGTGTCTAGCTAGGGATGGTTTCTTAGATGACTCGGGAAAAGCCGAGTACCTCTCTTGACCTGTCGGACTTAACTTTTAAACTACTGCCAATATCAGTAGATCCTTTTAGCGGGACCTGACTATTAAATTCAGTATAAGCTATTCCTAGTTTTTCGTCCACTCATGTATTCATTCAACAAGCATGTATGAAGCACCTACTGTATACCAGATATCATGCTTATTGGGTATTGGGGATGAAGTGTATGTAAGGTAACAGGTGGCTTGGAGGAGATGATGAAGGAGCACGCTTCACTGAGGAAGGATCTCTTGAGCGCCGGGCATTGTGGGAAGAGGAAGAGTTTGTTAGGAATGAAAAGCAGGAATGACATTTTGGGTAGAGAGACAGCATGGACACATGCAGAGAGCCATGAAACGGTACCCTGTTGTAGATTATGTTTCCATCTCTCCTCTCCCCGCCACCCCCACCCCCCACTCCTCCAGTAAACAAGCCTGGCCACCCTCTCATGGCCTCCCACAGTGAACCTCCTCTCCATGGTATTCCGGTCGACCTCCCGGGGTGCGCTCCTGGTTGACCCCGGCTGCTTCCTTTTGACCTTATCTCGAAGCTCTGGATGCTTGGTCTCATGGATGGCCCTGCTCCCGCCCTCTTGTCCGTCCACCAGCTCTGGGGCGCGTCCTTCCTCTCCCTGTTGTCTGAACCTCCCTTCATGGACTCCGACTTAGCTTGCCGCGAACGCTGGTGGCTCAGCTGCCTCTTGGGAGCGCTCTGTGCCGCACCACAGGGGTACACGTGGGCACTTAGAGCCCTTCTGTAGAGTGACTAGAATGCCCTGCCGTGTTCTTTAGCGGGCAGGAGCCTTTGAAGGAGTGGGTTGAGCTGAGGAAGGCCTGAAGTACCTGCCTTGCTCCTCACGTCTCAGGCACCGGCCCCTGCTGTGCTTAGAAGACAGGGCTGTGTGAGGCCAGAACACTAACACAAAGGAATGCCATTTCCTAGACTGAAGTGCATGGCCCAGTACGGTCCTAAAAATGGGCTGGGAAATAGCCTGCTTATATTTAATCTGGAAGATTTCAAGTAATTTTAAAAGAAAGTTATTCATGGTTAAATTAATTGAAAAGACCTTAAAGAAGATTAAGGCATTCATTTTTTATCTTTCAGGGCTAAGGGAGCTGCGTTTCCTACTGTGACTGTTAGAACTGTCACAGAAGCTTTTCTCCTATTCACCATTTCAGTGTTTCTCTGTAATTGGGCATGTTTAACATTTTCTATTTTGTCAGCAGGAAGCATAATTACCTCCTCTTGGGTTTTTAGGTAGTAAATGGGGGAAATTTTAGCTGGCTTCTGCTGACGCTGGAAACAGTAGAGAGATGTTTTCAGGAAATCATTTCAAAGCAGGGGGCTCGCGAAAGATTATGATTTAAGAGCGGGACTGTGTTCTTTATCCCTCCCAATTAATGTTCGGAACCAAAGGACACCATCTGACTGTTGCTCTGTCTGCTTCGACACGTCTCTGCCCTTTGCTCGGTGGACTCATTACAGATCCTTCTCTGGAAATAACTTGTTCTCGTGCTCTCTTTTCCTCTTTCTCCGCCCCTTCCAGGATGGACTGGGTTCTGTGCAAGTTTGAGGGCTGGATGGAGGTGCAAAAGTCAGAGTTTGAGAGCTAAAGAGGGAGATGCAAAAGACCTTTAATTAATTTTATTGAGGAGGCAGATTCTGTCCTATTAATATTCCGTTGAGTCAGCTGGTGCCTCAGTTATCCACGTGGTGACAGCGACTGACTTCAGTGCTCTGGTTCTGACCTTTGGAAGCCATTTCCTTCGTGGAAGCTGGCACTTGCCAAAGCCTCACTGATGTGAAGAATTGGAGAGGGAGAGGGGAGAGAGGGACCTTAGCACATTGAGACTGTGAAGTTCGGGGTCCTGGAGCCCGTGAGAGCCGAGCAGGTGCGTCTCTTCCCAACCCTGTGTTCAGTGACGTCACACTGGTAACGTGACACGGGTCACAGTGGGCACATTCACACCACAGAAGCCGGCAGACGCCATGGATCGGGGCTTACTTTTTCAGATACGGTTGCCAAACCGGCACATCGCCAAGAGGCCCCCACATCTGAGAAAGCCCACAGAAAGCCCACTCGGGGTACAGGATGGAGAAACCAAGAGGGGGAGAAAATTAAAAAACTTTTCCATTTTAAGTATTAGAAGGCTGTGTCCCAACCCATTTCTCTCATCGTATGAGGCTGTGGACTTCGGCCCAGGAAACAGAAAATAGGGAAGAAATTCTAGGAAAAGGGACGTTGGGCCTAATTTAACTAGCGGCAAATAGCTGGGGAGTTGCAGGGGACCTGGTGTGTGTGTGTGTGTGTGTGTGTGTGTGCTTCTCTTCTCCCAGTGTGCTAAGTTTGAGAGGCGAAGCTGAGTCAACTGAGACTGTCTCATCTGGTTAATTCAAATGTAGTGACGAGCGGCCTGTCTGTTGGTGGAGATAACACTTGACAAACGTTAGACGCGGCCGCATAGGTAAATACGATCCCTGGTGCTGTTCAGGGAACAACCAGCAGAGACGTACCCAGAGGTGAGGGCCCCGTGTGAAATAGCACCCCCGTCAATTTCACTCTGAATGCGTACAGCACCAGATTCCTCCTCTCTCCTGCCCTTTGACCTCACAACCTTCCAGAGCATCTGGATCCAGCCCGAAGCTCATCCCATGCCCCAAATGTACGAGTTCTCTTTCCCTTTAAAATAGAAAGGCCCTTCGCTGATAGGTCCTGCCCTCAGCCAGATGCGGCTGAGATCGTGTGATTAAAGTGACCGACAGTAAAGCTGGAGCGACCCATTCAAGAGACACCTGCAATTGAGAGAAAACTGGTTATTGTGGGTTATTTTGAGCCTGGTTGAACGTTTAGCAGATTCACCCACGCAGGAGCCTTTTGCTGCCCCGCTCTGTGCCAGACTCCCCTCAGTGGATCTGGGGGACTCCAGGGCACGGGATGAGCCTGGCTGAGTGGCTTGGGGAGTTTCTGCACCTTCCTAAGGATAGAGCCGTATTTGAGGTCAGAAGTGCCGGCTGGCCACTGATGATAAAATCCCAAAGCACCAAAAGGCTTTTATTTTTCTGCACAGTGTGTATGAAGAACCAACAGAAGGTTAATATAATGGTGTGAGGTCGTGGGCGGAAAACTGACCTCAGTTTAGAAGACCTGAATTTAGTTCTCCATCTGCCACTTACTAGGAATATGCCTTTGGACCCAACACTTAGCTGCCGTGAGCCTCAGTCTTCTCATCTGTAAAATGGGATGGAAATGTTTTCCCTGCCTTGTTCATTGCTGTATCCCTAGTACCTAGAGTGGTAACGGGTACTCAATCATTACTCAACACGTATTTGCGTGTTGAATGGATAGAATAGAAAAGTGAACGAATAGAAAAATAGGGGTGCTAGGAGAACTGAATGCAAGTGCTTTGAAAGTTATGACACGCTATAAAACGTCAGGGGTTTCCATGGTAATTATGCTTTCTTGCCAAATGAGAAAACAAATGACAGGGAAACGTTTTTTACCCTGGGTCGGCGCGTGCGTCACAAAATTCTGGAAGACAAAAGGGACAGATGAGGCCAGGACGCCTCCCAGGGAGCTGGTCTCTGGGCTCGAAGGCTAAGATTCTGCAGACTTCCGAGACAGAGCGTGGGAGACCACGCTCTGGTCCCTGTCATCAGACTGTGCCTTAGATTTGTCTCAGGGAGAGCTGAGGGTCGTGGTCATATGGTTTCCTTTATGTTGCTCATGGCTTCCTTTGTTTAATTGTCCCTCCTGACGGTGGATTGTCCCTGTAGAGTCGCTCAGCCGGCCTTAAACCTCCTCATTAACCAGCTGATGGGAGACGCTTTGCCGCTGGAAGCACTTTCCCCTTTTGGGCCTGTTATCCTGTGTTCGTGTCACGGCACACAATGCAGGGGCCGAGTGACCCGGGGTGAATTCCGGGTTAGGAGGCTTCTTTGAACCGGCTTTCTGGAGCCCTCTCAGGTGTGCCTCACATCAGGGCCATCCCTGGGACACTCTGGGAGGGTTCCACAAGTGTGACAAAGTGTGCCCTGCCCTGTCCCGGTGGCCTGGGAGGGGTGTGCCTTGTGACTCAGATGACAGTTTCAGCTTTGCCGCTGGCTGGATATGTGACCTTGGTCAAGTCATTTAATGTCCGGGTCGTTACTTAGCATACATTTGATGAAGTGGCATTTAAGAAGCTACCATCTGGGCTTAAAAAAAAAAAAAAGTTTATTTATTTTTGAGAGAGAGAGAAAGTAGAGAAGGGGAAGAGAGAGAGAGACGGAGAGAGAAAGAATCTCAAGCAAGTGCCGAACCACCAGTACAGAGCCCGATGCAGGGCTCAAACTCACGAACTGTAAAACATGACCTGAAACGAAGTTGCACGCTTAACCCCCTGAGCCACCCAGGCACCCCCCTCGATCTGAACTTTAAGTGTGGGAAAATGTCAGAAATTCTCCTCACCTATTTGTATTGCTCGTGTGATTTTTTATAAGGCTTGGCGAGAAATCACAAGGTTTGGGAACCACTGAGTTACCCACATTCTGCTTTTTTTGGATACATAGGCACAAATAAACCCTGAATTATAATTCCCACATTCAGGTTTAAATAATTATTAGTGTTATTGCAATTTGTTATCAACAGTAGTTTTTATTTATTCAGTCTCAAAAACTCTCCCTTTAACCACTTGACAAATCTATGCTTCATGTTTGTAGCAGTTGAGGGTGCTGACTTCCTTACAGACTTTGGGGGAAAAATCCTTGGAGTGCTTTGGCTGCATTAGAGTATTATGGGAATCCCATCGTATTTATTATTTATTTTGAGAAAGAAAACTGATAGATGGGATAACTAGTAAACATACGGTACTTTCTTGCTTTAGAAAAGCCACTGGGCACCTTTATTGAGGTGGAGTGGGTTGGCAATTCCATCAACTGGAATGTTCTGATTTTTACTACCCTGTTATCCTATGTATTGGATGCAAAAGACCATGACTGTGCTTAGCATGAACTTCTTGTTTTTAATGTTTATTTTTGAGAGAGAGAGAGAGCGCGCAGGGGAGGGCCAGAGAGAGAGAGAGGTGGACAGAGGATCCGAGAGAGAGAGAGAGAGAGAGAGCGCAGGGGAGAGGCAGAGAGAGAGAGAAATGGACAGAGGATCTGAAGCAGGCTCTGTGTTGACAGCAACGAGCCCAATGCGGGGCTCGAACTCACGAACCGTAAGATCGTGACCTGAGCCAAAGTCAGACGCTCAACCGACTGAGCCATCCAAGCGCCCCAGCATGAACATCTTGAAGTCAGAGTCACAAGTTCATGAACTGCATGACATACAAATAGAAATTTGTAGGTTTGGAACCTGGAAGGGAACTTCGAGATCATTTTAGTCCCAGTCAGAGACAGGGAGCACGAGTGCCCCCACAGCTGGTCAGAGTAGAGAGGAGTCGCATACCCTCATTCTGAGGCCCAGCCCAGTGCCCTGAGTCAGGCAGATCTGGGATCCGTGCTCAGCCCGACGAGTGATACCAGACTGTGCCCCTCCTGGCCCCCCAGAACCGTGGTTCTCGCCCACGGGGCCACCGTGTCAGAATGGTCCTGAGATGTAAAGTAACGCCCTCCCGGTGACTGAGCCTGGCCACCTCATTGCCCAGCGTAAGCCTGCGGAGGTCACGACTCTGACCCTTTCTGGCCACGGCACAGACCCTGCGGCCCAGAGGACGTGAACTGTGCGGGCTTGGGGCTGCACAGCAGGAGCCTCAGAGCCAGGGTCCCACAGAAGGGTCTCTGCGCCGGGCCAGGAGGCTGCAGATTAACGCCTGCTGGCAGGCGGCACGATGGGCACCGACTTTTCAGGAACCCCTTGTGCTTTCGGGTCCTGAAGGATGGGATGCTTGCCTCCTGTGAGGCCGCTGTGTTGTAAGAGACCAGAAGGCCCCAGAAGCCATGTCTGTGCCGGACTCTTTGCTCCCCCCTGTTTTCCTCCCGCTTCCCCACCCTTCCCCGTCTGTTACCCTTTTCCTGGGACCCCTCACCCTGCAGCCCTTTTGCAGAATCAAACTGAATGACTAATTGGATAATGCAGCATTGTATTGAGCATTCAGTAGAAGGGCCAACGACCCATGGATGTTCAAAAGGCTGTAGGAGGTGGCACTTCGTGGTCCCTCTATGAAAGGCAGCCCCCCCCATGTCCTGGGGAGGGAGGGTCCATGAACAGGGTACCTGGCGCCCATCCTTAACCGGACCCACCCCACTTCCCCAGCTTGGAGTATGAAGGTCTCGCTGCTTGTAATAATCAAATCAACTTAGCCTGAGCCCGGTCTTGCAGAGTGAGTTCGGTGTCTTGACTCTCTTGAGCCCTCTTTCCCGTGACCTCCTCAGGGAACTAACCTAAGAGGTTACTTCTCATGACAGATCTCCCCCGCTATCCGCAAGTTCTTTTTCTGCCACGCCCCTTTTACAAAAGACGTGCGTTAGTACAGTACCTGTTTTCACTAACCGAAAGAAATCCCAAGAGGCTTCTCGCTCTTATGAAATGGTAACTGCTTCTTTGCTCTTTACCATGTTGGCTTACGAGAAGTTTCATAGAACATTCTACCTCCAGAGAGCGGGCGTGGGGCGGTGGGGGGTGGGGGGGCGCTTCAGATGGGGGAAGAGCCCGTCCTGTTGTCCCTGTAGCCCTGCTCCTCAGACTTGGTCTATCGCCAATCCCCCGGGGACCCTGTTGACACGCACATCCTGATTCAGCAGGATGGGGGCGGGGGCCTGAGGGTGATGCCGAAGCCCCGGGTCCAAGGACACAATTCGGGGAGCCAGGGTCCCCGGTTCCCCGTTCTTTTCAGACCGTGGCGCACCTGAACGTGTTTGTGTGGCACACTGGCAGGGCTTCCCTGGCCGCCTCGAGCCCCGCCACCTCAGGGCTGAAGGAGTCAATATCCCAGCTCACTGCTAACCCACTCGAAGCATGGTGGCCAGGGCACCGGCGTAGAGGAGAGAAAATAACCCGGATCCGACCCGTACACCTGGGGGTGTGTTTGTAGTCCCCTCTCTCCTATACTTATTGCAGGTGCTGCCCCAGGGTAGAGAAAGGCAGACGCCTTTCCGCCTAGATGGATGGCCCGTTGCACCCTTTTCTCCAAACGCCACGTGTCTGTTCGCCTTACTTTGTACAGCCGAAAGGGGCCTCCCAAACGTTCTTCCAGGAACAAAGCAAGTCTGTTTTGATGTCTCCTTGCTGCTCATAGAAGAACTTGCAGCTGGCAAATGACAGCTTTACTAAAATATTTACTAAACTACGCAGTTGTGTCCGTCTCGGCCCCCACCCACCAGCCGCCGGGAGCTGGCTCAGGAAGCATTGGCCTAATGAAAGGACAGCCTCTGGTGTCCTCACGCCTCAAGCTCAGTTGGGCTGAAGCTCCTCTCCTTTCTCTCCAGGTCCATATTCAAGCCCTTCATCTTTGTGGATGATGTGAAACTTGTCCCCAAAGCACAATCTCCCTGTTTTGGGGACGACGACCCTGCCAAAAAGGAGCCTCGGTTCCAGGAGAAGCCAGATCGCCGGCACGAGCTCTACAAGGCCCACCAGTGGGCACGCGCTGTCATCGAGAGCGACCAGGTGAGCCTAGGGGTGGGCTGGCGGAGGGGGGGCGCGGTCTGCGCTCGAGGAGGCAGGAAGGCGTTAATCCCACACATCGTTTCCCTCCTCGCCAGTACGCCTCCTTCCAGAAACCCGGGGACCTGAGGCCTTCCGAGAAGGCTGCTGTTCACTTTTCCGGCCAGTCCCCTGAAACCTAACGAAATGAAGCCTCCACGTCTAATGTTGTCCTAGAACTCCGTGGGCTGGGAATAACCCTCTTTCATTTACTGTTTCCTTGGGGATGTTCCCTGGGAATAATAGATGTGTGCAGTTCTGGTGGGGGTAACTGCTTTTCTGCTGTCTAAAAGTCTTTGTGTACTTCTGGGGGTAAAACGTTGGTATGAGATGGCAAAACCTTAAAGATGCAATCATGTGTTGTTTAAAAAAAAAAAATAATCCTTCAAAAAAGTTCTGTAGACGGGGGGGAGGGGCGGTGCACAGTAGTGTAAATGTCCTTATGCCACTGACCTCGTACACCTAAAAATGGCTGCAATGGCAAACGTTGTGTTATGTGTATTTTACTATAATTTTAAAAGAGTTTTTCAAACAAGATTCTCAAAGTCCTAGTTTTTTAAATTGAATTCAATTTTTATCTGAGAGAGAGAGTGTGTACACGAGCAGGGGAGAGGGAGAAAGAGAGAGACAACCTCACGCAGGCTCCACACTCAGCTTGGAGCCCTCCACAGGACTTGATCCCACGACCCTGGGATCATGAGCCAAAATCAAGAGTCGGACGCTCAACCGACTGAGCCACCCAGACGCCTGAGATTCCTAGTTTTTAAAAAAAGTTATTCTCCAAGGTGCAGCTCACCCGCCCCTCCCCGCAAAGCTTTGGCAAATAAAGTTACAAGACATCAATTCAAACGAGACCTACACCCAATATATGCCCACAGCAGCCACTAGTGACGGGTTGCGTATAAAATCCAAGACTCTGTTTTGCTGAAGGGAAGGGGAAGGAACGTGGCGGTTAGACGCCCATCTGCTTCCCAAGCATGTATTTGCCAACTTGCAACGAGTCTAGTTTGTCCTGAAGAAAGGGACACCTTGTAGGGAAATTGGCGTTTGCATTTGCGTGGACCGGGTGAGCTTTTTTTCTTGTGCTTGGCATGGTGGACTATATAAAAAGCATAGAAAGAAGGGCGACATCAGCAGTAAACCCAAGGGATTTCAGAAAGCATCTCAGAGAAGGGCAGCCTCACCATCCATAGGCTTTGCACTTCCGTGCCACAGAAATGTCCATTTTTTTTTTCAACGTTTTTATTTATTTTTGGGACAGAGAGAGACAGAGCATGAACGGGGGAGGGGCAGAGAGAGACACACACACAGAATCGGAAACAGGCTCCAGGCTCTGAGCCATCAGCCCAGAGCCTGACGCGGGGCTCGAACTCACGGACCGCGAGATCGTGACCTGGCTGGAGTCGGACGCTTAACCGACTGCGCCACCCAGGCGCCCCAGATATGTCCATTTTGACATGTCAGAGTCACCTGGTGTTTTCACCTCTGTCTTCCCTGCCGCATGTTTCCTTGGAACCGTGAGTGCTTCCGCTCCACTGCACTGACTTTTGTCTGGGGCTGTCTATTGAGGTTCCCAGCAGTGCCTGTCTTCCAGGTGGATGACAGTAAGCCCGGAGTGAAAATGCCACTCGGTGCGTCGTTTCGGGGCTCTCTGGCAACTAGAAGGCGGAGGTCGAGAGGGGCGTGTGTTTGAGCCCTTCTGCACAAAATGCCACGGAGATGAGACGGACGAGGGTGGGTGGGCTCTGACATTGAGACATGACCGTTGCTTTGAGTCAAGGGCGTGTTAGGAAGTCGGGGACGGCTGCTGACGGCGGCTTCTCCATTCTGGGACTAACTGGGCAAATGGAAGCTTTTCACTGTCACACGCTCTAAGCGAGTGGAAGAAGAAATCTCAGCGGCTCAGAAGAAAGTACGTCGGGCGATGGACGCGGCACGTGTTTATTCACTGATCGTCCATTCAGCAAACATTTACGGGGGTGCCTCCTGTGTCCCAGGCGTTGAAGCCTGGTGATGAGCCCAGTTCTCACTCCCAGGAGATCGTGGTCCAGTGGGGGACACGGGCAAGGAGACAGACCCTTACAGGACAGGAAGAGAACAACCACGGCAGAAGTAAAGGCATGGACAGTGAGCCCAGAGGAAAGGTTCAAAGAGGCCCGGAGATGGGTGCGTGTTGACCAAGTGCCGAGGAAGGGCAAGGTGGAGTATCATGGGTTGGAAGAATGCAATTAATTCAGTTTGGCTAAAGAGAAAGGGAGACTTTGGGGGGCCTGGCGGGAGGTGAGGCAAGCAAGAGCCTCGTACTCAGGTTACAAAAGGCCTTTCCTGAATGTCACTCAAGAGTCTGGATTTTATCCTAAAGGCAGTGAGGAGGTAGGTATGCCAAGCAGAGCAGTACCATAACCGCACTGGCATTCTAGAATGATCCCTGCGGTAGCCCTGGGGAAACAGATCGAATGGGGTGGGTAGGCCCCTGAGAGGCTTTCTTGTCCATCGTAGTGACTCTCGCTGTTCCCGCCCTTCCTCAGGAGCAAGGTCGCAAGCTGAGGAAGACCATGCTGGAACTAGAGAAGCAAGGCCTGGAAGCCATGGAAGAAATTCTGACCAGCTCTGACCCTCTGGACCCCACTGAAGTGGGGGATCTTTTCTATGACTGTGTTGACACTGAGATTAAGTTCTTTAAGTGAAGTAAGCGTTCCCTCTCCCCTTCTTATTTAAACGTTCCCACCTTACTAAATTACCAGCAAAACAAACCACTCTCCTGTTTGAGTAAAACGAAAAAGGTCAGACGTGTGAAAGTCACACTCTTGTGTTCTGCCCTCAATCCCAGCAACGTCCCCTTCTTCTACAACGTAGCTCCCCCTTTGCAGTGTAACGTGTATCCATTTGCCTGTCTTTCGATTGTGTGACTACTTGTGGATTTTCAGCTGCTATCGTTGTATTTCAGTGACCGTGGACACACTAGCCTTCTCACGGAGGACGAGCGTTCGTCAGGCCTTCACAGGGGGCTCCACAGTGCTGAGTGTGCCAGAAAAGCAAAATCTATTGAAGTCTTAGTCATTCTTTCAGTAATGGTTCCTTTCAGGTTACCGAAGGGCCCGGGGCTTTTGTGTGTGGACTTGAGGGGCAAGCTTCCCGGCCTCCCCTTCACACGAGTGCAAGCCCGTCGTGCAGAACGCCTGCAGATGTGTCTGCTGAAGGACACAACCAATGGGAAGGAACAAAGGGGGCTCCTCTCTAGTCGCAGCTCATCCTGATTCTCGTGGTTCTAAGGGGCCTGTCCTCTGTCTGCTGCGCTTGTGCGCAGTGGACCCACAGACGGCTCCTGAGCACGGGAGAGCTGGTTAGCGGAGTTAGCTAGAACTGCCCGTGTTGGGAGATTCCGAGGCAGCCACGCGCGTGGTCTCCCCACATCCCCACATGGCTCTCCCCAAAGGCCCGAGGCTCTCGCCGCACAGCAGCACGCCCACCCCTTGGCCTTGCGTAGAAACGATTTCGGGCCTGGTTATGGCCATCTACTCCGGGATTAATTAAATGGCCCTGTGGCATGGTTCTCCCCCCCCCCCCCCCCACAAAGCTGCGTATCTCTCCAGCTAATGAGGGAGAGAAAAGGAGAGACCGTTGGCTGTTCAGATGCTAGTTAAAGTAGCTGGAATCCGAGCAGCGACTACATTATCTCAGCGGAGACTTTAATTAAACTGATTTGTTTCCAGTGTCGCGTTCACACGAACTATTTGACTTACCACCAGAGCACAGAAGAGCATGTGAGGAAGACCAGATGGGCCGGGCATCGGGGAGGCAGAGGGCAAGGAGGTGGCAGATGGAGGCAGAAGCAGGTCGCCGCAGGGTAGCGATCCAACCCCCAGCCTTCCTGCCCGGCTTGTTATGTCCCACAAGGCTATGTACGATGCACCTGGCTCTCCCTGGCCCTCCCTTCATTCCTCGTGCCCCGTGTCCTGGTAGCTGCCCTCACGGCGAAGGCAGCCGCGGTGGGCAAGGGTGGGGGGGGCTCCCCTCCAGCTAGCGAAACTCTCACCCACTCCGGAGATGGACAGGGGGCAGAGATGACGAAGGGACGTATATGCGGGTCAGCAGCTCCTGGAAGAAAGGCAGCCCCACTATTCCAGCCTCACCCCCACCGCTGGGGCCCCGTCGTGCTCCGTCACTGGTAGGAATTTGCAAGTGGAAATACTGGGAGTGTCAGTAATCTTCGAAGTGACCTTGGGTTCGGGATTCTGCACCGACAGCGGTGCACGACAGGCAATAAGGGCCGGAGGGGACGTGGGTCTCACACACAGATGCAGACACGGAGGGTCACGGGTTTTATCGGGACACAGCTGGTTTCTCTACCAGCTCCCCTCCAAGGGTGTAGGTATAAAGGCACCACGAGCTTTTGGTCCAGCAGTTTTGTGAGTTCTGTACGTAAAATCACAGACGACAAGCGGTGGGAGGTGGGAGGGACGTTTGAGAGCTGACAGGGTCAACACAGCCATTCGTGGCGGCTCGTAGCTGCCGTGACCCAATCAGGGCTTTCACGGGTGACGAACTCAGGGTCTTCTGGTAGATGGAGCAGCCATTCTCAGAGCATCTGTCTACAGGTGCTAAGTTGGGGGAGGAGAGGTTTGGAGGTGACATTTTCGGTGCCTCACCCCGCCCAAGTCCACCTGCTAGGTGGTTATTTAAAACAAGGGGATGTGTTAAGCCACCCTAAGATTTCACCAGGTGGTTTCACCTCTACCTATTATAGAAACATTTCATCGGACCTGACGTGCCTGAGATACCCAAGGTGATTTGGGGTTTACCAAAAGAAGTCTGGTGAGGATAGATTACACAGGGGTCTGCTTTCATTATTATGGGCCAAACATTATTGTGGGCCAGCCAGTCTATGCGATTTCCTAACCACCATGAAGTGGGAAATACAATGGCTACTTCTCTTAGGGGATGCTGACCTTTGTCCAGCGTCTCAAAGAAGGGCCAACCCTAAATGAGAATTGTCTGGGCTAATGGTGTACATCACAATTGTGGTGCCCCAGTCTTGGGCCACCATGGGCCATGGCAGCCCTCCATGGCTAGGCCGGGCAAGAAGTTCAACGGGGGCTGGGACACTTCTGTCAGGCACAGAGGGGGTCTATGTACAGTCAAACCCCCAATAATAGCGTGGGTGAATTCTTTGTGCATTTGGGTGGTGTGGAGAAAGACGAGAAGAGAGTAGAGAATCTGTTGATGTGGCTGGACTCCCTTCTAGTGACTTCTTTCTCCTTACGTCCACTGCTTGAAATTCGCTCTTGGATTTTGAACAGGCTGTTGGGGGAAGGTATGTTTCTTTTTAAATTCTCCAAACAGACCCCGCTTTTGAAAAATGCTTATCATTACATGGATGAATTCTTGACCAGGGATTGCTTTTCTAAAGGCAATATGGAGAAAATGAATATTCAAGAGGAACTAAGAAAACAGTGATTAAAGGTCAGTGTGTAAATAGCATCCTGAAAGAACCATTTGTGTGTCCATTAAGACTTGGACGGGGGAGGTGTGTGTGCTTTGTGCAGCAAGAAGACATGGCCGTAAAGGATGGCATTTCTCCCCCAATCCCATGCCCCGTAACCAACCATAAGCCGCTTAGTCTTGTCTAGTAGATGGCATTGCCGTAGATGAAGACAGCCCTCATCCTCTAAGGGAGCAGAGGCTCCAGTAAAAGTAAATTAGCGAAGCAGAGGTAGTACTCTTCCTTCTTGGAGGTGGTTTGGAACTTTCAGTAGAATAAGCATATACTTGAAATTCTGGTGATTCTTTAGTGCCCAATAACATAAGACACAGTGTTCTTATTAGACGGTCTTCCTTACAAGCTAACAGAGCAGGTGTGTGCCTAGTAGATACTAGCAGTGAAGTTCCTTCACTATTGGGTGAATTGCTAGGTATAAAAAAAAGAATTGCCAACCAGGCAAACTACTTTGCTCCCTAACTTATGTCATCCCGCACTGGTACAGGTGTCACACAGCTCTGGCCGGCCCCAGCAGGGAAGCCGGGTGGGACCAATGTGTCTGCTATGAAACCACTCACTGCATCCTTGACTAAAGAACTGCATCCTTGACTGAAGAACAGTCAAGTCATTTGTCGGGGAGGTCTTCAGCTGAGCTCGCAGGTTTAGGCAGGAAGCACGCGGAGGAAGGAGGGAGGAGGGGAGCCCCCCTGGCTGGCCGTTCCCGTACGGAAGGGGTGGGGTGGCAGGTCACGTGCATCTGCTGTCCCAGCACCACCCTGTGCCTCCCTGTGGCTGTGGCGTTTCATTCTGCACGGTCCCAAGCCCCAGCTCTCCTCCTACGGTTTGTGCCAAACGTGCCGTATCTGACCGACTCCCAACATTCCGAGATGTCACCTGCAGATTTCTCATGGGAATGCATTACGTATGTGTTTGCAATCGTGCTGTGAGAAGTTCCATGTGTGAGCTGGAAAATGCTACTGGCAGGGAACACTGACAAAGAAAATCTTTCTGTTTCCTGCAGTGGGAACCGACCGTGTAGTCTTAACAGCCTTTTGTACAAATATCGACAAACCAGATAACTTCCCTATCCAGTGCTTGCCCTTGGAATTGTCTCTAAATACATCAAGCATACAATAAAAAAAAAAAAAATACTGAAATTAATGTCCTTGTGTTTCATGAATAAATGTGGGCATCGGTCACAAAAGAGAACATGTATGAAGGGGGATGTGTTTTTCTGACCGGACTCGTCATCAAACCCAGTCAGCTCAGTGTTTCCAACACGGTGTACCGTTTGGTGAGTAACTTCACTCTCTGCAGATAAGCACAAAAGCACAACCCATCGGGTTGGCTACCATCAAAAAGCAGAAAATAAGCGTCGGTGAGGATGCGCAGACATCGGAACCCTGTATGGTACTGGTGGCCGTAAAAAATGGTGCGACCACTGTGGAAAGCAGTATGGCAGTTCCTCAAAGAATCGGAAAAATGGGATTAGCATATAACCAAGCAATTCTGCTTCTGGGCATATGCCCCAAAGAACCGAAAGCCAGGTCTGAGGTACTCTTCCGCCCGTGTTCACAGCAGCAACATTACGCCCAGTGGCCACGGTGTGGAAGCAATGCGAGTATCCACTGAGATGATTCTGAGTGAAACAAGCCAGTGTCAAAAAGGCAAATATTGGGGCGCCTGGGGGGCTCAGTCGGTTGAGCGGCCGACTTCGGCTCAGGTTGTGATCTTGCGGTCCGTGAGTTCGAGCCCCGTGTCGGGCTCTGTGCTGACAGCTCGGAGCCTGGAGCCTGTTTCGGATTCTGTGTCTCCCTCTTTCTGCCCCTCCCCCGTTCATGCTCTGTCTCTCTCTGTCTCAAAAATAAATAAACGTTAAAAAAAAAAAAAAGGCAAATATCGTATGATTCCACTTACATGAGGTCCCAAGAGCAGTTAACTCACAGAGCCAGGAAGTAGAATGGCGGCTGCCAGGGGCTGGGGGGGGGGCTGGGGAACGAGGATTGTTTTCTGAGAGGTAGAGTGTTTTAGTTTAATTTAGTTTAGTTTTTTTTTTTTTTAAGGTTATTTATTTATTTTGAGAGACAATACGAACAGGGGAGGGGCAGAGAGAGAGGGAGAGAGAGAATCCCAAGCTCTGTCAGTGCCGAGCCCGCTGCAGGGCACGGTCTCACGAACCGTGAGATCATGACCTGAGCTGAGATCAAAAGCTGGACGCTTAACCGACTGAGCCCCCCCCCTCCCCAGGCATCCCTGAGCTGTGCACTTAAACATGGTTATGGCGGTAAGTTTCCCTGACGCATATTTTACCACAATTCAACAAAACCACACTAGAAACGGGAGTCGAGCTCGTTAGAACGGCTGCCGCCTTCTGTGCCGAGCATCTTCGAGGCTAAAGCCAGAGCAGCCCCGAAAGAGGAAACCATGCCACGTAAGAGAAAGGCCAGCTCTCTCCACTCTTGCGACCTAGAAATGCCAGGTTGCTGCCATGATTTGGTCTCCACCGTGACAGGCAAAAAGCAACTGAGTGTCTTGTTTGTGAAAATAGGACTTAGTCACGGTCACAAGGTGACCTGTGTCAAGGTCAGAGTAGATGACTGCCTCATTGATACGACAAGGGACTGCTGGCTCTTTAACCTGTACCTCCAACTCTCGTCTTCCCCACAAACGCGACATTGTCCTGCAAAGCTCCGAGGTGACAGAGCACGTATTAGTTTGCTACGGCTGCTGTAACAAAGCCACCACGAACCGGGTGGCTTAAACAACGGAAGTTCATTGTCCCACAGTTCTGGAGGTGAGACACCCAAAACCCGGGTGTCGGTGAGGGTGGGGTTCCCTCGGAGGGCTGTGAGGGGGAATCTGTCCTATGCCTCCGCCCTGGCTTCTGGGGGTTTGCTGGGGGTCATTTGGCATTTCTTGGCCTGCAGCATCTCCCCAGTCTCCGTCTTCGTCTTCACACAGCGTTCTCCCAGTGTATGTGTCTGTGTCCACGTTGCTGTTATTACAAGGACACCGGTCATACTGGATTAGGGCCCGCCCTGCTTCGGTACCCCCTTATCTTCAGTAGCTACATCTGCTACCTGATTCCCCCATCAATACCAGAGATGATGGAGCGAGGACTCCTCCATATGGATTTCTGGAAGACATCATTCAACCTATAACAGAACAGGTTGATGAAGGACGCCCAAAACGCTGGGACGTGGCGTAGGAATTCAGATCTTGCTTCTGGAGTCCACAGCCCTTCCTATGAAGCTGCTTCCCTCACTCACCCTTCTAGGTACCACCTTTCCCACCCTGAACTCTATCAGAGGTGCCTAAAACGACAGCTTCTTCACCTCTGCAGCCCATGGCTTTGAAGTTCATCATCCCCTTTGTCAAGTCTCTTCGGCCGCTGCTTTCCTTCTCTACTCAACGCTGGCCCTTTGGGTCGTTAAAGGGCTTATCTCTACCTCTACTAATAAGAGGGCCGATAAAACAAGTCAGGTCCTTCACTAATTCGGATGCAAAGTGTGTGTAGCAGCTAGCTTTGAAATTCGCTTCTAGATGAGATTTATTCCAGGAACGCCTAGGAATTCTAACGACTGCGCTCTCCTTGTTATCCAACGGCAGAGCCAGGGGAGCGTGGTCTTTGAGCTTCTTCGCTACCATCTAAGCCGAAGGGCTGGGGTGTGGGTAGCCAGGGACGGCTCTGTTTGTGACTCGGCAATGTAATGAGCCCACTGCTTGTACCCTAGAGCTGGGCTGTGCCGGTACCTGGGTCTCTTGGGACCCAGGGGTTAAGGGCTTGTCTAGGTCTAACGTCACTTCACCACTGTATGCTTAGGTACCTATTTGTGGCCGCATTTTACAGGTGAGGAAACTAAGGCGCAGACGGGTCACATAACTTACATCCTCCAACTCGTCACGGGCAAAACAGAGATTCAGCTCTCTGTCTGGCCCCCAGCCAGCTTACCTAGCAGGTGAACCGCATCTCCTCTGTGCCACAGGCCCCCTGAAAACACCACCGCAGCACATCAAGGTGACGCTGCCTCGTAAAGATTCTGCGAGGGGTTTGTGAGGTTGGGGGGCAGGCACTAAGTGCACTTAAGAGCCAAAGTGGTTTCGTTTTGACACGAGTCAGAGGAATTCCATAGGCAACGGTCTCTGCCCATTTTACATTAATAAAACAGTACAGTGTTACCGATTTTTTAGGGCAATGTGCTTGAAGGGCGCCTCGTGGCTCAGTCAATGAAGCGTCCCGACTCTTGATTTCGGCTCAGGTCACCATCTCACGGTTCGTGAGATCGATCGAGCCCTGCGTTGGGCTCTGTGCTGTCAGCTCAGAGCCTGCTTGTTATTCTCAATCTCTCTCTCTCTCTCTCTCTGCCGCTCCCCTGCTCATGCTTGCTCTACTTCAAAATAAATAAATACATAAGCAGTGTTTGTTTGTTTTTTTTTTAAAGGGAAAATACATTTGAGAAAGATTTTCCCTTGGTTGCTTTTCCCAAATACCCATCCGTTCCATTGAGCCACAAAAGCTAGGAAAACACCATGTCGTAGGTTAGTGAAAAGCGTCAGCTCAGAACAGAAAGGCCCCATTTCGGACACAACATGTTGCAGCAGGTGTTGGTTCCCGTGTGAGTATCTCCCGTTCCCTGCCATTCTTAGAATAGAAGCCCTTCTAACCCTTAAAAATGGTTGGCCTAGATTGGTACTGGTGTCCCTCGACGGGGTTTAATAACAAGGACACGAGCAGAAGCGTTTCCACTTATTAAAGTTTATTAGGTACAAAGAAAGGAGTCTGCGGAGGGCACATCAATAAATACAAAATACGTATGAAACACGGGGTGGGGGTGGGGCACAGGCGACAGTGTTAGCGAGACGCTTGAGAGCAGTGAGGGTGCCGTGATTCGTCGCCTCTGCAAAAGTTGACGGTCAAGGGGCTTAACCTGTCCTGCCAGAGGCAGGCACCACGTGAGTTCGAAGGGTGTGAAATTCAGTGATAGGTCTCGAGGAGAGGTGTGTTGCCAGATTCCTGAGATTTCTCCCTAATTGCAATTTTTGGTTTCTGCTCCTCCCTTCCCTGTGTCCTTGATGGCTTTATTTTTCATTTCTGTCCCAGTGGCGTGGAACATGAGTGTATCAACACCTCCTCAGGGCAGGCAGTCTACTCTGAAGGTGGAATTGTCTTTGGCCTTCTTAATCGTGATCATTAAAACCCTTGTAATTGTTTTATGCCACCAGGAGGGAGACGGAGGGCATGCCGTTATAATAAAGACATTCTGACCTTTTGGAAAGCTTCCGGAGCCAGTAAAACAAATCGGCGATGCCCAGAGCCAGTGACCTGCAAAAGCTGCTTTTCCATTGATTTAGCAGTTACGGTTTGGCATGATTGATTCCCCAGAGAAGGGCACTTGACCTTGCTCAGTTGTAGGACGCCATCTTACACTTTACTCTGGACAACAGCTGAGTGTATGCACTCACGTCTGCCAAAACCCTCCTAACCGGAAACCTCTTTTGGATGGCTTGGTCTGGGCACGCTGTCCTTCAGGTCTGAGCACCTGAGTGGGTTGTTCTAGAGGACATTAATTTTTCCACTGCTCTGCCCGCCCTCTCCCTCTCGATTTCCTTTCATCTCCACCCGTTTTGAGCACAGACCCCGGGGTCGGTCTGTTTCCTTCTATGTTCTGTCCTTCTTCTGGTATAGCTTCCCCTCCAAGGACAGGGGGCATTTGGGGGTCAGGTGCAAGCAAAAACACACTTCTGTTCTCTTCCCAGCTCAAGAAAAAGGGTGCGAGAACAGCAGTCAGACAGAGCCCGTCCAGACCAGTTCCATATTCGGGGGCCGCTGTACTTCCACCCTTCTCCCCCACAGAGGGGGGGATTTGCTCTCAGACCAGTCAGGTCCTCTTGACCTCAGAAGGGAGCTGAAGAAGGGAAGGGAAGCCTGGCGGGTGCTTCCAGGGTCCCTAAGGGCGGGGGTGAGGCACCAGGTATGTGAGGCAGATATTTGCTAACATGCTTCGGTTTATACTTTCTCGTGTCATATTTTCCGTGGAAATCCTGCTCCCGGGGCGAAAGATAAAAAACAAAAACATCTCTGAGATAGACTTTGTAACTGACCATAATAAGGAGTCACGTATGTTTCCAACTTGCAGAAAAAATGCCAAAATCTCATAAATCTCGCCTTACCCTGGCTGCCAGGACTGGGGCTAGGGGCTTCGTGGGACAGGAGGAATGGGAACGTGGGTGGGGAGGGGCAGTGTAAACGGTAAAGAGCACTGGCTACTTGTAGGGTCATTCAGTTACAAAAGGGCCTGTGGTTGGCATTGGAGGGGCCACGCCCACTCTTGCCTTAATTTTGCGTTATATTTACATTAGGCAGAAAAAAAAAAATCCCTGTACTGCAAAACGGAAGCGAGACGTGGCATCTCGTTCACTGGAGGCTGTGTGGCATTGTCTGGGTGTGGGGCTACACTACTCTCTCTGAGCTGCATCATTTATAAGGCATTATTTGGTTTGATTTTGCGGTTTGTACGATGAGGATATAGAATCATGCCAATAAGAAGCTGTCATGGATACTGCGACTTCGGGACTACTTGCAAACTAAGGAATCTTCTAGAAACGGTTCAGAATCTAGGAAGGGCCAGCCTGCACGCATATTTACAGTCATGGAATGGACACCACGGGGTGGGGACAGGGCTCTGTCTGTACCGACAGATGGATGACAAGATGCGTCTCAAAAAAACTGGAGAAACATAATGTGTGTGTGTGTGTGTGTGTGTTTAAATTACTCAAAAGTCGACTACCATACTGACTTAAAGCCTGTGCAAACTACGTATTTACAATAAATAACTGCTCCACTCTGAGCTTGTGTGTCAACTGAATTACAACTCGAGTGTGGTGAGGACAGACACGTTGTCCTGGGGATGCCCATCTGGCAGTATGGAACCCCAGGTGGCTCACAGGACATGGGCTTCATCTGCCTTCTCACCGGAGGGTCTTTAGAGATAACTGCGGAAAGACAAGAACATTACCAGGTGGACCGAGAAGACGCCTTACACACAAACAACCCACCCTGGGACTGGGCACCAAAGCCTTTCTGCATCCACGTAAGGCTGCCAGGGCCTGATGCATCATACGCAAGGGGCTGATTTTTACCAAGGGGGTTGTGGGTGGACGCGGGATGAAATGGGACATGTAATTGATGGCAAACGAAGGCTTAATGCCATCTTGTAGACATTTATGGGACCAAACACCAGTACCTGACAGAAACTCAAGAAAAGCCAGGAACTTCTGGGAGATCCCAACACAAGGCAATGGGAAAGAGAGAGGGCCCCAGGCCTTCAGATTTTCAGCTCAGGTCTCCCACCCTCGAATGGATCGCTGGGGCCTCCTAGCCGGAAAAGAAGAGTGCCCCCTGGGACAGTTTGCTTTGTCTACAACCCTGTGATCCCTCCGGGTGATAGCTTTTTGTCTCACTGAAGTGAAAAGGAATTCACACGGTGTCCAGCTAGACGTAAAAGATTATCTTGACTACGGGATGCCCAAGAGAGACTTCCCAATCCATCCTGGACTAGACTTTCATGGGCTCTGGTGAGTTAAGTGTGTGCCTGCCATGAGGCCAGAGACCGGATGCTGCACCATGGTTAGTCATTCTGGCTGTGCCTGAGGGTGAGGATAACTCCTATCCTGGTGATTCGAACACACCAGGAAAAGCAGAGAGGTATAGCGGGAGGAGCACCGCACAAGGAGTCAGAAGTCTGGGCATGTGACCTCGGGAAAGTTCCTTAGCCCCTTGGGGCTCAGTTTCCTTGTCTGAAAAAAAAATGTCATTAAAGCCATCTCTCCAGCTTACATCAGAAGGTACCTAAAAGGATCAAAGGAGATCACATATGCAAGTGATCTGAAAAAATGTAAAGAACTGTATAATGTGCGGGCTATTATTTTGATTATTACTATATTTTTTCTGACCGCAAGAGTAATGTAGTCTCTGCAGAAACTTCAGAAATTGCAGAAATGCGCTAGGAAGAAAGTAAAAAATCAACTCTCATCTCCCAGGGTGCCTGCCTGTTAATTCTGTGCCTATTCCCTCTGTCTTTTGTCCTATGCATATACACTTCTCCCTTCACTGCAACCACACACCCAGTTTTGAGCCTGTGATCATTTGAGTGGTTATCACAATTCTTAGACGAGCCGTGGTTGGTTAGAAAAGAGGGTGCTCGTCCTCCTGCAAGGAAATCATCCCGGCATCCAGGACCTCGTTCCCCTTCTCACGTCCCTTGCCATGCTGTCCCATGTGGCTGCAGAAGGGGCCAGTTTAACAGGAGGCCACCCTCTTCGCCACACAGAACTGTGAAACAGGAGGAGGCCAAGGCAGGACTAAATGCTTGTTTGCAAAGTGATAAAGGGCCTTTAAGGATGAGACCCTGTTGTGGGCAGTGAGAGATGTCACTTCCGCCCAGGGGCAGGAGATAATCTGTCCAAGCTGCCTTGTGTGAGAAGGAGGGCATTTTGTCAAAGACTCTCTTATCCCACAAGAACCTGTCTGGTTCTCTTCCCAGCTTTCCTCCAGCCACCAGGACTTGAACTGTGACTCAATTTGGCCAAAAGAAGCTATTTTGTCAATGGGAGAAAAACCCCGATGGGTGTGCTAAGATACCCTGCATTCTATGGACAATACAGAATCTGAATTCAATTGGATACATGTCATAGGGTTTTGTCTCCAGGCTTCTCAAGCCATTGGAACCAGGGAAGAATGAACTGGGGGGGGGGGGGGGGGGGGTGAATGGGGGCACTGTTGCAGAATGACTCGCAGGGGGTTCTGGGTTGTCAACCTTGCTTCTGGATGTGATGGGGATTCCCCCTTTCACTCTTCAGAGCTTGAAACTGTAAGCGTTTCATTCTAGCTGCAAACAAAGGTTGCACCAAATGGTCTTCCCTGAGGAAAAAAGAGTCTGTGCAAAGATGTAAAGTTTCAAGGAGAAAGCACACGCTCAGCATTTCTGGGGGCTCCCGGTTTTTACATTCAGAGACCCAAGGGACGCGTTACCTGAGAATTCCTGCCTTTGATGTCATCCGAGCTCTGCCCTGCCGCCTCGGCATGGAGCCAGGGACCAGGTGTCCGGCCTGAAAGAAGAACCATCTCACCGTCTCTTGGCCCGGGGACCGCCACACACTACACGGAGAAAACGCAGACTACACGGGCGCTTAGAGCAACAGCAAAGGAATCAAGGGTAACACGAGCCCGTCAACCTGAAACCTTCGGGCTCCTGGCCCTAGACTGCGTTTCCACCCACTGCTTCCATGTCACAGACCGGATGCCCAGGCATCTCGACCAGTCTGCTGGAAGGAGAACCGGTTATGAAGGCCTGTCGTCTAAACGCACGCGAGCGCTTCTTAGCTCCAAACGAGCCACCCCCTCCAGACTCGCTCATTTGTCCGGTAGCCCAAATGTGCCAAGCACCGTGCTGGGGTTGGTAAAAAAAAGAAAAAAAAAAAGGAGTAAAAGGTAAGTATATGCTGAATAAATCAGGCTCCATTCCGTGAGGATCCAACTCGTTCTCTAAAATACACTTTGTTTAATCGCTTCTCGGCCTTTTGGCGAAGATCAAGTGTAAGATACACTTTGTTTAAATATTACACGAGTTACACATAAATATATTCTCATTAAAGGTTCAAAGGACATAGGGAAATAGGAAATAAAAACGCAAAACAACCTCAAGGGCGTCTTTGCCTGCCCTCCTTCTCATCCCATTTTCTATCCTGAAGTCACCACTATTTAATGCTTGGTGTTTATCCCGCTAGATTTTTTTTTGGCACTGACTTACATATATGTGTGTACGTGCATATATATGGGTTGGTTTTAAATCCACATTCCCAGGCCTTCCGGGACTTTTCCTGTGAGTCACGTGTTCCAAATGGTGTCCCTGATGCCTCTTTGCTGCATGAAGTACTAGGCTTTTCTGTCCTGCCTCTGTCACAGACTCCGAATTAAACAGGCATTGTCCCTCCAAACAATCCAGGCTGCTGTGCTTACTTACAAAGCAACTGAAAAGCAGAACTACTCATCACAGGTCATTTATGGCAGTGAAATACTGATAACACCCTGTGTTCAACAAAACTATTTAGGAAATCCAGGGTTCACAATTTCGGACAGGGTATGAAGTAGCCATTTGAATGTTTACAAAGGCCCAAGTAATTTGGGGTGATATTTGAAACTTAGGAGAAAAAAAGCAGGCTAGAAATTGTTTAAATAGGATGACCGGAACTATTTTAAAAATGGAAATAATATATTGATTCCTCCTGGAGGTACTATTTTTTTTTTGAATCTCTTGGGGGCGCCTGGGTGGCGCAGTCGGTTAAGCGTCCGACTTCAGCCAGGTCACGATCTCGCGGTCCGTGAGTTCGAGCCCCGCGTCAGGCTCTGGGCTGATGGCTCAGAGCCTGGAGCCTGTTTCCGATTCTGTGTCTCCCTCTCTCTCTGCCCCTCCCCCGTTCATGCTCTGCCTCTCTCTGTCCCAAAAATAAATAAACGTTGGAAAAAAAAAAAAACTTTAAAGTTTTCTACAATGAACATGTAAGTCATCTTAAGAATCTGTTAAGATACAGGTTTTTTGGGGGGCGCCCGGGTGGTTCAGTCGGTTAAGTGTCCAACTCTTGGTTTTGGCTCAGGTCATGATCTCACGGTTCGTAAGTTTGAGCCCCACGTCGGGCTCCTGCGCTGACAGTACAGGGCCTGCTTGGGGTTCTCTCTCCCTCTCTCTCTGCCCCACCCCCGCTCATGCTCTGTCTGTCTCAAAAATAAACATTAAAAAGATTTTTTTAAAAATTAAAAAAAAAAAAAAAAGAACTAGTTTATATCCCTACCCGATCCCATGCGTCTAGGGCCCTGAGTGACCACTGCTGAGGCCTCCTAGCAAAGAGATGGCCCCCAAGTTACTGACAAAGCTTTGTTTATTTCATAAACCAAGCCAGCCTGTGCCTTTTTGCAGGCATAGAGATACTTTCTTTGTCTTTTTTTGGGGGGCGGGGGGATGGTGGTTCCTGGTTTATTGTGTACTAAAGGATAAAGATGAACAGTGAAATGAAGAGGTATGTATATAGGATGAGGTCAGGAAGGGCCCAGGGAGCAAGAGTTTCTGTCTTCGTGGAGTTGGGTGCATCATGGATGCACCATTTTCCAAACACACGGATGTGTTCACCAACCTAGAGGCTCTCCGAAGCCCCTACGTTTGGGATTTTTATTGCTGGCTTCACCTTGCAGGTAGACGTGATCGTTCATTAACACAACCTCCAGTCCCTCTCCCCTTCCAGGAAGAAGGGGGTTGGGGCTCAAAGTTCCAAGCTTCTAATGATGGCTTCATCTTTCTGACGACCCACCCCCACCCAGGATCCCACCAGGCATTGCCTCATTAGAACAAAACAGGTTCCTATCACCCAGAATATTCCAAGGGATTCAGAAGCTCTGTGTCAGGAACCGGGGTCAAAGACCAAATATTTGAACAAAAGGTGCTGGTAGTATTCTTATCCCTCAGGAAATGACAAGGGTTCTAGGAGCTTTGTGCCGGAAACTGAGGGCACAGGTGAAATATACATTTTCTATTATTTCACAAAATACAATTCAATCCATCACAGTCTCCTTTCGAGAGCGGGCTCCAGGAGCTGTATTTATGCCAGTATAGCTGGGGAGGCCCAGGAAAGTCACATTTTTCAGGAAGGATGCCTTCGGCACAGAACTACTTTCACGCCAGAGCGGGGGGGGGGGGGGGGGGGGAATCATTCTGTAGCCAACAGGAGGCTGGACTCTGCAAGACCTGGAGAAGGGCCAGGGAGGATTTACAGACGGGGCTGGCCGTTCAAGCTGGGTCTCTCTGAGAGCCTTCCAGAACTCCGGCCAGCCTTGCAGCGACTCAGCATGCTGAGGGGGGTGGGTTAGCACAAGGGTGGACTCCTAGGAGAAGCACAACTAACTGGCAGCCTGGGGCCAGGACGGGCTCTCCAAGCTGAGGTCCACGTGGCACCAGGGGGAGAGGTAGGAAGGTGTGCAGAACACCGGACACGGAGCAGAGACCTCGGTGCGAGCCCCAGCTGTGACCAGGGGCAGGGCACTCGATTTCTGCCCGGGCTTCATCAGCTGTATGTGAAGGAGTTGGTCTGAATGACCTCAAAGGGCCCTTTCGTTCCGATGCTGGAGGCCTCTCACAGTCTCCAACCAAAGCAAATGACGGGTTTCGCTGGAAATGACAATTCTAGCATTTGCCAGATTTAAACCTTAGAAAGTGCATATCTGGCCTTTCCTCTCCTTCCCCACCATGACGTCATGGTTGAGGTTGGTGTGAACCCTGCCACTCCTTCCTGGACCACATCCGCTTGTACAGAACTTAGTGGGGTCACCTTGTGTACCGTGGGGCCACACTTCCCCTCCACAGGTGCTCAGGCCAGGGACCGGCCAATCAGATTCTCTCCCCCAATAACCTGGAGTTCTTTTTTAAGTTTATTTATTTATGTATTATTTAAAAAAAAATTTTTTTTAATGTTTTTATTTCTTTTTCAGACAGAGAGAGACAAAGCGTGAGCAGGGGAGGATCAGAGAGAGGGGGAGACACAGAATCGGAAGCGGGCTCCAGGCTCCGAGCCGTCAGCACAGAGCCCGACGCGGGGCTCGAACTCACAGACTGTGAAATCGTGACCTGAGCTGAAGTCAGACGCCCAACCGACTGAGCCACCCAGGCGCCCCTATTTATTTTGAAAGAAAGAGAGAGTACACGAGTGCAGGAGGGGCAGAGAGAGAGAGAGAGGGAGAGAGAGAATCCCAAGCAGGCTCTGCGTTGACAGTGCAGATCCTGTGGGGCTCCAACTCAAGAACTGTGAGATCAGGACCAGAGCGAAACTGAGAGTCAGACACTCAACCGACTGAGCCACCCAAGCGTCCCTCCCAATAAACTGGAATTTTAAAATTAGCGTTAATGCTCAAAAAGTAGTATTTGTTACAGGAAACTTGGACAAAACAGTGAGGCATAAGGATAATAAACACCACCCAGCATTCTATCTCTGAGTGCTAACCACTCTCAACACTTAGTGTATATGCTTCTGGCCCCTTCTCTCTTCTGTTGATTGGGTCAACAACTTATTCTCCCTCTCCATATAGATTCACAAAATGATTTCTGTTTAAAAAAAATTTTTTTTTAATGTTTATTCATTTTTTTTTGAGAGACAGAGAGAGTGAGCAGGGGAGGGCAGAGAGAGAGAGACACACACACACACAGAATCTGAAACAGGCTCCAGGCTCTGAGCTGTCAGCACAGAGCCCAATGTGGGGCTGGAACCCACGAACATGAGATCATGACCTGAGCCAAAGTTGGACGCTTAACCGACTGAGCCACCCAGGCGCCCCCACAAAATCATTTCTTAATTGAAGAAGATGATAAAGCAGAAGGAACAAAAGTGACGGGGCAGGGAGGGCTATCAAATAAAGAGTGGTCGGGGAAGAAGTGTCTGATAAAGCGCCATTAGATCAAAGACCCAAAGGAGGCAGGGAGGAAGTCTCATGGGTATCAGGGGAAAGCGTCCCGCAGAAAGAACAGCAAGTACAAAGAACCCAGAGCCCAGAGGTGGGAGTGCGCTTGGAGTTTTCTACAAGCTCCAAGTTGTCTGTGCTGTTGGAGCGAAAGGAGGTTTTGTGGGGAGTGCGGCTGGTTGGGTGGGCACTTCATGTAGGTGTGATGAGCCAGGTGGGAATTTCTAATGGATATAGAACGAGACAGGAATTCAGTGGAGGATTTGAAGCAGACGGTGGCCTGACTAGACTTGGGCTCTAGACAAATCATGGGGCCTGCAGTATGGGGCAGGGAAGCCTGTTGGTAGGTCGCCTGCAGTCTCCAGATGAGAAATGACAGTGGTTTCGGCCGGGCTGAGGCGGAAGACGAGGCGACAGAGATCAGGTCGAAGATATACTTCAGAGGAGGAGCCCCAAGATTTTTCTGGTAAGTTGGATGTGGAGCAGAAGAGAAAGAAAGAAGCCAGAGAGGACTCCAAAGTATTTGGGGTGCCAAAAAATGGGGAGGCAGCAAGCACAAAGTGGAAGGAGGGAAGAAAGCGAGGGATGCCAGAAAATCTAAGTGAAGATGTGCTTCAGAAGGAGGGTGTGACGGACTGCGGCTAATACATCTGACCACTGGCTTTGGTGACATGGAGGTCCCCTGGAGGCCTTGCTAAGGTCTCTTTCCATGGGGTAGGGGTGGGGGAAAATGCCTGAAAGGGCAGAAGAGGAGGAAGAAAGCATGGCACTGTCTGTGAGCGGAGAAATAGCCCAACGACCAGAGTAGGCCAATGGAGACGCTTTATAGGCACGATAACACCTTTGCCGGTTCAGAGGAATGAAGGAATAATCTAGAAGGACAGGAGTAGTAACAGAGTGGGATGTTGGAAGATAGCTTATGAACGAGTGAGGTCAACAGTGATGATCAGGCACGGCTAAGATTAAGCCCAGGGCAGACTCCTCACCGCCCTGCGGCCCTCCGCAAAGGCAGTAATAGATGCTCAGCTTCTGGCAGTGTCTACGGATTCTCTCAGTCTTGGGACATCTAATCCTTTGATTTCATGACATGAACCACCCAGTACTGTTAGGGCAGCACTTGGTGGACAAGTTTCTTTGCTAATGGAAATCGTGGTGGCTAGTTTTGCCATAAATGTAAAGTAACTCTTTTACGTATTATTCTTTAAAAATTTTTTAATGTTTATTTTTGAGAGAGAGAGATATCATGAGCAGGGGAGGGGTAGAGAGAGAGGGAGACACAGAATCCGAACCAGGCTCCAGTCTCTGAGCTGTCAGCACAGAGCCCAACGTGGGTTCAAACTCACGAACTGTGTAATCATGACCTGAGCCAAAGTTGGGCACTCAACCGACCGAGCCACCCGGGCACCCCAGTAACTCTTTTAAAATAGGAACTGGATCATAACAAGGTACCACTTCACGACTGTTAGGATGGCTACTATCAAAAAAATGAATAAATAAGTAGAACAAAACACAACCCAGAAAATAACAAGCATTAGCGAGGACGTGCTGGAGCCCTTGTGTGCTGTTGATGGGCATGTAAGATGGAAATCAATATGGTGGTTCCTCAGAAAATTAAAAAATAGAGTTACCACATGATCCAGCAATTCTGGGCATATACACAAAAGAATTGAAAGCAGGGACACAAAGAGGTATTTGTATATCCATGTTGACAGCAGCGTTATTCACAATAGCCAAAGGTGGAATCCACCCAAGTGTCCATGGATGGATGAATGGGTGAACACATGCCATACGTACATACAATGGGATATTATTCAACCTTAGAAAGGCAGGGAATTCCGACAGATGGTACAAAGTGAATAACCTTGAGGATATGGTGCTAAATGAAAGAAGCCAGTCTCAAAAAGTCAAATATTAGAGGATGCCCCTTATATGAGGAACCGAGAGTAGTCCGATTTTAATGGGTTTACTGGGTACGAAGCTTCAGTTTTGCAGGATGGAAGGAGGTCTGGAGATGGGTTGCACAACAATGTGAACATACTTAACGCTGTCGAAATGTACACTCAGAAGTGGTTAAGATGGAAAATTTCATGTTTTGTATTTTCAAACCATGAAAGTTAAAAAAAAAAAAAGGAGTTGAGATGTAAGCAAATTTCTTTTCTTTTTTTTTTTTTTTAACGTTTATTTATTTTTGAGACAGAGAGAGACAGAGCATGAACGGGGGAGGGGCAGAGAGAGAGGGAGACACAGAAACTGAAGCAGGCTCCAGGCTCTGAGCCGTCAGCCCAGAGCCCGACGCGGGGCCCGAACTCGTGGACCGTGAGATCGTGACCTGAGCCGAAGTCGGACGCTTAACCGACTGAGCCACCCAGGCGCCCCGAGATGTAAGCAAATTTCTAACCAGCCACTTTCCCACTGACATGACTGCTGGGAACACCAGACTGAAATGTTGGGTTAGGTGTCTGCCTCTCCTCCCTTTCTCCATCAGAACGTGAATTTCTTGAGGGCGTGGCGGGGGATCATTTATCTGAATCTCTCTAGTGGGTAAGGGCCTCAGTAGGTATTGATCAATATAATGATAACTTCACTCTTTCTATCAACACTATGTTAATAGGCATTTGTGACCTATGCAATTTTCCCCAGAGATCCCTCCTGATGGCTTATTTTTTCTTACTTTCTTCTTATTGCACGAAAATGCACATAACGTAAAATTTGCCACTGATGGCCTTTCGTACCTTCACGATGTTGTGCAACCGTCACCTCTGTCTAGATTCAGGACGGGTTCATCATCCCCAAAGCAAACCCATATCCATGAGCAGTCATTCCCCGTTCTTCATACCCCCAGCCCTTGGCAACTGCTAAATCTACGTTCTGTCTCTAAGGGTCTGCCTGTCTTGGGTGTGTCACACAAATGGAATCATACAGTATGTGGCCTTTTGTGTCTGGATTCTTTCCCTCATCATGACGTGTTCAAGGTTCATCCGGGTTGTGGAATCTATGGCACCTCATTTCCTTTTAGTGTCGAATAGCATTCCACTGTATGGCTATATACTTTCTTTGTCCATGCATCAGCTGATGGACATTGGGATGTTTCTCTCTTTTGGCTATTGCGAATAGTGCTGCTGTGAATGTGTGTATGAGGTCTTGTCTGAACCCAGATCTTTTCACTGTATACCCAGGAATGGAGTTGCTGGGTCCTATGGTAATTACATGATTAGCTTATCGAGGAACCTAATGCATTAAAGACATTTTTTAGTGTTTATTTTATTTATTTTGAGAGAGAGAGAGAGAGAAGGAGAGACAGAGAGAGAATGCAAGCAGGGGAGGGGCAGAGAGAGAGAGAGAGAGAGAGAGGAAGAGAGAGCATCCCAGGCAGGCTCCATGCTGTCAGCGGGGAGCCCAGTGTGGGGCTCGAACTCACAAACCACGAGATCGTGACCTGAGCCGCAACCAAGAGTCAGACGCTTAACTGACTGAACCACCCAGGGGCCCACTAACGCATTTTGAGAACATTAAAAAATTAGGTAAAATCACCCTGTCAAAGGAAGAAAACAGCTAACACCTTGCAGGGCGGAGACAGTGAAGAGAACAGGTAGAAAAGCTAAGCATCAGGGGATCTGTGGGCTGTGTGTGTGTCAGGAGCAGAGAGAGAAAGCGAGCAAGCGGGAGGAGACAAAGCCAGAATTGCTACAAAAGAGTGTGAAACAGAACCAACACCGTCCCCCAGACATGAAGAACGCGAATCTCGGGGAACCAGGTCAATGGGGAGAAGGAAGAAAGCTGTAAGGAGAGATGTAACCAGACAGGCATGAACTGTATCAGACTCACACTGATAGAATTAACAAGGTTCTACCCTACCGCTCACAGGGATGGCAGGAACATGCTAATTTAATTGTGCTAGGAAGCCACGGGAGTATTTTATGCCCGTCAATGCCTCATCAACCTAAAACCATATTTTATTTTTGAAACTGCAAATACTCTCTCTGGTCTGTGGGATGTCAGTTTGCTTTCTTTCTCGTTTCCTCTTTTTTTTTTTTTTTTTTAACTGCATCTTCCTGAGCCTCAGATTATCTTTTTCTGCGTGGGCACTGATTTGACCCTCTCTCTGAGATGAGAGGAATGCAGTGCAGACTGCCAGCTGTGTCCTCCTGCGGTGGCTTCTCTTCCATTCTCAGGGAGGAGACTGGGCACCCTGGGCTCAAAGTACGGCTAACGTTAGAACTTGCTGAGTCTGAAGGTCAAAGGACTGCACAGCACGCTACTGAGAAAGGCCGCACAAAAGAAGGAGATTTCGAAGAATCTGCTTTTCTGGAACAATTTAGTGCAGCGATCAGCGAAGCATGGCCGGCAGACCAAATCCAGCCAGCACCTGTTTTTGTTAATAAAGTTTTATTGGGAGACAGCCGTGCCCATCCATTTGTGTGTGGTCCGTGGCTCTTTTCAGGTCAAAATAGCAGGACCGAGTCGTGACCAAGAACGTGTGGCCTGCAGAGCCTCAAATATGTCGTTTCTGGCCCTTTAGAGAAAATGTTTGCTGACCTCTGGTTTAGGGTAGGGGCCATGTGTCACATTCAAGTGTTACAGTCCGGGTATAACAAAGAACGGTGGGATTTGGGGCAGGAAGGTGGCAGGTGAGCAAACTCTTGCTTAGGGAAAGGAAATGAGCCTTGTACTGACTTCATCTTTGGCCCTCCATTCTGTCCTGCTCTTCTCTTCCTCCTCTTTAAGTTCACAGCAGTAGACTTTACATATTATTTAAAAAGCACACAAGGCGGGGCGCCTGGGTGGCGCAGTCGGTTAAGCGTCCGACTTCAGCCAGGTCACGATCTCGCGGTCCGTGAGTTCGAGCCCCGCGTCGGGCTCTGGGCTGATGGCTCGGAACCTGGAGCCTGTTTCCGATTCTATGTCTCCCTCTCTCTCTGCCCCTCCCCCGTTCATGCTCTGCCTCTCTCTGTCCCCCCAAAAAATAAATAAACGTTGAAAAAAAAATTAAAAAAAAAAAGCACGCAAGGCCACTTCTGTCTAAATGTGCAATCCCACAGGCCAGCAGAAAAAGAGCTGCCCAGGCTGATTCCAAGGGCACAGGGCACCTGTGACCTGAGCAGGGCACAGGCTCGAGCTCCCTGGTCTGCCTGCAGGAAGATGAACGCTGGAGAAGAGGCTTTGCCAAAAGTTCCTCTGAAGGAAGAGGTCAAAGAGCCCAGTTCACACTGATGGTTTTCCATGCTAGTCTACAGATGTCTGGGATTGGGGGCCTCACCCATGCTGTGGGGTGGGAAACATATGACCCTTACCCCATGTTGCCGTCTCTGTCCCCTCTTACCAGCTCCTGCCCAATCGGATTGGCTCAGCACTGGACCAGGTCTGGCTCCTATTAACTGACAGGCAGCATCACTGTGTGGTTCAACAACCCATCTTGCTTTTCTTGGCTTCCTGTTTTCCTAAACTACTTGCCTCCCTGCCCTTTTGGCCCTGAGGGGCAGGCCAGACTCTTTCTCTTCCACTCTTCGGACTAAACAGGTAAGCAGAGTGCAGGCTTCTCCTTGGAGGCTGTCCACACGATGAAATTGGGAGAAGGCAGTTTCTCCCCAGGCTGAGATTTTTCAGCCTTGGCTGGACATTGGAATCACCTGGCAACTTTCAAAAATATGGACACCTGGATCCCACCCTGCATATTTTGATTTAGTTGGTGTGGGTGCAGTCTGGCCGTTGGGATTTTTAAAAGCTCTCTGGGTTGTTCTAATGTGTATTCAAGGTTGAGAATCATTGACCTAAGGACATTACCCCATTTCACAGTCTGCTAGAGTTCTGAATTGGGGTTTTTAAGAATCTTCTCTAGTTATTAATACAAAGCTCCTGTGTCCCACTTTGCTGTTGTCTCGGGGTGTTCAGCTCCCTTGTCAAAAGCCCTAAGGCGGGGAGGGACAAGTGGTGAATCTAGGCACTCAAATCCAAAGCCAAACAATCAATGCTGGAATAAAAGGCTTCTAAATGAATCCTTGGGGGCCAGGAAATGTTCTGACACTTCCAGAAGCATGGATAGCACTGTACCCTTGAGTAGTGAAATCATGACGTCATCCTTTAGGCAGCCTGTAGCCCATCAGTCACACTAAGCACTTAATTCTGGGTATAAACCAAGAGGCTTCCCAAGGCGGTACTTACTTCTGGGGATCTTGCTGGGGTAACTCTTCTGGCATGGTTTATACTCATCTGGAGGAGGAAAGTCTTCCACAGTATGAAACGTGAATTTCGACTCAAAGTCATCTGCCCACGTGGAAAACAGCAAAATTACTCTAGTGATTGTGATGACCCAAGTTTTGAAAATTTCCAGGAGCACACAGGTTTGCCTGCCCAGTGCAAGGGTTTTAACGGCTGGGCGATCGCCCCCTAAGACACCCATCTACCTCTCCGTGATTGCTCTTTAGCTCGGACAAGGGGAATCAGGAAAAGCGAGGTCAACAGACTCTCCCTGATCACCCACTCCGGTTTGCTTTGACCAACATCTTAAGGAAGCTTCTGAAGGCAGAAGTGCCACAGGGCTATCGAGGGTCCAGAGTCAGAGGTGGGGAACGTGACAGCAACACGGCACCAGCAGAGTCCCTGTGGCCTGAAGCTACCCCTGAGCCCCTGGGGAGGCCTTTGTTTGGGAGGGGCGAGCAGAACAGGAGTCCGCAGCCCGGCTGGTGGGAAGAAGCACGGCCTGTGTCTAGTCGGGGACGCGGGCTCCCCAGGCGGGGACGCGGGCTCCCCAAAGCGAACAGGATTTTCCCTGAGCTCCTGACTGCAAGAGGACAGGTGGCGTTCGACCCTTTCATGAGCTCAGTCCCTGCTTTGTGATCTAGGCTTTGTATCTGAGCCCAGAGAACCTTCCTTCCTATGTCCAAATTTTTGCCCTACCTCTCCCTCCGTCTAGTGGGCCTTCTATTCGTTCTTTCACCGTTTCCAGATCACTCTATTCTTTTTTAATCCAATATGCCTGGATTTCTCCGTGGAGACAGACACATGCACGCAGACACGCACAGTTTAAATGTCGGTATTCTTCCCTCTTTCTCATCTCAGACAGATGGTTAGAGGAATGGGTTCTGGAACCTCCCAGAAAGCCTCGCGAGAAACCCTATTTCACCCAACCTGTGGGCTGTTTTGTGCTAGAGTGAGCTCCTGCCTGCACCCTGAAGCATGCACCCTGAAATGGTGGGCCGGCAAACCCCCTCCAGGGGCCAGGGAAGCCCCTTCCTCGCTGGCAGCCAGCACGGGCCGAGGGCGGGCCCACTTACCGATGATATGCAGGCTTCCGTTCCGCAGCTGACCTCCCGGCTGCGGTGTCGGGGTCCAGGCTGGGGCCTGCTGGCTTCTGCTGGAAAGCTCCGTGGTGGGTGACCTCGCAGGCGGTGCTGGGGGTGGATTTAGCTTTCCCCCACTGGTCCCTTATAGAGAATTCAGAAACAGGAATGGCAGAGGCTATAACTTTCGGTGGGAGGTGAGGCGCTGAGATCTCTGGATGTAGTATGCTACGGTGAATGAAAAGGCAGCCTCTGGAGCCAAACTGTTCGGGACCGAATTCCAGTTCTCTTGCAGGGATAATGACACAGCATCCTTGCGCCTCAGTTTCCTCAACCGTGAAATGGGGATAACAGTACACCCACCTTCTAGGCTTGATGAGAGGGTTGAATGAGTGAAGTCAACTGGCGTGTAGGAAGGGCTCAATAAATGTTAGCTGCTGTGGCAATGTTAACGGTGACAACAACCTTCAGTATCAGACGGCACCGTTCAAAGAAGGGGAAACCGTTGCCCAGTCCGAAGAAAGGGAGGGACTGTCTGTGGGTGAGGTGCAGAGGGAGGTGGGACGAACGAGCTGTCGGGGCTTGCTCCTATCCCCGGGGTTCTGCTCGCGGGGGTTCCCCTGCACGGCAGACACTCTTTCTCCTTCCAGTCAATGCCTAAATCCACCCCACCTGCCAGGGCCCAACTCAAGTCCCACCTCCGTCACCAGGCCCTGATGATGCCTGTGGGAGGCTCGCTCTCCCTTGTCAGTACTCTGTGGAATGACTCATTGGCAATTAAGAAGGAGCACGTCAGTGTGGGTGTTCTACTCTTCACCTATTGAAACGATGAC
This sequence comes from Prionailurus viverrinus, assembly GCF_022837055.1. Lineage (NCBI taxonomy): Eukaryota > Metazoa > Chordata > Mammalia > Carnivora > Felidae > Prionailurus > Prionailurus viverrinus. Next base: position 121,767,111 of record NC_062562.1, on the reverse strand, counting down.
CACCACACCGCTATTACCTGTGACAAAATGCCCACGATTACAACCTCCTTCTCTGCCCCCCAGGTGGCCTGAGGCAGAAATTGCCCTCATTTTGTTTGTGGAAAACTAAGTTTCACATCCAAAGACACAAGGAGACGGGCCAGAACAGCATCTGCTCCTGGCCTTGGGCTTACCACCCCGGTCTTCCCTTTCTCAGAATCAGGACCCACTAGGATTTACTGGCTCCCGTAAGCAGACTAAAGGGATGAAGGGGCTACGGTGGCTGCTGACTCCTCTTCTGGAGGAAAAACTGTCCCTTCCTATGGTAAGGAGATGACACAGTGAGCCCCTGCTCTACACAATGCACTTCAGGCACATTCTCTCACTGAATATGCGTAACGATCCTCCATGAAAGGTGTTATCTCCATTTGCCAATCCCCCCCCCCCCCATAAAAGCAAGGTTCAAAACATTTAAAAACTGGCAAGAGATTACACGGGAGTGGATGGGGAGGCCAGGTTGAATTCAGATGTCTCTGAATCTAAGGCATTGTTGTTTTCACCATCCCATGAACGAATCATGGGCAGCTGTCTCACTACTAGGAATGCTGGCCTTATGGTGACCACTCAGTTGAAAACAGAATGCCTCAAACCTTCTCTCTCATGACCAAGAGCCTTACACATACGCTTGCCCTGGGGCGCCTGGGTGGCTCAGTGGGTTAAGCGTCCAACTCTTGGTTTCGCCTCAGGTCATGATCTCAAGGTTCCAAGAAGTCGAGCTTAGGCTCCTCTGCCCCTCCCCTCCCCTCAGAACACATAAATAAACTTAAAAAAACAAAACAAAACATATTCTTGCCCTTTGTATCAGGAATTCCTTATCAGGAACCTGTCTTTTCAAAATATACAAAAGGTAGGTGACAATTGCTACAAAAGTATTTCCTGCAATACTATTTACGATAAAAATATAGAAAAATATAGAAAAAAATAGAATCAACTTCATGCTAGAAATCTGGTATATACCGCTGATCATATCAATATGCTTCTGAATAAACTTCAATGGTTTGACAAGACTGCTTTCGATGGAACATTAAACAGAAAGAGAATAGAAATATTTGAATCATATATTCAAAATAGTATTAACTTTGTAAATACGTAGACATACTCAGAAAAAAAAAATGATGGGAAGTACACTGAAATGGGACAGCTTTTATTTCTGGGTGATGTTATTTTGGTGATTTCAGTTGCTTTCTGCTTGTTCTACAATGAGCTTGTATTATTTCTAATTCGAGGAAACACATTTCAGAAAGCTTCTGCCTCAAAAGATTTTCTTAAAGACCGAGGAATATGTATGTGTGCGTGTGGATGTGTGTTGGCGTGTGTTTGTGGATGGTGTTTATGAGCATGTGTGTATGTGTGTGTATGTGTGGGTATGTGCGTATGCTTTCCATTCAGAAAGACACCAGAGGTGAATGAAGCCTCCCCAGTATCTGGACATCAGTTAAAGGTACGCATACTCAATCTAACACCCTCTCTGTTAGATATGTGAAGGAATTAGTTTTACTATTTGGCTTGAAATGCAGACCTTTAGTTTTCTTGAGTCAGCACGAGAACCTGCCAGAAAGAAGGCAGAATGCTAATCCAGTCTGTGGAGGGCCAGTGCGGATTGTGGCTGGGGGCCAGCGTGTAATAACTCGGGCAGAAATTACAGCAGAGACCTGGTTCTGGAAACAAACTGCATCCACAGCCCCCTCCACCGCAGAGAGGAGATTTGGGTAAATGAGCGATGAGAGTAAGAATAAAAAAACCCTTCTCTAGAGCTCAATGTTGCCAGGCCCTGGTCCAGCAACCACACAAGGTGGGAATTATTGCTATCCCCATTTAACAGATGAGGAGAAGAAAGCACAGAGAGGCTAAGGAATTGTTCAGGGTCACACAGCTAGTAATTGCAAGGTGATTAAGGCCAGAATGCCTGGCGAGGGGTTTGCATGACCTTGGACAAATTTTTCAACCCCTCTCCCCCTTGGTTTCCTGTCTCTAACATGAATACAACATAAAGTCTCATACAGCAAGTTTCATCGTGCTCCGCGAGGGGCATTGATAGCTCGGTTCTAAAACAAAATCCTAAGAGTTAAGACGTCTCAGGGTGTCCCCAAGTGGCTCCTAGAAGCAGGCCTCTGGCTGTGTCCCTAGCACCTCCATAATTACTGGCAGGGCTGGGTGATCCTCTGATATGGCCACCCTGGACTGGGACAATGGTGCTTACCTGGGCCTCGTCCGGGCCTCTTCTTCTGCACGAACGTCTGGGATCCCGGAGGAGCTGGAGGTGTAGGCAAGGCTTGAACACTGGACTTGGGTGGCTGGGCCTGGAAGCTGGGAGACTTGGGGGGCAGCGGGGGTGGGGCTTCAATGCTGTTGTTAGCTCCTGGCAAAGGCGGCGCAGGCACAGAGGACCTCGGGGTACAGGAGGCATAAAGAGGGGGTGGGGGTGGTGGGGGCGGTGGGGCGGGAGGCTCCCGCACATCTTGGGCGGGGCTGGTAGCATCTGCACTGAGCCCCGGATACCCACAAGGTGGGAGGAGGGGGAGTGGGGGTGGGATGGGTGGTAGGTGCAAGGGGGTTAGTTGAGGCTTCACTGCCTTGTCACTGAGAACGGAGGCCAGGGGAAGGGGGGGTGGAGTTGGGGGAGGGGGCGGAGGGGGAGGGGGAGGTACGGAGGGGAGAGGGGGTACAGCCCCTGGGGGGTTCCCTTTGGTGGGTGGGCCAGGTGGGGACACCAGCGGAGTTTTGGTGGGGGAGGAAGGGGGTAGGGGTGGGGGCAGGGGCGGAGGAGGTGGGGGTGGGGTAGGAGGCGGTGGGGCGGGCATGCTGGGGCGAGGAGGGACTGTCCTGGCAGCGCCGTGCACCTCAGAGGCACTGCCTAGCCTGGGAGATGCAGGGGGGTTCAGCGGGCCACTGATAGTTTTGATAGGAAGCCGGGGAGAAGGCGCCCGGGAGCCAGGGGCCTGCCCTGTCTTGCCACCTGGAAGTAAACAAGCTCTGAGTTAGGTCAGCCACAGAGGACGGAGGAACCCAAGTATGTGGGCGGCTGTGACAGATGCCGTCCAGCGTGATGTCAGCCAAATGCATGGTGGACGCTCTCTTCCTGCACGCTCACGGGGAGACCTCAGGTGCGGCAGCTGTCCCACGAGAGGGCTGGCTGGACCGGCCCCAAGGTCCTTGCAAGTGCCAGCCTTCCTGTTCCAGCCCATCTCTGCCCGCACCTGCCAAGGGCCCACGAGTCTCCCAGCCCAGGGCACAGGGCTGCTCTGACCCTCTCTGCCTTCCCTTACCTCAAGGCCACCCTCACACTCATTCACCGTTACCGACTGGGTCAATCCAGTCGGGTACCCAGCCTTTACATCCTAGTTTGGATCCTCAGCCGTACCAACTAGAAGCTCCTTGCTAGGGAGGTTTTCCTCATTTCCAGCATTTTGTGAACAAGGACTTTGGTTTTGCATCAAGACCAGAAGATCCATCATTCCTCGAATATATAAGTAACTCAGAAGTCAGTGGGAAGACACACAGCCTTGGGGATCCAGGTCCGACGACCTTGAACCTCCCAGTCCCACGGCTCTGGAATTTCAAAGCCTCTTTTTCCGAAGACATGTCCATTTCCAGTGGGCTCTCGGTCTCCTGATGTCCTGGCTTCCTCGCCGCACAGATCCACGAACCCCAACTTGAAGCCCAATGCCTCTTTGGAAGTCAACAAACCTGGAGTAGCATGCTGCTCCCAGTGACGTGTGTTTGGCATACTTCATGGAAGACTGGGGTGGAGGTGCTCCCTAGGAGGGGCCTTGTCGCTCTCTGTGCACCCTTTTGCTGTGCTTCTTATCCTTTTGTCCCTCACCGAGGACAAAAATGTTTTGTTTTTGTCTCTCCTTGTTTAGTGCATGGAAATTCTGCAGCCACTGCTCTAATGTGTCTTCGGAGCATCCCTGTCCACTCAGAAGGCTCGTTAAAATACTCCTCTAAGTAAATATAGTGCTCTCCCTAATGGAATTCTAGGGAAGCCATATTTTCCTATTCTTGCACCCCTGTAATTTACAACCCCCTTGAAAACACGTGGCGAACGCTTGAAAAGATGGTTGCTTCTCAGACAGCTTCCTGGGTGTTGCAGAATAGGAAACACAGCTGCCGAATCAGATTATAAACCCCAGCATCTGGCAGCGGTTCGGAGCTTTCCTGCTGGTGCGTCCCCGGGTGTGTTCACCCAACCAGGCGCAAGATGGTACCCCAACGCACTTGACCCCAAAAGCCAGGCCATTCAAAGCAAGGTGTGGTGGCGGCGACGCTGGGGCTGAAACTCGGTGGGCAGGATGACAGTATCGGGCTTTCCAAAAGGATGGTGACCCTCCTCTGGCTACGATGTGACAGTTACCTGGGCAGCATTGCTTTTACAAGTCTCAGCTACAGGATGGCTGCTCGGAAGGCAGGGTGGTGGTGCCATTATTCCTCTGCTGAGGATTTCCTTTGGGGGTGGTCGTGGAAGAGACAATGTCTTCGCACGGAGGCATCCACCCTGGCTGACTGGATCCCCTCGGGGCCTGAGGCAGGCACCACCATAACACCCGGCTGACCGTGGCCAGGAGTGAGGGCCTCCGCCTGGCCTTTCCAAGGACAGGACCTACCGCCCCCTGCGATTCTAACATTAGACATTTCATGTGAGGTCTAGGGCAGGTGTCAGGCTCAGGGATGCCTGCCTTCAAGGTCTTAAGCCTGTTCCCATAGCACACAGAGATGAAGACAGAGGACCAAGGCAGGTCCCTAACCAGGCCGAGGCCTCCCTATATGTCTGCTTGCTCCCTGAACTTTAAAGGAATAGCAAGTTTGAGGAGGAGCAGATTTCAGCCGCTGAGTAACCAATCCTGACTTTCTAAGTGACTAAGGACACCATGTCTCCAAGATTCAGAAACGCTCAGAATGAGTCAGTTAAAAACACAGGAGCCTCTGCTGACTAAGCGGCCAGGCGAATGAGACGTGGGCAAACCTATCTTTATTGTGACATGAACAGCAGAGGCAAGGAAGGCACAAATCCTCATTCGGCTTATGCTCATGCCCACTCCAGGATGAAGCAGACAGCTGGCAGCACACGTGTAAGGTGAGGCCCCCAGGAGAGAGGAATTAGCCTGCGTGCAGGCCAGGAAGCCAGGTAGCAGGGGGCCCGTGGAGACAGCCAAGGGGAGTAAGTGCCAAGGGAAGGAAGGAGGAGGTTTTCCTTTATAACATAGACGTTAACCCTGGAAATCCAAACAGAAACACAAAAGGAGGCCACAAAGCGGGTGGGGAAAGGCCAGCTGGAGTGCATCTAGAGCCTGGGGGGTTATCAAAAGATGAAATATGTTTTGGGGCACCCGGGCGGCTCAGTCGGTTGAGCTTCCGACTTCGGCTCGGGTCATGATCTCACGGTCTGTGAGTTCGAGCCCCGCGTCGGGCTCCGTGCTGACCGCTCAGAGCTTGGAGCCTGCTTCCGATTCTGTGTCTCCCTCTCTCTCTGCCCCTTGCCTGCTCATGCTCTGTCTCTCTCTGTCTCAAAAATAAATAAACATTAAAAAACATAAATTTTAAACAGATGAAATATGTTTTCCTTCTTCAACCTGTGGGTGTTTCCAGAAGATCTCGGACTGCATGGAAGTCTCATTACACGTTCCATAGTACCCAGTTTACTCATCCTATCTTATTTTAACGGCCACTCCTTCGGAGCGCTAAGCCAAGGCCACATTATGACTTTGGAAGACATTTTAGGGACGTGTTGCTATAAAGACAAATAGAATCTTTGACCCTAAAAGTGATTTTAAAAGAAATCCAAACATTTTCACGGACTCCCAAAAGTACTGTGAGCAGTAGACTCTGTGCTTTCTGGGCCTCATGGCTCTCTGCAACCATGCTACCTCCTTATGCATTCCACTCAACAAATATTTACTGAACACCTACCATACATCAGGCATTTTTAAGGCAGTGAAAAGAAACACAGCTCCTGCCTTCACAGAGTTTATATTTAGAGGGAGACGACAGAAATAAACTAACGAGTAAATACATATCGGATGGTGAAAAGTAATACAAGAAAATTAAATCAGTGTAGAGGGGATATGGAGTCAGGGGGTGGGACTGATATTTTTTGTGGGCTGGATGCATAAAGCCTCACTGATAGGTTGATCAGGTGCCACATGAGCAGAGACCTGAAGGATGGGAGAAAATGAGCTATGTGGACACCTGAGGAAGAGTGTTTCCGGTCAAGAGAGCAGTCAGTGCAAGGGCCCTGTGGCAACAGCATGCCTGGTGTGGGCAAGAACAGCAAGGAGGACAATGTGGCTGAAATGGAGGGCGTGTGCTAGCAAGAGCGGGAGGCAAGACCATGGAGAGGTAGCAGAGACTAGAGCCCTTCTCTCTGAATGGCCAGGAAGCTGATGGAAGTGTTTTGAGAGAGGAGAGCCACGGTCGGTCTTACTCTGACATGGCACCCAGCCCATGCATCTGTTTACTGTCTCTGTCTTTGAGATTCCATCCTGTAGCATGCATCATCGGTCACTTCATTATGGATTTCCATCTCCTCTACAGAAATCAATGCCTGTCTTCACAGAGTGGCTCAAACCCCACACACTTGTGTCCTACAGGAGACAGGTAGGAATGGAGACGACCTGGCTTCCTTTGGCCGGTCCCTGTTAAACCTGACTGGGTATTTCTCCTATCTTTTCTTCTGTGAAGAGAAACTAGTGGACATTTTATACCCTACAGGATGTTTATTTGCTATCACTCAGGAATTTGGGAAAAGAAAGCGGCCTTGAGAAATGTCAACTCTCTTTGCCAAGCCCTTAGCAGAAAAGAGGAAATGAAATGGCTTCTGAGAGGGTTTCAATTGGACCTCAAAGCACCCTAGTGCCCTTATCTTTGCTGGACTTTATCAGTAGGTGACAGCAGCAAATGCACCTCCTTATGTCAAACAGCCACAGGTTATTAGCAAAGCCACATGATAGAAGATTCTATGCCAGCAATGCTTGGGGCTTGATATTCCCTGATTAATGACATTCTTGGAGTTTATTTCAGCTTGCTGGCTAAAGAGAACAATAATAGGAAAAGTATTCCCATTACCCACAATAAATATATATTTGCCCAATTTTAATGCAATGCTTTCAAAACATCTGATATCCGCTAACACACAAATGGCTGCAGTAGACTGGTTGCAGAAATGGCCTTGCTTGTCCACTCCCTCCTGATTCTGTATCTTTGAAATGTGATTTTACAGATCCTGTCATCAAGAGGTGAAGTGTCTTTCTCCACCCTCGTTTCCGGGCCAGCCCTGTGGCTTGCTTTGGGTAAGAGGATGCGGTAGGAAGAGATATTGTGCCAATTCTCAGACTAAGTCTTAAGAGACGTTATATACTTCCGTCCTCTTTGTTGGAACCCTGCCACCGACGTGCACAAAATCCCAAATGGTCTGCTAGCTACCGAGAGACTGTATGGATCAGTCAGGTCTGTCGTTTCAGCTGAGGCACCAAAGAACAAGAACTGTAAGATTAGCTAAAGCCAATTACCCAAGCTGGAGTTAGTAGAGGGGGCCCAGCTGAGACCACCCTAAATGGCCAACCACAGAACTATAAGCGAAATAAGTGGCTATTTAAAGCCCGTAAGTGTTAGGCTATTTTGTTACACAGCAATGCCTAACTGATACAATGACTCACATTACAGTGATGTCACTATGATTTTCTAACGCGATTTATACCCTTCATCCGTACTTTGCCGTCTGAGCCCCAGTCACAGCTTTGCGAAACACTACACACTATGGCAAATCATTCTTCAGTAATTACAAAGGGATGACTTACAAGACCCCTTGAGCATGATGTTTTGGATACTTTCAGTACGTGCTCCCCAATCCATGCTATACGACTTTTCACTAAAAACACGTCACCACCCTCCTGGCACGTGAGGATCGCCCTGTTGGTTCCACACGTTAAGGAAGGAAAGACCACGAGGCAGCCAGTCTGAATTGTCCCTTACCTGCTGCATCCCTCTGGCCTGCTGGACGCAACACTGGAAAGCCACCGGCAAACAGATCTCCCAGGGCTGGGGGTGTGCTTCCGCCTCGAGAGTTTGCAGAACCTCCTCCTTCTTTGTTGCCTCCCTTAGAACCTTGGCAGAGAAGAGGCAGGTGGGTGAGGACTTGTGAGCAGAGCTGAGCCGCCAGTTGTCATCCCGGGCCCGTGGTCCAGCACCGCCTGGGGCAGCCCTCCAGCCTTCCCCTTCTAGTGGGCATCATTCCCAAACGCCCTCTGCCCGGATGCCCCGCAGACTCCTGCAGCTCGTGCTGTCTGCTGTTCCCTCTGGACCTAACCACGCAACTGACCATCAGCAGCCGAGTACCCTGAAGAGTGGCCGAAACAAAGGGGCCTAAATGCTGCCATTCCGCAGATGCCGGCAGGGGACCCGGCAGCACCTTTCGAATGAGAACGCTCACACACTGCAGGTGTGGCGCCGGCCCTATTTTCAACTCGACGGTTGTTGTGGGAGGACCAGACAGAGAAAACCCAGAGATTTAGTTCAGCCCGTAATTTTAACTTCTTGTCCGCAGAGTCTGGCCCAGAATGGCAAGCAGGAAGTGAAGGTCTGCAACGATTTGTGCTTTGGCATTTTCCTTCTCTGTCTCCCTGGCTCTCACTCCCTGAGCCCCTTACCCTTCCCTGAATCTTTTCTTCTACAGGAGAGAAAGCTCGTGAAACCCTGGGGGGCAGGGGTCACTAATTCCAGCCTTCCAGACGTGTGTGATGACCAACTGTGTACGATCAGAAGACGTTCGGCTGAGGGAAGAGTTCCTAGCAAGAAATGTTCAGAGCCTGCAGCTCACTTGCACAGAGAAATCAGGGCACAGTGCCCACTGGTGGATGAATGGGTTTAGATTATTCTGAGTATTCATATACATTTACCTATTCACTGGCATGATTAGGAAACGAGTGTTCCGATCAAATGGGTTTGTCTGGTAACTGGGCTTAACCAATTAGATGGCGGGTCCAACTGGAAACTAATTTTTCAATGCTTATTTATTTTTGGGACAGAGAGAGACAGAGCATGAAAGGGGGAGGGGCAGAGAGAGAGGGAGACACAGAATCGGAAACAGGCTCCAGGCTCTGAGCCATCAGCCCAGAGCCCGACGCGGGGCTCGAACTCCCGGACCCCGAGATCGTGACCTGGCTGAAGTCGGACGCCCAACCGACTGCGCCACCCAGGCGCCCCTGGAAACTAATTTGTATTGCAACTGCTGAAAGTACTCTAAAATAATTTGTCTATCCTTGTGTATTAACACATATAGTTACAGATACTAGATACAATTATACTTTTAGGACTATCCTTGGGAATTACCATCACGTGCATCATTGAAAACTACATGAAGACATAATAAGAGACGGCATTGGTGAATAGTTCCGCATGTATTATTTCAACCTTCAGCAATCTTGATGAAAAAAAGCAAAAAAGCAGGTATGGTCATCTTCCCCCATCTCGTAGGTAAGCAGACTGAACCTCAGAGAAATCCCCAGATTTGCCGGGTAGCAGAATCAGGCCTCAGCCTGGATCATCTCTACTCTATACATAGAAAGCTGCAGTCATCTGACCCTAGGAGAGAAATCTGAGTACATCTTTCTCCTCGTGAAAACAAAAACGTGGCATATTTTTATTATTATTATTATTTATTTTTGGGACAGAGAGAGACAGAGCATGAACGGGGGAGGGGCAGAGAGAAAGGGAGACACAGAATCGGAAACAGGCTCCAGGCTCCGAGCCATCAGCCCAGAGCCCGACGCGGGGCTCGAACTCATGGACCGCGAGATCGCGACCTGGCTGAAGTCGGACGCTTAACCGACTGCGCCACCCAGGCGCCCCTAACGTGGCATATTTTAATGATGACACTTTAATTTTTCTCTCACTGAGTTTGAGGGCTATGAGGGTGCAGGGTAGGTGATCTTTAGAGGTTATCTCACGGTCAATAAACGCAAAGTGAAATCGCCAGACAGTGGAATATTAGTCATTGGCACGTGCTATGGTATGGATGAACTTTGAAAACAGCGTGCTAAGTGAAGGAGCCAGTCACAAAAGGCCACAGAGTGTATGATTCCATTTATAGGAATAGCCCAAAGAGGCAAATCCATAGAGACAGAAAGTGGACTTAGTAGCTGCCAGGGATGGGGGGAGAGGCAGAATGGAAAGTGACTGCTAATGGGTGCGGGGTTTCCTTGTGGAGTGATGAAAACGTTCTGAAACGAGACAGGGGTGATGGCCGCAACCACACTGTGAATGGGTCAATGCCACGGAATTGGACGCTTTGGTGCTTAACACGGTGAATTTCATATTATGTGGATTTTGTCACGGTTAAAAAGAAGCTATCCCACCACGTTTTTGTGTGTTTAGCGTTGGAACAGGGGTAGAAGATACACCATGGATCATCTGCCGACCTGGAAAGGAAGCTCCGATTCTCTCACCCACGTGGCCTGTGCATTGAGCAAGTCTGCTATGGCCCAGAGTGGGTGCTGGGTAACTTCCCTGAGCAGGCCAGCGGTGCCTGGCTGAGCCTCCCGTGGCCTGCCCTCGCCTCACAGCAGGCCTAGCCCTGCCGCTCACTTACTCTCAATTTGTGGGGCACTGCGGTCATTGATCTGTGTGACTTTCCGTAGGCGAGTTCCCTGCTGGATATCAGCCAACAGAGCGCTCCGACCTTTGGGGTCTGCCTTTCTCAAGCTGGAAGCGTCTGTACCCACCTGTAAGGGAATAAGAGGGATCCGATTAGAACCGCATGTAATAACACAATCCGCTGTTTGCTAGTATAACTTCCTGCGTCGGCTCCTTTCTGCCTGTAAACATCTTTCGATTTGCACAGCTTCTTGGGGCTCTCTTCTCTCTGCTGGATGGGATGCAGCCCAATTCATGGATCGCTGGATAAAATAAGATCTTTAGCATTTACTCTGTTGAATCTCGCCTCTTTTTTTTTTAAACACTTCCATTTTCGCGTGAGCTGACATGGTAGGGGTCTCCATGGGCTTGTAGAACCAGGGAGCACCAGAAAGAACATATGTAGGCTGGTGACAAATAAGAGGAGGGGTTGGGTTGTGCTGGAAGATAGAGTCCGGAGGAAACACAGTTAGAAGGTTTATACCATGTGAACCGAGATCTTGCTAAACATTTCTCAAAGCCAGAAATACTTCTTAGCTCTTGCTATTTGGGGGAGGCCATGTGTCTTCGGTGTTTGGCTTAAATAGCACCACTTCAGAGGCTTTTTTTGACCCCCCCCCCCCCCAGTCTAAGCAAGGCCACCCAGTGTTCTCTCTAAGGGTACCCTATTCCTTTTTCCTCTGCTAACTTCTATCGCCTGACGTAAACTTGTATCTGTCTCTCCTCGTGGAAAATTTCCATCTGTGGTTACGAGTTGAGGGTCCACCACCCCCAGAGGACTCTGTCAGGAAAAAGACCTTGTTCGTTTTGTTCACAAATTATTTCCAGAGGGTATAACAGGACCTGGCCACAGGTAGGCGCAGCGGCTACCAGACGAATGAATGAGCGCGTGAACTAGACCCAGGACGTAGAGTACATTGACCTTGCTTTCAAGGGCATTGTGGGCGTGCCAGGGAGACAGGGCACACATGCATGGAATTAAGCCATGACATGGTAAACATATGATGCAAGTCCCACAGAGAGGAAGGTCACCGAGAGTTCAGAAGTGGCCATATTTGCCAGGCTGCAAAGGAAGGTAAGAGACCTTGAGATGGTCCTCGAAGTAGAGACAGGATTTACAAATCCTTGCTGTAGCCATTTTCCGTTCAGAAAAGGACAATCCAGCTTTGTTGGCTATTTAGTCAGAGACTCTCCAGTGTCACAGACTAGAAACAAAGGCAATTGTGGTTTTAGCTAAAATGTGCTGAGGGTGTATTTTCACTGGCTGCCTCTACTGCCCTGGTGATGTATCTTCCATGGGCTTTGAAGGACATAAGCTTCAAAGTTGGGTTCTTGCTGCCCGGAAACATGCTTTTTGAACCCTTGAAGGGCGGGGGCTCATGGACAATAGTCAGTAACAGAGCTGAGCAAGGGGCCCCAGCCCTGATGATACACGTTTTTAGAAAGCATTATTAATGCACACGTACAGCAGGGCATTTCTCACACAACATGCTTTTAAAGTCTATCGATAGAAACCATTAATATCCATAAATCCTTTTAAACTGCCAAGTTTTGAAATCTTTTAGAGTTTCCTCTCATTTTATTTACAAGTAGTTCATGGCAGGAATAAAAGGCCAAGGGAAATATCATGACCCAGTCAAGAGGGTATGAAAACTTTTGCAAAAATCTAGCATCACAATCTCGACATGTATTATTTTCAGAGGTTAGGGAGAGAAAGCGCTTTGGAGCTTTCTTCCTAGTTACAAGATAAATAACACAGTGCATTATAATGATAGTCATGGCTCAACTCAGGTGACAGCCTTGGGGACGGCAAGGGTTAGAACGGTGTGTTCTTCTGTCAAAGAAGTAGCTGGGCCCAGGAACAAACCTTGTCGCTAATTATCCCGCTGTGGGCGAGTGGGTCATCTTATACAATTTTTTTTTTCAAATATTTATCTTTGGGAGAGCTCAAGCTGGGGAGGGGTGGAGCGAGGGGGACAGAGGATCTGAAGTGGGCTCTGCCCTGACAAGCTGACAGCAGCTAGCCCGATGTGGGGCTCGAACTCATGAACCATGAGATCATGACCTGAGCCGAAGTCGGATGCTCAACCAACTGAGCCACCCAGGTGCCCCCGATCATCTCATCTAATTTAAACTTGATTTTTTAATTTATCACCAAAATGTATCCCCTACACCCTGATCTTGCCCATCCCAAACTTTTTAGGTGAGGGCTATGAAGAACATTAAGAGCCCTTGGGATAATGACTTTGAGTACCTACTTAGCACAGGCCTCAATATATTCTTGATGATTCCACATGCCAAGATTTTTTGATAAACATTTTCCAAGTCAGCATGAGGACATGGCGAGTCACCTCATGTTTACATGCTGCAGTTCAACTTGCGGGACTAAATGGAACATTCCTTCTTTGACTTCTTGGCTTTCTTTCCTGCTGTACTGTCTACCCTGATGATTTTCCACTAGAGGGCTCTCCCTCCCCTGATATGGATATGGCATCAGTCCGTCCTCTCTGGTGAGGTCCAGAATGAATAACTTCAGGGCTAAGGGGACCATGTAGATTGAGTCTTCATGGGTTTTGCACAAAAGGACATCTAAGGACATATTCATTTGCACACTGAAAACTGTGTTACTCAGTGGCAGTCGTTTCTACGCCATCTGCAATATTTATTAGCAATTCAATCATAATGTGCTTCTTAAAAAACCCTATGAAGTCTTGTTACTGTGGTTACAGGGCACAGAAACAGAAAAGGGAAGATTTCCAAATATTCACTGGTTCTTTTATTCTATGCAAATCCTGGTTATTAGCAACTCACTAAAAATATAATCAACAGAGAGAAAGCCACTCCTGGACACTTGTCCTGTGACAAATATAGCCACCAAACATGTCTCCCTCGCCCCACGTGCATGTGCAAGGGTGCACGTGTGTGTACACACACACACACACACACACACACACACACACCCAAAACCAAAACATTCCTTCGATGTTTGCTGTTGTTCTTTCTTAACCTTGTTATTGAGTGTGGCAATTTCCTGAGTTCCACATAAACCTTTTGTGGACTCAGTTCCCCAGTAGTGAGCTCCAAATGGAATAGCGTGAACCCCAAAAAGATGCCACGTAGCAGAACAGCAATGCAAATTAGCCCATCCCGAGCCGTGCAAAGGCTGAAGAACCCAAGTGAGCCAGTAAGATCACAAAGACAAAAACAAAGACAGTTCTGACCAGGCCAAGGTGGTGAAGTGTCTGTCCTCCCCTCTCGATAAATTATAAAAGCTTTTGCATGTCCCTTTGTCATCTCAGCAAATGAGTCCATCAGGTTCCAGTGGGGTTTGGGCGGGGGTGGAGGGATGGGGTGGGGGACGGCAGTCCAGCCCAGATCAAAACCTTGAGCTGCATGTCCTGCTGTCTGCCGCTTTGCTGCCATATGCCATTACTGCATCTGTCTGATTCATGCCGATTTTTGTGAGAAACACCAATTAAAAAAACCCCAGCCAGTTAATCCAAATCTGGCAGGCTGCCTATCTCAAGGATGCTCTAAATCCTATCGTATTCGCACAATGTCAGCCTCGCAGCTTCCTAAAGGTACATTCTCCAATGTGGCTGCTAAACCTAAAATTAGTTCTCCGGTGTCCAGGCACACGGCCTGCCCATTACCTAGGCCCTCAGCCCACTCCCGCCTTCTCCAAACTTGGGGGCAGGCAGCTCTCAGCAGCCAGCGTCCTGGGATCCCGTTACCAAACCTGAATCCCCAGGACACTGCCCCACCTGCTGGGGGGGCACCCCCTCCCCAGCACTGCCTCCCACCTGCCATTACCATCTTTATGTGGGAGAACACAGAGAGCCTGGGATCCCAAAGAGAGACACAGAATATTTTCACAGAAAATTAACTGACACAATGTTCCTGACACCCCAAATGTGCATAAGTCAGGCTGTTCCAGAAGGAGGTGTACTGGGATCCAACAGCGGTAGGTCTCGTTTTCAGAAATCCAAATAGGCAATTAAAATCCACAAGCAAGAAGAATGGACTCTCTAACCTCCTTTACTAAAGTCTGGTTTCCTGAACCACTGCATGCAGACCGTGACTGGTCCCTAGAGGACAGAGGTACCTCGTGCAGGGCTACCTCCTTTAAAGGGAGGGCTAAGGGGCGCCTGGGTGGCGCAGTCGGTTAAGCGTCCGACTTCAGCCAGGTCACGATCTCGCGGTCCGGGAGTTCGAGCCCCGAGTCGGGCTCTGGGCTGATGGCTCGGAGCCTGGAGCCTGTTTCCGATTCTGTGTCTCCCTCTCTCTCTGCCCCTCCCCCGTTCATGCTCTGTCTCTCTCTGTCCCAAAAATAAATAAACGTTGAAAAAAAAATTAAAAAAAAAAAAATAAATAAAGGGAGGGCTAAAACAGCACAACAGGTCCCAAACGGAGCCACTTGTCCCCAAGAGAGCAGACCAAGACAAAACTGCAGTCTCAGCCCTTCCTGAGAATGTGAACTTTCCCCAGTCGATCTGGAATTATCCTACCAGCACCCATAAGGTAATTTGTGTGATTGATCCCTGCCCTTCCCTTTGCCCTTTGCTTGCCTGAAACATTCCTTTCCTTTGTTTATGACTTCCCTGTCCCACCCTCTTTCTGCCTTTACCACTCGGTACAGCTCCGCCCATCTCCTTTCTATTTGCTCTAAGGGATGCTCCTTGATTCCTGAATCACTGAATAAAGCCAATTAGATCTTTATGTTTACTCAGTTGAGTTTTGTGTTTTAACAGGCGGGAAAGCAGAATTAAAGGCCCCTTCGTTGGGGCTCTAGGTGTATCTGTTCCTATTCTCAAGCCCTCAGCGAAGGACATCCCCTGCAGTCATCTCCTCCCCAGGATGACTGACTGCTGTAGGCTGGCAGCTACTTTCTTGCCCAGGGGCCTGGAGGCCATCTCAGACCCTTCCCTTTTCCTCATTCCCAACAGCTACTCAAGTCCCAAGCTCCTACGGATTCTTCCTGAGTGATCTCTGGAACCTGGTTCCTTTTCTGCATCCCTGCTATGCTGACTTAATGCAGGTGATGGCATTCCTCCCAGGCTGCTCCAAAATATACCACTTTGGCATATTGATTATTTTGAATTAAAGGGACATAGGAAATCACCAATACAAGGACACTGACCGTCCTTTGTTCCCCTGTTAGCAGGAGATAAATTTCTCATGTGAATAGTATCCTCCTTGTACCAGGAGGAAAGGAGGCATCCTTATCGTCATCGATAGGGAATTCAAGGCTGAGAGGGCTGTGTAAACAAACCTTGTTACTTCTTTTCCAATGAACTACCCCAAGCCTAAACTTCCTTGTCTTGCTGATTCTTTACAAACATACTGTTTCTTCGTCTAAAAGGTCTACAAGCTGCCTACCTACCCTATGACCCAGCAATAGCACTGCTAGGAATTTACCCAAGGGATACAGGAGTCCTGATGCATAGGGGCACTTGTACCCCAATGTTTACAGCAGCACTCTCAACAATAGCCAAATTATGGAAAGAGCCTAAATGTCCATCAACTGATGAATGGGTAAAGAAATGGTGGTTTAGGGGCGCCTGGGTGGCTCAGACGGTTAAGTGTCCGACTTCAGCTCAGGTCACGATCTCGCGCTCCATGAGTTTGAGCCCCGCGTCGAGCTCTGTGCTGATGGCTCAGAGCCTGGAGCCTGCTTCGGATTCTGTGTCTCCCTCTCTCTCTCTGCCCCTCCCCCACTCATGCTTTGTCTCTCTCTGTCTCAAAAATAAATAAACGTTAAAAAAAATCTTTAAAAAAAGAAATGGTGGTTTATATACACAATGGAGTACTATGTGGCAATGAGAAAGAATGAAATATGGCCCTTTGTAGCAACGTGGATGGAACTGGAGAGTGTGATGCTAAGTGAAATAAGCCATACAGAGAAAGACAGATACCATATGTTTTCACTCTTAGGTGGATCCTGAGAAACTTAACAGAAACCCATGGAGGAGGGGAAGGAAAAAAAAAAAAAGAGGTTAGAGTGGGAGAGAGCCAAAGCATAAGAGACTCTTAAAAACTGAGAACAAACTGAGGGTTGATGAGGGGTGGGAGGGAGGGGAGGGTGGATGATGGGTATTGAGGAGGGCACCTTTTGGGATGAGCACTGAGTGTTGTATGGAAACCAATTTGACAATAAATTTCATATATTGAAAAAAAAATAAAATAAAAGGTCTACAAGCTGCCTGCTTTGGCCACTTTCTTGAATTTCCTATTTCTATGAGCTTCTATACTTTCAAAATAAACTCATTTCTCTCCCGCTACTGTGTCTCATGTCAACTTAATTAGTACATCAGCCAAAGAACCTAGAGGGGGAAAAAAAGGAAAACTTTCTCACCCCTACACAGGCCACCATCACCTTGGGATTCCATCATCTGGTCTTCATGTCTCCTGTTTTCTTGCTCTCCTCCACTCAGCTCTCCGAATGAACTGTATAAGGGACATGTCGCTTGTCATGGCCTTCCCCACCACAAAACTTTCTGCTGGCTCCCCACGGCCCTCAGGATCAAGTTCAAATACCTTCACACTGTGCGAGGCCCTCCACTTCTCCAGCATTCCCTGCTGGAGCTCACCCCTGGGCCTTTGCTTGAGCTAATCTCTCTGCTCTTTTTACACTTGTCTCTTGGCTATATTCCAGGAGGACTTCTGATCCTGGAAGGCCAGGTGAAGAGTCCTTTTTTGTTCCTAGAGCAACATGCTCACCCTTAGAGCACCTGCCACCCGGATTACGTCACTCTGCTCAAAACTTGCAGTGTTTTTCCATCTCACTTGGGACAAAAAATTCAAAGCCTCCATTAATATGCTCTGCTGGGCTTAACTGCATTTCTGTAAGCTGAGTTTACCTATAAACGCCAGCATTTTCCTACCCACACCAGCTAAGCAGTTCCACTATATGGCAGTCCCTCCCTAATTATAAGCTTTACCTCTGGTGCTTGTTTTGGCAACACTGATAAGTTTGATCGTAATGTGAATTCCAAGTTCCTTCAGTAGGGAATAATCGGAAGAAAAACAGAAGAATACAGGTTGGGAAAGGAAAGAGTAGCAATAAAGAAATATGGAGAAAGAGGGATCTGAGGCGTGTATCAGCAGGGCCCGTGGGATGAGTTTCAGAGGCAGGGAGTAGATATTGAACTACACCGGAGCCATACATTTAAAAAGTCAGCCGACAGACGGATAGTGGATTGGACATTGGGCAAAAACACAGCTTTAAATTATAAAATAAAATAAAAAGCTATTTTATCCGCATCCCAGCAAAATGAATCTGTGAGTAGTTTACAGAAGTTGCTGGAGAGAGGGACCCTGAAAAGAGGGCAAACAGAAATAACAGAGCAAACCTGTTGGTTATTAATGTGACTCAATAATATTTAAGATCTGAGTGCCGACTCTGTGCCATTAGATTAGGAGTTGGGGACGCAGTATGGGTGAGACCGCCAGGATCCTGTTGTCAGGGAGTGTGTCTATGTGTGTGTGTTTACGTGTGTGTGTATATATATGGTTGTATACGTGTGTACACACGTATTGCATATACACATGCACATATACACATACAGGTATCCCCCACCGTTTGAAAGTCCCCACTACATCACTTTTACAAAAGACCTACATTAGCGCCTACTTTGACTAAATGAAAGAAATCGGAAAAGGATTTTTGCTTCCACGAAGCAAGGTGAAAAGCGAAAACAGCGCGCAGTGTTGGTTTTGCAACAAGCCTTACAGTGGCGGCATGCACCCCGAGCGGCGAGAACCGCCCCGCCAAGCTCTGTCCCGAGAACCACACTCAGCATCTCAGCAGCAAGCCGCCACAGCTTTGAACTGTGCCTGTGAGCACCTGTGCTTTGTCTTGATTTATTCTGTGTGCCCGTTAGTCAGACGTGTCCTAAGGTATCAGAAAAGCCTAAGAGAGGTCTGGGAATGCTCAAAAGTGGCCCTATATACACGAATGGTAATTGGTGCCTCAGTTTACAACATTTAAATGCTTACAAAATGTTTCGAAGGAACTCCACCTTCGGATAGCGGGGTAAAACTGCGTTCTTTGTTATTTATTTTCTGGATGTGATCCTCTGGTCTCCACAACTCAGATCCCAGTCTATTCAAGGCCACCCTCAGATAATTGCATTTAAGGCACCCATTGTCTGACTCTCCTCAAAATGCTTCAGTGACTCTCCATTCTGCCCCAAATCAAGGAATCCAGCCACATTCCTCCAAGGAATCTTTCAACCTTCTTTTGTATTTCTTGAGGAATTAAAACTGCTCCGGATTTCTCCCGCGTTCCTTTTCTATTTCCAAGGCTCTGCTCGCATTTCTGCCTCTTCTGGGAATGCACCCCTGGCCCCAGCCCTGCCATACCTCCCAACCTTGTGTTTCTCTTTTAAACTCTATATCAAAACCAAATTTACTTTACAAAATCTTTTTTCTTGTAAGCTTCTCCAAATCAGTCTTTTCCTTATATGATCCACACATCCTCTCTAAAGCACACTGTAATTCTCTATGGCACTACTCAGGTCTTTCACATATTAAAGGTTTAAACAATTTTTTTTAAGTTTTATCTTTTTATTTTGAGAGAGACAGAGAGAGAGAACATGAACAGGGAAGGGCAGAGAGAGGGAGAGAGAGAACACCAAGTGGCCTCCATGTTGTCAGCATGCACCCCGATGTGGGGCTCAAACCCACGAACTGGGAGATCATGACCTGAGCCCAAATCAAGAGTTAGACGCTTAACCTGAGTTACCCAGGTGCCCCTTAAATATTAAAGTTTTTGTATACTGTTCTTTCCCCTCATTTATTTATTTACCTTTACTCTGGGATTCCATTCATATGACGTTCTAGAAAAGGCAAAACTAGAGACAAGGTCAAGGTAAACATATCAGGCATTCTTTGGAGCAGGGAGGCCCAATCGGTGACACATTTCCCAGATACTTTGATGACAGACAACTGCCTTTACGCATCTGCCAAAACCCACAAACTCTTATAGCGTAAACAGTAAACCGTATGGACACAAATAAAAATAGTCATTTAAGAAGTTGGGATATCCCAGGAAAGAATGCAGAATGTGACAAAATTATCCAACAGTATTATAAATGAATGAAATAATCTCACTGTGCGTCATACAAAAAAAAAAAAGACAGTGATACAAGTAAATGTGTAAATGAATCAAAACTTTTAAGAATTAAGGTCAATGAATTCTATAGAAATCCCGGACTCTATATGATAGTGTTATTTCCCACAGAGGGAGTGGCTAGCCATTTTGAAACTGCTATCCATGCATACTGGTGTCCTGGAATTGGACAGTTTGTCGGTGACAAATGGTGGCTGTAGGCCAACTGGTCGTTGGAGTAGGAGGTTAAGGATAAGCGAGAAAAAAATGTCTGAAGGTCCAGATGAACACCCAGCAATGAGGAGGTGCAGGACGTAGTTCACTTTGGACACAGCATTGCCAGAATTTGCACGGAGGGTCTGGCAGAAGCTTGGGTCTCCGAATTCCCAGGAACAGTGCTGATGGCAGTGTTTGCTCAGCTGTTGTTTCTTTTCTCCAACAAGGTCAACGGCACCCAAATTAAAACAATAAAAATATCCAGTGCCAGAGTTCCCGTCACATCCTACTAAACTCTTCAGGTCCCAGGTACAGTTCTTGGAAATCTGTGTATCTGGAAACCCATGTCGTGGCTACACTGATAAGATATCTGTCCCAGCTGCTGTAGAACATGGTCATAAAACTCATCCAACCTCCTAATCTGGACATCTCATGTTTTGTCACAGAACTTTGCGTTTTGAGTTCCAGGTGCTCGGCTCCCCACCCTTTTCCCTGAGGAAAGCATCTTACCACCACAGTCTTAAGGTTTGTTTAAGGTGCGTCCGGATTTAATTACAAAAGAGCTAAAAGACCAACCATCACTTCTCTGGAAGTGAGATCATTTGTTTCTGCATTTCCCCTTATTTTTGAGTGGAAACTCTTCGCATGCAAAAACCAAGCCATTCCCCTTTTAGTACCGGCACATCCAGCTTTTTTTTTTTTTTAATTTAAATTTTATTTTTTAAAGTTTACTCATTTATTATTTCTGAGAAAGAGAGAGAGAGAGAGAGAGAGAGAGAGAGAGAGAGAAAGAGAGGAGTGTCAGTGAGCGCACCGTGGGGGAGAGGCAAAGGGAGAGGGGGAGACACAGAATCCGAAGCAGGCTCCAGGCTCTGAACTGTCAGCACAAAGCCTGATGCAGGGCTCGAACTCACAAACTGCGAGATCATGACCAGAGCCGAAGTGGAATGCTCAACCGACTGAGCCACCCAGGCGCCCCACCAGCTCTTTTATTTTTTTTAAACCGTGTGAGTAATCTATCAGTACTTTATTCAAATGAACTTTATATAAACCTTAGCCCCTTGCTCTCTGACATCTGTCTGCTCATGCAGGGGCAGGAAGGGAAGCTGCTGCCTTTATGCTGAAGCCCCTATTCCTCAAGCTGTCTTCACCCCTTTTAACCTTTGGTTACTCTGTCCTGAGAGATGGGAATTGAATTCAGCACCCATCTCCCTTTTTCAAGGATGCCCATGTTCCCAGGCTTTTAAGACTAAAATTTAAATGATGAGAAAACCTGATTTTAAAACCTTGGCCGGACCCGGAAACAACAACCTTGAAACTAAAAAAAAAACAGAAAGAAAAAAGAAAAAAAAAACAGAGGCCAGCATTAGGAGTCCAGGGCTTGGCACCAGGAATTGCTAATAAATAAATCATAGTTTGAACAGTGTCTCAAAAACAGGTTGAGGTTTCATACCTTCCTTTTTTTTTTTTTTCCAGACAAAAAGAACCACCAAAAAGAAACATGCTCTCGTCCCACCAGATTATCTGCAAACTAATAAATTAACACCGCTGTCAAAGGGAGCATATCACTCCAGCATCCCTGTTTCCGTTAAAGGCTTTCTCTCATTCACCCCAGCTGAAACCTCGGATTCCTTCCTCTCTTCCTTTTGAAATAGACAACTTTCGCTGAGACCTGGTTCCTTCTTTTTACTCCGCTACGCACACGGGTCACTCTGGAGTCTGGGGACAGAGGCCGCAGCATGCATAGGGTGACAACAATGACAACGGCAATGAGGAAAAGAAACGGGAAGGCATTTGCGCGCGCCAGGCATCGTTCCGAGGGCTTGACATGTATTAACTCACGTAAAAGGCACTTGACCCGCCCACCCCATGATGTAAGTACTTGTTAAGGGGGTTATGTCCACTTTACAGATGAGGTGCACTGTTTACTGCTAGCGAGGGCAGAGCGGAAAGGTGAGGCCAGGCCAAGTCAGGGTCCCTTGGCCACCAGGCCCTACAGTCTCTAAGTAATGACACCCCCCGGGCAAATAGCGAAGGTGAAAACCCAGGAATACATGGCAAGCCTGCAGCTGGGTGGGGGAGTGGTCCGATTATCCTCTGGCCTGTGACCGCGGTAGATGTTGCTTCACAAGGAGTGTGACAGCCAGCGCAGGAAGAAGGGGGCAGGGAGGGGGTATCGGAAGGAAAAGGAAGGGCAGGTGTTGCTGCGTAGAAGGCTGAGGCCCAAAGAGCGAAGTGCTAGGCCTTTGCCAGGGCTGAGTGACGGACTCAGAGCAGTCTGATTGGTGCCTCAAACGTGAGCCAGCGGCAGTCTTGGCAGGAGTAGACGGAGGGCACTTAAAATGGAAACTGCACAGGGTAACCCTAGCTCCGAGGCTGATACCCGCAACCGTAAACAGCCTGTACCTGAAACTCCCTCGTCAGGTAACATGGAACCTCCTGTGGGTGGACCATACTGGCCCACCTCTTTCTTTCTAAGAGTCAGCCCCCTACTCTCCTTTTCCATGCCCCTGCTGGCTGCAGGGCGAAAGGCAGGGGTTTTCAGCTTCTGGCCTCCCTTCGATGACTCTGAAACGGATGAAGATTTTGAACACTGCTCAAATATGAAAGGGCACGAATAACAACCAAGAGGGGGGGGAGATTCTGAAATTTCTGGAAAGCTCAAGATGTTCTCAAAGCTTTGTACCTGTCATAGATGATAACGTAAATGGATCTAGACCGACACCGAGAGGGTCTCACGTCAGGATCTGGTGATATTCTCATCCATTCCAGAACCTGCTTCCCCACCTCTCTGGTTGGCCCCTAGGACACCAGACCGGAGCTGTTCTGGGTATGTGCTTCTATAGCTCTGTCATCACCCTAGGACCGCTCTCTACTTCTGGGCCCTGTCGATGAAGAGGGGCAACCAAGGAATCCTTCTTTGTCCAATAGGTGATTCTCTACACCCTGCCTGATAGCTCTGTGGTCCATGCTGCTCACATCCTATGTTTCCCTTGGGCCACTTCTTTTAACGCTGTTGGGCCGCTAAAAGCATCGTCACCGGCATGTTGGCAAGAAGGTAGTATGGCAGAGTGGAAAAGGCTGGGCTCGATGGCAGGTTCTACAAGCTACTGTTCTCTTCTGGCCAAGTTAACACTTAAGGAAGCATCTGAGTTCAGTTTGCCAGCGGCTAAGCGATCTTGGTAGAGTGAGTCATCCAAGGAGGAAGCCATCAGACGTGCATCAGTGGGAGCCAGCCTTTCCTTACAGTTAAAAATAAGGATTCCAGAGGATTCCCTCCGTTCAACTCAACATATCCCAACAGATTTATCATCTCTCCTACTTCCCCCACCAAAAAGTGAACACTAAACTCGGGACTCATGCTGCCGCTCTTCTGTTATCATTGCTTTTCTGCACTGGTTCCTTTCTAAACCACGGGCATGTATTAATTTGATGTGCCCACTGGGCTCCTCACCAAGTTCTGATTTCTGTTCATCTGCAGAACAGAGATAACATATCCTGAGGGCAACAAGTGACCAGGTCCTTCTCAGCCCTAGTGGCCACGCTTGTCTACCCCCCGAGGGACTCTCTGACCCTTTATCATTTCATGGCCCTAGAGCGACTCTTTTACAATACGAGTAAATTTGAACACCCAGAAACAACCATGTCTCATGTTCCTCCTAAGAAGAAAGGCTGACATTCCGCCCCCCACCCCCCGCCCCGCCTCATCTTGAACTTAAGTTTAGTTCTGAACCGTCTAGCTTGGATGTGCGTGACACCTTCACGGAATAAGGTGAGTCGGCCAGGAGGTACTTCGTGCAAAGCAGCCAACGGGAACACGTCCTGGGAAGAATAAAGCACTCCGAATGACAACCCCCAGGGGGCCTGTGGAAACCACGGAGTGCCAGAATAACATCCCCTCCCATCTGGGCAACCATGCCAGGCTCTCCCCACTACTGCATGGCTGAATCCCTACAAAACACTCTGGGTATTCCCTCTCCCATCCACCACCCCCTACCCTACAACCAGAAAAATCTTTCCCAGACGCCATTTTCACCAGTCCCTCCTCTGGGTGAGAATGTTCAGTGGCTCCGCTGGTTTAAATACACCTTCTCGGGGCGCCTGGGTGGCTCAGTCGGTTAAGCGTCCGGCTTTCGCTCAGGTCACGATCTCGCGGTCCGTGAGTTCGAGCCCCGCGTCAGGCTCTGGGCTGATGGCTCAGAGCCTGGAGCCTGCTTCCGATTCTGTGTCTCCCTCTCTCTCTGCCCCTCCCCCGTTCATGCTCTGTCTCTCTCTGTCTCAAAAATAAATAAATGTTAAAAAAAAATTAAAAAAAAAAATAAATACACCTTCTCCATGAAGTACTTTCTGAAAACCCAGTGGGTCTTTCTCTCACCTGCCTCCTCTGTGCCTAATGTAGTCCTATAATTACGAATATTTCCCATTCTGACATGTGTGCCTTCCCAGCAACCCTGAGGGGTAAGTGTGAATGCCTTCATTTTTCACCACTTCGACCCAGTGGCTGCTGCATGCCAGGAATTCAATTTGTATTTGTTTGACTTTTGGTCTAAAATTTTCGACAAGCACAGCCTCAGGGGGGCGCCTGGGTGGCTCAGTTGGTTGAGCGTCCGATTCTTGGTTTTGGCTCAGATTATGATCTCACGGTCATGGGGATGAAGCCCTGTGTCGGACTCTGCCCTGAGCATGGAGCCTGCTTGGGATTCTCTCTTTCTCCCTTTCCCTCTCCCCCACTTGTGCTCTCTCTCTCTCTCTAAAAAAAGAAAAGAGAAAAAAAAAAGAAAAAACAGACAGTTTCAGGTTGCTGCTCTCTAGGGGGACAATATCCAGAATGAATAAATGATAAACAAATGATATCTAAAATAAATGACAATCAGAAAGTGGCATAAAATATTATGCTAACAGGTCAAAACAAAGGAAAAAAGGAAATAAGCAGGATGGCAGAATTAAGACTCTATATATTTCATACATATTAAAAAAATTTTGGGGGGCGCCTGGGTGGCGCAGTCGGTTAAGCGTCCGACTTCAGCCAGGTCACGATCTCGCGGTCCGGGAGTTCGAGCCCCGCGTCAGGCTCTGGGCTGATGGCTCAGAGCCTGGAGCCTGTTTCCGATTCTGTGTCTCCCTCTCTCTCTGCCCCTCCCCCGTTCGTGCTCTGTCTCTCTCTGTCCCAAAAATAAATAAACGTTGAAAAAAAAATTAAAAAAAAATTTTTTTTAACGTTTTATTTTTTAAGAGACAGAGAGGGACAGACCATGAGCAGGGGAGGGGCAGAGAGAGAGGGAGACCCAGAATCCGAAGCAGGTCCAGGCTCTGAGCTGTCAGCACAGAGCCCTATCTGGGGCTCGAACCCACAAACCATGAGATCATGACCTGAGCCAAAGGTGGATGCTCAACTGACTGAGCTACCCAGGTGCCCCTATATTTTTTAAACCTCTTTTGTAAAGTTATATTTCTTTCATCAGGAAAACATTTGACACATTTATATGTAAACGGACAAAGAGCCAAATAGAAGTAAATACAGGAAGGTATCTCCGTGCCATAATCCACAAGAAAAATATGAACTCTTGTTCTCACTCTTCTAGCTTTGTCAACATGAGGCTTAGTACTCTCACTCATTCAACAACACACAGTCTCTGAGCATCTCTTATGGGCAGGAACAGAGCAGGAGCAGCGGGAAAGCCAGATACTTCCACATATTACTGGCTGGATAAGACTCAGAAAGGTGCCAGCAGGGCAGAAACACCTGGAATCTACTCGAGCCACCTTGCTGGCATTTATGCAACATAGACAGGCCACTTCAGAATGTGCTGAGTGTGTAGCTCCAGGCATATGCTTCCAGCTGGCTGCTGAACATCTCCCCGCAAGGGCTCCATTGGCATCTTAAATCAACACATCCCCCCAAAACTCATTCTGTCCCATCCACACCCCAAACACATGTGTACACACACACACACACACACACACACACACACACACACCTGCCCTCCTTACACCTCTTGTGATACGGATCTCAGCACTCTCCTTGGAGTCCCATAGGCTCAAAGCCAAGACTCCCTATTTCACACTCTTGACATTCGATAGCTGGTCAGTTTCACTTACTGTCAACTTCTCTTGCAAAACATATCTAATTCCTACCTCCCTTTCTAGTTCCACCACCACATTTTGAGCTTACTCTTCACTTCTCACCCACACCACTTAAACCACGGCGCCATTCTTAGGATGGGAGGACGTCAACCTTCAGGTGTGTAGGAGGAGGTGGGAAGTCTGAGAGTCATGAATTTATTTATTGTTTATTTCAGTGATATGCATTTTTAAAGTTTATTTATTTATTTTGAAAGAGAGAGAGACAGAGACAGAGAATGAACAGGGGAGGGTAAAGAAAAAAGAGAGAGAGAGAGAGAGAGAGAGAGAGAGAGAGAGAGAGAGAATCCCAAGCAGGCCCCAAGCTTGACGCGGGGCTCTCACTCACAAACTGTTGAGATCATGACCTGAGCTGAAACCAAGAGTTGGACGCTTAACCAACTGAGCCACCCGGGTGCCCCGAGAGTCATGAATTTAAATGGTCTCCTAATGGGCCTCTTGCTTTCAAAATCTTCATTCTTTAGTTAAACTTTCACATTGATTGTCCAATTTTCTTTAGATCTAGGTGAGACACCCACAGGATGAGGATAAAACTCATTAGGCCTGGTGTTTAAGGCTGTCCAGAATCTGACCACATTCCATGTCTTCACCTCCCCCACCCCCAACACTTTATATACTGCCCACTGCTCATGCCTGCCTTGTTCCCCATTCCCTATATGGGTCTTGCACTTGGTATCTCATTGTTAATATTCATGCATTCTCTTTGCAGGACATACTCTTCTCCTCCCATTCTGCCAACTAAAATCAGACTATTTTCCAAGGGCTAGCTATGAAGCCTCTCACAGAGAAGCCTAAGTTACTCCAAGAGTCACAGTTGACTGTATTTCAACTCTCATCCACTTACCGTATAATAGCCACGCATTTTAGAAGTTTAACCTAGATAAGCAGATATCAACTGGGGGTTCCTGAGCCCTGGAGATCTACAGGAGACTGGCTCAGAGCCCTTCTTGATGCCCTTGGGAAGCCCAAAGCCTCCCAAAGATTGCTGCAGTTTCAGGGGAATTTATGTCTTGTGGGCACATTTGCTTCCAGGTTCCTTTTTTCACACATCATGTCTCTGCTCTACTCCTTATGGTCTCAGAAACACAGGTCAAAGCCTTCTATGAGTCTTTCCCTTCTTCTTCCACCCCACCCCCCTGCACCCCCTCAGGGTAACCCCTAAACACGCACATCATTCAAGAGCCTAGCAGACTTACTTGAAATGTGGGTGGAGAACAGGAGGATTTTTCAATCCAAGAATCAACAACCCCACATCGAGCCCTGGGCATCCCTGGCCCTCAGATGGCCTTTGCTCATCACAACACAGAAGGGTTTCATCTGGCCCAGCATCTCCGTAGCCACCTACCTCAAGTCAGTGTTCTGGCCCCTTCCCCCCATCCCCTTTCTTAACTATCTTTTCATTCTGCCCAACTACTTATGAATGAAGTACATTCTTCCTCTGACTTTGTGTGGTGCGGTATAGCCATTCTTATTTATTTATTTTTTGCCTCATTCCTGCTTTCAAGTTCCACCCGCCCCCACAACCCGTCCAGGGTTTATCAAGATGTGTTCCCAACACAGGTCCTTCCTTAAGAAGAATTCTGACTCTAGTTGCTGAGATCACATATTTCACATCTTGACATACATCTGTCTTCCCCAAGCCAAGTTCCTTGAGGCGGAAGTTATGTCTTCATCAACGCTTCCAGTGCTCAGCACAATGTCTTCCATACAATAAGCACTCCGAATATTCACTAAAATAAAATTAGGTTCTTTAACATGAAAATACAGCGTCCACTTTTTTTGCAAAAAGTATTTTTGTCATGAGAATCACAGAAGGGGCCCACCTGAGCCTCACACAACGTACTCTTATTAATGACGCTCCCTGCGTATCTTTAATAAAATGGGGCCACCTCAAATGCTCCCTTAAAAATACAGTAGCATCTGTTGAACAGAATGCCAGCAATTCCAGAGGACGGCAGAAATAAATTGAAGGTCATGACAGCTGCAGTGAATCAAAACGAGATGGAGGTTTGCGTTGTGCTTAATAACTGTCAAAAGTCTTCATGCAATTATGACAGGGGGAAGAATTTTGCATAAACTGAACAGACTTATCAGCTGAGGGAGTGAATTGTAGCAGAATAAAGGGGGAGCTATTTTTAGTTCACTCCTCTCAACTGTATTTTCGTCTTACACCTCCTAAAATTAGGCCTACTGATGAGGCTCTATGTAACCAGAGTGAGGTAGGCTGTTGCAACAATTGCTTCTGCAAATTTAGATACATCCCAGCCACTGTCCTTCCTTTGCACTGATGGAGTTCTGCCCCCCTTGGCAACTCGGTGAAGTCACCTTTGCACCCTAAGGAAGGGGCTGCACCCCAGCTCCAGGAAAAGCCATTTAAAGACCACCAACCTACTGGCTCCCAGGCCAAAGACTGTTCAGATGGCGAAGCATCTGGAAGTCACAAGCTTCATCAAGGAATAGAATGTCAATACAGTCAACAAACATCAACCGCCTTCGATGTGCCAGCTACCACTTGATCTCCGGTACCTTTAATCCCATTTTAGGAACCAATAATCCTTCACAGGCAGAAAGTATGTAAGACACTGTAAAACATTAATACACAAACATTTTTTTAAACCAGCACTTAAAAAATTCTACTAATCTTTGGTTATTCTCTTCGTTTTGGGTAACCATGCCCTCAAAGAGCTACTTTCAAAGATGCTGAATCTTTAACAAAACACGGAATATAAGTCTTGATGAAAAATCTTATGTCGATAGCGGGGGGGGGGGCGCGGAGGGGGGTTGTACATGTGCAGGGGCAGGAGGTATAAGGAAATTCTCCATTCTTTCCACTCAATTTTGTTACGAACCTAAAATTGCTTTGAATAATAAGGTCAGTTAAAAATAAACCACAGACACACACAAAAACATTTCAGATTCTCATATTTAAATGGAAACACTTTAAAGAAAATCATAATATCAAAGCACTCTAGTCATCAAAGTCATGGGGTAGGGGTGAGGTCAAGGAAGGGTTGGAAGCCCCAGATACCATCGGTGGCCAACAGCTGGTCCGCAAGAGTTGGAAATCTAGAAAGTGTGTTTTATGATACCATTGGAGGACGCCCGCACAGAGTTTTTTGAATTTTTTTTGTTAGCAAACAAGTGATTTAGACAACTGATAAGCCAGAAAAGGAAAACAAACAAACAGACCACAGAAGCCAACCACTGTGAAAGGGGCTGAGGAAAAGTTTGTGGAATTTTAAACAACGGCTGTGTCAACTTTCTGTGGAATGAAGTGGAGCATGATGAAACAAAAATCAAGAAAAAGAAAGTCACTTATTTATGTTTCTCTCAAATTGGAAAAAATGGTGCCATGATTGCTTCTGAAAGAGAAACAATTTGGTTTCCCTTCTGAAATGCTGGGTTATGAGGGAGCAAAGTTGAATTGCGCTAGGTCGCAGAGCCAGGACAAGGGTGAGATAAGGGAGGTGCTGAGGGTGCAAACTGAGAGAAGGTGGAAGTGCCCAGGGTGAGCGCCCTCGTCACCCCTGCTCTGTCTTCCACCCTGGTGAGCCCGGCAGCCATTTTAACCTAATCCCTTAATGATGAAGGTCCGTGGCCACTCAGTTCTGGCTCTCCATACACTCTTTATTCTTTGCTGCAATGAATACATATTACTTTGGATTCTGATTTTTCCACGTGTCTTATCCAAGGGGGAAGACCAAAGGACTTCACTGATTTAGGAATCCCACAGCCTAGCATAATGATTGGTAAGAAAACAGACATTAGAGGGATTTATGCCTATTGACTGATAGGTTTTAAGATTTACTAATGAAAGGTAACAAAAGTAAAAAAAAAATCCCTCACACTTCTTATGCCGCCCATGAGGTTCTTCCTTGACTGTATCCTATGCCATCACCCTTCCGTACGAGGGTATGATCCCATTTTCATGTTTAGGTCCAGTGATCCAGCAAGGCAAAACAAATATAAATAAATCAGAAGAAAAAAAAAAAAGCAAATTAGAATATCAAGGCTGATAATGACCTTATTTTACCAATATTTAAAGAGAGAGCTATCAAGGATTCTACTTCTCAATATTTAAGAAAAAATTTTTTTAACGTTGATTTATCTTTGAGACAGAGAGAGACAGAGCACGAACGGGGTTGGGTCAGAGACAGAGGGAGACACAGAATCTGAAGCAGGTTCCAGGCTCTGAGCTGTCAGCACAGAGCCCGACGCGGGGCTCGAACCCACGGACCTCGAGATCATGACCTGAGCCGAAGTCGTACGCCCAACCGACTGAGCCACCCAGGCGCCCCATCTACTTCTCAATATTTTAAAGTTGGAAGGAAACAAAGTTATTTATTAAGTGTGACCAAGATTTAGGGAAAGGAAAACTATAGTTTTTAAGGATAGATAAGGGAGATATATAACAGGGGGAAGGATGTGGAAGAATGAAGAAAGGTGGAAGGAGAAATAGGGATATAACCATTGCTGTGCATATGAATGAAGGTGGGGGGTATGCCTGTAGGGTTTTCAGGGGAAAAAGACAGAAAAGGAAAGCCTGTGAGGGAGATATCTCTCTCCAGCTACATCTCTACGTACATACATACCTATATATAAGAGAAACACACAAAAGAACACATATTCCGAGACAAAGACAGAGTTGCCACATAAAAACGGGGCACTCAGTTAAGTCTGAACTTCAGATAAACAAGAAAAATGTCAAGTTTAAGTATGTCCGTATCTGTTCCCTACTTACACTAAAACAATGATTTGTTTTAGTTGTAGTACAGCTGTTTAACTGAAATTCACGTTTAACTAAGCGTCTTGTATTTTTATCTGCTAACTCTGGCAACAGAGAGAAAGTAATAGAGGGAAGGTGGCCTGAAAAAAAGTGAAGGAGACCAAGAAAAGAGAGAGTGAGATGATTGGAAAAAAAAGAAAAAAAGAGGACTGACGTTCACTTTTTGTGGTTTCTCTGGTGCCATTAAAGACCCGAACCCACTCTGTACTTTCGCCAGGCTAGGTCTACACCAGGACCTGCGAAGGCTCACCCTGGGTCCACCCATGCACTCCAGCCATAACTGAACCCCATCGCTGCAGCAGGAAATCAGCTAGTAACAGCAAGGTCCTGGGAAGGGAGCCAGCAAAGGCTATGCAGTGAGCAAGCAGAGAGCTTTTCTTCGTGATGGCTGGAAGACGGTCCCATAATGGATGTTAAAATGATTTAAGGTTGCACGGAATCGACACAACTCTTGATCCGAGCTTCCAGAAATAGAAGTGATCTGTCCATTGATTCTGAAATGCATGACTCCTGCAGCAACCTCAGCAGTTTATGTCATTCGTAGCAAAGGCTTTTGGAGGCCTTTAAACGAGGTCTTAGGGGCAGAAGGCCCCTTCGAATCAGAGATTCTGCACGTTTCTAAACAGTAGACAAAAGAAGACAAAACAGAGAAAGCAAGAACAGAACAATCGATAAAAGCACAAAAAGTTGGGGGAAAGGACGTGCATACGCAGCAGGGGAGTGAAGAAACAAGCTGCAGATTCTGTCTGGGGGTGGCTGGCTCTGGGACCAGATTTGCCCCAAGTGACCTGTCCTCAAGGTGCGGTGGGGTAGCTGAGGGGGGCGTCACCGAGATGGTGGAGGTGCTGAGGTTTCTGCACTGGCCGACGAATGAAGGCATCGTGTATGCGTTTGCCAGGGCGCCGTAACCAAGTCCCGCAGCCTGGGAATTTATTAAACAACAGGAACTTACTTCCCCACAGTACTGAGCCTAGAAGTCTGAGATCCAGGTGTCTGCAGGGTTGGTTTCCTGTGAGGCCTCTCTCCTTGGCTTGCAGGCGGCCGTCTCCTGCCTGTCTGCATCCCTATCTCCTCTCTTACAAAGACACTGGGTCTATTGGATTAGGGCCCAGCATAATGACCTCATTTAACCTTACTTTTCTCTGCATTCACCCTAGCAGTCACATTCTGAGGTCCTGGCGGTTAGGACTTTAACAAACGAACTGGAAGGGGACAGCCCATACCGTGCTGAATCTGTGACTCGGTGTGTAGGTTGTGTAGCTATAACCCACCTCCCACCACTGGGCACCTCCAACCTTTACCAGCAAGAACTTGGTAATTGTGAACAAACACCCTGGCTTAGGTCAGTTCTGCCTTAGGGCCCTCTGCGTGTCGCGGTGGGTCTGAGGTCCTCGTACATAAAACAGGACTCCCAATTTGACCCTGACCCATTTGAACAGTGTGTCAAGGTCAAACGGATGTTAAAATTAGCCCACCTGTTGCCGCACAGTGTTATCTGTAATGAAACAACAATACCCATAATTGCTGGTGGATGTTAATACTGCATACCAGAACGCCCCACTCTGTATCTTCGCTTCCAATTTAATCTCACGGAGGATTAAAGGACAGAGCCACAGCTGAAAATTCTTTTGAGGGCCTCAGAATAGTGTTCTATAAATATAGAGAAAATTCTGGGAGGAGTACATCTCTGGTTCAACCTTTCAAATTCTTTTTATGCTGATGTCACCACCAGCAGGTGGCTTGCCTGTGTAACATGAGCTTTGTGTCACCAGCGAACCCCTGGGAGGGTGCGCTCTCATTCACAGAACACCAATTTCCGGAGAAGCTCCCGAGGCCTGGACCCACCCTTGGCACTGCTCATGCTGTGAAGGGTAAGGCCGCATGACCTCCCTCCTTAGGGAGTTGATCAAGGTAGGGTGAAGACAGGCGATACACAAATTGTCTCAAGCGCAATGGCGTTTAAACTTGGCAAGATGCTACCAAGACGTGAATGCGGGATGAACTGTGAGCTTTCGTTTCATAATGAGTTCGCATGAATTCTAAAGCCAGTGAAAGGAAAAAGACCGTCCGTATGCACCATAACAATACCATCTAACACTTTTATGGCTGTTATTCCCTGCTAAGCACTTTACATGTATTAATTCATTCAGTCTTTGCATCAGCCATTATGAAGCAGGTAGTACTTAAATAGAGAACAAAACTAAGGCACAGAAAGTTTAAATAGTTTGCCCAAGGCCACTCAATTTCCAGGATAGAAACTCAGGAAGGCTGGCTCGGAAATCTTCATCACTTTGCTGTGTTACCTCTAAAGAAGGAGCTATGCTAGTCGGGCAAAGATCCCTGTGGAAATGCAAATGGGGGAAGCACATCAGAGAAAATATTCTGCTAGTCCTGCTCTCCGGCCTCCTAACACTGGCTGTCTTGGGCTTGGAGGGCATGTCCCAGCCATCTCTGCCATAACTGCAGCCCTGGAGGCCGGGCGGTACAAGGGACAGCATGCAGGTGACGAAGTGCCAAGACTCCACCCGTTGTGCGACTCTGAGCAAGTACTTAATCTCTCTGGACCGCCGTTCGTCCGCCATGAATTGGCTATGATTCTGGTAGATGCTGCTGGGTCTCATCACCGGCCTGCTCTGCCTCGCCCGGAAGCTGACACCAGACAGCGCCCCGACATGCTAACTGCTTGTGGGTCTCTGTCAGAGGGATTCCCCGGAGGGGCGTGCACTCCACGGTGACAAGGGTGACGAGGGTTGGTGGATAAAGCCCTAGCCCCTCGCCCGTCAGTAGCACAATCCAGGCAGATTCTAGAGTCTCTCAGGGGTCCCCTGCAGGATGACACCCCACTTTCCCACACACCGCTCACCTGCATTCCTCTCTCCTCTATTTTGCTTCCTCGTTCCCTTGCCAGGGCTTCTAGGCATCACCTCTCAAATACACTACCTAGAGACCCTTTTCTCCAAGTCTACTTCGAGGGGAACCCACATTAGATAAAGCTCTTTTCTTTCTCACAGAGGATAAGGAAAGATCCAATGAGGCTCCATGGGAAGTTGTGAAATTGTCAAGCTGTTTACAGTAATATATTAGAGGATTACTATTTTCAACAATAAGCCAAAGGTGCTATTATAATTGCCATGGAAAAATGTCCATGGCAGATGATTTTGGATGCAACACCCATTTTTTTCCCAAACTTGTCCTCAAAACCTGTAACTCAGCCATCATCATGGGTCTGTGGCAAAAGCTCCAAGTTCGGGGCAGGAGGCAACAATATCTGGTAGCAAACAGACCCAGAGGTTTGGCAAAATACACCGATTCCTCCAATGAAGAGGGCAAGGGGGCCTGCCACCAGGGAGGGGACGACATACAAGAAGTTACAGCAGGTCAGAGGGGTCCTGAAGGTTAGTAGTGCTCTGGATGTCAACGCAGAAGAATTAAGGAACTGGGTGCTTGGGTGATTCTTGCTGGTCTTGGTTCTCCTGGGGTCAAGGCCTTAAAGTAACATTCCAGAGGCGCCTGGGTGGCTCAGTCGGTTAAGCATCTGACTTCAGCTCAGGTCATGATTTCACAGTTCGTGAGTTTGAGCCCCACGTTGGGCTCTGTGCTGACCGCTCAGAGCCTGGAGCCTGCTTCCGATTCTGTGTCTTCCTCTCTCTGCCCCTCCCCCACCCCATGTTCTGTCTCTCTCTCTCTCTCTCTCTCTCTCTCTCTCTCTCAAAAATAAACATTAAAAAAAAAATTTAGAGTAACATTCCAGAATAGTGTATCCTAATACAGCTGTTCATTTCACCTAGAAGCTAAACCAAGGGAGAGTGTGTTTTTTGTGTGAGTTTAGAGTTTTCAAATAAAATCTCACTGGTTCCTCAAATCACCCTATGATACTTTTCTCTCCTTGCTCACCCTCTTCCCATTTTGCACTTGAGAATCCAGTCTTTGAAGACAATGTTTAAACATCTATCTATCTATCTATCTATCTATCTATCATACAATCTGTGGAGGAGTAGAGTGAGAGAGAAAATCCCAAGCAGACCCTGCACTGTCAGCACAGAGCCCTATGTGGGACTCGAACTCACTAACCACAAGATCATGACCTGAGCGGAAATCAAGAGTCGGCTGCTTACTGGACTGAGCCACGCAGGCGCCCCTACAAATGTTTCAAGATTTAGAATAGCTTTACTCTTTAGGCATTACCTAGCAACAATTAAAACAAAATGAAGCAAGTCCTTGACGAAGCCAAATGACATAAAATCAACAGCGACCCCCTGCCTCTCCCCTAGAGGACCGTCCCCATTGTGTGGCCTGAGAGGGTGAAGGGCAGGGACTCCCCAGGTCACACAGGGGACACGGGTGAGGCAGATGAGCGGGAAGCTGGGCTCCTGAAACTCCTGCTCGGGGCCAGCCCAACCGGCACGGACACGTGGCTGGTCTCACCAACCCACTTCTCTGTGCCAAAGCGCAGCAGGAAGGAACACCATTGAATTTCAGAAAGTTCGCCAAGCCTTCCACGTCAGTCACTTGACCACTACTCTTATCCAAGCCAAACAGGCCAAGTTTGGCGCTGTTACTAATGGAATATTTATGCACCTCAAACACAAAATTATATCGTTCACGTAAAATCAATGGAGGGAGGAGGTGGTTTTGTATGGCCCTGGTGAGGAGAAACAGTCATGGTTTTGCCCAGGTGAGGGTCAGGGATCGCTGATTCCATGAAGTATTTGGTCAAAATAAGGAAGGGGAGGTTGAGCTGAAGTGACATCTCCAAAGAGGGAAAGAGGAACTGATGGGTGAGTTTGCATGCTGCTTAGAAATTACTGGAATGGAAACGGGAAAAGCAGTGTGCCAAAGAGAAAATCTTGGACACGAGGAAATGACCCTCACATCTTGCTCTGTCGGGCCCCGGGGGGAAAGGAAGATTATCGATCTCTGTCTCCCGACCCCCACTCTCAGGATCCTGCTGAGGGCAGCCTTTCCTGGCACAGAGACAGAAGGCCCCTGGACCCAAAGCCCCTAAAGTGAGTGCAACTGACAACAGGGCCTGGCAATAGCCGAACCGATGCAGGAGGGTTTACTGTACTCACGGAGAGACGAGTGTGCAAGCCGGTGAGGCCGTGCTCTAAGCCAGGCTGTCGGGAGTGGTGGTAACCCGTGTGCAGCGGGCACAGTGCTCTCTGCCCCCTGGGAACAACCATTACCATTGGTGGCGAGTCTCTGCTTGTACCCATACTGACCCTAGCTTTCTGCAGTTGCTCGAAACGGGGGAAGGAAGGGCGCATGCTCCCCTCGGTGGGTGCAAATCTCCATGGTGGCCTTTGAGGAAGTGAGCAAGGACACGTCACATTTCCAGTGAGGCTTTTTCCCTTAGCTTTCCCTTAGGTTTTAAAAATCCTTCCTTTGGATACGTTAAGGGCTTTTGGTGCATATTTTTAAGCAACAGTTATGGATTAATGGCCAAAAAAAAAAAAAAAAAATTAACTCACCTACCAGTCCTGGTCTGTGTTTGCACGAGGGCCCCCTGAGCCAAAGGAATGGGTTTTACTGGGCCATTTTTGTCCTGTGTGACAAAGCCTCGAGGGGCAGCTGTGCTCTCTATTCCTGTCGCAGATCTGACCCCCAGCGTGACTGTACTTTTTCTTCCTCCAGTGGAACCAATGGTAGTTTCTAAAAAATTTGGGTCTGCATGGCCAAAAGGGCAGACGTCTATATTTCACAGTTGTGGGTTTTACTTTTTTATTTTTTAAAGTTTATTTATTTACCTTGAGAGACAGAGAGAGAGCGCGAGCACAGGTAGGGGAGGGGCAGAGAGAGAAGGAGAGAGAGGATCCACAGCAGGCTCTGTGCTGTCAGTGCAGCATGGGCTCCAACCCAATACACGGTGAGATCACGACCTGAGCCAAATCAAGAGTCAAAATCAAGAGCCGAAATCACAACCAGTTGACTGGGACACAACCAGGCGTCCCAGTTGTGAGATTTAAAGAAGTCCCTGGATGCCTGCGATCTGACTTCTTGAGATGCGCTGTTCACCTGCTCCCGAACCCACAAGGTTTTGTTTTGTTTTGTTTATGCTATAACATATTTCCTAAGCTACCTCGAGGGCCAAGGCTTTTGTCTCAGAGTTGGTTTTAAAGTTCCTCTTCCCTCACCCGCCTCCGGAATCCTTCCGCGACACAATCACAAGAGGCATGCAGTCAGAGAGGAGACAATGTCGAAGGTGAAAATTCTTCCATATCTGGGTGGGGTGACCTTGGTGCTGGAAGCGTTGCCGGCTGGGAAAGTTCTGCCTTAGTAATTCCCACAATGTCCTCCGTGCTCGGAGCAGAAAACACCAGCTAGTGCTAGGTGTCCTTGTCCCTGGGCACAGGAGGGTAAAGGTAACGGTTTTACAAACCACTGTTTGTTATCTGGCGTCCGCACTAGGCCTCAAGGCTTATTTAAATAAAAAGTAGCAAGGGTTATCGTGATGGCCAGCCTCACAGCTTCTGCGACATTCCCCTTCAGAGTCACTGGAATCAGGGATCAGCCTTAGGAGGGAAAAAGCAAGCCATTCTGTGACCCAATGATTAGAGACAGCAGATCTGCTGTAGGGAGGTGGCACTAAAACTGTGACATTGGGGCGCCTGGGTGGCGCAGTCGGTTAAGCGTCCGACTTCAGCCAGGTCACGATCTCGCGGTCCGGGAGTTCGAGCCCCGCGTCGGGCTCTGGGCTGATGGCTCGGAGCCTGGAGCCTGTTTCCGATTCTGTGTCTCCCTCTCTCTCTCTGCCCCTCCCCCGTTCATGCTCTGTCTCTCTCTGTCCCAAAAATAAATAAACGTTGAAAAAAAATTAAAAAAAAAAAAAAAAAAAAAAAGAAAAAAAAACTGTGACATTAACCCCAGAAAAACAGGAGCCACATTACATGGTGGGGAGGGGGCAACACAGAGAATTTTAAGCAGACGTTCTATGCTTCCATGGCATAGAATTTCTTTTTATCAACCAGTATCCCATCAGTGTTCAAATTCCCCCTGGCCGGTAGAGTTTTAAATGAAAGTCAGACCATAACGTCTGAATCACAGCCTCCCGGAGCTGTCACAAGGCCCAGAGAACATCTTTCTTTAGATAGGGGTCCAGAGCCAGCCAGCTGCGCTGGAATTCTTGCACGAGCATCACCGTGAAACCTTCCAGGGAAATGTGTGCCTTCCCCCAGCGGCCTCTTGGTCTGCTACTGCCCAGCTGCTTGTAAACCGACAAAGCAAACAGCAGCTGAGAAAACAAAGCCTCCTCTACACGTTGGAAATGTCTGGACCGGGCTTCCATTCCACGGGATCGTCCTAAAGGACGCGCCACATCTCCACTTATTCCTCCTCCACGGTTGCATGGCTGAGGGCTCTGTTGCCGACTTCAGGTATTTCCTGCTACACCCCTGGTCGCAGGCCACTCAGCTCCGTGGGAGGCACGAGAGAGGAGAGGAGGCCAACCATTCACCTCCTTGGAATCTTGCTACAGGAGCAGATACCGGCACAGGGGAGTTGGAGCCCCTGAGAACCCGGACGTGGTAAACTCTGCCCTGTGTTTTTGGACTATTTTCCGACCACTGGCCTAACTCCCCACTTTAAAGAATAACTCAGGCTTCCAACCTTGATCCTGACTTCTGGGGTGTGACCGCCTGCTCCACACTGGCCACAGGGACCCTTGCCCTCAACTTCCCAGTCCCAGATCTGGTTACGTGCCCAGCTGTTTCCTGGTCCCTGAAATAATAGCAGCTACCATGGACTAAGCAGGCACTGGATAAGCAACAGCTTCTATCAGTATTTTACTTGGATCCTCATAATAGCCCCATGATTTGTGCATTCTACACGTATTTACCACCCTATGGGCAGTGTGCCTTATGAAGTCGTATTGTTATTCCCATTTACAGAGAGAAAAGTGAGGCTCAGAGTTACTAAGGAATTTGCTTGACATCATATAGCTAGCAAGTGACACAGCAGGGGTTCAGTTTCCAATCTGCACAATTCTAAAGCCCACACGTTTTCATTTTATTTATTGAATTAATTCATTTATTTTTAACACACCACGCTGCATCACTGCATGATCGCTGCTGACCCTGATGGCTCGGCCCAGCGAGGGCTGAACGGACGATGGAGAACACAAACATGTTTTTACACCTTTATGTTTTAAGTACTGTACACAGAGCAGGTGCAATCCTGCCTTCGCCAGCCTGAAAACACATTCCAACTCCTCTATTGTGAACAGACCTTATTAAAATGGAAATCTACCGCTCCCATGTCCAAAACTGGTACATCGTGTCGCCTTCCTGGAGTTTTGAAATGTGTTTATGTAAAGGAAAGGAGCAAGGTCTATTCTCTTTGAAAAGAGTAACAAACTGGAACGGGTAGAGCTTTTATGGCTTTTAAAATAATAACTGGGTGTTAACTTTTGCTATCCCTAAATGTGTTACTTCTGCTAGAACTGCATTCGCCTTATAAAACATTCTTACTGAAATTTGAATGTGTTGAGGCTGTTCTGACACAACAGAGAACGTGTTCTGGCTTTCAAGACTTATGCAGGTATAAGACGTAAAGTGCTGGCTGGTTAGCTCCCAGCGGGTTTGCCTTGCAAGTTGTATTTTCGCAAAACTCACTAGTTCAGGAAGTAAGGCTAGGTATTAAGTGCCTACTATGTGCCTAGGTCAGTACTAGGCACGGTCTCAGGGCCACTCACTAACTGCTCACCGGCCCCGTGATCCTTTCAGTTCTGAACTTGTCTGTTCTAGAGAGATCTCAAAACACTAGCAGGACACGTTCAGTGCCTGATGCTCAGAGAAGCAAGCTTAGGATGAAAGGTGACTAATTTAGAGGACACAGCGCTCTTTAAAGATGAGATCTCAGGGGCGCCTGGGTGGCTCAGTCGGTTAAGCGTCCGACTTCGGCTCAGGTCACGATCTCGCGGTCCGTGAGTTCGAGCCCCGCGTCGGGCTCTGTGCTGACCGCTCAGAGCCTGGAGCCTGTTTCAGATTCTGTGTCTCCCTCTCTCTCTGACCCTTCCCCCATTCATGCTCTGTCTCTCTCTGTCTCAAAAATAAATAAACGTTAAAAAAAATTAAAAAAAGATGAGATCTCAAGGATCACATATGCAGGAAGCACATAATGAGGCAGCAACTCAAGGCACAAAGTTTCTGCTCTGGGAACAACCAATTGCACACTCAGTCCTACCTTGACGGAGCAGTGATCAATGACAAGACCAGACCTCTCCGGATTCAGGCTCTAGGCTCCTCAGAGGCAGAGACTGGGTGAGTCTGTGCAGCAAAAGCTCCATAAATTGGCATAATGGCTTGGTCAAGGTTAAGGGCACAGTCTGCGGTCACAGAGCTCAGTCCCCACTGTGTGCCCAATGTTGCAAGCAGCAGAGACCTCGAGCCATGAGACCATGAGTGAGCATCTACCTACACAGTTTTGTATAGTTGGGACCACACTACCTATAGGTAGCCTGCTTTTTTCACGCCATGCTACCTGTCTTTTCAGTAAACGTTCCAGAAAATGTGACTTTTACCGGTCATCAACACCCGACTGCAGAGATGTGCCGGCGGGTCCCAGCACCGTCTCCCCTCCTACGGCTTTCTCTAGTGCATCTGGGCTGGATCTCTAACTGCCAGCGATAACCTGACACTGGTAGTGTTCTCCTTTTATGGCAAGAAAGGAAGGAGCAGTTTGGGGGAAGGGGGCCCCCACCCCCGGGAAGGGGGCCCCACCCCCAAAGATCCCAGGCTCCAAACCACAGTGGCGCTCCTAAGTACGACAGGGTACGTATGATGGGTCACTTGAAGCTTTTTAGGAATTGTTAGTTACGCTGCAGTTTAAAAAGCTTTCAAAGGCAAAGGGCCAGCAGATTTGGGGTATAAGATGGATCTCTGGTTAGGGATGGCTACAGAGACGGCCGAGGCTTTCACGAGTGGCCCTTTGGCCTCACACTCCCATGGCACCTTCCCGCCTTATCCCTCAGCTCAGGTGCTGCAGGAGAGTGACTTACGCTCCTGGGCTCCTATGAAATTTGATAAAAGCCTTTCACGAGAGCTTGCAGGCTCTCTGGCCAAGTCCCAGGCATTATTAGTGCATAATCCTGGCCTCCAGCACACCCCTGCAAGCCTTTTCCTTTTTGTTCCTGCCACCCCTCCCACCTCACAGCTGCAGAAACAAGAAACACATTTAAATACCGCCCAGAATGGCCCTTTGGAAGGATAACTGGCAGGTCCTGCCACACCTCTCTCGCTCACACACCGAGTAGATCTGTTGCAAAAGACAGGCTCTCCGCTTTCACCGGAGCAGTGCTACTCCTTGTGGGTGCAAATGGGCACGAGAGGGAGAATCAAGTTTTTAAAATTACTTGAAGACAAAGGTGTAGTTTTGCAACGTGTGAAGCAGAGTCCACACGTCAATACTCTCCTAATAGCTTGGCCTAATGCAAACGCCTTCTCCTTGTCCCAGCGGTCACTGTGAATTCCGGGTTAAGTGTTCTCAATCCCTTATTAGCAACACTAATCAAAGTGTCAGAGCGTCATGAGAATCGGAGTGACAGTGTTTAAGAATTTTTTTTTAACCTCTCATTATTCCAAATACACCAGCAGACACGCAAATGACCTTTTCCAGAATATAGGGTAATATGCAATTCTACTAAGCCCCCCTTCCGCCTAGCACCCCTCAACTCTGCATTGTTTTTAACCACAGCAAACACAAAACTCTGAAAAAGGCTTTCACGGGACTTCAGATACCACTCCATTTTCCACGTTTTCTTTCTTAGGTTGACATGTTTTTCTATACCACGTGAGCTCCTGCATCCCAGAGATGGTGGGAAAAACCTCCCCATGTAAGCCACAGCTGATATTTCCTGACACTGGAAAGTCCCCCTTGCCTGTGAATCATGCAATCCTTAGACTGCAAGGAGAAAAAAATATCGCAGGGTTTCCCGAATGCCAACAAAGACTCTGCGAATGGTAAGGAGGGACAGAAAAGCGCGGGGCCACAAGATGCTTCTCACTGTAATTTCCCTGAAGCATTTTAGTAAATGCTATCTCCAGAACGGACAGGCAGAAATATATGGCACCATGATGTTTTCTTACTTAGAGTTTTGCCTTTCGTTGTAAATAAATGATTATCAAGCCAGTTTCCCCTTTGTTTTGAAATAATAAGATACAAGTTCTCCTTGGGGAATTGTTTTTTCCTTAAGATGTTTAAGCTTGAGGGGCGCCTGGGTGGCTCAGTCGGTTAAGCGTCCGACTTTGGCTCAGGTCATGATCTCGGGCTCCGTGAGTTCGAGCCCCGCGTCGGGCTCCGTGCTGACAGCTCAGAGCCTGGAGCCTGCTTCAGATTCTGTGTCTCCCTCTCTCTCTGGCCCTCCCCCCGTTCATGCTCTGTCTCTCTCTGTCTCGAAAATAAATAAATGTTAAAAAAAATAAAAAAAAAGATGTTTAAGCTTGAAGAGCAACATTAAAAAATAATGCTGCAAGAATTTACAAACCCGCTTCTTTTTTTTTTTTTTTAAAATTTTTTTTTTCAATGTTTATTTATTTTTGGGACAGAGAGAGACAGAGCATGAACGGGGGAGGGGCAGAGAGAGAGGGAGACACAGAATCGGAAACAGGCTCCAGGCTCTGAGCCATCAGCCCAGAGCCCGACGCGGGGCTCGAACTCACGGACCGCGAGATCGTGACCTGGCTGAAGTCGGACGCTTAACCGACTGCGCCACCCAGGCGCCCCACAAACCCGCTTCTTAAATAAACACATGCTGTGGCCATGACCCTACCATCAGGCTTTCCCTTGGCCAACCCAACTCCAAACGGTTTATCAGTTGGTCAGAGACATATATATTTCCTCCCTCTTGAGTAGACAGTGTTATGTGATTATGGCAAGAAAACAAAAAAACCATAGGCCCTCAAGGAGTTTATCCTCTCATGTTGGACACTACAAAAGGGTCGTAGGTAGATTTGAAAACAAAAGTTCAGTAAAAGTCTGCTGCGTTTTCAAAAATCAAATCCATTACGTTTTCTTTAGATTTTTAAAAAGTTACATCCTGTAACCAAAGAAACAATAATAATTTCTTTGTAAGTGGACCAATACACCAGGCAGGCAATTTTGATATTGTTACTGGATTTTAAAGGGATAAGACAAAAGACAGAGGATTATGGGGCAAGAAAAGAAGGGAAAGAAGATGGTGAAGACTGTCTGGCTTTTAATTAAAGCTTGCTCCCAAACTTTAGCAAGTCCCATCTGCCCTCTTCCTGGTTCCACGCTCATGTTTTTAGAAAAAGAAAAGCTGCACATCACCCAAGAAGAGGAGACAAGGATGGAGGGACAGGAAGGGAAGAGGTGAGAGGTGGGAGGAAGAAACCAAAAAGTTTTTGGCCCTGGTTTGATCCCCAGATCCTCCAGAGCTAAGCTGAAGCTTGACAGGACGCTTTCCATGACAGGGGATCCCACATAACACACAAAATGCCCTCGGTCCTTGCAAAGGTTACGTCTAGAACAACCTGCCACGTTGCTCCATGAGCATGTACGTTTCAAGTCCTGACCACTGGTTAGGAAGACATTTACCTCCCTTTCTCAACCCTTCCATGCGGATATTAATTCGTGCATACATGTATTCACTCATTCATTCAATGAGCAGAGTGCCTGTTTATGAGCCAGGCACACAGAACTAAAGGACCACACAAAACATACAATGTGGCCCCCAGTCAAATAGAAACAAAATTAAAAACTGATAACTGCTATGAAGGAGGGGTTCAAAGTAGGTTACAAATGCCACTGTGGGTGTGAGGAAATGGTGCTCCAAGGAAGTGACAACTGAGCTGAGATGCACAGAAAGATCTTTCCAGGCAAAAGGAAGAGCAACGCTGAGATCCTAAAGTAGGAGACATGGCAGGAGGGGCACAGCAGAGGTCTGAGAGATGGGATGGGCAACAGTTAAGAGAGGGACGGGAAGTCCTTGCAAAGTGGCACAGGGGAGGGACACGATCCAGTGCAAGTGTATCAAGATCATTGGCTGCAGGTGACCAAAAGAAGGCTGAATGAAGCCAGCTGGCTTGTAGGACAGGTGTTGGCAAGCTTTTTCTGTAAAGGGCCAGAGAGTAAATATTTTAGGCATTGTGGGCCAAGAGGCAAAATCATCGGTGTTACGTAAGTACAATACAACCAAAAAAAGAGAACAAAATTTCCACAACATTTTTACTGACGAAGTTCAAAATGTAGTAATAATAATAATAATAATAATAATAATAATAACGGGGTGTAATTTCAAAACTACAGTCTGATGAATGAGAAAATAAAATCATTCTGGGGGGAATAACAAGTTATTTCATTGGTGTTTTGCCACTGTAGCATGAAAGCAGCCACAGACAATATAAACAAAAGAGCGTGCCTGCAGTCCAATAAACCTTTATGAGCTGAAATGTGCATTTCACATAATTTTCATGTGTCACGAAATATTTTTCTTTGGGTTTTTTGCAACCATTTGAAGAAGTGAAAGCCACTCTTACTTAGCTCACGGGCTGTACAAAAACCGGACCGTGG
The DNA here is from genome assembly GCF_022837055.1 of Prionailurus viverrinus. NCBI lineage: Eukaryota > Metazoa > Chordata > Mammalia > Carnivora > Felidae > Prionailurus > Prionailurus viverrinus. The sequence goes on along the minus strand of NC_062562.1, from coordinate 121,722,664 downwards.
GTTCCGTTCTTGTTTGCCAACCTCTACTGGAGAAGATCCCACATCCGGATGTGTGTAATTGCTTGCTCAGAGTACATTCATTTTTGGCAGGTGATTTTTACAGGGCGATGCTACGCATTTCTTGTCGCATGACTGCAAAAGGCTAGTGACATAAGGTCATTCCGTTATAGGCGACACTAAGTTTACCATTTTAAAAGTACATTTCCTCCTTTGTAATTAGAAGTAATCTGGGTGATACTTGGGATCCTAAGCACGTTGTATTCCCCCAGAATGTTTCACGAGGTGTTTTTAGCTTTCATGGATGATCCTTGCCTGAGTCAATCATTACACTGGAAGTTACAAAATAATTTTGATATGACTTCAAATGGCTGCCTAGTATTTTGTGGATTGCATAATCAGGTTTTGATGAAATTGCCTGGTATTAAAATTTTAGATTGTTTCTCTTCTTTCTTTTTTGGTTGCTATTACAAGTCATGCTTTCATTTATATCCTATAGCTAAATATTTCGTACATCTATGATTCGTTCCTGAAGGAGAATTACTTGAAGTGAAACTGTATCACAGAATATAGCCATTTTGTAAAGGGTTTTGATCTATATTAACAAATTGTGTTTTAAGGAATTATACCAATTTTTGTTCCCATTAAAAATTATAAGTGCTTGGTTCCTGACATTTGAGCCAACATTTAAAAAGTATCATCACCAGGGCACCTGGGTGGCTCAGTTGGTTAAGTGTCTGACTTGGGCTCAGGTCATGATCTCGTGGTTTGTGAGTTTGAGCCCCGTGTTGGGGCTTATTTTAAATTGTTTAAATAAGTTTCTCCTTATTTTAAATTGTGTTTATTCAATTGTAGTGAGGTTAGAATATTTGTATGTCTTCCACCTGGTCATATCTTGTGTCCATTTTTCTACTTATCCTTTCCATATTGATCTGTAAGAGATCTTTATATACTAAGGATGTTAATTCTTTCCCTTTAATATTCATTGTGTATATTTTTTCCAGATTGTAGAAAGATGTGATTAGAAAAAATTATTAAAATTTACTTGGTTATTTTCCTCCTCAAAAAAATTAGGAATGGAGGAGGGAATGCAAAAAATTAACCAAAGGTAGCATTATTTTTATTATGAACTTAAGCATCTTTAAAGAAAAAGAACTGCCTAATGAAATTTAAAATTACCAGCATTCAAAATTCTCTTCTGATCTCGGTTACTTATACATATTATTTAGCTGATTTCATTACACACAAAGTGTGCATTGTTTCTAATCCATCATTCCATAACTACTTGCCATAATAAGCACAGTTATAAATGTAATTTTTAATTAACTCTATGACAAAATGCAATTTTTAATTAACAGCATGACTTAAATCTCATTTAGTTCTTATAAACCATTTAAGGTCTAATTTTTCACTAGAATACATAGCATTACTGTGCACATCCTTGTATAAATTCTTTATGGTTCCTTTAGGGTTAAACTCTTAAGTCATTCTCAAAAACAAAACTACTCGATAACCAGAGGAGAAAGTATGATACGTTTAGGTTTTTATGGTTTTCCGCCAGAGAATGTTCCAGAAAGACTCATTCAACGTTTATTGAGTCCCAAGTATTGGAGTGTCACCAGCAGTGTTTAAAAGGGCTTATTTCCCCAATCTCCAATGATATGGGTCTTGATAAGTTTATTTATTCTGGCTAAGTTTACACTGTTGTGTATTGTGGTGTCTGAACTTGTTAGAAGTGGCACTTCCTCAGTGCTGGCTAGTCCACACAAGAGCCACGTGACGGTCCCATGTATGTTTCCTTCACTTACAAACTTCATCTCCTTTATCCCTTGTGGGATCAAATTCAGCAGGGGAACTGCAACACTTACTTCTATTCTTCCTATACTGGTTGGAGAGCTTTTAGATATAATTCACGTTATGTGTTTTCTTTCCACTCCCTTCAAGGGCAAGAGCCACGTTTCAGGATGCGTCCCTGGCATGTTAGATACGGTCAGCACGGAAAGCAAACGTCCCGGGGGTGGCACCCAGGCATGCCCTCACTCTCACCGGGGTGGGGGATGGCAGGCGAGGGTCTATTCCTGGCTTCTGCGGACTTGGTTCATATCATCCCTAGGCAGCCCTGTCTCTGCGTGCACATCACCATGGCATCGTATCTTTCATTTTCCACTGGAAACAGGAAGCGTGGTCAGTGCTAGACCTGGCTTTCTGCAGTGGCCCGTGGAGTGGAGGCTCAGTGGGGAAGAGTGCTCTGGGTTTTCCTCCCAAAAAAGGTTCACTGTCAGCATTAAGCACTGATATTCTTCTAAGATGAGAGGGGGGTGATCACACCCCTAGGGAACATACGGCAAAGTCTGGAGACACGTTTGATTGGCACGACTGGGGGCGCTCCTGGCCTCTAGTGGGTAGAGGCCAGGGATATTCCTAAATATCCTACAAGGCACAGGACAGCCTTCCGCGACAAAAATTATCTGGCCCCAAATGTCAGTGGTGCCAAGGTTGAGAAGTCCTTTCTCTAAAACGAAGTAACTGTCCTCTGTGCCTCTTTTTCTAAACCCAAACCATTACACCGAAAAAGAGTGTCCAGTAACACAGACGGGAATGGACTGAATTCAGTCTTGTGTAGATACGGAAGTTTCCTTTAGAGATTTATGTTTCATTGTGGCATTTTGCACGACACTTCTCTTCTTTGCACCCAGAACTAGGCAACTGAAGCCCAAGCCATGTGATCACCACCCAAAGGGCACACTGGAAGCCGACTCAGCAGCACCCCACATCGGCTGGTGCACTTCGCCTCAGTTAGGGGGTCTTGGGAAGCTGTATTGCGCAGCAGGACTCAGAAGAGAAATTACGCAGATGTTTGTATACAACACAGCGACAGAAGTGGGAGAGCTCCGGAGGAGTGGGGAGAGAAGTACCTGGCGGGGCTGGCTTGGAATCGGACCCTGGAGCCCCCAGAGACAGCCCCGAAAATGCCACCTGCCATAGGGGAGGTGGTTCTGAACACTGAAAACCTTCTGCTCAAGTGCATTCAAAGCAGCTTACACTCAACAGTGAACCAGACTGACAAACTGCAAAACAGCAGGTCTTACCGGGGGCGCTGGTGGGGGGGGAGGGGGAGGAGCCCCCAAAGGTGGGGGAGGTGGAGGCAGAGGAGGAGGTGGTGGTGGTGGTGGCACTGGCATATGTCACAGCGTCGGCGTCTCTTGCTTACGAAGGGTCCCCAGGAGAATGGTTTCTGCCCTGAAAGGGAGAAAGAGATAGTTTCGAATCCGGATGTCTTTATCCATGTACAGGTTAATATGTGACACGCAGACACATGCATGTAATGGATGGCTTCTTTCTTTCACTTGTGCGTTCATTCATTCTTTCACTCATTCATGCTTTCTACGAATATTAAATGCCCACTGTGAGGCGGGCATTGTGTCAAGTGCTAGACACAAAAGAAGGAGCTAGATTTTAGGCAGAATTATGTGATAAAACTGGTAAAATTTAGCTATTTATGTCTCAATGTCAGTAGAATATATGTCAACGGCAATACCTCGCTCCATCATGATTTTTCCAAACAACTGCGTTCGATCTCCTTAGCATCACACTTTTAATCATTTCTGATGCAATTTAAAAATATTCTGTACGTGCTCCAGTTTTCCTAAGCAGAACAAATGGAATGAAATGTCACCTTTCTGAATGTCACGGGCTCCACGTTGCTCATGATGCCAGCCTTGAACCAGGCTTGCCACGTGCATTAATCATTCTCCTGCTTCCTTCTCTACTGTCAGCTCTTACTTTTCTTTCTGTTGTTGTGTTGTTGTTTCTATACAGTCTGGTATGTGCCACATAGAGGGCTTTGGAGCACAGATCTGCAAATACGGTTCTGTTTCAAACAGCTAACGTTATAGGATGTCTGATCTGCAAGTAAGTGTATTTCTCTGCGGAGCAGGGCCACTTGCGTGCGTGTGTGTGTATGTGCGTGTCTCAGAATCCGCATCAAGACACGCCAAAAAAGCCTACACTAGATAAACTATACTTAAAGCCTATAGTAGATAAAATTCCCACCACGTAGAAGAATGAGGGAAACCTATGTCAGAACCTAACAACAGTTTAAGTGGAAATAGAAATAAACATCTGACTTAGGCAGGGGTACTTCTGTGTTCCTTCTGTCTCTGAGGTTACTGGAAGGCCAGAACAAGGCCTGTGCCTGTTTCTTTAGCTCTAAACTCCTGCGGCATTTGTACTATTCAATGTTAATATTCTTATCTCTTAGAGGCGAGAAGCAATTCTGTAACCTGGTACTTTGTTCTTAATCTAGTCCACAGGATTTTGCTTACTTAATACGCGTTCTCTTTACCTCTGTGGCTGCTATGTGACCAGCTAATCACATGAATTTCCACAACAAGCCTCTGAGGTCAGTAGTGTAGTCCCAGTTTTATCGGTAAGAAAAATGACATTCAAAGCTATCAAATAGCCTGCCCGAAGTCCCACATAGCTATTAACTGGCAGACCTGGGATTGGAACCCAGGCTTCCCAGGCTCTAAATCCGGCCTCTTCTCAGCATGATTTTTTTTTTTTTCTATTGTGGTAAAAGGTATACAGTGTAAAATTGGTCATTTTTGCAATTTTAAAGTATACAGTTCAGTGGCATCACGTACATTCACGATGTTGTGAAATCAACACCACTATCATTCCCAGAATTTTTCATCGTCCCAAACAGTACACCCTAAGTAATAACTCCCCCCTAGTCCCTGGTAGCTTCTATCCTACTGCATATTACTGTGCATTTGGTTATTCTAGGTACTTCAAATACAGTATTTGTCCTTGTGTATCTGGCTTATTTCATTTAACGTCTTCAAGCTTCATTCGTGTTGAAGCACGTGTCAGAGTGTCTTTCCTTAATTGCATTTTGTCTACTCATTCATCTGTTGATAGATACTGGGGTTGTTTACACCTTACGGGTGCTGTGAATACTGCTGTGAACACTGGTGTGCAAATATCTCCTCGAGACTCTGCTTTCAATTCTTTTGGGCATATACTTAGGAGTGGAATTGCTGGATCATATGGTACTACCCTGTTTTCAGCAGGATTAAGAATCCCCTAAAGGGCATTTGGGTGGCTCAGTCAGTTGGGCACCTGACTCTGGATTTTGGCTCAGATCACGATTTCACGGTTCACGGGTTTGGCTCTGAGTCGGGCTCTGTGTGGACAGTGTGGAGCCTGCCTGAGATTCTCTTTCTCTCCCTCTGTCTCTGTCCCTCCCGTGCTTGTGCTCTCTCTCTTTCTCTTTCTCTCAAAATAAATAAACTTAAAAAAAAATCCCTTAAAACTGTGCAAAATTTAACATGGTGTAGGCTCTACATGTAAGTTCAATTTTCATGTGGCAAGAACCCTTGATAGTTTTTGTAAGAGTTCCAAAGAGGTGCGTGAGCTGGTCACCGTAGGAGAGTGCAATTGTCTTGTAAAGTATTCCCCTGGAAGTTACTCACGCCTGGTAATTTATATGTCACTGTTTCTTCCCTTGACAGTAAAACAAGAACAGAAACACTGAAAAAAAAAAATACTCATCCAAGTCCAGAGAGTAAAACTATACTAAAATTGGGCCGAGACCCCAGGTGGTCATTGGTATTCCTTCCAGGTAGCGGCCATGTCATTTTATTACACAATAAAATGTCAATTGTCACTGGACAATAATGGAGAGTCAGATGAAGCTGGCATTTTACTGGCTGAATGCTAAAGCGAGTTGCATGTGAGCCCACCGTTTAGCTGGAGCAAATATGAATGATCAGTGATTTGTATTTTAACAATTTCTTTCATAAAAGGCCCTGGGTATATGTTTTTATGATGATCCTTAATTCAGTGGCAAAATAATTTCATTCAGAAATTGACAGTAGGGATTAAAGACTTGGCTGAACTATTCTAGAGCAAGAGAAAATCTAGAGGTCTCATTAGGTGAGGCTTACATCTTTTAAGCAGAACAGATGAGAGGAGAAAGACCTGCTTCCTTTGGTGAAGAACTGGAAAGGGATTAGAAAAGCAACTTCAGAAACTTAAATGTCGGGGCGCCTGGGTGGCTCAGTTGGCTAAGCGTCCAACTCTTGGTTTCGGCTCAGGTCATGGTCTCACAGCGTGTGGGTTCGAGCCCTGTGGTGTGCTCTGTGCTGACAGTGTGACTTCTCTCTTTCTCTCTCTGCCCCTCCCCTGTTCACTCTCTACGTCTCTCTCCCTCTAAACAAACAAACAAACATTTAAAAAAAGGAGCTTCAATGTCACTTACATAAAGGTTTTGTCATTTATCTAAGGAAAAATGACCATGGGAAATAATTATGGGGAACTGTGGCAAAACTATTCATGTAACCGATCGGCACGAAGCTAGATTATATTTTCCAGCCTCCTCTGAAGTTAGATGTCACCATATGACTGAGCTGTGGCCAAGATAACGAAGGCAGATGTGATGGGCTCCACTTGTAGCTGGCTCATAAAGACCTTCTAACCCATGGCTTTTCTCTCTTCCTCCATCCACTGGCTGCAAGCAAAGGTCCTATGTGTGGGCACAGCCACAAGATATAAGGAATCTGGGTTCCTGACTCCCCTCTTTAAGGCCATGTGCCAAACACTTGACTGGATTTTTTTTTTTTTTCAAATTTTTTTTTTCAACGTTTATTTATTTTTGGGACAGAGAGAGACAGAGCATGAACGGGGGAGGGGCAGAGAGAGAGGGAGACACAGAGTCAGAAACAGGCTCCAGGCTCTGAGCCGTCAGCCCAGAGCCTGACGCGGGGCTCGAACTCACGGACCGCGACATCGTGACCTGGCTGAAGTCGGACGCTTAACCGACTGCGCCACCCAGGCGCCCCTTGACTGGATTTTACAGAAATGAAAAATGGACTGTGTTAAGTCATGGAGGGTTTGGAGTTAATCTATTATAGCCACTAATTTTTAAGCTACCTAATATAGGAACCTAATAGAATATAGCCAATTCCCATTATTTGTGGTAGTTACATTCTTGAAGTTGTCATAAGCACTGAGTTAGCAAATACTGAGCCTCTGCTCTTAGCAGAAACATAGGATTGGACCCCTCTGGACATCCGGTCACAAGATTTTTGTCAATTCATTAATATGTAATCTTGTTTTATGAGTGTTTCTGCTTAAAGACACCTAATTTAATATATATTGTTGGTACATTAACTTGAACTCATGCCAACAGCATTATAACTCGTGCCTGAATGAAGGTTATCTAACACACATTTTCCCCATAAGGTACATCACAGCCTTTTTGTGCTCAAGGACACTAGACAGCACTTCAGCGTTATATGCCAGAGGGGACATTTAAAACAGCAGACCAGGGGCACCCGGACACTCAGTTGGTTAAGCGTCCAACTTCAGCTCAGGTCATGATCTCACAGCTTGTGAGTTCGAGCCCCACATCAGGCTCTGTGCTGACAACTCGGAGCCTGGAGCCTGCTTTGGATTCCGTGTCTCCCTCTCTCTCTCTGCCCCTTCCCCATCTCTTTCTCTCTCTCTCTCTCTCTCTCAAAAATAAACATTAAAAAATTATAAAAAAAAAAAAGCAGACTCACCAGCAATAAGCACAAAAATTTGAAAAACATGGCACTACACAGAATGTGTAAAGAACGCCTGTTTACAGTAGGAGAGCTGAAACAAGAATACAGAGGGCTGCCTCGTTCAACCTCAGCTGGGAACAGACATCCGTGCACGGGGCGACTCAAGATTTTCCCCTACTCTGTGCGTGTCCTTGAAAAACCATGGAAGTGCCTGTGAATACTGACTTTGGGGTTGGTTAGCAAACTATGGAATCTGTGAGTAATAAGGATTGGCTGTAACTTTTTGAGCCCCCCTGTATGTGCTCAGCACCGTAGTAGGTACTTATAATACACCGTTCTGTTTAATGCCCTCAACGACTCTGTGGGGGACGCTGGCATTTCCTATGGTGGAGAACTGGATTTTGACTCAGACACATTGCTTCGTTTCTGGTGAATTTCAGAGATGAGTTAACGCTCTGGCCTCTCGGATCCAAGACCTCATTTCTTTGTTTCAGTAACTTGGCATAATTCAGGTCATAGGACTTCTCTGTTTCCAGTTAGCAAAGGTTTTTAAATATTTCTGAGACCCTCAAGTGGAAAGGACCGGATACAGGGAAGTATAATTCTCCCACTTGCTCTCCCTGAACCTGAACACCGCTTGCCGTCCGTTAGCTTTATCCTGAGAGATCTGAGCGTAAGTAGGTGCCACGGGGCTTCCGGCTCGCTGAAATCGCCGGCGTGATTTTTTTCAAACTTGAGGATTAAAGGGTATTTTTACATGCGGTACTTGATGGCTGTGAAGGCTTTTTCCTGACAGATAAAATAATTAAGTAATTATCTAGAAAAGTAGTTGTTAAAATCTGACAGTGAAGAATGCAGAGCTCCAGGAAGTCACAGGCTGTTCCCATGAGCTCTTTGAAGCTTTGTGCTCTCCCGACACATTTAAAACTGTTATTTTGCTCTGTAATGTATTAAAAAGTGTCTAGGGTAAAAAAAAAAAAAAAAAGCCGGATTCTCAAAGGCCTTGATATTTCCTCCCAACTCATGAAATAACTCTAGAAAATAGCGTTGGGATGGATGCGGGTTAGATGTTCAAGCAGCGAGCGTTAGAGGGTGCCCAGGCAACAACTGATGCCACATCCACATGAGACCCCCTGAGCACAGGGGACCATGCTGCTCTGAGAGTTGGACAGACCCGGGCCCTACTCATGCCTCTGCTTTTCCCAGCTGTGTGGCCCCTGGCCAAGTCACTTAGCCTCAGTGGGGGGGGGGGGGGGGGGGGGGGGATGTCTCATTTTTTTGATCTGTGAAACAATTCTAATGCTTGACTCTTAGTTCGTTATCGGGACTAAAAGACAGTACCTGAAGAACATCAGGGAGGCTGTGACACACAGCAGACGCGTAACTGGAAACTGTACTTCTCATCATCACACTATCACCACCAAGAACTACAATAAAAGGTGGAGTAGGGTACGTGAGGGCTGGGGAGTGTCGAGGAATGTCACCTTTAATTCAGAGCCGGGGGTAGGGGCGGCAATAGGTACACATTTTGGTAGAAGCTATTGCGTGCTTCCGCAGGTGCAGAGGTGGCTCCAGGAGGGCTGTGGGCACAGAGGCAGAGATACAGAAGTGGGAGAACGGGAGCCGTCTGGGGGGCGCTGTAGGCGTGGTGGAGAAGGAGGAAAGGCTGGAACCACAGAGGGGCTGAAATGGCACGATACCATTCTGCAAGTGTCTCTTCTCTCGGGTACGGGTGGACGTCTGTCTTGTTGTGGCCATCCATCACCTCTTGGACACTTTTCCTATGCCTGAGGAATTTCTCCCAGGAGTCCTGCCTCCCTCAGCCAGAAGCCAGGAGCTCCTTTTCCCAGCATCCCTTGCGCAGGGAGCCGACTTGTGACCACTGATTCAGAGGTGAGGAAACAGTGGATGGGCAAGGTGTGTGGGAACCCTGGCTCCCGGGAGTGACGGTCCGGGTCTGGAGGTGGAGGCCCCCGTTGAGCTCTGGCTGACTGATATTCAGCGGGAACGCAAGACCAGTATGGGCCACATCCTCCCAGTTTGCGCTCAAAGGCCCCAAATCCAGATTTTTGTGTGAAATCCAGTTTTGAAATGTGGCTAACTAATTCAGAAAGCACTTTTAAAAATCACTGGGCCAAGAGAACACATCTGCACGTCCCACAGGATCCACAGACCGCCACAGTACAATCCCTTTACCAGGAGCTAGCGGGAGTCTGGGCGGGGGGGGGGGGGGGGGGGGGTAGATGGTAAACCCTCCCTCCTACCCCTCTGTTCCCCTTCCTGCCCCACCGGATTCAGAAAGAGATGTGGACTGGGCTTGCCTATGTCATTAATACAAAAAGTTACATATATATGTACACCAACTGAGCTTTTTCAGGGAGAAATCACTTACGGTAAGGGATTTTACACGCTAGCTGCTTTTGTCAAAACGATACGCTCACTTTTCTCCCCCCAAGGGTAGTTTACAGTTGCTCACAAATAGAATGTGTGCCTATTTTAAAAACATAAGGAAGAAGGATTATTGCCACTATTTGACAAAAGCTGCTTTCGCTGGTTCTTAAAATACATTTCAATAGGAATCTGAAAATAAGGTTCTCTGTGTACTCATAACTTTTTGTTTTGTCACTGTTCCACTGAGTCTCTTTGTTTCTTTGCCTATGAACTGGGGGTTCACAAGAACAGAGATTTCTTACCTCTGAACTAATAAAGGCGAATGAGCCCCATGGGACAAGCCATTGCTTGCATTATGGTCTCAGCCGGGTCCCGCCACCCTACAGATCAGTCATTTATTTATCAAAGGTGCCCTGCGGCCAGGAAATCATAACCCACAAGCCCATGAGCACATAAGGCACAAATAAGACATTTTCTCGAAAAGCATGTGGCAAAGCTGCCAAAGCTATAAGGAAAAGGATAAAGAAAAAAAAAACCACCCTTTTTTCCAGGTGATGGTGAAAATCATCTATGAGTGCTCACTTTCTGCTGTCACTTCCTCATTGTTGGATGAGTAAATGGGCATAGCCGTCTCCTAGGACTTCCCACCTGTCCCATACGCCACCTCTCCCACTTAACACTGTCCTCTTCTGGCCGAATGAAAGTTGATATCCTCACTCTCCTTAATGGTATGCAGGTCCTGAAGGTATTTAGCCTTTTGGAGGGAGTTGGGGCATGTTGGCCTAAGTAAGCAGGGAAGCGGGGGGATGGGGGGCGGGGAGAAATATAAACCACACAGAAAAATCCTTGAACGTTTGAGTTCTAGGTAATAGTAAAACAAGTTAGCTCTGACGTAGCATAACCCTTACTATGTGTCTGATCCTGTTCTTAGGGCTTTTGGTATATTTGAATATTTGTATATTTAAGCACCATAACAGCCCAGTCAGATAGATAACTACTATTATCCTCATTCTTCGGAGGAGGAAACGGAGGCACAGAAAGGTTAAGAAAACTATCCAAAGTCACACAGGAAATTAGTGGGGAAGCTGGCATTCAAACTTGGGGTGCCTGGCTCCAAAGTCCATGCTTTTAAGCACCATGCTGACTTAAGTCACTTGAAAACACAGGGCCCCTGGGTAGCCCAGTTGGTTAAGTGTCCGACTCCGGCTCAGGTTATGATCTCACAGTTCATGAGGTCCGAGCCCCTGCATCGGATCTTGGATCTTGTAAAAATGTAGATTCTGATCCAGTCATCTGGGTGGGGCCTGATATTCTGTAATTCTAACCAGCCCCCCGGTGAGACCAACCCTGCTGGCCTGGGCACCACAGTTTGAGCGGCTCTAGAATGTGGAAAACATGTAAGAAAGGCACAGTGTGGTGCGCCTGGGTGGCGCAGTCGGTTAAGCGTCCGACTTCAGCCAGGTCACGATCTCACGGTCCGGGAGTTCGAGCCCCGCGTCAGGCTCTGGGCTGATGGCTCAGAGCCTGGAGCCTGTTTCCGATTCTGTGTCTCCCTCTCTCTCTGCCCCTCCCCCGTTCATGCTCTGTCTCTCTCTGTCCCAAAAATAAATAAAAAACGTTGAAAAAAAAAATTGACAAGCTCTGTTGCAGAATATCTGGCATGATGAAACTCTCTGTCCCACACCATTGGAAGAGCCTTTACCGAAAGGCTTTCTATAGACTCCTTTAATTTCCGCAGTCTGGATCCATGAAAATGGCATACCGGACTTGGAGCTGAGGCACAAAAATGAGAGGGAAACTAAGCTGAGTGCCCGCTCACCTCTCACTTCTGTGATCTGGAGGACTTTTAACACCTGAGAAACACCAGCCCTGATGACAATAGCTCCTGGGGCTGAATCTGCTCGGCCCTCATCGGAGATTGTAGTTAATTATCTGCTGAAATGCTTAAAGGATTAATGCAGACTTGTCTATGTGAGTTCCACAATGAAGACATACTTTAACCACAATCTAATATGAAACCTAGTAAGTCACACCTACCCTGAGCTCACAAATTGGTTTCCTTTTAGAAGACTCTTAGGGAAACGCAAATTTGTTCCCAGATCATTCACTGAATTCATTATAATATCTGAACAGTATTTGGCGAAGGGAAAAATGGAGATATTGATAATATTTATCATTGACTCAGGTATTTAAATTTTTTTTTTCAACGTTTATTTATATTTGGGACAGAGAGAGACAGAGCATGAACGGGGGAGGGGCAGAGAGAGAGGGAGATGCAGAATCGGAAACAGGCTCCAGGCTCCGAGCCATCAGCCCAGAGCCTGACGCGGGGCTCGAACTCCCGGACCGCGAGATCGTGACCTGGCTGAAGTCGGACGCTTAACCGACTGCGCCACCCAGGCGCCCCAATGACTCAGGTATTTAAATTATAGTTAAATGCCATAAAAATCGTTGTGTGTGAGGTTCCTAAGGGTGAAAGCAGAAAACATTGATTTCCTGTCTTTTTTTTTTTTGCTGCCTTTGAATGAGCTAAAAGAAGAACAAAGCTTATTCAAAATACATGATATTAATCACACATTTATAAGTAAGTCTCATTTTATATAACAGCTATCCTTCTGAAAAACGGCATCTCTAATTTTGGAAAATCGGGGTATGCTTTAAGTATACAAAAGGAGTTTGTTATTCAATGGAAGCCCGTAATCAGTGTTATAAAATAATGAGTCATTTTGCAAAATAAATTACCACCTCTTTAATTAATACATTTGATGATGTTAGATTTTATAAGGAGGGTGCTTTTTACTTTCTAAGGCTAAGGTGGTAACTTTTCACTTAGGATGGTGAGTCCTCCTAAACTTTTGAGAGACAAATCCTTTCTTTTTAAGGGTCACTTTTGAGACTTAAAGTATTTTCACCTTATTCCTACTGTTCCAGCTCGGGCCAGAGAAGGGCCCAGCAGATTCCGGCACCTCTAGTCTCACGTCCTGCCTGAAGCTCTGCTAGAACGTCAAACAGTCTGCTTCCAGGAGCCACCTCATCTCTCGCCAGGCAGATCCCTTCCCGTGGCAGCAAGCACAGTTCAGTGACAGCCAAGTGACTAGAGGCCACGCCTCTCAGACCACAGGGCATCACTCCCCGATTTAACACACCACCTTTCATAGCTCCTTAATACGGAGGCAAGTTCTAGATCTCATCCTCCACTCTTTTCTACGCATCCTATACTTTACCCACACCACACCCGGGACGTTTTCTTATGTACCTTTTCTTTATACCTCTACGTCTTTGCCCATGCTAGTCAGGCTGCATATGACAGCCTCTGCCACCTGGAAAATGACTACTGATTCTCTAAAACATGCTCGGGTGCCAGGTTCTCTGCAGAGACTTCCTCCTACCGTAGGCAGAGCTAACTGTGCGTTGCTGGGGCGGGGAATGTAAAATGGCACAGAAAAGTTTGAAAGTTTCTTGTGATGTCCAACAGTTATCGTAAGACCCACCAACTCTACTCCCAGGCTATCTACCCAAGAGAAATGAACACTCATACCCACACAAAGACCTATACGTGAATATTTCTAGTGATGTGGTTCATCGGAACCAAAATGTAGAAACAACGCGAATGTCCATCGCCCCACGAGTGGATAAACAAAATGGCCAGGGGATGAAATCTTATTCGGCAATAAAAATGAATGAAAGACTGATCCACGCGTTGGCTCGGATGAGCCCAGAAATCATTACACGGAGTGAAAGAAGCCAGTCGCAAAAGGCCACAGACCGTACGGTCCCGCTTATTTGAAATATCCAGAATAGGTAAATCCATAGAAGTAAAAAGTAGATGGGTGTTGTCAGGGCTGAGGAGATGGAATATGAGGAGTGACTGCTAATAGGTCTCTTTTTGGGGTGATGAAGATGTTCTGAGATTAGATGACAGTGATGGTTGTGTGACTCTGAATACTCCAAAAACCACTGAATTGCACATCTGAGAAGCGTGAATTTTATGGTATGTGAATTACAATCCAATAAGACTGTTATTGAAAAAACTGGTGCAGCATGATTAATATCAGGGAAAACAGAATCCAGGGTAAAAAAAATTAAAAAAAAATTTTTTTTTAACATTTATTTATCCTTGAGACAGAGGATGAATGGGGGAGGGTCAGAGAGAGAGGGAGACACAGAATCTGAAACAGGCTCCAGACTCTGAGCGGTCAGCCCAGAGCCCGACGCGGGGCTCAAACTCATGGACCGCGAGATCATGACCCGAGCTGAAGTTGGCTGCTCAACCGACTGAGCCACCCAGGCGCCCCCAGGGTAAAAAAAAATATTAATAGAAATATAAAGTGCTTTGAATTAACTGCTCCCATGGGTAACGACAAGTAAAAAGCATAAGAAAACCCTGAGGCAGGCCTTGCATGGTGGAAGGGAGTGAGAAGGGTATGAGCAAAGCTTTGCCACGCGCACACGTATGGCGTGTGTGGAAACCAGTCACAGCCAGCATAGCGCTCACAGAGCCAGGTTGTCAAGGAATTTGAACTTCATTTTGTAGGCTTTTAAAGACAGGAAAGATGTTAAAATACTTTGTGTTTCAAAGACAGCACCCTGCGGCCACGTGAGGAACATGAATTATAGGGAGAAGCAGCGAACAGGTGGAGAAATTTGGGGATCCATACGAGCGAGGATGGACATTATCTGAATTAGCATCATGGGATCCAGGCAAGGAGGATATTAGCTTGCATGTGCAGATGGGGGAGAAGAATCAGCCCAGGATAACCCCAGTACTCCTTGCCAAGACAATCTAGGGTTAAATAAGGAAGATGGGAGAAAGTGTGTGGATGGGGGCACCAGGGGTAGATGGGCAGGGAGAAGTGGGTGTACTTTGAAGCATATGAAGTGCTTTCAGCACATGGAAATTTAGATCCAAAACTTAGAAAAGAATCAGGACGGGTGAGAGCGATTCAGGAATCTTTACATAAGGCAGTTGGGTATGCTTCATTCTTGCGTGCTAATTGTATGAAGATCTGGAAACACATAACACTTTAAACTGAGTTGTCTTCTGTAATTTCTAATTAAGGCAAGGGCATGGCTAATAAAGGCAGCAAGTCAGGTGGCTGTACTGCTGTCTACTCAATAACCATCCCCTCTTCTTCCTCATAGCGAAACCCCTAATTTGTGTGTGGGGGGGGGGTGGGGGTAGGGGTTGCAATTTACTCAGCTAAAAATATTTGATTTCTCAGACTTCCCTATATTTTGAGCAACCTTGTGACATCATCCTGGTCAACGAGATGTAGGTGGGAGCAGCTGGGGAGGGCATCACTTTCTGAATAAAGAGGTAACACCTTCGCACCAGAAGGGCTCTCACTCTTCGGATATTTACACCTTCCTCTTCTTCCTGACTGTACTACAGACGTAAGCCCAGAGACACAGCAGCCATCTTGTGACCATGAAGCAGCCAGATGTAAGATGAGGTCCTATAGGCGAAGGAGGGTGAAGCAGGAAGATGGAAAGAGACAGACTCTCTGAAAGCATTGTCTGAGCTCTTCCATCAGCTCTGGACTGTCTTTCCTGGGAGTCTATTTCCACAAGACAAATAAACATATCTGTTTAAGTCAGATTCTTATGCGTGTGCTGTTTTTGTTTTGTTTGGTCGGCTTGGCGACTGAATGCAATCCTAATGGACACAAGTCATATTTGGACTAATATATATTTTTACTGTTAGGCATATTAGATTATATTAGCATATAACATATAGTAAGACTAAAAAGACATGACCATTATTTCGATTACTAAAAAAACTTAAAACCAAAGTATTTATTCTTACTACCCAGAAGTCCTGATAGCATTAAGGGGTTTAAGAGGTCGTACAAAGCACTGGATTTTTCTTTTTCCAAACACTGTGATAAAATGTGCAGCTAAACAGAGATTATGGGACTATCCGCATTAAGAAAATTCATGAATACATACTCTATTAATGAGCATATGTGCATGAAACACCCTTCTGGATGAAGTCAACTGATCTGGCAATTTAAATGGCTTTAGTCAAAATGAATGTTCTTAAAGATGGGGTTGTTCACCTGACTCTCCCAAGAATGACAATCTTTGGCAGAAAGAATCTTTCTACTCTCCTAGGCCCTCAGTAACCATAGCTAAGAAAATAGCATGTCCCCCAACCACAGCTTGCTGGTCCTTCACAGAAGAGCCTTTACTGGGCTGTGCTCTGGGATTAGGTCTCCAGAACTATAGTCAATAACATTCTAGGAAACGCTTATTATTGCCTTCTACCACAAAACTTCCATTGTGTCCACAGTAGGGACTATGTTGAACACTTAGGTCCCTACGGCAGCAACGACCGCTTTGAAGACCCACCAGGAGAAAGTTGTCCCAGGTTTCGGGACCAGGGAAAGCTGTGCAACTGATCTGTTTTTTTCTCATGGTCACTGTGGATCAAGTAACTATTTGTGTTTTCTTTCCTCTGTGTTCTGGCCACTGGGAAGCTCTGGCAAATTTGTAACCTTCTCTCCAGAAACCATACTAGACTTCACAGTAGACTCATCTCTAGAAACTACCTGCATCTTACGAAAGGGGCTTATTCTCTAAGTTACCTCTGATTTTATCTTGCTTTCCAATCTGTGTTTTCTTTACCCTGGTTTCATTCTCTACTAATTTTCTGTTTATTATCTATTTTTGTAAGCTCCTCAAATGTGTATGGAATGGGGAATATTTAAGGCAGACAACTTTTAAAAGCATCAGATGAGGGGCGCCTGGGTGGCTCAGTCGGTTAAGCGGCCGACTTCGGCTCAGGTCATGATCTCGCGATCCGTGAGTTCGAGCCCCGCGTCGGGCTCTGTGCTGACAGCTCAGAGCCTGGAGCCTGTTTCGGATTCTGTGTCTCCCTCTCTCTGACCCTCCCCCGTTCATGCTCTGTCTCTCTCTGTCTCAAAAATAAATAAACGTTAAAAAAAAATTAAAAAAAAATAAAAGCATCAGATGATAATAACAATAGCTAATTTATTGACCACTGCTATGAATGAGGTACCATTCTAAGCACTGAACCTATCTTATGTACTCTAAATATGAAATAACTACTATTATCAGGCCCATTTGACAGATGAGGAAACCGAGGCATAGCAAAGTTATTTGTCCAAGATCATATAACAAACAAGTGATGAACACAAGATTCAGACCCAGGTATTCTGAATTATACAATTTCTACAAAAAAAGAAATAATAATATTGAATTTCTAAAAGAAGCAGAGGCCTTCTGATTTTGTAGGCTGAGTTTCCCATCCTTCAGCTTTTTAAAAAATAACTTTTACTTATTTTTGAGAGAAAGAGAGACAAAGCATGAGCAGGAGAGGGTCAGAGAGAGAGACAGAGAGAGAGAGAGAGACATAGAATCTGAAGCAAGCTCCAGGCTCTGAGCTGTCAGCACAGAGCCCAACTTGGGGCTCGAACCCGTGAACTGCGAGATCAGGACCTGAGCCAAAGTCGGACACTTAACCAACTGAGCCACCCAGGGACCCCTACCATCCTACAGCTTTACAGGAGATATCTATTATACATCTTGTCCATAAAGTCATGCCTGACGATCCATATCAACTGAGGGGAATGAGACAGTAAAAGTCAAAAGGACAGATAATCCAAAAATAATTGGCTTATGATCTTAGAACATAAGGGTTTTCCTCCATTCACTTTCTTGTTCATGCAGTACTCATCATACGCCATGATGGTGCAGGTGCTGGGAACAGAGACGAAGCAGACAAGTACCTGCCCTTCAGGAGCTCAGTTGCAAAAAGGGAGAGTCAGGGAGGTAGAGGGTGTCTTGGGGTTATGAATGGGCTGATAGCAGACTGCTGAGAGCTGGGTGTGACATGATTATTCTAAGAGCAGATTAGCCCTTGGTCTCTCTGTCACAACTGATAATGAAAGTAAGAAGAACCAGCTCCTTTATAAGGCTATTGTGATGATTTCATACATAGAAAGGTCTTAGCCTAGCCTGGCACAGAGTAAGTGTGGAGCACCTGTTAGCTTTTAGCTCCCAAGGCACAGGGGACAGCACCCCAGGAATCCTGCTTTGTCACACACACACACACACACACACACACACACACACACTCTTATGGACACGTGTCCTCATAAGCTCAAGAACTGCGGCTGGCTGTCGCTTCCTTGTAGCTACTCCCTAGGAGCTTACATTCCGTAAGCACTCTTTCCTGGATGTCACCATCTCAGATTCAGTGTCTCATTGGAATACATCACCCATACACGATGAACGTCCCTTTCAGGTGCACTTGAAAATCTTCCACACAGTACCTGCTCCACATATCGTCCGCCTGGCATTTTTCCCATGTTTGCTCTGCTTCACTTTATCTCATTGGCACTTAACCACAGCAGTTAACTACACGATTCCCTTGCTGCACACTGGGTCAGGTTCCCACTTGAACAGGTCTAAGGAAAGACCCAACTAGAATTGCAAAAGGGGGGTTGGGGCGCCTGGGTGGCTCAGTCGGTTGGGCGTCCGACTTCGGCTCAGGTCATGATCCCACAGTTCGTGAGTTCGAACACTGCATTGGGCTCTGTACTGACAGCTTAGAGCCTGGAGCCTGCTTCAGATTCTGTGTCTCCCTCCCTCTCTGCTCCTCCCCCGCTCATGCTCTATCTCTCTCTCTCTCTCTCTCCTTCAAAAATAAAGAAAAACATTAAAAAATTTTTAAGAATTGCAAAAGGGGAGTTTCAAGTGTGCTATTGGCTGAAGCCGGTAAGAAAATATACGTGCTGTACCTGCTGGGCATCAGCAGGGAACAGTACGTCTCTTCAGTTCTGTCACAGTGACTACATGAGAAGTCACCAATCATTCTCTCACCGATCCTAACTCATATTTAATAGTTCCCTCTCAAAGTTTGTTTTGTCATACTATCAGCAAAGTCAGTCAAACATTACGATTCCTTTCTAAATATTCCAGCAGCCAGATGGCAGGAACACTACTGTGACAAGGCAAAAGTCTCCTAAAGATAACTTTGTGATGCATAATCATGCTTGATGGCACTCGGCTAAGCAGATTCACCTAGAGATACCTCTTTGGTCGCTCCACATAACCCATGTGCTCTAACCCAAAACTTTGTACTTCCAAGGATAAGACCAACCTCCCAACTCTTCAGTATGAAACTGGCTGGTAAAACAAACACGTTTCTACTTCTTTAATAGGTAGAAATATCAAATCACTAGAAGACCACACATGAGGATAAGTTTTCTCTCTGGACATGATGTTACTATACCTTCAGGTTTCAAATATTTCTGCACCAAATTTGACGTCTATTTATAACACGTTGGCTAGAAAACAACTCTTCTTCATCTGCCGAGTTATTCTTGTAGAGTGTGTGGTTTTTCTGTTTTTGTTTTTACTCAAGCGGTAACAAACATATCTTTATAAATTCTAGGATGTGGGAAAGTTGACGGTTCCTCCCTGGTGAAAACTCTATGTGTTCTCTAGAGTTCACTACATTTTGGTTTCTCGTAACTTTTCTAGATTATATTATTTAGTGTGTGTGTGTGTGTGTGTGTGTGTGTGTGTGTGTGTGCGTGTGTGCGTGTGTGCGTGTGTGTGTGTGTGTGTGTGTGTGCGTGTTTGAGTAACTGCAAAATCGCAACCTGTTCTTTATGGTTTCTGAACAATACATCCCCTAAAAGAGCGTTGGCAGGCTAGGCCAGCTGGCTTTCTCCTGTTTCTAAAACTGTATGTTCTTAGACACACACGCTTCTTCCATCCCTTCTGCTGCTGGCTAACTTCAGCCTGTGACACAATCTCACACGCACAATTATATGAAAACAACAGAGACTCCTGGAAAGGAACAAAAAGGGGGCAGGGCAGGAAGCCAGGCTTCCAGTCTCTTTTTCCTGCCTCAGGTGGCCAAAAGTTGCCTGTTTCTCATCATACGTACAGAATTTGAAGTCTGTGTACCCAGGGTCTTAACCCTGGCTCCCCCGAGTAAGGCATTTAAGGCGTTTTAAATGTGTGTGACTTTATTTGCTCATCTGTAAAATTGGCAGAATAACAATCTCTCCCCCCCCTTAAAGAACTGACTCATACGGGGTGATGTGGTGAAGGTCTCTGCGGCGTATAATTCATTCCCCGTTTTTTCTACACTTTCATTCGTTCCCCTGTCCTTTTTTTTTTTTTTTTTTTTTTCTTTTCTGATTCGGTTTTTGTGGTTTTGAAATGTGTCTCTAAAATGCACTGGCTGGAAAACTGCACTAATCTGTGTGCTACCACAGTGAGTGGATTTTTAGCATTAAATTTTTATTTACTTTTTTTTTTTATCAAGGTAACCCATACACAAGCCAAGCGCACAAATCTCAAGGGAATGACTTTATAAACATCTATATGTCTACACCGTGGAATCAGTACTAAGGCAAGGTAGAGAGCATTTCCAACACCCCAGAAGCCCCCTTCATGTGCTATCCAGGTCATTTCAAGGCCCAAAGGCAACCCTGCTCCTAATACGGGCGATGCTCCTGCACTGCCATGATTAGCTTTGCCTGAAGTTACCAAAAAAACCACAAACAAACCCAAACAACCCAACCCAGGGAAGGCCGGGGTCCCAGTGATATCCTGTGGCTGACCATAAGAAATAGACTTCCAATCCTTCTCCTGAAGAGATAAAAGATTTTGCAAATAAGGGATGGGGAATGAACTTTCTCAATCGCTCAGTCCATGCAGAACAAGGCCCTCATTTTGCAGCCAATGACCCCAGGCTCTCTCGGGGAGGCAAAGTGACAGTCCAACTTCCTGCTACAGAGTAACTTTGCTTCCGAATACTGCCTTCACAAAACACAACAACATCCTGAATGTCAGGGATGCTATCTGGGCAGCCCGGGCCAGCGCCAGCCGGGAACAGCTCCCCCGGGCCTCTCCCAGCAGAACTTCTTTCCAGGGAGCAGCGTGCACTCGGTCCCCACGCGGCTCGGGCTCCTGCCACAGGCACACCCACGCGGCTGGCACGCGGCGCTCGGAAGGCACTGTTCCTGCGAGCCTGTGCCCGCCTGCCCACGGGGGCAGGGCTCGTTCCTCACACCCCCTTCCCAAGTGCCCTCTCCTGCAGCCCTGCTCCTCTCGCCCCTCTCTGGGGGGGGGGGGGGGGGGGAGGGGACAGGCTCTACCACCTTCTCTGACTCCTTCAAAGGACTCCAAAGCCCATGTGTGGCCAGATCTAAATCGCCAGAGCACAGACTACCGACCTCAGGAGCCTGGAGATGAACGCTGGGAGGGGAGTCCCCAGACTCGCTTGTCTGGCCCCAGCCGGGTCACTAAGCACCAGCTGTGTGACCCTGGACAAGTCATTTCACATCTCCAGACTGGCTTCCTCGTTGGGGGCTGCTTCTGTACCCCCAAAGCCACCTCCAGCCCTGCAATGTCCTAGCTCTTTACTCCGCGCCAGCTCTTCCTGCGACTGCCCCCTCCTCAGCGAGACCCCAGCCTTTTGTTCTGGGGGGGAAGCGGGGAAGAGAGCAAGGGAGAGCTGGGCGAGGACCAGGCCAGGCGGCCTGGGCGCCAGGGGCCGCTCACCGGACAGTCGGGTCGGGGGGAAGTCACCAGGCAACCCCGCGGTGACCTCGTTCCCTCCGCGGTCCCTTTACGGCCCGGCCCCGGAGGCGCGGCGCGACGGGCAGAGTGGGGGGCGGGGATCCCCGGACACCGGCGAGCGCGCGGCACCCCTGTCCGCGCCGCGGGCCACTCCGCGCCGGGACCGGCCCGAGCGGCCGCGGCGACAGCGCGTCCCCCCTGTCCCTCCAGGCACGGACCTGCACACGCGCGCGGACCGCCACCTGCCGCTAGCCGTGCCGGGGGCCGGACAGGAGTCGAGCCCCGGCCGACGTCCCCGCCGCCGCCGCCGCCGCCGCCGCCGCCGCCGCCTCCTGGCTCGGGGCTCAGTCCAGCAGAGGCCGTGCTCCAGGCGCCGCCCCCGCGACCACGCTGCGTTCGGTGCTGCGCTCGGTGCGCCCGGCTCCCTCGCCGCCGCCGGCTCTGGTGCTGCCGGGACGCGGAGGCGGGGCCGTCGCCCCACCTGCTCCGCGGGCTCCTGCCCCAGCCGCCTCCGCCCAGCTCGCGGGGACGCGGCCGGGCGGGCGGGGCGGATCCGGAGCCCGGGGGCGGGTCCCAGCGACACGGGTGCGCCCCTCCCGGTCCGCGTCCGGAGTCAGAGCTGCGGAGAGAGGGGGCCTAAGGCACCGCCACTCTGGGAACACGCCACTGCTTCATCAGTGTACCGCAAGATAGTTGGAACCCTTCTTATGCTCCGGGAGGCGGCATAAGCTGTGGTGACAAAAGGGAGAACAAAATCGCCTTTTGCCCTCTCGGAGTTCACGGTCCACAAAGAAAGTAATGGGCAGCTACGATCCAGAACCAAGAGCATGTGTGGTCGTAGAGGGGGCACCTGATCCAGACTTGAGGGGGGGGGGGGGCGGGGTCAGGGAAAGCTTCTCCAGGAGGCGAGGTCTAGGACACATGAGCTAACAAAGATGAGCCTGAATTAGCCAGGTGGAAGAGTGGCGGGGGGAGGTAGATTGTCCCTGGTGCAGCAAGGGAAGCGAAGGCCGACTGTGTTTGAAAACCGAAATAAGTTTGAGCCCCAAGAACTTGGTGTGGCCAGCAAATCCCAGTGACGCTTCATGTTGAGGCCTCTTGGAACCCACAGAAAGTGTGTGTGTGAAGCTGGATGTACTCCTTCAGGTACAGTGATCCTTTGTGAGGATTCCCTATGTCCTGTGTTCTGGCCTTCCTACTAGTGGAGGAGCTAAGAGGATACTCATGGACCCTTCACTCAGCCCTGCGGTATTTGAACACGGGCTCTGAGCTGGGCTATCTGCAGGGCCCTGAAGCTGTGCCGGGGAGGGAGGCAGGGTCTCTAACACTAAAGGCACCTCTGATCTGGGGTGGAGGAGACACCTGCGCTCAGCGGTGTGCCCAGGCGCATATGAAATGCATGGACACACGGGAAGCAGCAGTTAATGGCAGCAGGAAGGATCTCACACATGGTTTGCAACCTGTCTTTGGGTTCAGATTCTGTAGGAGCTGCTGTCAGAGTATGTTCCCACGCAGCCCTTAGCTGGTTTCTTAATTACTCATGTTCATAGCGAGGACAAATAATTCACTTTGGCTGTCTTTCACTCCTGGGTTGTCAAGAACATGGGTTTCTGTTAGATTCAGGTGTATAAGGGCATACGGGTAGTCAGTGCAAGCCAATGAGGTACTTGCTTCCTGCCTGTTTGGCCCGTGTTTCTCCCGCCTTTCCTCCTTGAGAACCATAATAAATGATCCCGGGCATGAAATCTGAAACCTAAAATTCATAAACAATTGTGCACAGGTGAACGCTACTTAAAAAAAAAAAAATCTGAAACATAACCAGACGCTTCTCCTCTGAGTCCCTAGTGCTTGTTCTCATTAAACAGACACGTGATGACTAGAATTATAATACAAAAAGGAAGAGAAGATAAATTAGCAGAGAAGACATTTCCATGAGCCCAGAGAGTTCCCGTCCGGTCTTGTGTGGAGCGGCCCTAGCGGGAGCCAGTCAAACAGATAGGCTGCTGGCTCTGTCATTCCCTCTCCCAAGTTCTTTAATGCCTGCACGCAAACGAGAGACCTGGGGCCGCTGCAACCAGATGACAACCGAGAGACAAGGAGCATGAGGCCACAAGGCCAATGTGGATTACAGAGCGGGAAACAAAGTCAGCCTGGCACTGCTGGGCATTCGAAGCAATTCCAGCAATAGCCCGCCTTCGAACTTCTTGCTCTGTGAGAAAAATAGTCCCTGTTTATTTAAGCCGAGGCTGGGTTTTCTGTTCCTTGCAGCCAAATGTAACCCCAGCTGATACAGTGACCCAGTGAAGGGCAACGTCTCTTCTCCTCCAAATGCTCACAAACGCCTGTAATAGCTCACCTTTCGCACCTTCGACTTGGAAACATGTGTTTGCGTCTGCTGTGACCTCCTGAGCTTGTCAGGAGACGGGTGCTATAGAGATCTTAAGCGTGTCCTACATGTATCCACATCAATTCTTCACGTGTTTGTGAGCAGCTGTGAGATGGTGATAAGGTACTGGCTCTGGGAGTGCAAAGATCAGTTCACAGCCCTGCCTCCAGGGAGCAAACAGCTTAGTAGAGGACACGAGCTTGCAAATGGAGTTTTACACTTCCGTGCAAGAGAGGAGTTTGCCTTGGACGGTGAGGTAATATAAGAGAAGAAATGACGAGCTCTGTCGGGTGTGGGAAAGGAGGGGGACGGTAATCCCTGGGCTGGGCTTCCACGGATGAACTGGAATTTTCCCTGTCAGAAATTGGGGAAGGGAGGCCATTTCTGTCTGACAGAGCTTGGCAGTCCGGGAGCCTCGAACTCCACAAGTCTGAAACCATACTCACAGCCTTCCTCCCAAACCTACCCCGTTCTGGGTGCCGCTCATCTGCCCAACCGTCCAGTTGGACCACCCAGCAACTTCCTCAGCTACCTTTCCCTCATCACTCTTCCCCGAGGTGGATTTCTTCTCTTGGATCTGTCTGGTCTTACCCACAGGCACCAGTGCCACACCTGATCCTGGGGCCCGGCCCCTCTCTCCAGTGTGTCCACAGCAGCCCCCCCACTGGTCACTCTGAAACATGCTGTGTCTCTTCTTCCAAGCCTTTCTTCACAGTGTGGCCAGAGAGATCATCTTGAAACCCAAAGCTGATATTATTCACCCCCATTATCTGTCCCTTTGCTCTGATGATAACAGCTAAGATCCCGGGCATTGTCGGAGGCCCTCACAGTCTCTACTACTACTTGTTCAGGCCTCTATCCCAGTCTCTTCACTCCAGCCTTGTGGGCCTGCTTTCAGATCCTTGAGCAGGTAACATTCTTTCTGGTTACAGGCCCTTTGCACATGCTATTCCCTTTTGTAGCGAACATCACCCAGATGAACACCTCTTCATTTTTCAGATCTCCATGGAACTTAACCTGGATCAGTCATCACTTAACCTGGATCTTGACTACCTTAACTTCTCCTGTAATAAGCGTTCATAATCTTATGTAACCTTCTGTTGCAGTATTTATTACAGTTTTAACGATGCCATTAAACAGCCACACTGTGCCAAAGGGCAACAAGGGGATATAGTTCACTCTCTGGGGGTGCGGTTAAATTCCATCATGCTGCCTCCACAAATTCTACTGTTCCAGAATGTGCTGCAAACACAAAAAGGTTGAGATCTACCTTTCTCATGTCCGGAGCAAGGAGAGACGAAGATCATCAAGGTGTATAGAGAATACAGGGCTTTACTGAACCGTCAGAGAAAGAGGAGCCAGCCCACAAAGGAGGTGGGGGGAGAAGGGAGAGAGCAAGGAAGGAGCACGGAGAGAGGGGGCACAGAAACCAGGGAGAGAGAAGACATGGTCAACAGTGTCATGCCGCCTGGTGGCCACATTGAAGGGCCAAAACGTGTGACAATGGGAGGTCATCAGTTACCCTGGTAACTACAAGTTCAGTGCCATAGGCCAAGCAGAAGCCCAATCTTTGTGGGTTGAAATACAGGAAAGCTGGGGGGAGCGTAGACCAGCTACGTTTCCCCCAGAAATCTTGACCAAGAAGAGGAGAGAGATGACATCATACCTAGAAGAGGAGAGAGAATCAGGGAGACTCTAAGGTGTTGTAGGTTAAGAGAACCAGTAGAGAAATGGGTTTCAAGATTCAGGAAAGAGAGGGAGCAGAAAATAGAACCAGGAACTCTCCAAACTACCCTCTTAGACTTGTTCTTTGGGAAACTGGGAAGGGATTTGCCGACCAAGATTTCACACAGTTTTCAAAACTATTGACCCTTCTAAGTAAATATATAAAATAATACCAAAAAAATCCTTCATCCCCGAGACCACGGATGTGTGGATTCAAGGTTTCATCAACTAGCTGTGTGACGTTCACTACTTTATAGCTTTGTCGGATCCCCCAAATATAAATCCTTCCCTCTACAAAATGAGCGTAATAATTCCTGCCACGCCTCAGAGTCCTTATCAGAACACCAAGGGGCCAACTCGGTGAAATTCACACAATTGAAAGCACTGTGTTTTACTACCAAGCACCACAGGACTATAAGGAACTTCACCTGGTTTACGGAATCATATTTTAATCTGTACTCACCGGAAGCACCAACTAAAAAAAGCACCAACTCGTTATTTAAAACGAGTGACTTCACTGACAACTGTTCTCAGTTTTACGAACTCCCCCATCGCCGTTTCAGAGTACATCCCTCTTTCCAAGGTTACCTCCCTGTACACTGTGGGGGAAGGAGACAGTCCGCGTAGGGTAGGAAGGGGGTCATGGGCTTTCTGAGCTCCCTCCTCGCTTCCATCCAGGTCTGTCACATTGCTGGGAAGATTAGTTTTCTTCACCTGGTTTCTCTCGGCTCTCCCGTGGCCAACATGGTCCAACCATCTACAAGGCGAAATTGTCACTCAGCTTCTAGCGAGTACAGTTTACCAAGGGCTTTCCCCAATGTTATCACAACGGTCAGGCGAACCAGCTGAGGGTTTGGTCACCACGTTTGAGATGATGACATGGAAGCTGAGAAGGTAATGGGCTCGGGAGAGTCTCGGGGCCGGTGAAGGAGTGGCACGTGGACAGCAGTGGATCCTGGGCTGTAGGACCCTCGTCTCACTGGCCAGCATTGCGCCCGGTGCAGAGCACATTCATTGAATGCACGACTACAGGAATGACTCACCACCATCGCAGCGTAGTTGTGCCAATGCAACCTCCATCCTGGTAAAAGCTATCGTGAAGCCCTTTAAAGCAGAATTTATCCTCCTTCTGGAGGACTGGTTTCTGTTGATGGCATGATCACTCACTGATTCTCTCAAGCCCCAAACCCGGTTCATCCTAACCTTCTCCCCTCACTTCCACCACCACCATCTGACCCATCACAAAACCCTGTCCATTCTGCCTCCCAGGTGCCTTCTTTAGTGCAGGCCTGGTCTCCTGCCATCATCTCCAAACTGGTGTTTCTGGCTCCAGTGTTCTTCCTGTTCCTTCCAACTGTTCTGTACTCTGTATCCATAGTGATTTTCCTAAAGGGAAATTTTAATCATTTAATTCTCCTGCTTCAAATCTTTCAATTGTTCTTCCTTGATCTCCAGATAAGGGCTAAATAACTTAGTCTTACCTATAAAGCCTCCAAGATTTGCCCCCCCCCCCCCGCATCATCTTCCCCTCCTCATCTTCCTTGTCCATATTACACTGGGCTACCGCTATCCCAGGGGACTTGGGACCCTTGGATTCACCACATGCTCCCGACCCTGCCTTCACCGGAGCCGTTTCCTTGTGTCAGAATCCCTTTTCCCTCTTTGCTACCTGGAGAAAGCATTCCTCTTCACCTTTCAATATCAATGCCCACTTACTTTAGGAGAGCTTTCTTCTGAACCCTCAACGTGGACCAGGGGCCCCCCTCTTCTGAATATCTAACACCTTCTTTCTCCGTCTGCACAGCAGCACTTAGATCGCGGTGTCACGGCTGTTGGTTTATTTGTTTTCATCTTTAAAGGGCAAGGACTGGTGTCACTGTCTCAGTACCACCAGCAGCTGGCACATTAGGTGTCGTATAATAAGTCACTACTCGCTAGATGTTGAACTGACGAATTAGTTACCGAAAAAATATCTAGCCCTCTTTTTGTCATCTGCCCAGGGAATATTCTGCACCAGAAAGATAACAGCTTAGGGGTGACAAGTCAGCTGAAATGGATGCTTTATTTCTGTCTTGGTGAGAGAGAATTCTGGCTAAACCCTCAAGGTGTGAAATCATGGAGCAGGGCAGACCAGAATGATAGGATAAGAAAGACAGTTTTGGAGCAATTCCGGAGTCAGAGCTCAACCCTGTAGCTTTGTTTCTTTTGTTTAAAATTGTGCAAACTTCTGAATAATAGCGATACGTTTCAAACGTTAAAAAAAAAAAAAAAAAAAGCAGCCCAAGATTAAAGAGACATGCTTTAAATTTTCCTTTCCTTTTGGGCTGGTTGCATTCGTATTGCCGCAACGGAGACACCCTGTTTGTTCTCCAGGACGATCAAGAAGCAACTGTTCTCAAAAGCCCTGGAATTCTGCATATCCAGATGATGGCAGGTGATGTGGTGTTAAACTGCCACTTAATGGCAACAAAGGAGAGTGACAGCCTCTCTGACTGAGAGGTCAGGCAACCAGGTGACACAGTCAGCCTGGGTGGCGCAGTCGGTTAAGCGTCCGACTTCAGCCAGGTCACGATCTCGCGGTCCGTGAGTTCGAGCCCCGTGTCGGGCTCTGGGCTGATGGCTCAGGGCCTGGAGCCTGTTTCCGATTCTGTGTCTCCCTCTCTCTCTGCCCCTCCCCCGTTCATGCTCTGTCTCTCTCTGTCCCAAAAATAAATAAACGTTGAAAAAAAAAAATTAAAAAAAAGAAAAAAAGAAAAAAAAATTCTCAAAAAAAGAAAACTTAGTCCCCCTCTTTCCACATTTAGAAGGTGACAAGTTCAAATATCAGAGTAGCTGAGCTTCCCTGTCATTAAAAAAGACTGGTATTCCTATTTTTTCCCCAGTGTTGGGATTTATTGACCTGAGATAATGTAAGCTTGAAGGAAGATATTGCGTCATGTGGGGAAAAAAAGGAATAGCACGCTAGTCTAATGGCATTGCCTATCAACTC
The DNA here is from genome assembly GCF_022837055.1 of Prionailurus viverrinus. Classification (NCBI taxonomy): domain Eukaryota; kingdom Metazoa; phylum Chordata; class Mammalia; order Carnivora; family Felidae; genus Prionailurus; species Prionailurus viverrinus. Next base: position 121,694,058 of record NC_062562.1, on the reverse strand, counting down.
TCTGCTCCTTAGCAAGAATAAAGGACTGGATCCTGAAAACACCCGAAAAGAGATGCTCATAAATCAAAGTGCGTCTTGATCAGCTTTAAATATTTATCCTTCTTGGCTATTCAAACAAATAGTCAGGAAGCACGTGGTGACGGTGAGGAAAGGCACCGCACTAGAAAAGTCTGCTGAAGAATGGAACCTCAGCAGGGAAGCCAGATTATGATACCAAAGACCATGTGGTCCAGCCCAGAAAAAAATGTATAGGAATGTCAGGGTGTAACTCCTAGTATATCTCCACACATCCAGAATTTGTATTATAACATAGAAGATGCAAGCAGGTGGAAAATATGCTAGAAGTTCTTTTGGCTTTAAAAAGAAAAAAAGAGGGGCGCCTGGGTGGTTCAGTCGGTTAAGCATCCGACTTCAGTTCAGGTCATGATCTCAGGGTTCAGGGGTTCGAGCCCCGTGTCAGGCTCTGTGCTGACAGCTCAGAGCCTGGAGCCTGCTACAGATTCTGTGTCTCCCTCTCTCTCTGCCCCTTCCCCGCTTGTACTCTGTGTGTCTCTCAGAAAATGCGTAAACATTCAAAAAAAATTAAATAGAAAAAAAGAGTTCTATTCAATGTTTCTTTTATTTACTTATTTTTTTAGTTTTTTTTTTCATGTTTATTTTTGAGAGAGAGAGACAGAGTGCAAGCGGGCAAGGGGCAGAGAGAGAGGGAGACACAGAATCCGAAGCAGGCTCCAGGCTCTGAGCCGTCAGCCCAGAGCCCGATACGGGGCTCGAACTCAGGAACTGTGATTATCATGACCTGAGCCGAAGTCGGACACTTAACTGACTGAGCCACCCAGGCGCTCCTATTTTGTTTTTAATGATAAAGTAATATGTGTTCTTGGCTTCCAATAGAGAAAATTTGGAAAACACAGAAAATCACAAAGAAGAAAATTTGCAAATAACCCATAATCATTCTGTAGCACAGATAAACACAGGTAATATTTTAGTGTATCTCTCTGAAACACACACACACACACACACACACACACACACACCCATCTGTATAATATAACATGTGGACACACAAATGTTCTGCTTTTTTCACTTAACATTACCTCGTGAGCGAATTTCCTCGTCATTACATACATAGTCCAGTGGTCAGAGTGCAGGGGCCCAGGCATCTAAAGCTTGGTTGTGGTTCACTCCTCGTTTGATGGGTCTACCCAGGAGTGACGTTCCTCTTGAGGGCAACTGGGTTTCAAAACGCAGTGTTTGTTTGGAGTGAGATTGAGGACAGCGGCAGCTAATATATGAAAAGTCTGCATCTGGAAAATAAGAAGACATGTCACTAGGAGTGAAATTACAAGACAGAAAATTACAAGAAATTGCAAGAGAGAAAAGGCACAGAGCTCAGGTACGGCAGAATCAAACCCTCCCTGCTCTTTCTCTTGCTTGGGCTCAGCAGGAACTCACTCAAGGAGGGAGGCTTTTATTTTGCCCATCTCATCATACGCACTTTAGAGGCCCAATAAGTCTTCTAGTTGTTATCTGCAAGGTGAAAAAAGCTTCCTAGGACCCTTCAATCAATTCGTCTTTCCGAGAGAGAGAGAACGAGCGTCCGGGTACTTGGGCACATGTAAAATTAACACGGCGCATATACATTCCTTTGTCTTCATCAGCCCAGGAACCGGCTGTGAAGTAGTTGGAGTTCTCAATGACAAATTTGCACGATGAGTTTTCAAATAATACTTATCTTTGCAGCGATGTTATGTTAGCTGTCTCCTTTCCTGGTTCAGTTTGACAGATTCTTTCCTTCCACAATTTATCTCATTAACGCTTCTTGGCTTTTTCTTTTAAAGTTTATTTATTTATTTTCAGAGAGAGAGAGTGGGAGGGAGAGTGCTGTCAGTGCAGAGCCTGATGCGGGACTCAAACCCACAAACCCTGAGATCATGACCTGAGCCGAAATCAAGTCAGATGCTTAATCAACTGAGCCACCCAGGTGCCCCTGGATTTTTTTTTTTTTTAATCAACAGTTAGATGGGTGTTCCAAGGACCCAGGAAGTTAATAGTTTGGTACTTGGTAAGCCATTCCTGTGGATCTTTTGTTCTAAAGCCTTCAAATTGAATCAGTGAAACATGGACAGAAATGCCGTGTTTGTGTGTATTTGTGTGTCTGGCATTGACCTTCTTGAATAAAAGGGCATTTTTTTGTAGGTGCTGAGATTGAGTTTGAATATAGAAACTTTGATTTCTAGAATCCATAGGATCACTTGGTAGAGGTATCAAGTTCCTAATAAAGACAAAATTAATTCATACTAATCTAGTAAATTATTCAGTTAGTATTTTTCTTCTTAATAATTCCAATGAAGGATGCCACTACATTTGGATAATTTAGGAAAAGGACAACAACACGGTTATTTGTTTTCATATCTCAAAACCTGATTTTTAAAATCACAGTGATAATATACATAAGTTTAAAAGTGATGCTGAAAGCTTTATGAAGAAGAATTTCTTTACTCCAGTTTCCCTCTTCTGTAGAAACAACCACTTTCAGCCCCTACAGATTTTTCTTTTTTTCCCCTCTGTCCGTACTTTAGTAATGTGCATGAAATGCTATAGTTCAATTAGACATTACCACCTAACTTCCATTATGGTGGATAAGGATTTAGCTTTTATAATGACTTCATTTTTCATTTGTTTAGTTTTCTTTGTGTCTATTGCTAAATTTTCTTACACCGCCCCCCTCCCCCAGCCATGGGTTCTCAGTACAAATTTCAGATAATCCCGCCCCCCTCCCCCAGCCATGGGTTCTCAGTACAAATTTCAGATAATCCATTCATTCATTCTCCTCCTCCAAACTGGGCTGTTTGCTCCTCAGGCCTGGTAACCAGCGGCCGTCCGGGGAGTTCTCCTACCCTTCCTCTCAAGCTGGATCTCCTGTTGCTTGGAACCCACATTTTCTTCTTTCTTGGTTTCTTGCCCACCACATTCTTTCATGGTTGAGACTTTACACACTTGATTGTTAGTTGTGGCAAGTAGGGAACTCTAGGATGAAGATTATGTTCCTCAAAATTTCAGTGGCACCTCTCCACTGTCTTACAGGTCCCAGGGGTGCGGTTGACAAGCCCACTTTTTTTCTTAGCCCCGATCACTTGTTTGTGAACTTACCTTAGATCTTCTCTTTATGTCCGGGAATCTGAAATCTTAGGATGGGCCTTCGTGGGGTCCTTTCCCATTCATTATGCTTGGTAATTGGCAGTCCATCAACATAAAGACGTGATGTCTTTGTACTAATTCTGAGTAATCTCCGCCTATCCATTTCTCTGTTTCTCTCCATTTCTTTGGACACTATATTACAGGGTCCAGAAACCGGACCCTGTAATAAAGACTCTCTAAACATTTGCATCCTCTCCTTCTTCCTTGGTAGGAAAACACTTGGTTGTGGTAAAGTGCCTAGATAAAAGAACACATTTCCTAGATTCCTATGTAGCTGGATGAGAACAAGTGGCTAAGTTCTGGCCAATGAGATGTCAGTGAAGTGCTGGTGTGGGATTTATTGGAACACCGCTTTTGGAGCTGATTTAGCTGGGAGGAGTGCCCTCTGTCCCTCCTGGCTTCCACTTTCCTGATGCTGGAGCTGCCATATTGACCTTACTTTGCCTAGCTCCATTTAAGATAGAATAAACCCTTGCACATTTAAGACACTAGCATTTTACGTTTTCTGTTATATGCAGCCAAACCTAATCTTATCTGATACAGACCTTCTGGATCAGTACTCCAATCTTGGTATTGTTTTCTCTCATTTGTTTTTTGCTAAACTATCTTGGAGTCTCACTTGAAAAACAATTTTTTTTACAAATTTTTTCTTTCTTTCCTTCTTTCTTTCCTTCTTTCTTTCTTTCTTTCTTTCTTTCTTTCCTTCTTTCTTTCCTTCCTTCTTTCTTTCTTTCATTTCCAAGACTTCTTCCTTGTTCTGTGATTACTCTTGTTTCATGGATACAATATCTTCTCTTCTCTCTGTACTTTTTGGGGGGAATTTTCTTCTGATTTTGACACCGTTTCTGCAGTCTTCAAATTCCTTCGGCTGTTCGTTGGGGTCTCTCTTTTCCATGTTAGGAGCTTTCCTCAAATACCACGTGATCTTTTGCTGTCCAATCATGTTTTAGAAATTCATCCCTGATCGGAAGCTCTATGTTTGTGAATGAGGTTTGCTGACCCCCGGGCATGGGTTTTTTTTTTTTTTTGTTTTTTGTTTTTGTTTTTATTATTTTTAATTTTTTTTAATTTTTAAAATTTACATCCAAGTTAGTTAGCATTATAGTGCAACAATGATTTCAGGAGTAGATTCCTTAACGCCCCTCACCCATTTAGCCCATTCCTCCCCTCCACAACCCCTCCAGGAACCCTCTGTTTGTTCTCCATATTTAAGAGTCTCTTATGTTTTTGTCCCCTTCCCTGTTTTCATATTATTTTTGCTTCCCTTCCCTTATGTTCATCTGCTTTGTATCTTAAAGTCCTCATATGAGTGACATCATATGATATTTGTCTTTCTCTGACTGGCTAATTTCACTTAGCATAATACCCTCTAGTTCCATCCACATGGTTGCAAATGGCAAGATTTCATTCTTTGTGATTGCTGAGTAATACTCCACTGTATATACGTACCACTTCTTCATCCATTCATCCATCGATGGACATTTGGGCTCTTTCCATACTTTGGCTATTGTTGGTAGTGCTGCTATAAAATGGGGGTGCATGTGTCCCTTCAAAACAGTACACCTGTATCCTGTGGGTAAATGCCTAGTAGTGCAATTGCTGGGTTATAGGGTGGTTCTATTCTTAGTTTTTTGAGGAACCTCCATACTGTTTTCCAGAGTGGCTGCCCCAGCTTGCATTGCCACCAACAATTCAAAAGAGATCCTCTTTCTCCACATCCTCGCCAACATCTGTTGTTGCCTGAGTTGTTCATGTTAGCCATTCTGACAGGTGTGAGGTGGTATCTCATTGTGGTTTTGATTTGTATTTCCCTGAGGATGAGTGATGTTGATGAGCATTTTTTCATGTGTCGGTTGGCCATCTGGATGTCTTCTTTGGAGAAGTGTCTATTCATGTCTTTTGCCCATTCCTTCACTGGATTATTTGTTTTTTGGGTGTTGAGTTAAGTTCTTTTTGGATTTTGGATACTAACCCTTTATCTGATATGTTGTTTGCGAATATCTTCTCCCATTCCATCGGTTGCCTTTTAGTTTTGCTGACTGTTTCCTTTGCTGTACAGAAGCTTTTATCTTGATGAGGTCCCAGTAGTTCATTTTTGCTTTTGTTTCCCTTGCCTCCGGAGACGTGTTGAGTAAGAAGTTGCTGCGGCCAAGGTCAAAGAGGTTTTTGCCTGCTTTCTCCTCAAGAATTTTGATCACTTCCTGTCTTACATTTAGGTCTTTCATCCATTTTGAGTTTATTTTTGTGTATGGTGGAAGAAAGTGGTCCAGGTTCATTCTTCTGCATGTCACTGTCCAGTTTTCCCAGCACCACTTGCTGAAGAGACTGTCTTTGTTCCATTGGATAATCTTTCCTGCATTGTAAAGATTAGTTGGCCATACATTTGTGGACCCATTTCTGGGTTCTCTATTCTGTTCCATTGATCTGAGTGTCTGTTCTTGTGCCAGTACCATACTGTCTTGAGGATTACACCTTTGTAATACAGCCTGAAGTCTGGGATTGTGATGCTTCTTGCTTTGGTTTTCTTTTTCAAGATTGCTTTCACTATTGGGGTCTTTTCTGGTTCCATACTAAATTTTAGGATGGTTTGTCCTAGCTCTGTGAAGAATGCTGGTGTTATTTTGATAGAGATTGCATTGACTATGTAGATTGCTTTGGGTAGTATTGACATTTTAACAATATTTGTTCTTCCTATCCAGGAACATGGGATACTTTTCCATTTTTTGGTGTATTCTTCGATTTCTTTCATAAGCTTTCTATAGTTTTCATTGTATAGATTTTTCACCTCTTTGGTTAGATTTATTCCTAGGTATTTTATGGGTTTTGGTGCAATTATAAATGGGATTGATTCATTGGTTTCTCTTTCTGGTGCCTCATTGTTGGTGTATAGGAATGCAACCGATTTCTGTGCATTGATTTTATATCCTGCAACTTTGCTGAACTCATGGATCAGTTCTAGCAGTTTTTTGGTGGAATCTTTTGGGTTTCCATATAGAGTATCACGTCATCTGCAAAGAATGAAAGTTTGACCTCCTCCTGGCTGACTTGGATGCATTTTATTTCTTTGTGTTGTCTGATTGCAGAGGCAAAGACTTCCAATACTATGTTGAATAACAGTGGCAAGAGTGGACATCCCTGTCTTGTTCCTGACCTTGGGGGGAAAGCTCTTAGTATTTCCCCATTGAGGATGATATTAGCATTGTGTCTTTCATATATGGCTTTTATGATCTTGAGGTATGATCCTTCTATCCCTACTTTCTTGAGGGTTTTTATCAAGAAAGGATGCTGTGTTTTGTCAAATGCTTTCTCTGCATCTATTGAGAGGATTATGTAGTTCTTGTCCTTTCTGTTATTGATGTGATGAATCACATTGATTATTTTGTGAATATTGAACCAGCCCTGCCTCCCAGGTATAAATCCCACTTGGACGTGGTGAATAATTTTTTTAATGTATTGTTGGATCCGGCTGGCTAATATCTTGCTGAGGATTTTTGCATCCATGTTCATCGGGGAAATCGGTCTATAGTTCTCCTTTTTAGTAGGGTCTTTGTCTGGTTTTGGAATCAAGGTAATGCTGGCTTCATAGGAAGAGTTTGGAAGTTTTCCTCCCATTTCTATTTTTTGGAACAGCTTCAAGAGAATAGGTGTTAACTCTTCCTTAAATGTTTGGTAGAATTCCCCTGGAAACCAATGTGGCCCTGGACTCTTGTTTTTTGGGAGATTTTTGATTACTAATTCAATTTCTTTACTTGTTATGAGTCTGTTTTGGTAGTTTATGTTTCTAGGAATTTGTCCATTTCTTCCAGATTGCCCATTTTATTGGCATATAATTGCTCATAACATTCCCTTATTATTGTTTGTATTTCTGCTGTGTTGGTTGTGGTCTCTCCTTTTTCATTCTTGATTTTATTTATTTGGGTCCTTTCCTTTTTCCTTTTGATCAAACTGGCCAGTGTTTTATCAATTTTGTTAATTCTCTCAAAACCACCTTCTGGTTCATCGATCTGTTCTACTGCTTTGTTGGTTTCAATAGCATTGATTTCTGCTCTAATCTTTATTTCCTGTCTACTTCTGGTTTTGGTTTTTTTATTTGCTGTTCTTTTTCCAGCTCTTTAAGGTGTAAGGTTAAGTTGTGTATCTGAGACCTTTGTTTCTTCTTTAGGAAGGCCTGGATTGCTGTATACTTCCCTCTTATGACTGCCTTTCCTGTGTCCCAGAGGTTTGGGGCTATGTTGTTATCATTTTCTTTGTTTTCCATGTACTTTTAAATTTCCTCTTTAACTTCTTGGTTAGCCCATTCATTCTTTAGTAGGATGTTCTTTAGTCTCCAAATATTTGTTACCTTTCCAATTTTTTTCTTGTGGTTGATTTCGAGTTTCATAGCTTTGTGGTCTGAAAATATGCACAGTATGATCTTGATGTTTTTGTACTTGTTGAGGGCTAATTTGTGTCCCAGTATGTGATCTATTCTGGGGAATGTTCCATGTGCACTGGAGAAGAATGTGTATTCTGCTGCTTTAGGATGAAATGTTCTGAATATATCTAAATCCATCTGGTCCAGTGTGTCACTCAAAGCCATTGTTTCCTTGTTGATTTTCTGATTAGATGATCTGTCCATTGCTTTAAGTGGGGTGTTGAAGTCCTCTACTATTATGGTATTATTATCAATGAGTTTCTTTATGTTTGTGATTAATTGATTTATATATTTGGGTGCTCTCACATTTAGAGCATAAATGTTTATGATTTGTTAGGTCTTCTTGGTGGATAGATCCCTTATTTATGATCAATGCCCTTCTTCATCTCTTGTTACAGTTTATTTTAAAGCCTAGATTGTCTGATACAAGTATGGCTACTCTGGGTTTCTTTTGTTGACTGTTAGCATGATAGATGGTTCTCCAAACCCTTACTTTCAATCTGAAGGTGTCTTTAGGTCTAAAGTGGGTCTCTTGTAAACAGCATATAGATGGATCTTGTTTTCTTATCCATTCTGTTACCCTATGTCTATTGATTGGAGTATTTAGTCCATTGACATTTAGAGTGAGTAGTGACAGATATGAATGTATTGCCATTATGTTTCTTGTAGAGTTGGAGTTTCTGGTGGTGTTCTTTGGTCCTTTCTAGTCTTTGTTGCATTTAGTCTTTTTGGTCTTTTTTTTTCATATTTTCTCCCCTCAGAGAGACCTCCTTGAAATTTCTTGCAGGGCTGATTTAGTGGTAACAAACTCCTTTAATTTTTGTTTGTCTGGGAAGCTTTTAATCTCTCCTTCTATTTTGAATGACAGCCTTGCTGGATAAAGAATTCTTGGCTGCATATTTTTCCGATTCAGCACATTGGATATATCCTGCCACTCCTTTCTGACCTGCCAAGTTTCTGTGGATAGGTCTGCTGCAAACCTTATCTGTCTTCCCTCGTAGGTGAAGGACTTTCTTTTCCCTTGCTGCTTTCATGATTCTTTCCTTGACTGAGTATTTTGTGAATTTGACTATGGTATGCCTTGTTGATGGTCAGTTTTTGTTGAATCTAATGGGAGTCCTCTGTGCTTCCTGGATTTTGATATCTGTGTCTTTCCCCAGGTTAGGAAAGTTTTCTGCTATGATTTGCTCACATAACCCTTCTACCCCTTTTATTCTCTCTTCATCTTCTGGGACCCCTATGATTCTGATGTTGTTCCTTTTTAATGAGTCATTGATTTCTCTAATTCTTTTTAAAAAAAATTTTTTTTTCAACGTTTATTTTATTTTTGGGACAGAGAGACAGGGCATGAACGGGGGAGGGGCAGAGAGAGAGGGAGACACAGAATCGGAAACAGGCTCCAGGCTCTGAGCCATCAGCCCAGAGCCTGACGCGGGGCTCGAACTCACGGACCGCGAGATCGTGACCTGGCTGAAGTCGGACGCTTAACCGACTGCGCCACCCAGTCGCCCCGATTTCTCTAATTCTTAAATCATTCTCTTTTGCCTTAGTCTTCCTCTTTTTTACTGCTTCAGTATTCTCCATAAGTTTGTCCTCTGTATTGCTGAGTTGCTGTTCTGCCTCATCCACCCTTGCCACTCAATCCATTTGAGATTGCAACTCAGTTATAGCATTTTTTATTTCATCTTGACTAGCTTTTACTTCTTTTATGTCTTCAGAAAGGGATTCTATACTATTTTCAGCCCCAGATAATATTCTTATTATTGTGATTCTAATTTTTTTAATGTTTACTTATTTTTGAGAGAGACAGAGACAGAATCCAAGTGGGTTAGGGGCAGAGAGAGAGGGAGACAAATCCGAAGCAGGCTCCAGGCTCTGAGCTATCAGCACAGAGCCCAATGCAGGGCTAGAACTCATGAGCTGTGAGATCATGACCTGAGCTGAAGTCAGACGCCCAACCGACTGAGCCACCCAGGCACTCCTTATTATTATGATTCTAAATTCTGGTTCAGAGATCTTGCTTGTATCTGTGTTGGTTAAATCCCTGGCTGTCGTTTCTCCCTGCTCTTTCTTTTGGGGTGAATTCCTTCATTTTGTCATTTTTCAGGAAGAAAAGGAATTAATGGGGTAAAAAAATTAAAATTAAAAAAAATTAAAATTAAAAAACTAAAAACAATACACACATACAAAAGTCAAATAAATGATGCTAGATCCTAGGTGTGTTTTGGTCTGAGCGTTGAGTGGGGCTTGATAGATTAGAGAAAAAAGGGGAAAAAGAAAAAAAAGAAAAAGGAAAACGTTTGAAAATTTGAAAAAATGAATACAATGAAATAGAATAAAATGAAATGATGGAAGTAAAGTAGTGTTTGAAAAATTTACAAGAAATTAAAAAATATAGCAGAAAAAAATTAAAGAAAGATATTTTTAATAAAAATTGAAACAAAAATAAATTTTTCTTTTTCCGTGTTCAAGAAAAATAAAAGAAATGGAAGAGAAAAAAAAAGGAAAATTGAATAGATGGACCAGTGAATAGACTGAAATATGATTGAAATTACATCATTTTCCCCTAGAAGTCAACCTATGAAGCACTTCATAGTCCGATAACGAAGCAGGCGGAGAGATTTGTGTTCCTCAAGAGCGAGGTTGGCCCAGCTGGGCAGGGGTTAGTGTAATGGCTCGGTTCTCCACTAGGTGGCGCTGCTTAGATTACTGGGAGGGATTGTTGTGGCGCTTGTAGGTGTCCATGCACATGCGCGGGAGTGGTGAAAATGGCGTCCCCCAGCCACCCAGCCTCTGGTATCCAAACTGTGTTCTCCATGATCAGCAATTATGCACCCGTCCCCGCTTTTACACTGTCGGTGACCAAGCTGGCAGGTTGCCAGGCGATACCTCCCGCCTGAGTCTTATCTCAGATGTGGCTGTGTTTCCTGACCCCTCACTTCCGAGGGACTGAGGCTTTGACCCGCTCAGATCCTCTGGGGGAGGGTCTCACCGAGCAATGGCCGGGTGCCCGCAGCCCCCAGGAATGTTCGTGGGACTGTGCTCCTGCCGATGTCCCGAGACTGCGGCCGGGTGCCAGCCCGCCCCAGAAAAAGTTCGCGAGACAGTGTAGCAGTGGCATTTCGGGGATTATGGAAAATCACAAGGCACGTCTGGCATCAGGCTTCACCCACAACGACCCTGTTCCAGCACCAGCGAATGTGGTTGTTCTCTGGGGTCTGCTGGGGTCTCTGTGACTGTGGGCAGCCACAGTCTCCGCCAGATGTCCTCCCAGCAAGGGAACCGCCTGTCCCGTGTGGCCCGAGGACCGCCCGGACCCCACTCTGCTCCTGGGGATTCGCCCTTCCCACCAGAGCACCGCCAGGTAAGGACCTGCGGCGTTTCAGACTCTGCCCTCCCCTGTTTACAGTCTTAATGGAAGTTAAACCCTCTCCTTTCTCCTTTCTCCCTTTTTAGTTCGGTCCCTGCGGCTATTTACATTTTTCCACTTTCTCTCCAGCTGCTTTTTGGGGGCCTGCGTTTCCTGTATTCCCCCCCCCCCCATCTCCGTCCTCTCTCCGCACACAAAATCGGCTCCCTGCCCTCCGCGGCTTCTCTCTCCTTCAGTTTACCTCTCTGCGCCGCGTACCCGCCGAGTTCTGTGGTTCAGGTTGTGCAGATTGTTGTGTGAATCCTCAGATCAGTTTTCTCGGTGAGCAGGATGGTTTAGTGTTGGTCTGGCTGTAGTTCATGGTGAGAGACGCAAAAAAACCTTCCAGGCTGTTCTGCCATCTTGGCTCCTGCTCACAAATTTATGTTTTTTAAGCCACTAAGTTTGTGGTAATTTGTTTCAGTAGCAACTTCCCACCCCGCTCAGTGCAAAAGCCGAGCTGCTCCGACCCCTGGGCACGTTTGTTGAGTTTTTCCGAAGAAGGATCTTCCAAACTCCTGTGTGAGGATTTTAAACCTGGCTGTGGAAATTCTGGGATCTGGGTAAGGGAAGGGAATCTTGCTGTTCAGTATACGGATTTACATAGAATCCTGCAACTTTCAGTCCTTGACTGTCTCCCCTGTCCTCCACGGGGCCTGTTGTCTCAGGGATGAAATGTCTCTGGTTGACTATTAAAAAAAAAACAACAACAAAAAAAACCCAAAACCTAAATCTTGTTATTGCCCTCTCTCCTGATTTGCCTCTGGAAGTTAGTGAACAATGATTTACCATCAAATGTTCAGAGTAGGTAAAAGGCGGACAGATTCTTTTCTCCTTTCCCCAAACTAAGCCAGAAAATAAGTAGACAGGGATGGAGACTCACAGAACAAGTCCTTGTGCCATCCCTCCATCTGCCATTGGTTCATGACAGTTGGGTTGAAGCCAGGTTGCCATTTTTTCTTCCATCTAACTGTTGTCTCAGCAATTCTTTGGCTTACTGTATGTATGTATGAATGTATGTACGAATGTATTATGAATGGTGAGTTGAGAGACAAGCATGGGGAAAACAAAGTTCTAGTTCCATATTCCATGTGATGAATGCTATTGTGTTTTACGATTGCAACCAGGTCTGCATGATATCTGCTGATAGAGCGGGGTCATGACATGGTGATTTTCAGCTCACGGAAATGTGAATTGGGGAGAAATGATAATAAGGATGAGAGTAACAATAGTAAGAATAGTTCATGGAATGCCAGGCACTATCTCATCTAATCATTATAGTAGTACTCTGAAGTACACATCATTATCACCTCCAAGTAAGCAAAAGGAGACACAGCAGGTTAAGTAACCTGCCTCCAAGCATACCATGGACAGTGGAGGATCTGGAATTTACAAATAGGTCTGTCTGGCTTCCCTTGTAACTATAATGCAAATATGCTATAATGTGTTTTCTTTTTTATTCCTTCTTTTTAATTATTTTGTGTCAGACAATATACACGTGGTACGTATTTTTCTCGATTACTTTCCTTATGCATATGTTAATAGTCACATTTTTTTTGAAATTGGCATATAATTTTATCCCAACTTTGTTTTAAAATAGATTAGCCAAATTATGTAATAACCACCCAGAAATTGATTCATTTATTAAATGTGGATGGATTTCCACTATACGCAGGCAAGTGTGCTCATCTCTGGGTGGGATAAACCCCCCAGCTCTCCTCTCTCATATTCTTTAAGTATTTAGTATTTTGTAGACAAGCATTCAGAGGATTCCACCTGCTAAAGAATAAAACCAACCATTATGCTATTGGTTTGAGCTTTTAAAAAGTCTTAAAAACTTTTTAAACAAAACCTTAAAAACTTTAAAAACGTAAAGAATCTTAAGACAAGCTTAAGACTATATTTGTCTGATCCCTTGTAATGGAGAAGCATGTGGAATTCAATGTCAGAGCCTAAAATTTGGTCTCTGCCTTAATTTGCAGTACCTTCTTCGACCTTGTTTTCCCCATCTAGACAATAAAGGTAATACTAAAGCTAGTTCATGTACAGTTGTGATAAAGAAATGAGAGAGAACATATGTGAAATATATGTATATATCTTTATGTTAATTAGGTTATTGAATTAGTGGCATGAGAAAATTCTAAGCGGGTGAGGAGGCAACAGCTAATTAGCTGACTAAACCAATAGTCCCACTTTGCCTTTCTAAAGCACCAGTGCTTACTTAGGATGGAAACTTCTAGGCTTCTATCTTAATAACACACTTGCGGTTGTTTTGGAAGATGCCGATTTGTAAATAATAATCCGAACACCATATGAGCTCAGCTGCTTTAGGAAGTTGAAATCAGTGAGTCTGGGGTTTTGTCTACTCTTCCCTTGCTCCCCCTCCAGGAGGAAGGTTTACTTGGTTGAGCTGACAGGGGCAAGTGAAATTTTATAAGCTGCTTGACTGTTCCTGAGTTTGAAGTTCACTGGCAGCAGGGGAGTGGGGAGAGATAAGGCAAATAACCCAGTAAGTAGTCAGGTGTAGTCTTTATCCCTTTTCTCAAGGAAACAGGGCAGGGGGAGAAAAGAGAAAAGATCCACAGAGCAGCAGCCTCAGGGGTGTCCAGTGGGCTGGGTTCTCATGATTCCAGCACAAATGAATCAGACACATCATTGGAATTGGCCGCAGATTGCACCAAGTTGAAAACTCAACGAATGCAAAAGTCCTTGGATAATGTCAGGTTTAATATAATTCAAAAGGCAAGATGGAGGGGGAGGGGGATGCCAAAGAAAGCATTGTTCAAGCTCAGAACATCAACTCATCACAATCTGTTGGAGGAGCTGGTTTTTTTCCCCCCCTTTTAAATTATCTGGGAGAAAACCCGAGAAAGAGAGGCAGAAGTTGGAAATCTGGATTGTGTCGCCATGTGGATTTGAAAAAGAAAATGTTCCTTGAGACTAAGGAACATTTAATGCTGCACATTTGGTGTCTTTCAGACCTCGGACCGGAATATCTACTGTACCGTGTGGGTATAAAGTATGTCCTCGTGTCCTTCGATGGACCTATAAGCTCACAAGAACTTGCTTGCACCCTCTTGTGAGAAGAAACAAGAAGACAGAGTCTGACCTTCCTCTTTCTTCCTGTGAGGACCTCGGCAGAGGTTCCCGGATCTGCCATCCATCGTTGTTTTGCTAATGTCGCTGCTTGGCTGCCCTTAGAAGATGGAATCATGGTTTATTTTCAGTTTGAGTGATGACAGGATCCACTATTTTCCACCACACAGGTTTCTAGGAGCTTTTAAAGAAATCGTTAGAGGTTAAATAACCAGAGGCAGAGCTCTTAATGCACTCTCATTGGCGGCTGCCCTTTCTCTAGCCCAGAAATTGAGCAGTCCCTCTCCCCTTCACAAGGGCATCTGAGAATATTTTCATGTGGTCAAGTAATGTCAGACTTTTAAAAAGCCCTGAGAGAGGAGATGGGAAAGAATCAATCTTTGCACTAAAATTGAGAGCTTTTCAGATTTAATAAACTTAGAGGGCGACTGACATCTTGTTAGTCCATGAAAAATCTCTTCCCTTTCTCCTCAAGAGGGGATTGAGGTAGCCCAGGGAATGCGCCCTAAGGAAGTTTAATGGCCTCCCTGGGAAGTCCCACCCCTGCCTCACTTCCCCAGATTTGCACAAATAGCTTTATAAAGGGTCTTGAAAGTTCTCCCTAAGGACCCTCTTGCTCAATGGACTCAGGGGATCATAAGCATTGAGTTCACCACCTGGTTGCCACTTACCTGCTGTAGGATCTTGGACAAGTAGCTTGACCTTTGGGAAAGTCTCTTTTTCCTAATTTGGATTTCTGGGGTTATGACAGTGGTAACGCCTATTATATAAGGAGTGCCAAGCATGATGACATTTGTGAGGACACTTGTGCATAGTTGGTGCCTAATTAATGATCGTGGTGGTTGCTATGAGTGCTGCCATTTTATTTAAGTGCCCGCTCAGCAACTCTATTTGGATGTTTCCTAAGTTTCTCAAATGTAACTTGTTCAAAATGGAACTCTTGGTTCGCAAGTCCTACCCTCTCCTGCAGTATCCTTCCCCGGTGATCCACCTTAGTCTTCTCCCAGGAAAAGGCAACCACCATCCCACAAGGGGCTTGGAATGGTCTTTGATTCCTATTTCCTTTAACCCCTACAGTGAATCCAAATCATCATCTCTCACTATATTCCTGCAACAGCCTCCCAGCTGGTTTCCTGCCTCCATGCTTGGCCTTCCTACAGTCCATCCTCCAGAGCCACAAAGTAGTCTTTGAAAAAGGTAAATCAGATCAGGTCACTCACCTGTGTAAAACTCTCCAATGCCTTCCATCTTCTTCCAAGGTCCACAAACCTCTACGCAGTCTGGCATTCCTGTCTCTCCAACTTCATCTCCTACCTCCCAGTTAACATGTCCCAAATCACGGTCACACATCAGGTATATTTGCATCTCAGGGCCTTTGCACATGCTGTTCCTACATGCTGTCTGAAAACCCCCTACCTCCAATCTTTGCATAGTGGCCTCATTCCTATTATTGAAGACTCTGTTCAAATATTACCTCTTCAAAGAAGCCTTTCTGACTCTCTCACTTGAAATTACTAGGGTCATTCTCCATTCACTCTTTATGTGGAAACTTTACAATTTTTTTCATAGTGTTTATCACTGAGATCATAAAAAACATATGCATAAAATAGATTTACCTAGGTTTTTAAAAAATAAATATATCTCTGTTCTAGTATGTAAGCTTTGAGAAGACAGAGACCTTTGTCATATTCACAGATCTGTGCTCAGCACCTAAAATAGTGCCTCAAATATTTGTGGAATGAATGAATGAAGATATTATTAATGGTACAGTGTTCCATCTCTTATCTCGTTCTTCTGTGGCCTTATGCACTTGTACCTTAGTTCACTATGACACATTCTTATTTCCTGCCCACTGTTTTTCCTTTTGGGCTCATGACTACTAATGGAATAACCAGCTGGCAATATGTTAAGAGTAGGGGCCAGAGAAGGGGTGGGGAGGTGAAATTCCTATAAGATGTGTTTTTTTATAATTGAGGTTTTTGTTGTCTCATCCTGTTGTAGCTTTAATGGTGGACGTTTGAGACTATGTCAGGCTGTGGGGAATATTTCTGGGCTGGGATCTTCTAAATCCTACCTTCTACCTACACGGAGTGGGTGGGGAAGGAGGGCTAACTCTGCTTGTGTTTAATAAACTGGACTCCTTCATTCTCCCATGAAATTGCTTGAAATAACTGAGAGTGACACACAATTGTGTCATTTTTCCTCCAGTGGAAAACCTATGGCTTTGCTTACTTTCATTGGCATACATTCCTCTACCTGACTTTTGAACCTAAAACCAAGGCAGTGGAAGCCTCTTCTAGACCAGCCCTTTGTAGAACACTGTTTTAAGGGTATTAATAAAAAAGACAATAACAAATACAAACAAACAACCAGATACTCCTACTTTAAACTATCCAAGGGCTCATACTTTAGCTAAAATAGTACAAGCTTCCATCTGCTCTACTCAGCTGTTGGCAGTCAGTGCAGGATGGTGACAGGAACTGGGACACTGGAGTCAGACAAACCTGGCTTTCATCCTGGATCTGCCTTTTCTTCAACCTCTTTGAACCCAATGCTCTCATCTGTAGCTATAGATGCTAAGAGCTACTCTATAGAGTGGTCTGAAGAGCTAATGAGCTAACATATTTAAAGCAGCCTAATCTCTGATGTACAGAAGCTGCTTAATAAAGTATTACTTCGTCTTTACCTCATCATGATAAAGAAGAGCATTTGCTAGGAATGCCTTCGGCTGCAAGTAACAGAAGACCAATTAGATAAGCTTAAACTATTAGAGGTTTATTTTTCTCGCATAACAAGAAGTCAGAGGTGGGCAGTTGCCTGATATTAATACAGTGGCTCAACAACATTAAAGCCAATGTCTCTGCATTTCTCTTGGCCTTTCTCTTTTGTTCACGAGGTGGCTACTGCACTTCTCCTATCGGGCTTGTGTTCCGGGCAGGACAAAGAAAGAAGGAGGAACTAAAGGGCCATGAGGAGCTGGGCTGTACCTTTTTACCAGGAAGGCAGCTATTTTTTAGAAGCTCCACCTACCAGATGTCTGCTTACATGGCATTGGCTGAATGAACTGTAGCAGACGGTCATCTCTAGACCAATCACAGGCCATCAGGAATGAGATTGCCATGGCTGGTGAAGATCCATTGCTGAGTATTCCCTGGAACAAAATCAGGGTTCTGCATTCCGAAAAGGAGTGGGGTGGTGGTAGGGGAAAATGAATACCGAGTAGGCAATAAGCGGTGGCTGCAACAGAAGGAGAACCCATCCCTGTAATTCTGGATAGAACAAAACAAAAGAAACTTCCCTTTTGCACTGCAAGTTCCAGTTACTGATGGAGATCGGCAGAGTTTATGACACTGAAAAAAAATTACTGAGAACCTCAAGGATAAATTTCCTAGCAATGGTCTTGCATGCAAATCTGTCCTTCCTTTGACCACTTGAATTAAACACATGAAAGCGTTTAGTGGCCCAAATATCAGACTCCATCCAGAAAAATAATTCTCATGAATCTTAGTATACTATGTACTAAGTCTAAGGAAAATTGAGATTAGTCTGGATTTAAACATTTACCCTAAAACTGTATCGTTAACTTCAAGCATAGAAATGTTCACAGGCTGTGAAAGAAGGCCGTGATCCAATATTCCCAAATTGTTCTGGGAAAATGATGCCATTGGCTAAATGAGAAATTCATGAAACTGTGAACAGTGTTAAGTTGAAAAGGCCCCGGCAGGAGGGCTGGGCGTCAGGAGGGGGAGCAGGAATCAGGCACCAGGAACACAACAGAATTACCAAGCAACGGGCGTGAAGAAGGATCAAGGATAATTTACTAAATAAGATGATAAACACAAGCATTTGAGCTTAATAAAGAATAATTACAGGAAAAGACTACAGTTCAGTGTACAATAAACCTGAGTATCTTTTGACAAAACCTTAACAGCATGGGAAGGGGCGACATAGGCACGCATTTTTGCAGCAATAGGAAGCACATCTATGAAACTGCTGCTTATTCCTTTGTGTAGCCCCCCGAAGTCATAAAAAAATGTTGGAACTGGGAGTGAGAGTGTGGCTGTGGGTGGTGGTGAGAGTGGAGCCACATCAATGGTCCCAGACCTAGAGATCCAAAAAAAAAAAAAAAAAAACCAAAAAAAACCCAAGGGAAAGAGAGAAAGAAACATACAACGAGGAGAACTGTGTAAAGGCCAGCAGGAGTCCCCAAGGGCACCAACCAGTAGATAAAGGTGGCCTCAAGGGTATAAGAGAGCTCTGATCTTCATCTCCCCAAACACACTTGCCTTATTTTTATCCCTTCCACTAGGTGTCTTCTATCTCAGGAGTGCCCGTCTTCACAGGGGTCCCCCGTAAAGATGTTTGAAGCAGTTTACATTCCCACCAGTAGGATATGGGGGTACCCGTTGCACCACATCCTCTTCCTGCTCAGTCTTTTATTTTAGCCATTCTGGTGGGTGAGTGGTGGTGTATCCCTGTGACTTTTGACTTCCATTTCACTGCTGACTGGCGATGTCGAGCACCTCTCTACGTACACGTTGGACATTCGGGCATCGTCCTCTCTGAAGTGACTGTTCGAGACTTTGGATCACTTGAACTTTTGGTTTTGTCCTTCTAAAACTTGATTTGTAGTACTCTTTTATCACCGTGGGCTAGGAGTTCTTAGATACATGTACTGCAAACATCGCCTCTCACTTCATAATTGGCCTCTTATCTCTTGATGGTGTCTTTTGATGGACACCAAGTTCTTAATACTACAGAGAAATGTTTCTATCAGTTTTTTTCTTTTACGATTAGTTCTCTTTATGCTCTGTTTCAGAAATATCTTTGCTCACTCCAAGGTCTTGAAGCTGGTCACTATTTTCTTCTAGGAGCTTGGTATTGAAGTCTGTGATTTGCCTCAAATTCTCCTCATTTAATCATCACGAGCTCTCTTTCTAGTAACACCTGACATGTGATTTAGAACATGCTGAGGCCCTTTCATTCCAAGAGTTACAGTGTCGTTAGCGACTTGAGATGCATAGGGAGGCTGTGTCTGTCTATGTCTTCTTGGCAGGGCGTCAGAAGCACTCTAGGCAAGTTCCAAGGCTCACACTCACGCACAGACAGCATCCTTCCTGCATTTCCACCCACAGTTTGAGGTCAGAACATGTTCACAGAAGTAGCAGAAGCAGATGGGAATGGAGGTAGGCATCCAGTCATCATGCATTTTGAAGCCTTGACCTTCTGATTTTAAGTATTTTTAAAAACCTTTAATGTAAAAATACGCCTGTCCTTCCGTTGTATTTTCATCAAGGGCTTCAAACTGTGCTTGTAAGCAAACTTCTCAGGCTCCTTGGTTTTTTTCCAGCTTCTTGATGCCCCAGAGGACAGTCTAACTACAGGTGTGTTTTCCTTGGGATATTGTGGGAGGCATGCTGTCCTGTCAAGAGAGGCAGACAACCCTTCTTGTCAACTGGTCAGCAGCCATGGGAATGGGCAGGGGCAAGTTTTCTCTACTTGGATGCAGACACATGGATCTCTCTTGTTCTGAGAAAGAACCATCCCTTTTAAAAGGCTCTCCTGTACTCTAAGGCAGAGTGGTACCTTCCCCCAATTTTTAGTGCATGCTTACTTCCTGGAAGTTCCCTCCACGTGCTCCAGTCCGTCTGATCCTTGCTGCAAGCCCATGAGAGAAGTGTTACTACTTCAGAGAGGTTAAGGAAGGTGCCCAAATTCACAGTCCTAATGATGGCAGAGCTGGCATGTGAATCCAGACCTTCTAACTCCATATCGAATGTTCTTTATACTTCTTTGCACTAAACGATTCTACCTCTCATTTCTGTATAATTTCTTCAGCACTAATCTTTCTTAACATGCTTCTCTTAGATGATATCTTAGCTCAGGCTGCCCTAACAGAACACCGTAGACTGAGTGGCTTCAACAACAATTTCTGTCTCACAGGCTTGAGGCTGGAAGTCCCATGATCAGGATGCCTGCAGAATTGGGTTCTGGTACCCTCTTTTGGGTTGCAGGCAGCTGAGTTTTCTCTGTATCTTCACCCGGAGGAGAGAGAGCTGTGCTCCCTTCATTCCCTTATAAGGGCACCTACCCCATCCTAGGGGCTCTGCCCCCAAGACCTCGTCTAAACCTAACTACCTCCCAAAGGCCCCACCACCGAATATCACCACACTGGTGGTGAGGGCTTCAGCACAAGAATTTTGGGAGGATGCAAACATGGAGTCCATAACAGATGGGTAGTTTTTAATCTAGGGTCCCCTTCACATGCCTTTGTGCTGCCTTGAAATTTAAAGGAGATGGTATTTGCTCGTGCGATTATATGCACAAAGGCCCTCCCTTTCACCACGTTCTAATTATCAGAGGTTTCCACGAAACAAAAAAGTCGCAGTGTTGGATGGCAGTAAAGGGGGAACCCTGCGGTGGCCGTGTTGGCCGTCAGGCGTGGGCAGCCCGGTTCGGTGGTGGGAGCTCTGGGTGCCCTCCTTAGCTCCTCAGGCTGTTTGTCAATTCCTGGCGGCTTCCCAGTGCTGTGCAATATCCCTGAAGTTGAACGATACGTTTTCTTTTCTCTTGTGATTATAGGGAAGAATAATAATGTTCATAATAAATAATCAAGGCCCCTTGTAAACAACCTATACAGTACAGAATGTTCTTCCAAGCTCTACTCCCAATTCTCTTCCCACATGTTTCTCCTCTGTGTGTTGTACGCACATCCCACGGCAGCGAGCGGCCTTCAGGCTGGTTAAAGATTGTGGTAGACTTTATTATCATAATCACAGGATCTCTGGGTAGCAAGAAACACATGCTGCGTTTGTTTGCTGAGAAGTCCAATAACAAGAACTGGAGTGAAGTTTACTCAGCTGAGGTTGTTACGGGTCAGAGAGAAGAAAAATACAAAGGGGAAAGAGAGAGGGGACAAGGAAGGAGGGAGGGAGAGAGAGCGAGGCAGAAAGACAGAAGACACAAACAGCTGGAGGAGAAGGATGAGGCAGCAACGGGGGTCGTAGATTGGTTTTGCAAATGAGAAGATGTTCACAGGTGTATCAGGTGGATCCAAGAGGTGACACATGTGCCTGGGAGGCAGCCCCGTGAGTGTGCGCTGATGGCAGAGAAGGAAACAGCTGGAATCTGTATCTGTTGTACCAAGTCAGGTGTGAGTTTGAGTCTGCTTATCAAAGGTTGGTTACGGGCTAGGGGCCTTGGCATCACCTCGGAGCTTGATAGGAATGCAGAATCACAGGCCCCACCCAGAACTACTGAATCAGAAACTTTATGCTAACAAGATCCCCCAAGCAATCCGGAAGTACATTGAAGGCTGAGAAACGCTGACCCAGCGACACTCAGGCAAGTGGCAGAGGGGCTTGTAATGTGGGTTACAGTGAGACACCGAGTCATCACTGGAAGAAGCCAGTAACCAAAATGACCGGATAGGTTCCGCTGCCAGGTAAACGAGGCAGTGTAGCAGAGTGGTTAAGAATGGTTCAAATCCCAACCCTGCCACTTACCAGCTGGGTGACCTTGGATGATGACTTAAACTCTGTCAAAAAAGAAACTACAGACCCCAAATGGAGTCACTTGTGCTAAGTACTATGTCAGCCACTCAAGACATAGTAACCTAATTGCAGTTTCAGCCCCTCCCGGGGATGTGACCTTTAAACCCTCAACTGAGAACTACCTGATCAGCTCTAGTGAGGTGATCTCCATGATCCCTGCCTTCCCTGCAGAGGAAGGCAGACCTTGCCTGGAATATTCCGGTCTCTTGTTTGTGACTTCCTCGTCAGCCTTTAAAACCTTCCCTTCCGTGTAGCTCTTTAGATCTCCCTTCTATCTGCTAGATGGGGTGCTGCTGGATTCATGAAGTGATTCAATAGAGCCAGTCAGATATTTAAATGTATTTAGTCGAGTTTTGTTTTTGACCAACTCTTTGGGCTTCAGGATCTTCATCTTTAAAACAGTAACAATGATAGGTGGTTATAAAGAAGGTTGAGTTTAATACAGGAAGTCTTAGAAATGTTCCTGGATGGTTCGTTACAACAGTTGTTGTTGTTGTTGTTGTTGTTGTTGTTGTTATTTTATTATATACGTGACTTCAGCAAGTACACTGAGAGTGAAGAAACTAGAAGCAGGAAAAGCAGTTTCAAATTTCAGAGACAGTCAGATGAAGCCGGGAAGAGAGCAGAGGCAGTCATGTCTGGAACTCGCCCCAGTACAAAAACAGCTGATTGCATCCCCGGGTAAGCTGCTCTCCTGTTTACCAAGGGCACTAATAATAACCAGCCCTCACATCTGTTCCGCACATCACCCCCCCTTGCAGCTCACAGAGTGCTGCCCCACGCATATCTATCTCCTCTTCTCCTTCCTGGATGTGGGCACGGGCTCAGGTTGAGTGTGCCCTGAACAGGAGGGCAGTAGGATAAACAGGAAAACATGTGATCCAACTCCAGGGGTCAAAGGAAGTCCTGGTTCTGTCTGGGTTCCTGAGACGGCAGGCATTTCTTCGTCCAGCCACCACTCACCTGTGTCCCTCACCGGCACTGGCCAGCTGTGTAGTGTGAGGAGAGCATCATCCGGTGATAGTACCAGCACTCCCTGATGTTGGCCCGAACTCAGAGGATCACCTGGATTCTGCTTCCTGCAGCTTTCAGTCTTGAATTTAAAAGGATGTAAAATGATTGACAACTTTTCCAAAGTTGTTGGCTTGGGAAGTTGAAGGGGCTTTATTTGTTTGAGAATGAGACACGTATCTTAAAAAGCTTCCGGGGCGCCTGGGTGGTGCAGTCGGTTAAGCGTCCGACTTCAGCCAGGTCACGATCTCGCGGTCCGTGAGTTCGAGCTCCGCGTCAGGCTCTGGGCTGATGGCTCAGAGCCTGGAGCCTGTTTCCGATTCTGTGTCTCCCTCTCTCTCTGCCCCTCCCCCGTTCATGCTCTGTCTCTCTCTGTCCCAAAAATAAATAAACGTTAAAAAAAAAAAATTTTAAAAAGCTTCCCTCCCTCCCTCCATTGTTCCAACTACAATGGGTTAACAAGGACCTCTTTTAAAATGCGTACACACTTGAAAGTAAATGTTACAATTTATAAGTAATTTCTCCTTTATTATGAGTTACTAGAGCTAGGTAATTTCTTTCTTTTTTTTTTTTTTAATTTGAAAGAGAGAATGAGAGAGAGAAAACAGGGAAGAGCCTCAGAGGGAGAGAGAGAGAATCTTTTTTTTTTTTTTTTTTTGAATGTTTATTTGTTTTTGAGAGAGAGACAGACAAAGCATGAGCCAGGAAGGGGCAGAGAGAGACACACACACACACACACAGAATCCGAAGCAGACTCCAGGCTCTGAGCTGTCAGCACAGATCAAATTGAAGCCAGACGCTTAACTGGCTGAGCCACTCAGATGCCTCAAAAGAAAGAGAGAGAGAGAGAGAGAGAGAGAGAGAGAGAGAGAGAGAATATCTTAAGTAAGCTCTATGCTCAGTGAGGAGTCTGATGCGGGGCTTGGTCTCATGACCTTGGGATCATGACCTGAGCCAAAATCAAAAGTCAGATGCTTAACTGACTGAACCACCCAGGCACCCCGAGCTAGGTAATTTCTTATCCACCATCAATTAAGGGAAGAACAATGTTCTTGGATGGGGGTGGATGGGAGGAAGATGGCTTTGTAGAGTCGGGAACTCACTATATGGGAGAGGTTGGGGTAGTAGCCAGGAAATCAAGACCTTTGAGGAAGAGGAAGAATATTAAAGAGAAGGCAGTAGGAGGTGGAATGCAGGCCACAAAATGAAATGGGATGGCATCAATGAAAGTCTTGTTGACTTTGGAACTGGGCCAATGGTTGGTGGAAACAACCACTTGAATATACAGTTGATCCTTAAACAACACGGGGGTTAGGGGCAATGACCCCACCCTTGTGAAGTTGAAAATATATGTATAACTTTTGACTCCCCCAGAATTTAACTAATAATAGCCTCTTGTTGACTGGAAGCCTAACCAATAACATAATCAGTTGATTAACCCCTATTTTGTATGTTATATATATTATATACTGTATTTTTATAAGAGTCAGCTACAGAAAATAAAATGTTATTAAGAAAATCATAAGGAAGAGAAAAAACATTTATAGTACTATTCTGTATTTATTCTTAAAGTTCTGTGTATAAGTGGACCCATGCCGTTCAAACCTGTGTTGTTCCATGGTCAACTGTAATTGCAAATCAACTCCTGGGATGCTTTGGGCATTTATGGTAAAAAGTGCCGATGTTTTGCTTGCAGAATAAACTCAAGGTATTTCACCGGACACTCACAGCCCTCTCTAGTTGAGTGGAGCTCAACTTCATGCCCATCACCCACTACTGCCCTGTATGAGCTATTTGTTCGAGTAATAAGGTTCTACCTCCACTGTGTGAGCAGGCTCCTTTCCTGGCCTGAAGTGCCTTCGCCCTTCCTCTCTACCCAGTCACACCTGCCCATACTTTAAGGCTTTGCAAATCTCTGTCTCCCATGAGGCCATTCCTAATACATGGCTCATAGAGAATTCCCCTCCAATAATCTTGCTTACTATTGCAACTTTTTTTTTTTTTTGTAGAATTTACTGCCTTGTATTAATAATTTACCTTTAATTTAAGAAAATAGAGTGATTTTTTTTGCATTAAAAATTAGTATGTGCTGTGTTAATTATACAAAATTTGGAAAACATAAAAAGCCAGAAAACAGAAATCATACAGAAACTATTAAATTCTGGTATTTTTTCTCTTGGCCATTTTTCTCCTTAAACATTTCTTTTTCACTTAGTTGATATTATGGACATATGTAAATTGCTCTGATTTTTATAAAAATAATGTCCACCTTAAATGATTACCAAAAAAAAAAAAATGCTCACTCAAAAATACAGAAAAGTAAAAAAAAATAGAAAATTCAGATCTCCCAGATTCCCAATATATAGAAATAATCTCACCTTATATTTTGATACATTTCTTTGTAGTTTTTTTTCCATATATCTTTACATGATCAAGAGCATATTGTAAAGGTCATATTATACGTATTTTAAAGTCCAGTTGACTCAGGACTATAGGCAGGTCCTGATGCTCTGAAGAGAGATGTGGTGAGTAGTATCTACCCCTGGACAGTTTATTAGATTTGCCTAATTTAAAAAAAAACTTCCCAGAATCATTTAAAATAAGATTTAAGGGTCCAAAATGCCATTATTCAAATTGCTCAGTCACAAAATTATCCATTGTGTTGTTCCATGTAATTCTGCTTTTATAAAGGGGTGGGGAGAAGCTTTTTGTTAAGTATTTCTTCTGGCACAGTGTGCCAACCAAGTAAAAACTTAGCCATTGTTAGCAAGTTCTGGAAGAACAATAGCAATCATTGTTTTAAATAATCATGAAACAAGTCAAGAGATTCCATCCGATTGGTTATGTGGAGATTATGGTTCAAGAAGCATTACACTGTGGAAGGAAGAGACGAATGAGATGACTAGTTACTTAAAAGAACACAGGTCAGACTTTACCCTGACCCTGTGGGATCCACTTGGAAATAAATAATTCAACTGGATTCCTGAGGTTGGTGTGAAAACTGAATTAGGGGAGATCTTTTTATCCTTTTGAACTACAATTTTCCCATTCTTGGTGTGCTGATTTTTTTTTCTTTTAAGTAGACTTCATACCCCTTGTGGACCCCAATGTTGGGCTTGAACTCACTACTCCAAGATCAAGACCTGAGCTGAGATCAAGAGTCAGACACCTAACTGACTGAGCCACCCAGGAACCCCTTGCCATGCTAATTTTTATTGTCTCTAATTTGGCCCAGATATATCTTTAAATATTAAAAAAAATTTAGGTTTATTTATTTTTGAGAGAGACAAAGAGAGAGTGCAGGAGGGGAGAGAGAGAGAAAGGGAGAGAGTGAATCCCAAGTAGGCTCTGCACTATCAGCATGGAGCCCAATGCATCATCATGGAGCTCCAACTCACAAATCCTGAGATCATGGCCTGTGCCAAAACCAATAGTTGGATGCTTAACCAACTGAGCTACCCAGGTGCACCTAAATATTTTTTTCTTAAAAGCGTTTAAAAGAGGTTGATCGTATAAGTAGTTGAACATCCATTCATCCATCCATTCATTCATTCATTTACTTATTTATTCATTCAAAGTATTCATTGAGGTCGCCATCTGCTAGGCATTGGTGCTATATAGCACTTACTTTCTGGGGAAAAGATAGGCCAGTAACCTGCAATAAACATGCTGTGTTCTGATAGATATACAGGGTCCTATAGAATTACATGGGGCACCATCTAACCTGACTTAGAGGCTCAAGCAAGCTTCCTCAAAGAAGGAATATCTAAGCAGAGACCAGAAGTTGAATAGGAACTAGCCAGAAATCATGTGCGAAGATGGGAGAGAACACAGCATGGCCAGAATGTAGAATGAGCGGGAAAGGGGCAAGAAAAATATCTTGGGGGAAGGCAGGGGCGAGATTGTGTAGGGCCAATAGGCCAAGAGATAGTGTTTACATACTCCTGAAAGAATATTAAGGAGTTATTGAAAGGTTTTTGGTGAGGAAAGAGCCTGGTTGCATTGATAGATGGAAGGAGGGAAGGCAAGAATGGAATCAGGGAGACAGTCTAGCAGGCTGTGCTGGTGTATGGGTGGAAGACGATGGTCACCTGAACTAAGGAGGAGAAAGTGGGGATAAAGAAAAAGTTTGTTAGAATATAGAAATGACACAGCTCGGTACTTGAATGTGGGGCATGAGGAAGGGGAAGGAAGCAAAAAAACCTTTTCTGATCTTTGGTCTGGAAAAAATAGATACATGGTGATGCCATTCATGGAAGAGAAACACCGGGAAGGGTGGGATTTTGAGAGGAGATGATGAATTCCGTTTACCTTTGTTGAATTTGAAGTGCTTCTTAAAATGCCTTTCTGTTGTTTGTCTATAAGATCTGTCAGTCACAGAGCTTTTTCTGTGCAAAATTTAGTAAACATCGTAACATTAGCTTTATCAATTAAGAACTGCAAACAAGTTAACTTTTTTTTTCTTTTAAAGTAAACCTTCTTTCCATTATTTATTTATTTATTTTTCATTTAAAAAAAAATTTTTTTTTCAACGTTTATTTATTTATTTTGGGACAGAGAGAGACAGAGCATAAACAGGGGAGGGGCAGAGAGAGAGGGAGACACAGAATCGGAAACAGGCTCCAGGCTCTGAGCCATCAGCCCAGAGCCCGACGCGGGGCTCAAACTCATGGACCGCGAGATCGTGACCTGGCTGAAGTCGGACGCTTAACCGACTGGGCCACACAGGCGCCCCTCCATTATTTATTTTTACCTATTTTTTTTTTTTTCCTGACTGGGTGTTTGTAGGACTTCAAGTCATGAGAATATGTCCAAGGCAGTCAGGACGCACCGTAAGCTCCTATGTGGGAGCTTGAGATGAATGAGGCATAATGTCCCCATATTAAACCAGCTCACATCTGGTGGACAAAGTTCACAGAGCTGGATACAGGGAGAAATGCAGGTGTGAAGAGCCCACTGGGCATGTTAGAACCCTCAAGTGTCTATACCTAATCACTTTCCTCTTTCTTCATACCCACTTTGCCCCTTTTGGGTGGTCTGGCAGTTGGCGTTGCCTGGTTCGGGAACAGTTTCATGGATGTGAATTTGGTTGCTTTCTGCCCCTGTGAAATCATCTCAAGGTTATTGCCACAAGGCAGACAGCTCTGACACTTGGTTTGTGTTGAGTTTTTTGTGCTTCCATCATATTCTTTCTCTGCGATGTGAGGATGTCACATAGTTTATGGCTATGACATAAGTGCTATGTAGCAGATCCTCTTGTCTCTGTAAGTCGGTGAAGCTAGCCTGGTAGCAAAATGATGCCTCCCTGCTCCCAGGGGGCTTTTTCTGAGGGAAAAGTTCAGACAGTCTGAGTCAACCCAGAGTAGGGTTGGAAGTGAACATGTCCAACCCAGGAAGATGATGGGACTAGAGAACGAATTATTTTTCTTTCATTCAATTCCAGATATGGATAGGGAATGGAGAACGGCTTTCTGTGGCTGTCTCAGGCAATGGCCTCAGGTATGAACCTATCTCTGTATCATCTCTAACTTGAACAGGACACAAAGGATTTTAATCAATATCCTACTCTCTCAGCCAATGGTACAGGAGTTAATTCTACCTAGCAATGGTACAACTGCTTACCCTGGCCTTAAACAATCATGTTCTCATGCCCTGGGCAGATGATGTCAATGTCAAATTGATGCAGAAAGTCCACCTTGAACCAGACTCAAGTTGGCACCGTATGACATCAAGGCCGCTTTCTCGTTCTCTTTGAGGTTGGCAAGTCCTTTCCTGCTTTTCCCTTGAACCTAATACTGCTCGTTCCCTGGGAGTCACATATGACCCTTTGCAAGACCGTGAGCCCCAATGGCGGCATCAACGTCCTTAGCCTCTGCTACCAATGTCAAGAATTCTCTGGGGGAGTATAAGAACACAGTTTTAACCATTTTACTCAGGTTTTCTTCCCAAGTACATGGTAAGACATCTTCCAGTCACCCTAGAGAGATATTGCCAATAATACAGCCATTGTTTGTTCTGGATTATTCGTTTTAGAAGCCTATCTGGTAAATCTGCAGTCCTAAAGTCAGTAAAGGAAATTTAAAGACAGACCTTAGGGCTGGAAGAGACTCAATTCTTTACCCCGGTCTTCTGATAAATTTTTTACTGTAACCAAACAATAAAAATATTTCCTAGAGAAATCTTATTTCTATTTATTGTCTATATAAAGTTTGATTTTAACATTGCATTATTATATTTTCCATAACAGTGCTCTACTACTCTTCTAGTCTCTGAAAATATTCACAGGATTAAGTTTTCTTAACTATGAAACTCCACAATTCAGGAAACTTTTGTTCCAGAAACACATGGACTGTCTTATTTCTATTTATTGTCTTATTTCTAGAGAAATCTTATTTCTATTTATTGTCTATATAAAGTTTGATTTTAACATTGCATTATTATATTTTCCATAACAGTGCTCTACTACTCTTCTAGTCTCTGAAAATATTCACAGGATTAAGTTTTCTTAACTATGAAACTCCACAATTCAGGAAATTTTTGTTCCAGAAGCCCATGGGCTGTCTATAATCCAGTGTGAAAGAAATTTATGACCTGTCCATTTAATTCACTCTGACTCAACTGAATATCATAATCATAGAATTATGTTCCATTTAGGCAGCTCATTTAAACTTTTTTCAACTTGTGGAGAACTAGTTTAACTTCTGTCCCTCAGTCAGGAGTAGCTCCATGCAAAGTTCTATTTCGATGTTGGTTGTTCCTGAGCTGTCAGAAAAATAGACACTTTATGGTCTAAAAATAAATATAGTAAGTTTCCTTATTCAAAAATGGCAGAACAGATTTTATACAACTGTTCTACCCAAATACTGCATGTCACTGGGCTTGGAAAGTTTTGGCATCCAGAATAATACCATGGAAACTTCTGGGCATGAAAACAAGGGCTAGAATGGAAAGTACGTCCTTTCTTTTCTTGTGCAAACAGAGACAGCATTAGTTCTGTGTGCTGGCAGGGAGAAGAGCAAACAGACAGGGTTTCTGGATTCCACACAGGACCCGAAACAAAGAGCAAAAACCCCTCAGCAATGCAAGGAGGACTGGTTTGCACAGTTGTCCTTGGCCACTCCCCAAGCTTATCAAGAAGGGCTTGTGTCCACTAGCAGACAGACTCTCATTCACTATCACAATTCAAATTATTACACCACTGTTTCCCTAAGAGTATTCAGGAATTACTAGCTCTAAAGGATAAGTACTATTTGAACAGTGGGTTTCAGCGTAAAAAAAAAAAAATCCAGAAATACTGATTTAAATAAGTATTCATTGGTTTATTTACTTGAAGACTCAGAATATGCTGATTGATATGCAATGAGAATTTCCAAGAGTGAGCTAGAGAATGCAGTCTGGGACCCCATTTTCTAGTAACTCTGAACCAGACATCCTAAAAAACCTCTTCACAAAACACCTAGAAATTCTGGATAAAACATAAGAGTAAAATGCACAGCTATGCAAATTGGGGATATCCCCAGGGGGAAAATACAAAGGAGGAAAGGAGGCCAGTAAGCAAGCAGTGAAGCCACACCTGAGTTAGGAGGATTTTCCAATCCTAGAAACCCAGCACTTTGAGTTTTTTTTTTTTTAAGTTTATTTATTTATTATGAGAGAGAGAGAGAGAGAGAGAGAGGTAGAGAGAGAGGTAGCACAAGCCATGGAGGGGAAGAGAGAGAGAAGGAGAGAAAGAGAATCCTAAGCAGTCCCTGCATTGTCAGGGCAGAGCTGGAAGCAGGGCTCGAACTTGCAAACTGTGAGATCATGACCTTAGCCCAAGTTGGAGGCTTAACCAACTGAGCCACCCGGGTGCCCCAATACTTTGAGTTTTAACAGCTGCTGTGTGAGAGACAGAAGTTAGAACTGAGACACCTCCATTAAGTTTGGATCCTCAAATGTCTACTCGGTTGGATGAAAGGAAAAACCAGAAAAAATCCATTCCAGAAAAGGGAGATGATAAGGGATACTTCTATCTTGGGCTATGATATTTATGTGGGAAAAGTCTCACATTATATTGCATAATAACAGAGTCCCTTTGTCATTTGAGAAACTACAAGGTAAGAAATTAACTTATTATAATTTCAGATTATGATGCTCTAATGTTCCTGGTATAGGAAAACAACATTACCTTCTGGAGGGACTCATTCTCCACCCAAGCCCTTCAATATTTCCATAGATAAAGCCCACTGACAATGAGAAAGAATGAAATATGGCCCTTTGTAGCAACATGGATGGAACTGGAGAGTGTGATGCTAAGTGAAATAAGCCATACAGAGAAAGACAGATACCATATGGTTTCACTCTTATGTGGATCCTGAGAAACTAACAGAAACCCATGGGGGAGGGGAAGGAAAAAAAAAAAAGAGGTTAGAGTGGAAGAGAGCCAAAGCATAAGAGACTCTTAAAAACTGAGAACAAACTGAGGGCTGATGGGGGGTGGGAGGGAGGGGAGGGTGGGTGATGGGTATTGAGGAGGGCACCTTTTGGGATGAGCACTGGGTGTTGTATGGAAACCAGTTTGACAATAAACTTCATATATTGAAAAAAAAAAGATAAAGCCCACTGAACATGAGTTCAAAACTCAAAATTACAAAACATGTAAAGAAATAAACTATTATGAGTGTGCAGAAACAACATCAGAATTTTATCTACAAGGATTTCAGATATTGGAATTACTGGATATGAAACATAAAATAAAAGTATTTAGATTATTTAAATAAAAGGAAGAGGGAAAACATGAAGAATAAGATGCTTTTACAAAGGAACAGGTAGGTTTGAAAAAGAAATAACTAGAATTTCTAGAAATAAGAAACATGATTACTGAAATTAAAATTCAGGGGGCACCTGGGTGGCTCAGTTGGTTAAGTGTCCGACTTCGGCTCAGGTCATGATCTCACGGTTCGTGGGTTCAAGCCCCGCATAAGCCTTGTGCAGACAGCTCAGAGCCTGGAGTCTGCTCTGTCTCCCTCACTCTCTGCTCTCCTCCACTTGTACTCTGTTTCTTTCTCTCTCAAAAATAAAAATAAAGATTAAAAAAATTAAAATTTGGGGCACCTGGGTGGCTCAGCCAGTTGAGTGACCCACTCCTGATTTTGGCTCAGGTTATGATCTCATAGTTTGTGGGATCAAGCCTACAATGGGCTTGCACTGAGCATGAAGCCTGCTTGGGATTCTCTCTCTCTCCCTCTGCCCCTCTCCCCTGCTTGCACGCTCTCCCTCCCTCAATATAAATAAAAATTTAAAAAAAGAAATTAAAATTCAATGTTCAGATTAAGTAGCAGGTAAACTAATGCTAAAAACAGAATTTGTGAACTAGAAGGTAAATTCTGAAGAAATTATTCAGATGGAAACACAGTGAGACAAATGTGGAAAGTTCAAAAGAAACAGAAAATGTGCAGATGTTACTATGTCTGATAGGAGTTCCAGGAGAAGAGAACAGAAAAAAAGAGGAGTAATAATACACATAGATAATGGCAGGAGATAGTATGGAATTTATGGAAGATATACATCTATAGGTTTAGGAATTGCAATGAATCCTAAGCATATTTAAGAAAAATAAATTCATGTCTAAACCTATTATAATGAGTCTATGAAGACAAAGAAAAGGTCATTTATCTTGTCAGAGATAAAAGACAGATTACACACAGAGAAATGTCTGTTACTGACAGCATGATATAGCAGATTTCTTAGTCACAACACTACAGCTGGAAAACAGTGGGATATCGAGTAGAATCTTGGGAGAAAGATTCTGCCTAGGATTGAGGATTGTATTCTCAATCAAACTATCTTCCAATAAAGAGCCGAAAAAAAGACATTTTCAGACACACAAACACTGAGAGTTTGCCACCAACAGATTTCACTAAAAGGAACTCTTAGTTCTTTTTCATTAAAAGGACATCCTTTAGGGAAGGAGAAAACTGATCCCCGAAGAAAGGTGTCAGATATACGAAGGAATGGTGAGCAAGGAAATCGTTTAAAAATATGATGAATCTAAATAAACTTCCATGTATAAGATTAATATTTGACATGAATTTATTCTATAGATAATATGGCATATATGAAGTTATATATAGTCTTACATGTAATATATTATAGATAATA
Organism: Prionailurus viverrinus; assembly: GCF_022837055.1. Taxonomy (NCBI): domain Eukaryota; kingdom Metazoa; phylum Chordata; class Mammalia; order Carnivora; family Felidae; genus Prionailurus; species Prionailurus viverrinus. The sequence continues at coordinate 121,661,234 of NC_062562.1, read as the reverse complement.
TTATTATGTAGATAATAAAAAAGGTAGAACCAAAATATTAGACAAGAATTATCCCTAAACTGGGATGGAAGTGATTGGAATTGAAGGGAATGCAGTTGCCCAAATGTATCTGAGCACAAATCTGCAATCTGCAAGCATCTTGTGGGTTTATGTTGCCAGGAAATGTAGTTTGTGTTTGGTTTGGCATATATGGCTCAATGGAAGCAAACCTGTTCACGTCTTGTATCCTGGCGTGGGGCTAGGCAGAGCTGCTGTCAGGAAGCCTAGTGGTGAGTATGCTCGCGGAGGGCGGGTGCCAGATACCCGCACAACAAATAAAAATTAAGCACTGTTTATCTGAAATTCAAATGTAACCGGGTATCCTGTATTTCCATTTATCGAACACGGCAACTGTCGGTGGATGACGCTGGGCAAGAACGTGGGCTGCACAATGACGGAGGTGAGGACGAATAGTCCTCAGGGTGCCTCAGGGTACTTGTATTTCTAAGTCATGAAAGGACCAAGACAGAAGAAGTTGGCCACATTAGTAGGCCAGCAGCTGATCTTCACGGATAAGCAGATTGTGCTGTGAACTGTCATCTCGGATCAGCTTTGGGGATCTTCAAGTTCTGCTGCTGAAGGAGGGGGATGGAATGGGCTGAGGAAGTGAGCAAAGAATACAGGATAGAGCAATTGTGCAAATCCACACTCCACTCCCGGAGAGCCTCATTACATGACCTGGGGAAAGGGCTTGCTCTGAAGGGGATCCAAATGTTATAAATGGGAATAGGCCACTTGTTTCAAGCTTCCAGAAGCTCTTTCCATGAATAAGAACTTTGCAACCATGGTATACGAATAATAGCAAGTGCTTTTAAGTACTTACTATGGGCCAGGTTCTGAACAACGCACTTTATACGTATTAACTCTTAATATTTACAGCGCTTCCATATGGTGGGTGCTATTTTATCATTACACCTAATTTACAGATAAGGACACTGAGCCCAGAGGTAAGCGTCTTCCCTAAGTCACACCAAATAATAACTGAGTCAGGATTTAAGCCCTCGCAATGTGGCTCTAGAGCTATGCTGTTAACTACTAGCTGTATTTGTCTATCAGCGTATGACTACCTGCTAACAAACGTCTGATCTGAAATGCTCTGCGAGAAGTTGATAAGGGTGACATACACAGGAGCTACACTTGAAGGTCCTATCTGGCTACATCTCCTTGCTGTGTGGTAGGAAAGTCGTATTGGTATTAGCTCTCTGATTTCCAAGACCACGTTTCTCAGAAAGTAGACTCTAATAATACACTACATATTTACCAAGTAGTTACGTTAAAGAAATGGTGGAGTTAGGAAAGGACTTCACCTGGAATCCAGATATCAGGCATCAACTATCGCATCGAATGTTCTGGATGCAAAACACCTTGCACATGGCACAGTATCAGAGTGAACACCTGCTGGTTTGCCCGCCCGGCATCTGCCCCCCGCCCGCCCCTTCTGTAACAGCATGCCAGCTTTGCCTTAGGAAACTAGCCAACTGAAAGTAGTGTTCTTGGAACTGTCAGTCAAGGTGCTAAGCAGCAGTCAGATGTTCCAGCTAGAACCTCTTACAAGGGATTTGAATCTTGAGAGAAGGATCATCTTATCTCAAAATGGTGGACGCTAACATGGCTTAAGTGGTTTCCTGAAGAGCTTCTGCATCCTTGATCCTCATAGGCACCCTGGTTCCTGTCTCTTCTGAGGCCACTGCTTTTCCTTGGAATCTGTGACCCACTCACATGTTTTCACATATTTATTTTCTTAACCAGTCTTGGTTTCTATTGCTTATAAACAAGCAACTACAATAGGAACAAGGTATAAATGTAGATTACTATTATTATCCATTGGTGTGAGCCACTTCATTTTTTTCCTGTTTGTTTCACACATTACAGAATAGTTGTATGCTAAGAACTTCCCCCAGCATCAAGCTTTGGGTGAGGCAAGGGTGATCCCTAGGGTGAAAATTTAAGGAGGTGCTCACTCTCAGGTTCATTCAAGAGCAGGGCAGGCACCTAGGGAAAATTTTTCTTTTAGGGTCCGAGGGCAGCATTTACTTCTGCATGAAAGTGAACCAACCTTATAATGCAGGCATCGTAGGTGAGTAACCAAAACTTCTAAAAACCTTCCATGAAGTGTCCTCACCTCCAGTTTGTTCAGAGATTGTTCCTTGGAGAGGGAGGAGCAAACACTATTGGAGATGGATTTCTGATAGGAATTTCTTTTTAAAGCTTAATATATCCATTGAGAGTGTCCCTAGGGGGTTGGTTCTTAAGTCTGGCTGCCCATGGGAATCATCCAGAGAAATCTTTTTAAAAAAATTTTTTTATGTTTTTTATTTTTGAGAGAGAGAGAGAGAAAGAGAGAATGAGTGGGGGAGAGGTGGAGAGAGAGAGAGGGAGACACCAAATCTGAAGCAGGCTCCAGACTCTGAGCTGTCAGCACAGAGCCTGACACAGGGATCAAACTCACAAACCATGAGATCATCACCTGACCTGAAGTCAGACACTTAACCGACTGAGCCACCCAGGCTCCCCCAGAGAAATCTTCCCAAACCTCCAATGATTTGGCTTTACCATCCAGAAAATTTAATTCATTGGTCTGGCGAGGGTTTAGTGAGTCAGCTTTCCAGATGATTTGAATGTGCAGTTGGAACCCCTGTCCTAAGGGTATTATATTATAAGGATCTACTGGAGGCGTTGACCTAGTCCCGTAACAGAAGCCCTGGAGCCATAGAGGAGGGCAGCTGAAGAGTCTATTTGCATACCACAGCATAGAATTAAAAATCTGGTTCTTCTCTTACTTGCTGTATGACTGGGGCAGACTGATTTGTTTACTTATCTGTAAAATAAGTATAACAATGGTACCAAACTTGATGGTGTTGTATTGGGGATTAAATGAGGTAACCTACGTAATGTACGGAGCGCAGTGCATGTACTAAGTGCTCAAACTGTCAGCCATCAATTTCATCATGGTCACCCCTACAAGTAAATGAGCCTAGACCACCCCCTGAAAAGATACCAAAATTCTTGCATATTTCTGGACACTTGGGAAGTAAAGAGTGTTTCTTCAGACGGGTGCCTTTGAGATGTGCGGGGTTATGGGCTGCAGACCCTGGGGATGAGTGTGCATTATTTCCTGGAGGGTACGATGACTTCTCTTGGCATAGTTGTCCAGAAGCAAAGCTGCTTCTTGACCTGAGTTGGGAGACCAACCACCCAGTTCTACACAGTAGGACAGGAAGTGAGGGTCAGTGGGTATATTCTTGCTTCAGTCTAGCTTTCTCTGGGCTATGGGTCCAGCTTTCCTCCTCTGATTTTATATTCTTAATTTAGATATCTGAGGCTGGGACTTGAAACGCTGGAGGATATCAGTGAAGACCTACCTCTCTAATCCCTATCTGAAATGTTATATAGGGGAAAGGGTATGAGAAAGTCACAAAAATTCATTGGGGGGGGGGCAGGCCTAATGTGCTTATGACTGGGATGAGTGGAATAATAATTACAGTTGTAATAACTGACATTTATTGAGTACATGCTATATTTCAGGCTTTGCACATTTCCCCCCTTTAATCTCATTTAATCCTCAACAACACCCTATGAATTGAAAACTATTATTATCTCCCTTTTGAATATGAAGAACCTAAGTCTCGGGACCTCATCCAAATCCACACAACTAACAAGCAGTAGGGCTGGGATCAGAACTCAGGAAGGCTTATTCTAGAACTCATGCTATTAACCAGAGTGCTTTGTCAGCTTCTATTCCTAAGGCACGTGCCACATCTGTTCTTCCTTATGGAATGCAGTACACATTGGCACCCTTGATTTGTGGTCAGGATGTGAAGAGGGAACGACAAATCTGGATGCTTCTTTGCTATTGGCCCATGAGGAAAGCACCATGCATTGTGCTAGGTAATGGTAGCTGGAGAGAGAGCCAGGAAGGGTAAAGACCAAGAGGACCAAATTTAACATGGTCTCTGTTGGAAGGAAATGATCTAGTTTCAAAGCACTTAGCTAGGTAATTAGTTCTTGCAAACATCCAAAACAAACAAACAACAAACAAACAAACAAAAAAGCCCCCACTCCTCCAACACTGCAGAGAAGTAATGCTGCTAGCTCACCATTAGGGGTTCTGGAGTCTAAGCTGGAATCAGACTCCTGGCTTTGAATCCAACCTCACTTCCATTGTTTAGTGACTCTGGGCAAGTTGCATGACCTCTTCCTGCTTCAGTTTCCTCACCAATAAAAGTAAAAGGGATATATATATATATATATATATATATATATATATAATGTCAAAGAAGGTTTTATTTTATTTTATTTATTTATTTTTTCAATATATGAAATTTGTTGTCACATTGGTTTCCATACAACACCCAGTGCTCATCCCAACAGGTGCCCTCCTCAATACCCCTCACCCACCCTCCCCTCCCTCCCACCCCCCATCAACCCTCAGTTTGTTCTCAGTTTTTAACAGTCTCTTATGCTTTGGCTCTCTCCCACTCTAACCTCATTTTTTTTTTTTTTTTTGTAAAAGGGATATTAATAGTACCTCCTTGGGGTTCATGTGATGATTTAATGAGTGAATGTATGTAAATGTCTGAGGATAGCGACTAGCTTGCTGTAAGTGTTCACCGAGTAGAAGTTGTGATCATTTTATGCATTGGGCACTGAGGTGACATGATGAATAAGACAGTGGCTGACCTCCAGAAGTTGAGTCTAGTGCTGGAGCAGGCAAATTAATAACTGCAATGCGTGCAGTGTGCGAGAGACCCAACAGCTTTGGGCAGAAGCCCACGGCGGGCACATCTAACCCGTTCTGGGTGTGTGTGTGGTAGAGGCCGTCAGCACAGGGCTTCTAGAGGCATGGACGTCTGGGCCGAGAGTCTTGGCGGACAGGAAGTTAGCCAGAGGGAGGTGAGGGATCCAGGCAGAGGGGAGAGCAGGAGTTGAGAGAAAGCATTTCACATCTGTGAGGTTCCCAGAGTTAGCAACTAAAAATACAGAATGCCCCATTTCACTTGCATTTCAAAATAACAACAAAGAACCTTTTAGAATGAGTACATGCCACGCAATATTTTTAGTATAAGTATGTCGCAAATATTTATAACAAGAAAAACCATTCGTTGTTCATCTAAAATTCAAATTTAGCAGGGCAATCTGTATTTTATCTGTCAATTGTGTCCATGCACACGTAGGGAAATGAAGGTGTTTCCAGGTAGCTGGACTTGGGGGAAGGGTGGATGAGGCTGGGAGGCGTCCAGGAGCCAGATCGTGGAAGATCTTGTAATCGTGGCAAAGCACCGGGCCCTGGGGGCCCACACAGATCAGGTTCGGCCACTCGTTGCTGACAAAATCCAAAGACAGACAAGTGGTGGTGACACAAGAAAGGAATTTATTTCCATGGGGCCTATGTAAGGAAAATGTGGGACAAAGTTTCTTGAGTACATGCGGGTGGGCAGCAAAGGTCAGGTTGGTCATTGGCTTGGAGTCCAGCAGGTGGGATCTTGCTGGCTCAGGGCAGTTCGCATTGCTTGAGGGGTTAGTTTCCAGGGGTTAGTTTCCATTCCCATCACAAGATGCTTTGCCTTCAGGGTCTTTTGCCTGAGTTAAGAGATAAACTGGAAAGCAGAACGTAAGTAGAAGGTACAGACTGAGATCAGAATCGAGGTGGTTGAAGTCCTCTTTCGGTCTTGGGCCATGTCACGGACTTGGAATTTATTCTAAAACCAGTGATGAGCCTTCGGAGGGCTTATACCCCGAAGACGTAAAATAGTGTTAAACATGTCATCAGGCACGATGACAGGAGTATGAGCTTCTATGGCTGCATAAGAAATTACCCCAAACTTAGCACCTTAAAACAATAAGCATTTATTATCTCACATTTCCTGTGGGTCAGGCATTCAGAAGTGACTCAATTGGATGGTTTGGGCCCAGGGTTTCTTACGAGGCTATCATGAAATGTCCACCAGGGTTGCGTGCTCTGAAGGTTTTATTAGGACTGGAGGATTTGCTTTCCAAAGAGGCTCACTCCCATAGCTGATCAGGCACTGCTGGCTGTTGGCAGGAGAGCTCAGTTCCTTGAAACAAGGACCCTCCGTGGGACTACTTGAGCCTCTCACAGCATGGCAGCCGCTCAGTGATCCAAGAGACAGCAAGGCGAAAGCCGTATGTCTTTTGTGACCTTGATTTCACAAGTCACACACTGCCATTCCCACAGTATCCTAGTGGTTACACAGATCAGCCCTGCTGGATGAAGGAGGACACAACGGATCTACATACAGAGTAGGCAGGGATCCGTGGGGCCACCTTGGAGGCTGACTACCGCAAGTGGGTAGCTTAGATAGACAGTGACGCTTATGGCTTTGGAGGTGGAGGAGAAGGATAGAAGCATGGAATAGCGAAGAACAGCTTGGAGGAGTAGAAATATGGGAGACAAAGAAAAGAGAAAGGAAGGAGGGTTGGAGCAGTGTGCAGCCCATTCACAGCAAAAAACCAAAGCCATCACATGAGAAACTAAATCTGCCTCCTCTCCTGGACATGCTCCAAAAATGGTCTGTGGTTCTCTAGAGATGACTCTAAGAGAAGCACATACACTGGAGGGTGAGGGGGGCAGTACCCCAAAGTCCCAACTTTCTGCGCTCAAGGCTGAGTTCCTAAGGTGAAACAGGAAGTTAGCGTGCTTAAGGAGAACAAAGTGGTAATTATTTAAGGGAACATAATTACATGTGGTTTTAGAATTAATGGATGGGGAGAAACCATAAAAATTATCTATCTATGTATCTATCTGTATTTCTGTATGTTAAGTTTATAGTTCTAAATATATATATCATTTAATATACAAATATATATATTTATTTACATAAAATATATTTATAAATATATTTATAAAAATACATAAATAAATATTATACATATATCCATAATAAAATTATATGTATATATTTAGGAGAAGTCATAAACTTAATAACAGAACAAAGACATTTTTACAGTGTTCCTTTGTAAAAGTTCTCATAGAAGCGAATCTGTAGGAAGAGCGCCCTCTGCTGCGACCTGCACGAAACAGATTTCCTGTCTGCCAATACCAAGAAAAACATGTTAAAAAGGTTTTTAGGCTATCAGGTTGCGGTCTATAAGAAGAGATAAAAGTACATTAAAAAATAAAATTGGAGTTAAATAGATAACACGTTTGCTTATTCAAATATCTTTAAGATTTTCTTCTGTGTTGTAGAAAGCCATGTTGCTACATCTTTCTATTGGAATTTATTTTTTCAGTGGTTAACTGTAACGCAAATATAATTGAGAAACAGAGACATGTGATAATGATGCAATATGCAATTAGGATCATCTACTCCAAACACTTACTTGAATCAAGTAAATCCCTCTCTAGGTGCACAAATCCGTAAGTCAGAGGCCATGATTTCGCCATCAAGAACAACTCCTCACAGCGGCAGGAGGAAATGGTTTTATTTGTTCCAGAGCACCCGGGAAAAGTAAAAGTGCTGACTTTTACAACCAACTCTACTGGCTATTTCTGGGGATTGTAGTCAGGAGGTGGGGTGGGGAGAGCAGACTGATCAATACTCTCCAACAACTCCACCGCATCAATGACTTAAGAAAATAAAGGATGCGTTGGCTTGATATTCTGTACTAAGTTGTACATGAAATGGATTGGTCCCAGATCCTGACTGCCCACCCATACCTGACCCATCTTGGCAAACTAAATATAGACGTGAGTGGTACTGCCCCACCAGGTGTCAGCCTGGAAACGTTCACCCCTCCCATGCATGCATCCCTGCTTACATCTCTGTAGTTTGCAGATTCTCTGGCTCAGTTTTGGGGCTTCCAGAATCAGTTCCTGAGCTCTTCCACTTCTCCAGTTTATCACTCTTGGCTCACTGCTTAACAGAGGACTTGGTAGGAATTTCTTGATTTTGAAACATTTGCAACTTCGCAGAGGAGACACTCTCTTAGCTAGCTTCGTCCCAGCCTCTTAGCTAAAAAAAGAGGGTTAGACATTGCCACATGGTTGGGAAAATATTTATCTCCTTTAAACCCCTTGTTATCTGTAGAATGAGAACAATAAAAGAATTCACATTGTCGAGGTATTGTGAGAATTATAGCTGGTAGAGCACTTAGGATAAATATTAATCGTTATAACATATAATACAATAATTATTATAAGGTATGGTTGAAAATGTTCCAAGCAAAAAAACCCCCACAAAAACATTAATGGATAGGCGTTTAGTGACTCTGACCAGGCCAGTGGGAAGAAGTTTAAAAATCAGGTGAAGACATTTTGTCCACGATAAGCTAATTTTAAAAATACATAAAAATAAGTCTGAAGTGGGGAATTTATAGTTTATAGTCTACTCTTCTTCCTTGATTTTTAAAAATTTTCTTTAGTGAGTATATACTACTCTTATAATGGAAAAATATGAAATTTTAATGTTAAAAACCCACCATCTATTCTCTTTTCATTAACTTTGCTTACACAATTAACACATGATTTTATTTTCAATCTAAAATTTGAAATAAAACTAAAATTTGTCACGGACACACACACTGTGCTGCCACACCAAACTCAGTCACTTCCCAGAGGTAGCCACTGCTGAGGTTTGCGTGTGCCCTTCTAGATGTTTTCCTAACCAGTTACTTGTTACTGACCCATGGATCAAGGACAATTTGTGACACGATCCAACACATTTTATTTTGCCTCCCATTGTCCATTTAGAATTTGTTCACTGGGGGATAATCATCTCTTGCACTGGATGAAAAACAGGCCATTCTCAAGACTCTTGTAATCAGTCCAAGGTCACAGACATTTGTACATTGTAAACTTTGTTGTAAAACAAAAGGTCACTTTGGAAATTTAAAATATCCAGTATAAAGTATACGACAAGCATCTCCTATAAAGGAGGGGAGGGGGTGCCTGGGTGGCTCATTCGTTAAGCGTCAGACTCTTGATTTTGGCTCAGGTCATGATCTCAGGGTTCATGGATTCAAGCCCTGCATCCGACTCTGCACTGACAGCATTGAGCTTCCTTGATTCTGTTTCTCCCTCACTCTGTCCCTCCCCTGCTCAACTGCATGTGCACCTGTGTGTGCTCTCTCTCCCTTTCTCAAAATAAATAAACTTAAAAAAAATTAAAGAGGGGAAAAAAATCAAAGTTAAATATGAGCAGAACTCTAGAGAAGAGATTTTCAATATTGGTTGCATATTGGGATCATCTGAGAAGTTTTTAAACCCAGTGCCTCACTTTCACCGCCAGAGTCTTTGATGTAGTTGGCTTGGAACTTGCTTGGGCTTCAGGATTTTTAAAAGTTTTTTCCAGATGATTCCCATGGGCTACTTTTGAGAACCACTCCTCTAGATGCAGCTTCCAATTTACAGAAAATACAGGAGACAGAAGAAAATGTTAAATAACACCACGGAGATGCAATCAGCAATAGCCAGGCCTTAGGAGATGCTGTAGGACAAAGACCCAGTTTCTTTACAGAAAATTATAAGGGGAAAAAAGAAGAAGAAAAAAAAGAAGGCACGGAGGAGAGAGAAACCTATATATTAAAAGTGACTTAGAAAAAATAGCAACTCATTGCAATATATAGTTCCTTTTGGATGCTCAGGTGAATTTAAAAAGTATATGAAAATTTTTATATAACAAATGGAGAGTGTTGAAAATTTAGTAAATTGTTGATATTAAAGGTTTGTTTTTAAATTTTGAGAACATGATAATGGTAGAGTGGTTGTGTTTTATTTTTTAAAAGTTTTTATTTTTCATAGAAAAGATGTTAAAAGATCTCTGGGTGAAATTATATAACATCTGGGATTTGCTTCAAAACAATCTGGGGAAGAGGGAGCTTGGGTAGATTGGTATAGATTAAAAAAAAAAAGACTGGTCATGAATTGATAATTGTTGAATTTGGGAAGTGGGTACATAGAGAATTCATTATTATATTTTCTCTATGTTTTGTATGCTTGATGGTTTCCAAAATAGAAAATTTTTAAAATGTACAGTCCAAGATGTTGATCAACACCCTAATCCTCATTCAAAGATAGGTCCTCTTTTTCCCACTAAAGCTTGTAGTTAGGTAGTGACTGTCTGCTTTTGGGGGACGATGTATCCTGCTCCTTGCTGCCCACCTTCTCCCCCTTCTTGACTGTTGCCTCCCAAGGCCAGGCAGGAGACAGGAAGTGAGATGGGGTGGGGTGGGGGATTAGACAGCTTTCACCTACCGGAGGGTCTTGGGCTCTTTCCTTGGTTGGTTTAAAGCAGACTCTTGATGGCTTTGGTCAATTTTCTTGTGTTGCAGTTGAACTTCTATCCTTCACCCCCAAAGATGGTTGAAGTCCTAACCCTTAGATCTGTGATTGTGACTTTATTTGGAAAGAGTCTTTGCAGATATGATCAAATTAAGGTGAGGTCATACTGGATTAGGATGTACCCTAAATCCATTGACTAGTGTCCTTATAAGGAGAGAAGTTTAAAAACACAGAGGAGACACACAGGAGGAAGACCCTGGGGAGACAGAGGCAGAGATTGGAATTCTGGCACAAGCCAAGGGTGCCAAGGTTTGTTGGCAACTATTAGAAGCTAGAAAAAAAGGTAAGGAAGTATTCCTATTTGGAGCCTTTGAGGGGAGCATGACCTTGCTGACACCTTTATTTTGAATTTCTAACTCCTAGAATTGTGAGATAATACACTTCTGTTGTTTTAAGCCACCTGGTTTGTGGCATTTTGTCACAGCAGCCCCCAAAAAGGAATGCATCTTGGTTCCCAGCTTAGGGATGCTCCCCTTCTACTGCATGTAATGTGTTTGATCCCCTGGACTACCTGCTCCAGCTGGTGGTTCCCAGGAGGCCACCTACCTGGGGATGTCAGTCCCACATGGCTGCCTTGGTCCAAAGAGCCCTCACCCATCGTCTACCTCTCACATACTCAGAGAGATGATCTTTCTCAGGGCAGGGGTCCTCTCTGGCTCCCACACAAAGCACTAAGTCAGCCATTGTCTACCCTTTAGATTTCCTGGGAATGAGTCAGGCCCTGTCCATTCTGTCCCCTCCTTAACTTCACCAGGTTTTCCCTTAAAACCCCTCTCATTAGGCCTGAGCAGAAGGTAACAGAAATACTCCCCTCCTCTGGAAATCTTTCCTGAAGACATCTCAGGAATCCCCTTTCTCATTACGCTGACCTCTTTTTATACCTTCCGTTGGTCTGAGGGGGGTCAAAAGCCTGGAAACTGGTACAGACCATTTCTTGTTCATATGGGCTTGTCTCTCAATCATTCTGGCAGCTGTTTATGCACCCAGAAAACTTTCTACAGTATGTCCTTGAGATCCTTCAATGACAGTACAGATCATCCTATCTTATTTTTTTTAGCTGCTATATTTAATTCCCTGGGAAGGCTTTTTCCATAGTTTATTCAGTCATTATCTTGGTGATGAATATTAAGTATTCACCTAAGTATTGTGCTGCTGCAGGTGATCTGAAATCAAATCCTCATACATAGCACCTCGTGCATACGTGTAGTTCTTTTTCTGAGCTAGAAAAGGATGGGTGGGATTACTGAGTCACAGGCTGTATGGTTTCACATGTTGAAACGGCTCTGTTAAATGCTCTGTAATGTGACTGCTGCACCTCTCATTCCCTCCCGTTGGCAGTGTTTGAGGGTGCTCATTTACCCGCTTTCACCAAAGTATTCTCCTAGTTCCTGGTGTAAGGCACCCCCTGTTGTCGATGTGTGTTAACATCCATTAACCAACTGCATTGATGAGCTCCTTCACCTGAATACAGCCAGCTGACACTCAGCATTCCGTCCCTCCTCATTTCAGCACACTTCCCAGGACAGCAGAAATTGGAAAGCTTTTAAAACAAACTACATTTTTCCACTTTCCTATGGGTAATGTTCTGGGTGCAAATTAGGTCTTGCCAATGAGATGCATTCATTGGAAATGTAAAGGTGGAAATGACGTGGAGGCACCTTCCTGTTGCTTTTGGGGCTGTTTCTGATGTCACGTGTGGTCATGGAATGTAGTGCTTTCCTCCCCCCAAAAGTGGTCCAGCGTCCAGTGTCCAGATGTGTGGATGGTGAGAGTGCAAGTGACTTCCGGATACCAGCTACTCGATTCTGAATCTCATCTGCACTGATGTTTTCTTGGACTCAATAGTTCCAATGGCAGCCTCTTGATTTTCTACCTTCCTGGTTGGGACAGACATGAAAGCTTCCCTGGGGGGGTGAGTTCTGCATCGTTCTGGGCATCATTCTTGGATTTATATTACATCCGTTAAATCTTGATTTATATTAAATCACATTCTGCATAAAATCCCCGGGGTAGTCTCTGCTTCTTGCAATTGGATCCTGAACGAGACGTGCTTGCGACATGGCACCTGATTTTACTTCTCAGTCACAAGCCATGGCTCTGGTAGCCATAATCAATGGCCTCACTTCCCTTGTTGGTAGGCCAGGTAGTGAAACTCTTGGTATTCATTATAATGGATTCCATAAAAAAGTATTTAGCTGAGCCTAAGCTATTGGACTAACAGGTGAAAGAGACCATATCATATTGTGCCTAAAAGGAGCCCCAGACTTTGGCTCTGTGGCCTGTGTTCCACTCTTGGTTCTGACCATTACTGGCCAAATGACCTTCATTACATCCCTTACCTCTTCTGGGACTGAGTTTTCTGGACTGAGTTTGCAGGGGCGCCTGGGTGGCTCAGTCAGTTAAGTATCTGACTTCGGCTCAGGTCATGATCTCACGACTTGTAAGTCCGAGCCCCGCATCGGGCCCTGCGCTGACAGCTCAGAGCCTGGAGCCTGCTTCGGATTCTCTCTCTCTGGAAGAGAATCTCTCTTTCCCTCTCTCTCTGCCTCTCCCCTGCTCGTGCTCTGTCTCTCTCTCTAAAAAATGAACATTAAAAAAATAAAGATTTGCAGATGACTTTTAAGGCCATTTTAGCTCAAAGACTCTTCGATCCTATGAAATCATTATATAAATCCAAGCAAAAGAAATGGTTAACTGCTGAATAATGTCATAGCCCACTAGGTATTAAAAGTCTTGCAAATGATACATTTACTTCCCTTCCCTCTTGTTCTGCTTGTCAGTCTTAGGCACTAAGCCTTCTCTGTTCAGTGTGCTTTCTTTTGTTTCATCGTCCATTAATAGTAAAGTGACATAAAATGGCAGTTCCAGAGAATTAGAGGTGTTGCCATGGAAACAGCCTTGATTCACTGATGTAAACATTAAGCTGTTGCTGCCATTCTCTGAGGTGCTGGTAAAAAGGAAAACAGGATAGATGTTACAGTAAGAGTGACATTTTGTCTTTAGAGAAAGTGGACCACACTCTGAAGGCTTGATAGGAAGGTGTGTGTAACGCATTACCGCAAAGATTCAGATTAACCCCAGGTCTAAAGAGGCTTCCTGACTCAGCAGCTGACATACAGGTACGGGCCCTGTCCCCCTGCACCCGGGGTTACAAAGGAAGCTGAGAACTCACTCACCATAGTCATCCCTCTAGTAGTAGAATTTCGCATAAGTGGAATCATACTGTGTGTAGTCTTTTGTGCTTCACTTCTTTCCCCTAAAACACTATTTGCGGTATTCATGCATGTGGTTGTACACATCATTCCCTTTTCTTGATGTATAACATTCTGTAATGTGTTGACACCACAGTCTGTTTATTCACTTACCAGCAGATAGAAATTTGGGTCGATTTCAGTTTCTGGCTACTGTTAACGCTGCTACCTACAAGTGTGTGTGTGGATATATGTTGTTATTTCCCTTGAGTAACTACCTCCAGTAGGAATGCTGGGTTGTATGGTCAGTGTACAAAGTTTCTTAACTTTGTAAGAAGCTGCCTTATTGTTTTGCCAAGTGGCTGCCATATTTTGTATTCCCACCAACAAGGTAGGAGAGAGCCCTACACAAACTCGGCAATAGTGGGTATCGTGTCTCAATTTCTGTACGTACCTCAACTTGGACAGGTGCAAGTTTGTGAACCATGCTTTGAGCAGGAATGTTCCAGGCCTTTCACAAGAATACGTCCATGATCCCAAATATCCCAAATGAATCAGAAAACAGCTAGGCACTCTGGTTATCCCCCACCAGAACAACGGATCTAACAGAAAGCTCCCCCTGGGTCAAGCAGATGAAAATAAGGCAAGTCTAGTTCTGCAGCTTTTTATGGATTCTTTTAATGCCAAAGCTGGGGTGTACTTTTTGTTTGAGAAACACTTTGAATTTTCTTTCTTTTCTAAATGGTGGAAAATAAACATATCTGTTTTTTAAAATGAATCCTGATCTAGCTCCAGCATGCCTTGTGGTCTCAGCAGCAAGCCCATTAGCATCTTTCTGGCCTCTTTCACAGTGCTTGCATTGACCTTGGAAGAGCCAGACTATAATGGGAAGATGAACAGCTTCCTAGACTCTGGAACAGAGGCAGTGATACATGTGTTTAAATGGGGGTGGATGGAGTCACAGAGATGCAACTTGAGCCAGAGCTGGGGAGAAAAAAAAAATCAAGTTGAGCCCTAATTAGGAGCTATGGAGGATAGAACATTGCCGGAGGGCGTTGCTGAACCAACTTTTCTAACTCAGGTAAGTTTCTTAACGTTTGGTGGGAGGAAGAAGGAAACACACCACTGATCTGAAATGTCAGGAGAGCCTGTTAGCTGTTTTATTTTCTGCCCCTTTGGAAGGTAAATTTGAGTCATGGCACAGTCAGGTGAACCAGGTGCCACACAATTATTTGTGTATTTTTAAATCTGGACTCAACAGCCCCAAGGGTAGTTTCATACAGCTGCTTATCTGTGCTTGAAGAATGTATTAGAGTAAAATATTCAGAAATGCATTAAACATACTTATCTCTAATTACTTGTAGAGAGTGGGCTAGCCCTGAGTGGGGTCATTTTGCTAAATACTACAGAAGAAATTCCATTAAAAGATTAATTCACTAAGGAAGAATGTGCTATTCTTAGAATAAAAGTAGCCATAATGTATAGGAGATACTGCTGAGACAAAGCTGCCACGGCTGCTAATGGGTTATTTTTGGCAATGTATTTTGGAATGAGGTGCAATTATTGAAGACACATGAAGAATTAGACCTGCATTAAAACAGAGCACACTTTTTTTTTTTTTTTTTTTTTTTTTTTTTTTTTTTTTTTTTTACAAAATATAAAGTTTGGGGAAAGTTTATGGTGAAGAGTGTTCTGGGTAAGAGAAAGCCGTGGGAGATAAAACATACTATCATTTTGATTTGAAACCCTTCCCTTTTCTTTCTTTGCTGTAATTAGCCATAGGTTACAATGGTTGCAAGGATTAAAATGTAGTTATCTTTTAAGTAAAAATACTTGGTAAAAAAAAAAATCCAAGCTTACAAATAATGAGGTAAAGAACTGTAAGATGTTTTACATATTTTATATACATTACAAATTTATTGCATGTTCAGTGGGTTGGCGAGTATGAAGTCCTCCTTAAAGGGTTGATTCCAATGAAATACATCATTTAAGTATAGAAATAATTACTTAGACCTTTGGGTTAAGAAAGCTGCTAGGTAGCGGGATACCTGATACCTGATTTATCACCCCCCCCCCCCATATACAAACTTTCTAAAACGATTTGTGAAATCAGTTATACATTGCAACTGCCCTGGGGATGAAACACATTGGTCAACTGTCTGTCTCACTCCAGGAGAAGTTTTATTAACTAAGTGTCTAAGAGGCTCCTGATCAGGATGCTGTAAGAATGTTTCCATGTATCCCAGGCTCCAGAGATACGGGGTCCTCACAGGTGACCCACCGTTGGTTACGTCTCTACAGAACGCAACAGCTCTGCGAGGCAGTGAAGCCCATTTCTCCCCAATCCCTACCTCTCTGCTTGTACTCCGGGGCGGCAATATCAGTAATGCAATGCTGTGAGGGCAAGTGGGAGCACTGGTTCACTGCAGCCAGGAGCGGAAAGGGAGTACAGGTGTAAAACCAGGGAAGGTGGGGGGAGTGGGAGTCGCCAGAGGTCTTCGTTTCTATAAATACTTTTAGCAAGCAATGAACTATAAACGACCTCAAATTATTCTGGAAGAACGAACCTTCTAACTGGTTCAACAATTAAGTAGCAGATCTTAGCGGATGTCATAACTTGGTATCTCGATAGGTGGTTAGCCATTTGGGAAAAAGAACAGTTTAGATCCTCATCTCATCTCATACATCAAAATAAATTCCAAATGAACTAAAGAACTGGATGTAAATGATTAACCTATAAAGAATTATCTGAGTTTGGGACAGGGAAGGGCTTTTCAGCTACAAAAATCAGTGGAAAAATATTTAAAAAGTGAAATTTATAATAGATTTGACCACAGAAAACACGTTACTCTGTGTATGTATTTGACAACCACTACAAACAAAAGTATAAAATTGAGTGAATATTTACAAAATTATTAAAGAGGTGAGCTCATTGTTCTAACAAGAACCTCTCTCCCCAAATTAATGTAAAATGAACAAAGGACATGAAAAGGCAATTCATAAATTTAACATTTTATGTAAATAGCAAATAATAAATTAAAATGCCCAGCCTCCTTAGGAACTAACCAAATCTAAATGAAAACAAGATTGTTTCTTTTGAATTATTAAAAGGCAAAGAGTTTTTTAAAAGATGATACACAAATGTCACTTGATAAAGACTCTGTAATCATTGGACAGAGCAATTTGTCCAATTTTACTTTGCTTTGGTAGATTTTCCTCCATATACTGGTGAACTAGTCAGAAATGGAAGGATTTATATATCAAGATATTATTCATCACTTTATCAAAAGTTTGGAATGACCCCAATGCCCCAACACTTAGAGAAATCTTACATAAATGATAGCCAAAAAAATATGTTTTAGCTATTTATCTTTTTCTGTAATTAATTTAATTTTCCAAATTGTTGATGGGTACATGAAACTATAATCAGCAACATGAGGCATATTCAGAGAACAATGAGCTTTTTGAGGTGTAACAAATACTTTATTCTAGTTCAAAATGAAAACAGTTTATTTTTCTGATTATAAAAATAAAATACAGAATTAAAATTAAAAAAAAGCAGAGGAACACAGAAAACCCAAACAAAAAAGCAAACGGGAATAAAATAACACCAGCTGTCAGAGATAAACAGTGCTAAGTCAATGAATATCTTTCCATATAGTCTTCTCTGCATGCACACAGGCACACACTCCACACATAGACTTATGCGATATTATTTTCATGGACTAGAGCATGCTTAAGCTGAATTTCTTTCTTTTTTAAAAAAAACTTGAATTAATTTTTTTAATGTTTATTTATTTCTGAGAGAGAGAGAGAGAGAGAGAGAGAGAGAGAGACAGTGAGCCAGAGTATGATCAGGGGAGAGGCAGAGAGAGCAGGAGACACAGAATCCGAAGCAGGCTCCTGGCTCCAAACTGTCAGCACAGAACCTGACGTGGGGCTCAAACTCACGAGCCGTGAGATCATGACCTGAGCCGAAGTTGGATGCTTAACCCACCGAGCCACCCAGGTGCCCCAAGCTGAGTTTATTTCTTGTCATTCAAGGTATTTATAGACATCTTTCCAAGTCAAAATTATACACCCCAGTCATCATTTTTAATGATTGCATAGGATTCTTTGCCTATTTGCCCCCCAATTTAGTTAACTGTTTTCCCATCGGTGGATATTTTTCTCAATTAGACAGGGCAGGGCAAATGCAGCTGCGAGTTAGTTTTTTTAGGGGAGATCCCTTAGTACAAAGATGAGAATGCCTTGCATACAGGTAATAAGCTCTTGGAACATAGGCGCCAAGCACTCTGGGCAGGGGGTTGTCTGACATCACCAACTTTCAGCTTTCAGCAACCCTTGAAGAAACAGGATTCAAGCTGCCCAAGGAAAGAGAGCCCTTGTTCCTTCTGGAAGATGAATTTGCCTGGCCCCAACGAGCCCACTCTGGGCAACCTGAGCTCACAGGGTCGTTGACCAGACAATCCTGCCTGTCTCTTCCCACAAGGACATTGTCCTGAAGATTCCGAGGAAGATGCCACCTCTCATAAAGATCTACTTCTGGAAAAATTTAAAACTACTGAAGGGCCACTCCCAGAGCTAAAGGGCTGAGCTTGTCATTTTTCTTTCTTTCCAGTCTGGAGTTATGTTGCAAGGAACTCCATGGTCTGTCCCATCAGGCTTGGTTGAACCTGGTTTTCAAATTACTTCCTGCAAAATTCTGCTTTGCATGTTGGAAGCTTACTTTTAACTCTTACTTTCCCATTGCATTTCTGCTGTTCGATTTGAGCTCTTCCCAGCTCCTGCCCAGGGTCCTTAAGTAGGGAGAATGTGGCATAATGCAGAAATGAACAAAGGAACACACATGGACATTAAAAAAATTAAAAAAAAAAAACCTTTTTGCATGGCATCCACACATCATTTCACATCCTTTAAATAATAAACTTGCAAGATATTTTAAGGTAATTGCTATCATTATACAGCATTTAAGTAACAGTAGAGTTATCTAAAACTAACCCCAAATAGGACTTCCAATTTTATTCTGCTTAAAAAATTATAATGACTTCCCAAGGCCTACAGTTTAAAGGACCAATCTCTCAGGGGCGCCTGGGTGGCGCAGTCGGTTAAGCGTCCGACTTCAGCTCAAGTCACGATCTCGCGGTCCGTGAGTTCGAGCCCCGCGTCGGGCTCTGGGCTGATGGCTCAGAGCCTGGAGCCTGTTTCCGATTCTGTGTCTCCCTCTCTCTCTGCCCCTCCCCCGTTCATGCTCTGTCTCTCTCTGTCCCAAAAATAAATAAACGTTGAAAAAAAATTAAAATAAAATAAAATAAAATAAAAATAAATAAAGGACCAATCTCGTATCCTGAGGGGTAAAAAGACTGTTTACAATCTGACCCAGCTACCTTTCTTCCCTCATTCTCTACCATCCCTTATTACTTACACTATAGAAAAATGCTACCATAATAAACTTCTCATCTTTCCCTCAAATGGCTCATGATGTTTTATCACTTTGTGACTCAGCTGAAATTTCTGCCTTTACCTAGGGTAGGGGCTTCTCAACTCTGCCCGTTAACATCACCTGGAGAACAGTGAAACATTTTTACTTATTTATAGTTCGAATTTTTAAATTTTTAAGTGATCTTAGGTTTATAAGAGTTATGAAGATAGTACATCAAGTCCCTATATGCCCTTCACTAACCCACCCAGCGTTAACATCTTACATTGCCGTGTCATATTTATCAAAACTAAAAAATCAACAGTGCCAATTTAATAACTCAATATCGACCTCATTTGGATTTCGCCCATTGTCTGCTAATGTCCTTTGTCTGTTCAAAGATCCAAACTAGGAAATCACATCATATTTATGTGATATGTCTCCTTTGTCTCCTTCAATCTGTGAAAACCTCTTTCTCTGTTTTTTTGGAGCCTGAGCCTTTTCTAAGTTTATTTATTTACTTATTTATTTATTGGGAGAGAGAGAGAGAGTGATAGAGAGAGAGAGAGAGAGGGAGAATCCCAAGCAGGCTCCATGCTGTCAGTGCAGAGCCTAATGTGGGGCTCAAAGTCCCAAACCATGAGATCATGACCAGGAGTCAGTCACTTAACTGACAGAGACACCTAGGCTTCTCTGAAGTGTGACATTTCTAAAAAGCACTAGTCATGTATTTTGTAGAAAGTTCCTCGGGTTTGTTTGATATTTTCTCAGCATTCAACTGGGGTTATGGATTTGAAGGCAGGATATCATAGAGGTTGTATGCCCTCTTGTTGTTTCCTATGAGGGGACGCATGATACAGCAACATAACTTATTTCTGGTGATGTTAACCTTGATCGCTTACTCAAGGTTTCTTCACTGTGAAGTTACTGTTTTTCTCTTTCTATACCTATTAGTCAGAAAGTCACTAAGGCCAGCCTGTACTCAAGGGAAGGGAATTAAGCCTCACTTTTTGGAAGCAAAAGTACATTAAAAATGTGGAGATAGGGGCGCCTGGGTGGCTTAGTCGGTTAAGCAGCCGACTTCGGCTCAGGTCATGATCTCACGGTCCGTGAGTTCGAGCCCCGTGTCGGGCTCTGTGCTGACAGCTCAGAGCCTGGAGCTTGTTTCGGATTCTGTGTCTCCCTCTCTCTCTGACCCTCCCCCGTTCATGCTCTGTGTCTCTCTGTCTCAAAAATAAATAAACGTTAAAAAAATTTTTAAAAAAATGTGGAGATAAGTTAAAACCACCACAGTAACTAAAAAATATTTTGAGGGAGATACTTGGAGGCTATACAAACTTCCCGTTTTTCTGTAAAGTTTTGCCCTTGATTTTAACATTCATCTATAGGTCTTGCCTCTAGCAATTGTCACTCTGATGTTCTCCAGGTGATTTTCTGTATCCCTCATTTCTTCTATATTTATTAATTGGACTTTTTTCATGTAAGGAAGATTTTCCCCTTCTCCCCACTTATTTAACTATTCAACTGTGTATTTATCAGTATGAACTTGTGGGTATTTATTTTATGTTTTGGGTTTTAATCTAAAATCATCTTTGTTTTTTGCTCAAATTATTCCAGTTTTGGCCACTGGGGAATCCTGCAGGCTGGCCTCTATGTCCTTTTGATATGCTCCCCTCATCACCCCCCTCCTTCACTTTTTTGGGTTTATTTATTTATTTATTTTTTTTTTAATTTTTTTTTTCAACGTTTATTTATTTTTGGGACAGAGAGAGACAGAGCATGAACGGGGGAGGGGCAGAGAGAGAGGGAGACACAGAATCGGAAACAGGCTCCAGGCTCTGAGCCATCAGCCCAGACCCCGACGCGGGGCTCGAACTCACGGACCGTGAGATCATGACCTGGCTGAAGTTGGACGCTTAACCGACTGCACCACCCAGGCGCCCCTTTTTTGGGTTTTTTTTAGACAACACTTTCTTATTCTGATACTACAAATATGCACTGGGTCTATCTTACATTTTCCCTGCTTCAGAATTTGTCATTTCTCTGGGAAGCTCTGCTTCTTTTTATTGGATAATGGTGTTTAGAACCTAAGGTCCCATGTTAGGTGTATTCATTATTACTGGGCCGTCATTGCTTCTAGGTAGGCCCTCTCAGTGGACAGGACTAGGAAACAGCTACACAATAACCCAAGAATACACATATACCCATATTTCTGTATCTTCCCACCTGTGAATATATGAAACGAAACACAAATTCATACTAATACCTTCAACTCTAATCCACCACCACAGGCCTCATTTTTGCCTTCCCTGAGAAACATTTTTTTTTTTTAATTTTTTTTTTCAACGTTTATTTATTTTTGGGACAGAGAGAGACAGAGCATGAACGGGGGAGGGGCAGAGAGAGAGGGAGACACAGAATCGGAAACAGGCTCCAGGCTCTGAGCCATCAGCCCAGAGCCCGACGCGGGGCTCGAACTCACGGACCGCGAGATCGTGACCTGGCTGAAGTCGGACGCTTAACCGACTGCGCCCCCCAGGCGCCCCCCTGAGGAACATTTTTAAATGTCCTTGTCCGGGCTGCAACCCAAGTCAATTAAATCAGAAACTCTGGAGGTTCTGCCTGCACTGTTTTTGTTGTTGTTGTTTGTTCGTTCGTTTGTTTTTTAAACTCCCCAGGTAAATTTAAGGTTCAGCCAGGGTTGGGAACTACTGGCCTACAGTGGTCTTTCCCAGTTTATCCTTTTGACTAGGACCTACTCAATGACCTAGTGCCTCTATTCAGTCTTCCAGCGTCCCAGGCCATAATGTCCTTCCTCCCTCAAGCTCAGATCGATGCTTTGTTCCTGTTTGTGGTCTAGGCCTTCCTTCATTGACTATACCTACCTTTTTATTTTTTATTTATTTAAAAAAATTTTTAAATGTTTATTGATTTTTGAGGGACAGAGAGAGAATACAAGCTAGGGAAGGGCAGAGAGAGGGAGACACAGAATCTGAAGCAGGCTCCAGGCTCTGAGCTGTCAGCACAGAGCCTAATGTGGGGCTCAAACTCACGAACCATGAGATCGTGACCTGAGCCAAAGTCGGAGGCTTAACCAACTGAGCCACCCAGGTGCCCCAACTATGCTTACCTCTTTAGATGTTGGTCTTATTCAACAGTCAATGAGCCCCTCACCTGCAGCTGATAGTATCATTATCTACCCCCCTTCATAGTTATCAGACCAAGAGAACAAATATCGGCACTATCAGCCCTAGAAGGGAGACCTCGCAGCAGATCAACCTCACCCCTGGACCCTTCTCAGAGACTAAACGGATTTAGGGAGAAGGGCTGGAGTATCTAGTGATTCTGCTGGGGAGGAAAGGGAGTGGGAAGAAGCTCAAAATCAGGGATATGATTGTAAGGGACCCTATTGTAAAAGTAAGTCATACCTTCAGTCTTATCTGACCTGGGAAGCTTGGGTTACAGAAATAAAAACTACGCACATGCCTGCAGGTTGGAAGAACATAGAGAAATATAATATAAAGAACAGAGAAATATATATTTCTTCATAAAGAAATATAAAGAACATAGAGAATTTATAATTCTATAAATATAGAATTATATCAAGGAGAAAGAGCTAAATGTGTATTCTTGCAGTTGTTAAGGTTATAAAACTCTTTTGATGAAAAATATTATTTTCATATTTTTTAAAATAAAAGTTTCAACATCTACTCCCGACGAAATGAATGTGTAATAAATAACTCTCAGAAGTGGTGGGGTGCCTGGGTGGCTCAGTAGGTCAAGCATCTGACTCTTGATTTCAGCTCAGGTCATGATCTCATGGTCGTGAGATTGTGCCCCACATAGGGCTGGCCCTGAGCATGGAGGCTGCTCGAGATTCTCTCTCTCCTTCTCTCTCTCTGCTCCTCCTCCCCTGCCAATAAATAAACATTTAAAAATGTCTCAGAAGTGGCATCAGCCACACCCTGTTTTGCCTCTAGGAGTCAAGGAAGGAGGAACTAATGGGCAGAAAAAAGAATAATTTTAAAATGAGGGATTGATGTATCCAAGTTATTAGTTTAAAAAAGATCAGTTATCAAGGGAAATATAATTTCATAGAAAATTAGGATAATGACAGCGTCCACTATGAGTATACTATTCAAGGACTTGCCTGTTTGGGAAATTGAGTGGTGCTGCTCAAGCCACTTCTGAGTCCGTGGTTGCTAGAACAAAATCAAGAACAACGTGGGGAAAAGAAGTGCATACATAGCGCATTTCTAAAAAGAGAGCAACATATTATGACGACATGTGAGGTCGTTTTTGTTATTGTGACACTGACAACACATTTTTTAAAAATTTATTTATTTATTTTGAGGGAGCAAGTGAGCAGGGGCGGGGCAGAGAGAGAGGGAGAGAGAGAGAGAGAGAGAGAGAGAGAGAGAGAGAGAGAATCCCAAGCAGGCTCCATGCTCAGTGCAGAGCCCTACGCGGGACTTGATCTCACAACCGTGAGATCCTGACCTGAGCCCAAATCCAGAGCTAGTTGCTTAACCAACTGAGCCACCCAGGCGCCCCCTGACAGCAAAGTTTTAATCGAGATTGACACAGGCGTTTCTCCTCATAGCCCACGCCTTCAGCACAGAACCTACTGGATAAATATTATCTCAAGACAAGGGTAGAATTGTAATGGTAGTTGAGTGGGGTGGGAGATTGTCTCGAGGATTCCTTCCATGTACTTCCTCCTCTTTCAGTCTTCCTCTCTCTCCCTGATTCCCATTGCATTGCCCCTGTGGAAAACCATTTGACTTCATAAATAAAGGGAGTACTTGAAAATTTAAAGAGATCTTATAGGGGAAAGGCAACATTTCACCCAAAGGAAGGAACAGTCAGCAGCAGGTCATGAAGCATGGGGAGAAGGCTAGTGGGGGAACTGTTTCTTGGTGAGGGGTCTTTCCTTGAATCATGCCCACCATCACTACCATCAACCTGGTTCTCAGAGTGGAGTCAAAGAAAAGTTCAAAGTGGCATGGACTAGGGAGACCTTCATGAATGGTTTACAGACACATAACATTGTAGGAAATCTTACTTGAATTGTTGATAGAAACCTCCTGCTGGAAATGCATGATTTCTTCAGACTCTGTATTTGGAATTACACCGTTGTGCTTACAAGCCATTCCCTGGTTATATATGCAGAGTAATCGATATTTAAAAGAATAATAATTTAAAAAAACAGACAAAGGAAAAGCCTGTGCCTTGTCAAGTGCCTCTATTTTGTGCATGTTTAATGTTCTTTAGTAGGAATTTAGCCACACCCCAAGGTTAGGAGCTATATGGGATTTATCTCAGATTTCCTCAGTCACCACACAGTGTCTGGTACAGAACAAACTGTTATTGAGTGAATTTTTAATATTTAAGACCCTAGGAGCAGGTTTTAAGTGAGGGCTAAGTTTGTTATCCTGTTTTTCATGCGTTGGGGAGCTGAGACCCAGAGAGAGTAACTCCCTTGTTTCAACCTATTGGAAAAGCAATGACAACACTGGGAACTAAATACTTAATTTCTACCCGTGGTCATTCACTTGTAGGAAATGATTAGCCTGATTTTCCTTTCTGGTAGGCTTGGATCTCATCCGCGGCCATCTTTTCCCTTAGGCACAGTGCCGGGGGGCTTGTGACGCTTTGAGGCCCCCCCCCCCCAAGAACTTTTTAAGCCCTTTTAAAATCCGAAGAAAACGTAAGAAATAAAGTTTACAATTTACATTTAATTAAAATATCATTTAATTTTAATTTCAAACTTCAAATTAAATTTAAATAAGAGACATTTTAAATTTCTTTTAAAATCTGAAGAAAAAAGTTCTATCGACACAGTCATAAAGTGTCATCTTTAACAATTTTTTAATGGAGGAGGGGGCCCCACGAGAGTCATAACGCAGCCCCCATGGCTGCTCCCTCCCACCACAAAAGCAAGGAAACACACTGGTGGAGTTCTCTCCAGGACAACAGAAACCACCATCAGTGTAAGACAGGAGCAAAATTTTCCAAAGAATGTTTTTCAATAATAGCTTTTCAACAACCCCCCTTTTAAAGTTAAGCTCATGGAGGTCTAATTTACATACAGAAAAATTCACTCTATTTTCTCTACAGCTGTTTTGAGTCTTGACAAATGCATATAGTTGTAAACCCATCACCACTTGTCAAGATAAAATATATTTCTACCAGCCTCTAATGTTTGCCTACAAAACCATAGGAATAGAATTGCCTTTCTCAGAGAAAGAGAGTTAGTGGTGGGGAGCTACAGTCCAAGGGTGTGGACATAAGACACCTGAAGTTCGAGATACTTATTAGACATCCAAAGAGGAGTACTGAGTAGGCAGTTGGATAAACACATCTGGAGTTTAGGGGAGAGGTCTTGGGTGGGAGATGTACACTTAGTACTGATCAAGATGTAGAAGATATTTGAGGATGCAAGATGGGAGTGAGTATAGTTACAGAAAAGAAGAATCTCAGAGACTGATCCTAAGCCCACAAGTGTTTAGAAGGACCAGCCAAGAAGATGCAAATAATGGACTTTAATTCATAGGGCTCTTAATTCATGGGTCTTAAGGGATAAATGAACACATGGAAAGTACTTAGAACAAGCACCTAGGAAGTGCTTAGTAAATGAGAGCCTTATTTTTTTTATTTATTTAACAATGTGATCCCCTAAGGGTATGAGTGAGACCTAAAGTTATATTTAATTATAAGATTTATTTATTTTTATTTTTTTAATTTTATTTATTCTTTTTAAAAACATTTTTTTAATGTTTATTTTTGAGAGAGAGAGAGAGAGAGACAGAGTGTGAACAGGGGAGAGGCAGAGAGAGAGGGAGACCAGAATCCGAAGCAGGCTCCAGGCTCCGAGCTGTCAGCACAGAGCCTGACGTGGGGCTTGAACTCACAAACCGTGAGATCATGACCTGAGCCGAAGCCAGACACTCAACTGACTGAGCCACCCAGGCACCCCAATTACAAGATTTATTAATTCTACAAATATGTATTAAGTGTCCACTGTCCACTAAACATCGACTTGGGTGCTGGGTAAACGACGGTGACAAAGTGGACAAAATTCTTTGCCCTCTAGTGAGATGATAGGTGGGAGAGACAGACAACCAACAAAATGGAAACAGTAAAGTATAGACTATATCAGAGGGAGAGGAGACCCTCCACCGAAAATAAATTGCCGGGGGCAGGGAAAAGTGGAAGCATTTTAAATCTGGTGGTGTTCCTGGAAGGCGTTACTGATACGGTGACGTTTAGAGGTAAGGGAGAGCAAATGGGGAAACAGAATTTCTAGCAGAGGGAAAGCAGAGGCCCTGATGGGGGAGCCTGTTTGAGGTGCCCGAGGAGCCAGAGTGACCTGGAACAGCATGAGTACAGGGGAAGAACAGAAGGCCGAGAGGGCAGGGTGGGGGCATTGGCCATCACGTGGGGCCTTATAAGTCATGTTCATGACTTCGGCTCTTATCCTCAGTGAGTTAGGAGTCAGTGGAGGCTGAGCTGCCCTCCATTCTCTTCCCATTTTATAAGCATTTTTGTCATATGCCAGATCTTCCTGTGAGGACACACTGAAAGCTGAATACTAGTTATAGCCAAGGTCTCTAAAAGCAGTAGAGTACAATTGGGAATGACTTGGCATTAAGAACTTTAAACTTCCTTCATTCCTTCATTTATTGATCACAGGAAGTAAAAACAGCCACCCTTACAACACGAATTCAAGCAGCAGCACCAAGATGAAATGCTTAGAATTTACATAACAGTTACAGCGCCGCGTCCTGGATTAGTATCAATTTAAAGAAGTACTGTCTGTGTAGGAATCCCAAGGGCCTCATCTTACAGCGGAGGAAACTGAAGCCAGAAATGTTAGGCGCCTTCCCCAAGGTCAGATGCTGCAGAAAGTGATGCTGGTATTTTCTTTGCAGCCGAGGGGTCTACAAAGCACTGGAAGCCTCCTGTTTTCTTTTTGTACCTCCATTAGCATCAGATACAATGTTGGGTCAAATAATAGGGCTCAACTACAAAAGGGCAGGCAGATTCTCATGATGCTCTGCTATTAAATAGAAAAGCCGATGGTGAACAGGCCATCCCTTCCCCCCATTCCCTTTGCCTGTATCAAATACAGAAAGTGGTCTTTGTAGGAATTCAACCCATTGTCACTGCCGCGCTGACCCACTCAGCTGGGCAGCTGCTTGCAACTCAAGGAGGCTGCCAGGGAACCGCCAGCAGTAGGGAGAAGCTGGCCAGCCTGGGACAGGGGATTTAATTCACTGGCTTCCTTTGTTATATCCTGAGAATGAAAAGATTTGAAGAGACGATCTCTGAGATCTCTTTTGGCTTGGAAATTTTGTGATTCTGACGGGAGAGTTGCTGGAGATTTTGTGCACATCAGAGACACAAGACGGACAAAATGTGCCCCCTCTCTTCTTGCTTTCTTTTTTTTTTTTTATTTGTTTATTTTGAGAAAGACACAGATAGCACGGGTGGGGGAGGGGCAGAAGAGAGGGAGAGACAGAGAATTCCATGTAGGCTACGTGCTGTCAGCCCAGAGTCCTATGCGAGGCTTGAACCCACAAAGCCAGGAGATCATGACCTGAGCCGAAACAAAGAGTCGGTCGCTTAACCGACTGAGCCACCGAGGCGCCCCTATTCTTGCTTTTTTTTCTCTGTGGCTAACACTGGTACCAGAAATGTAAGTAACCTGTGTTAAAAAAAAAAAACCTTTCTGTTTCTAATTAGCTTCTCTCCTTTCTAATGTCTTTTGTTTCCTCTGATTCACAGTCAACTTTGGGTTTCTATAAACTTCTTAAAGGCTTGAGTCAAGCTTTCTTGTAACTTTTCAGGGGGAGGGCATGGGAAGGAAAAAGAAAGAGAAAGGCTCTTGTTTCCACACACACCAGCCCGGAGCAGCATCTGGCCCGATTTGGACAAAGCAAATGAAAGGGGGGAAAGGAGTTCTCACTCACTGGAAGAAAACAGAAACGGCAAAGCACAGAAGCTTCCCTCTGGCCAGCCTCCCCATTGTGTTTCCCCCTTTGCCGTCTCCCAAGGGCTAGATACCCGACACTCTCTTGTACCAAGGTTCTCACGACATTGACAGTTTAGTGGGAACCCACGTCCCAGCCCCGGGGGGATCTCCCACTGCTTTCCCATGGACTGTCCATCCTGTAGTCCGGGAGGGTGTGTCGGCACGCAAGCGGAACAAGGGAAGGCCATGACAGCAGGTGCCAGGTGACATGCCTGCTCCGAGGCCCCCAGTGGCCAGGCTTGGCCAGCCAGGCTGTGAAACCAAAGACCAGCCCAGCCGTGCACACAGAGACTCTCAGCCCCCTGGCTTCATTACTATGCAATTAGGGCTCTGCCCGGCCCTGCCCGGGGGCTGCTGCAAGCATTGCTCTGGGGACTGTCTCTTTGTCAAGTGGGGCTGGAAGGTGGACACCAGGGGCCTTGGCTCTCTCCTTGCTTCTCCTTTGCCCTTTGTCTTCTTTCTCAGCTCTCTCTCTTTCTCCTCCTTTTCTCTTTCATATTTTCCTTTCTTTTTCTCTACTCTTTCCCTCTTTCCTAACCCCTCTCCCTCATCCCCCTCTCCATTCCCCCATGTCTCCCATCTGTCGCTATTCTTCCCCTGCTCTCTCTCTGCCACTTTGGGATTTGGAAGGTTTACCTGATGGTTGCTCAAGAGCTGCTGACGTACCGGGTGTCCAGGCAGATACACCCGTCTCCCTCGATGCTCAACATAAACACGCAATTGTCACCTAGAGGATTGGGAAAGGGGCAGGACATTCTCTTCATGCTCATTCCTGCAAAGACTTTCTTTGGACTTCATGAGTCAGTTGGATTATTGTCTTCGGATTCTCTCTCTCTCTTCCTGATACCCTAGCGAGACACTGGAAAGCTTTGTTTCAAATACCATAGTTAATCTGAAATGAGACATTGCGGGATCCTTAAGAAATCAGGACTGGATTTCACAGGGATTAGGCAAAGGAAGTCACCCACTAACCTCCGTTTCATTACATACCAAAGTCCTCTCTGAGACCCTTCTCATCAGTCGGGTAGGGACTCCCAGAAAACTGGTGTTTAATCCCTCGGCACCTCATTCAGAGAGATTATAATACCTACACCTCAGGTTTGTGAGGATTAAGCAAGACAATGAGGAACTTTATCTTGCCCCGCACAGTGTGGGCTGTAGAGCCAGTGAGCAATACCTTGACCTTCTTGTCCCCTTTCTGCCCTTGACGCTGGGGAGAAACTTGGGCTGCAGCCCTTACTCCAGAAAACCACCAGGTGGCACTAATTTAGAGAACCTGTCCTCGACCATGTAAAAGCACTTGGGAATTTACTACCATGCCATTTCCTCAATATTTACCTGAGACTGGGAGAAAGATAGGGGAAGCGAGTTAATGTTTGACCAGAAAGGGGAGGGCTTTATTTTTGTTTCACATATTGAAGTAACGAGATACCGTCCTTTCCTCTGTAAACCAAGAGACTTTGAGGGCTGTGTCCATGGAACAGGTGAAGGCACCCGGCTGTCCAGAGATACATAAAACCTGGGAAGACACTGGCACCACACCCACTTACCTTCCACCTGTCCAAGGTGTCTTCTCCCTGAGTTGCAGAGGGAGGGTAAGAGGGAACAGAGCTCCGGGCTTCTGAGAGGTTTGGAGTATGAAGGGAGATACTCATCATTGTTGTTTTTCACTCTGATAAAGCTATTTATGGGGCAAGAGCACTTTTTAGGTTCCAGGTTAATTCTCCAAGACAGTGAACGGCTTGTCACTGGGAGGAGTCAGGCAGGCGTTAAATAACGACCTGTGTAGACGCTGGGGGTGGGTGGGTAGGGGTCCTATACTGAGCAAGAGGGTCTCCCAGGTGACCCTTAGAATTCCTTCTGATGGCGCCTGTTTCTCGAAAACATGAAAGACTGGACTAAGTGTGGCAGGCTGCCTGGCCTTCCTTACCCACAGCCTGCCCACTTTGTCTGAGTCTGGAGCTGCAGGAGGGTACTGGGAATGAGGCAGCAACCATTTAAGGCAAGATGTAAACATTCTTGCCTCTGAGGCCCAAACCTTTGCAGATTTCACCTCCTCTGTGTCAGGGTGGAGGAGGAGAGGAGAGCTTGGCATTTACTGAGGGGTCCACTGAGGGGAAAAACTAAAAGGGAGCCAAACTGGGAACTTGTCACTTTGAGAATGTGATGCCGTTGTGACCATTTAGGTAAATATTTGCAATTGACTCAGGCTAAGAGCATGAAGTACCTCCTCTGCTGAGATGGGGGGGGGGGGCATGTCTCACTGTGCCAGCACATGAATAATCAAAGTGCTTCTTTTCTTCACTGTTATCCTCACCATTATATTGATTTTCATTGTCCCGAAAGCTTGCTTAGTAGTCAGTAACACATTTTCTAGAATGTCTGTTAAGGAGCTTGAAGACAAAGAGTCCAGATTTGAATCTTGGGCCACTGGCCTTGGGTAACTGACGTGGGTAATCTTGCCAAACCTCCGTTCCTTCATCTGGTTAGATGCCTCACCAAGCACCTGTAAGAAGTAGATGAAATCATATAAAAGACCTCAGTCCAGTGCCTGGCACAGACCTATTAGTGTCACATTATCATGATGTAGGAAACTTCTTTTGCAGTTCTGCAATATTCCAAAAGGAGGCTTAGGGAATATACCAGGCCATGAACATGTGAATTCATGTGTACGCTTTCTTATAGAGGTCAATTTACTATTGATCTTGAAAGGCAATTTGCAAAGTGGAGACAAGAAATTGTACAGTGAGATTAAAACAGACTCAACTGACAAAGTACTGACATAGCTAGAAGCTAAAGCAGAAGGATGAGCTGCTATCTCGTGGCAAGAGGAAGCAGCAAAACCCAAGGCAGGCACATTTGCTTCACAACCATCGCATGCTCCGTAGCCATGCTCCACGTGAAAATGTATGTTGAACAGGCCCTTGGCTACCGCAATATCTGAGGCAGTTGGAACCAATGACAGCAAACTTACTCAGATTAGCAGTCCAATAATTCTTTGAGAAAAACGAGCCGATTTTCAGTCCATTTTTGCATTTGTTTCCCCAACAAAATACAATCTTATTTTGGCAGATGTCACACAATGCTTTGGAAACTTGAGGTCATGCTTTTCATCTTCTGGTCCAACCAAAGGCAACGTCGGAGAATACTTGCTGATGGCCAACCTCCAAATGGTTTTCTGTCATTCAGACTCACTAATAAGGTGATTTCCCATGTTGCCTAGAGAAGCACGACCTATTTGATTTTTAATGTGCATAATTTTTTTCACTGTCAAAATGTCTCATAGACTCCCATGCGACGTGGGTGGTTTTTGACTTCCTGGAGACTTGATTTCCTTTCACAAAAGCATTTCCTTCCCAATTTTGGCCCCTATGCCCAGAGGGGGGGCAAGGGGCACACGAGACTGGGCACAGCCAGTCTCATTATCCCTGTCCTCCGGTCACGTAGATTGTGACCAGAGTTGGCTCAGAGATGGCCAGACCACCACCTAGTCATAGCACGGAGGTGGTAGGAGATCTTTGCTGGGTATTCTGGCCAAGATTCCCCCTGCCTTCTGCTGGACTGGGTGTCGAGAGAGATGAGGGCCTGAAGCTCTGGAGCCCCTCCTGGAGCCTCACAAAGGAGCCGCTCTGTAGAAGCTGAGGCCAGACAGGAAGACTGGTTCCCGGTGGCATCACTGGAGCCATTTCTTTCCCTTGACTTTTCATTTAAGTGAGACAATAACTTTTTCATGTGTTAATCCTGTTTGCATTGGAGTCCCTACCACTCGCCATGCCACCGGGAAATCAATGCTTACCACAGGCATTGTTGTGTAGATTAATGGGCTAATCCAGGGGGAAGCACTCAGGACAGTGCCTAGCCTAGGAACGCACAATGAGTCTTATCTGTAGCGGCAGCACCAAGAGTCACTAACACGGTGGACTAGGATGCTCCAGGAAATCTTCGTGAAGGGTCTGGTGGTTTGGGAGGGACAGAGAAACTTGGAGAAGAGGGAGACAAAGGAATGAGAATTTCAGGTAGCGGGAGTAAAGGGAGGAATGTATAATGTATATTGGAGGCACACTGAGAAGAAACCAACCAAGAGGTTGGAGACTCAAGGAGGGGAAAACGGGAGATCAGCCAGCCTGGCCGAGGTCTGGATGACTGCAGGTCTTAAGCTAAAGAGCTCGGGCTCTGTCCTGTAAGATAGAGAGAGATAGTAACCACCTGGCTTGATGTGACAAATCAGCATGAATCTGACAAATCTCTGCCCGCAGTCAATAGTGTGGATGGAGGCCATTTCCAACTGAGGTAGCCCAGGCCTACACCAAAGCAGGGTCAAAGGGTGGAGGGGAGGGCAACAGAGCGCATGGGTGCAATGTTCGTAGCACCGTGCACTCAGCTCTTCTGTTCATGACCTCCTCCTTGCAGGGATGTATTACCAGCCTCGGAACGCCAGATGCCTATTAGCCTTTGTCCCTGAGCAATAAGAATGGAGATTCCCTGGCATTCGCTTTGTTTGGCTTGCCCGGTGATTATCAGTTTTCTGTTTCTGCTCCCTCACCACGCCCTCTGAGTCACCCTGTGTGCTAGAGGTGTGTGCTCCTTTACAGAGTTTTATGAGAAATGTCTTTTTCTTCTACACGTCTCATTTTAAGTCGTACATTCCATTTCTATTGCTCTCATTTACTTCTTGTGAGTTTGGAAGGTAGTCCTGGTAGAATGTTGCTCCCTAAAGCAAAGAAGCATTAAACAATTAGGCGTTAACTCGACACACAGATTGTATCAGAGCATCAAAGGTAGAACAAGACAAAGTTTGCTTTGCACAACTGTTCCCGTGGTGCTGGGGGAGAAGCCCTAGTGAGAGTCAGGGGACCTGAATTCTAGTCTCGGTTGTTTCACTAACAACCCTGTGGCCTTGGCCACACTCCTTAATATTTCTGTCCCTGAGTTTTCTCATCTATAAAATGAAAAGGAGCTCTAAATTTATCTGAGGAGCTCTAAATTTGCTCGCAGCTCTATAATTCTCAACATCTGTGTTGTGAGCCAGCAGTGGGTACAGTTCTGTAATAGGATAAGGGAAAGGAAAAGACTTTGCTCTGCAAGGGCAATATCATTCCAGGCCATTGTTGCTTGGTTAGTTCTGTTGGTCCCATGCAAAGTAGCCTGAATAGGACAGACTACCTTACTTTCAGGAAGCACTACATTTTACTCTACTCTTAGTGGATCTGTGGATAAAATGGAGCCCCCATTACAGATTTTCCCTATAAGTAAATAGGAGTATATAGTTTAAGACTTGTTTAGTATACCAGATGGAGGCCAGGAGGTGTCATGGTTAGAACAGTTCAAATGTCTACTCTGTTCCTGACAGCCTGGGTGACCTTGGAAAGGCACTTCACTTGCTTGAGCCTTTGTTTCCTTATGTGTAACTGCAGATAATGATACAAACCGGATGGATATATTTTAAGCGATATATATGTACATAATGTGTTTAACACATGCTGTGGACTTAGCAAGGGCTCAATAATTGATGGCTACAAGAAATAGTGGTAAAAACTGCTAATTTCTCAGGTTGTTTTCTGCAGCCTCAGTTCTTCAACCGTGGAAACGGATCTAAATTCTTACAGCTCCCATTACCGCCCCTGAAAATAACTAATCAGGAACTTAACTGATCTATGCTACACAGCGTAGTGGGCCCTTGGCATTTATCTGGGCCCAAGATTTTCTCTAATACCTAAGTTTGCACATACAAAGACGTTGAGGCAGGCTCCTATTTTTCCCATGCACTATGTCTCCTTCACATACTCTGTTTGCCTACTTCACATCACAGACCAGTTCCACCATCATTAACATTTTTCTCTTTCACTTAATGGCAGTTTCTTTTTCCATAAAGAAAAGCAATTTAAAAAGTCATTTCAGCAGAAATGCTGGGTGTGCATTAGTGAGTGGCAGGTAGCAAAGTCACGGGGGATGTGAGTGCCGGGCAGTTGCCCGGTTTGTTCAGTGGCTGTATTACTGCTCCCACATACCAGCCCTGCAGCAGACAAGTGAAATTTGTGCCCCAGTCAAGTGACAGCTTTCTGTGTGTCATGTACCATTGGGATGACTGAAGAGAAGCTGCAACTATCAATATCTAATCTGTGACTGATAAATCCATGGATGCCAACATACTCTGAGGCCGCTGGGGGGGGCCAGGACAGATATAACAATTCAGATGAGAGGTGATCGGTTCTCTTTCAAACCAAAAGAAAGAACCTTTGACTTAAAATGCATAGAAATCCTTGATACAACCTTGCTCCATTACTAGTTAAAACTTAGGGAATGACTGAAATGTCTCCGTAAGTTCTTTCCTTTGTACCATCCTTCAAATAAAGTCATTTGGTATCTAGACCCCCCCCCCAAAAAAAAGGAAGGAAATAAAAAAGAAAAACATCTTAGAAAATGACCCCAAACCAAGCATACTAGTCTCAGTATTGCCAGAATTGCCAAACATATATAGCCTCTTGGAGCTCTGCTATCTGGAGGAGTCAGACAGCAAGCCTATAATGAAGCAGGAAAGCAGTGCAGGTAGGGTCCCATCTCTTTGGGCCCAGCTCAGAAAAACAGCCTTTACTAAGGAGAAACCTGAGCAGCCGTCTCTCTATTGCACAATTATTACTAGATGAACAGCAGCAAGAGTCAGGATAAGGCCGGGTGGCCGGAGATGCAGCAGTGGTGTGCAAGAAAAACATATACAAGGTGTGAGAAATTTGGCAGCATCCATAATATTGCCTTCTCCATATTGTTAACTTTGTTCTTTAGAAAATTTTCTTTCTTCTGTGTCGTCTTGTTTTGAGTCTCAGAAGCAATAACTGTGATTGCATCTTAAAACTCAAGACAGACTCACAGTGTCTGTTACCCAATGTAGAAATCTAATTCGTTTGTATTTATTGTTGTAATTATTCAGGTTACTTTTATTTCTATCATCCTGTTTTAATGCTTTTCTTTAATACCTCTCTCTTCTTTATGGTCATGTTACACTACAAACTGTATTTTGTTTGTTTTTATCTAATCTAGCATCTTTGAATTTTAGTAGCAGTATTACTTAATTCATATCTCTTAAATTGTTAAGTTCATTATTTGAAATGATGTTTTTTGACACTGGCTCTATCAAGACAAACCATTTTTTTACCCTTTTATTTCATCATATCTTCTTCTCCCTCATCTTTTATTTGTTCATGTATACTGGTATTTTGAACCTAGGATATTGCTATTAAGCTATCTTTTAATCATATATCTTCTTTTTTTTTAATGTTTATTTATTTTGAGGGAGAGAGACAGAATGTGAGCGGAGGAGGGCAGAGAGAGAGGGAGACACAGAATCCGAAGCAGGCTCCAGGCTCCGAGCTGTCAGCACAGAGCCTGACATGGGGCTCAAACTCACGAACTGAAAGATCATGATCTGAGCCAAAGTCGGATGCTCAACTGACTGAGCCACCCAGACCCTCCTAATTATATATCTTCTTTATGAAGAACTGATTTAGGCCTTTGTGTTTGTAACCTATTTGTACAATGGCTATTTTGATTCAATGCTATATTTCATGGGTTTTGAAGGTCACCACTAATCTCTTGATAGTAAGAGTTTCTGCTGTTGAGTTCTCAATTGTGATCTCTCAGAGCATCACTTCCAAAGAATTATTTCAGTTGAGATATTTTCTGAACTCTCGCATATCTATGGCTTTCCAGACCAATGACAACTTGTCTAGATATACATTTTTTTCACTCACCACCTCAAAATTCTAAGAGTTCTATTGTTTATGGATATTAGTGCAACAGAAGTAAAACTCTGTGGTGAATCTGATTCACTCCTCTGTAATAATTTTTCTTCGTCACAGAATCAGAAATGATATTATCCTGACTTGCATGTGCATACATCAACATATAACAGAAAAACTGAAAGTGTCTCATGTTCCCATATCCCGGACTTAAACATTGTTAATTCCTTGCTCTAATTTCCTCCAAACAGTTTTCTTTGCATATATTAGCATTATTACTAACATAATAGTTTTTTCATTTTATAACAATGGGGTTACAGAAGCATCTCATTTAATTCACCTAAATGATGATGATGATTTGAGATAATATCTTCTGTCTCTTGAATGCTATTCAAAATATGTGTTCAGTGAGTATACTGTTACTGTTTACTGCCATATATTCTCTCTATACTGTGTACTGTTCTACAGTCTCAGCCTAATGAGAACCAGAAGAGCAGATCTGATTGCACATCCTTGGTCAACGAGGGCTTATGCTCCCCATTGCGACTGCCCTTAAGCAATGAGAATTCCACGGTCTCTCACAGGTTGTTATGCAATACATGTCATTTGTGCTCCTGTGGTTTTTCTTTCTACTTTTTGTTTTGAATTCTGGAAGAAACTTTAACCTCCTATTGGCTAGCAAAGGGTTTACTGGTGCCTAACACTAGCAGTCCGCGCCTAAACACTTGCCGGCCTCCACAGCGCTGCACCTGGCCCAAAGGAACAAAAGAAGAGAATCATGCTAGAACTTAAAATGAAAGCGTTGAACTTCCATGGTACTTGTAACAGCAAGGGTCTGGGAAACAGGGGATAAAGATTAACAGGTGATTGGTGACTGTGGGAACTCCTTGACATGATGAAGGTCATCATAAATAATACCTCAGCCTGGAAGGATGGGCCTACGTTGACATCACCGGCGACTGGAATCATGCAACTATTTCAAGGAATTTAAGGACCAGGGCGAAGCAATGGCCCATGTTGGAGGTAAAGGATGCAGTTCCCTAAGCACAGGGCTGCAGTGCCTGCATCACGGGCTGACTCAGCTAGAGCTTCCATTTCCAGGAGCTGATCAGTCCCCCACACTAACCAGAGCGTGTGTATAGAGTACGAAGTATTTTACCAGCATCATTTTAATATTTTTAACTTTATAAAACATCCATACGTTCGGGACATCATTCATGTCAGCATGTGTACAGTCTATCTCATTCTTTCCAAAGACTCCATAAACATTTCTTTGTATTAACCTACTAGCATCTATCAAATGAATCCCCTCTTAATGGACATCTGGGTTGTTTCCAGTTTTCTGTATTACAAACAATGCTACAATTGCCATAATGCCCATAGAAGATGCAATTTTTAATTTACACTTCCATCTCGCTTTTGAGGATGTTGACTTGTCTATGCCCTCGCCAATACAAGGGCTTATCAAGTGTTTTAAATGTTTTGCAATTTATAAGTGAAAATAATATCTGTGTTTAATTTGCAGGTCTTTAATATTTGTAAACTGAGATAGCTTTTCATGCTTGCAGGACATTTGCACCTCAAATTCTAGATGCTCCTGGTTCGTGTCATTTGCCCATTTTTCTTCTGGGTGTGTTTGTAACACGAAAAACTTGGAAGTAACTGAATTGTCTAATAAGTTTAATACATTTCATATAAAAATATTATATAGTCATTACAAATTATATTTTCAGAGGAGTTTTGATGATGGAAAGCCATTATCTGGTAAGTGAAAATTAAACAGAATATAAAAGTGTATATAATGTATGATACTGTTTTGTTTTGTTTTGTTTTAAATTTTTTTTTCAACGTTTTTAATTTATTTTTGGGACAGAGAGAGACAGAGCATGAACGGGGGAGGGGCAGAGAGCCAGGGAGACACAGAATCGGAAACAGGCTCCAGGCTCTGAGCCATCAGCCCAGAGCCTGACGCGGGGCTCGAACTCACGGACCGAGGGGCTCGAACTCACCGACCGCGAGATCGTGACCTGGCTGAAGTCGGACGCTTAACCGACTGCGCCACCCAGGCGCCCCTGTTTTGTTTTTTTTTTTAATTCATAAAAAAAAAAAGCCTGGGGGGAAATGCACGCATATATGAATGTGATTTGAGGAGGTGAAATCGTAGGTAATGTTAACACTTTCATCATAAATTTTAGTATTTTCCAAAATTACTATAAAGCATGGCTCCTTATATCGTCACAAAGAGCAGAAGTGCTATGGTTTTGTGATGATGGCTGACCTCTGCCACTTGTACTGTTCTGTACTTTAAGGGCACTGGTGATCGGGACCTGAGATCTATTAACACACGAGCTCTTCAAGTCAGGACAGAACTGTCTTTAAGACCACTGAGTGCAGAGAAAACAGGCAGCTGGCAGTCAGTCCGGTCCAGTGGGTCCACGCCGCATTGTGGTGGGGGCCCTACGGGTCCT
This sequence comes from Prionailurus viverrinus, assembly GCF_022837055.1. Lineage (NCBI taxonomy): Eukaryota > Metazoa > Chordata > Mammalia > Carnivora > Felidae > Prionailurus > Prionailurus viverrinus. Next base: position 121,623,047 of record NC_062562.1, on the reverse strand, counting down.
TTGATGGCCACTGACTGATCCAAACCAAAGCAAGTCCTTTGGTTCCCGTTTGGTTTTGGTATTTGCGGGTGACTGATACGTACTTCCGAGGATTTCATTTGCATGTAAATTTCTTGTTATGGACAATAGGTTATCTCCTAAGTAAATTATGAAAGATTATTACAGCTTGATAGTCATGAATAAAATGGGACTATTTCTAGGGCACTTGAAGTTTCCACACATTTTCCAGCCTTTTCAATCCAAATACAGTGCCTCAGCCCTCATCTCAGAAGGTCTTCCTGGGAGCCTGTTGTCCACCCCGTCTTATTTCGCTCAGGGACTCCCGCTTTCCCGTTGGTTATCTCCAGTGCCATGACCTGCAAGCCGGAGGCTTCTCTGGGTCCCTTCCTAATCCCCCAGGGATCCCTAAGCGTGGCAGCTGGCATAACAGAGTTGACTGAAGATTGGAGGTTCGCAGTGGGGCTTTGCGGTGCAGAAAAAGAAAACAGGCAGCAGACAGCATGGTATCAGCATAAGACCATCACAAATACTGCCTCTCTCCTGGGCCCGGTGGGCCTTTCTGCAAATTGCGGGCATCTGCTTCCTGCAAACTAGAGCATCTTCTCCCATCTTTGCTTCTCACTGAGTCCCCACCCCTTGGTCCCCCACGCTGTCTCCTATCCAGTTGGGGGAAACCCCAAGAGCCCACAGCACAACAAATGTGTGTTGCTGTCCACGAAAGGTTCCTTTTTTACCGAGGGAAATTTTAGCCTTGTTCTGTTCAAATCGCTCCCGCCCAGATTAAGTGTAAGCAAAAGTCTATTAAAGCATTTCCCATTTAAAAAAAAAAAAAAAAAAAAAAAGTTCCCAAGGAAAAATTCTACAGTTACTCCCTTAAAGTAAGGAGCATAAACAGCAAAGAGTCCTTAAAACAGCAAGGCTCTCCCCCTCCTACTCTAGAGCCTATGGTGTCCTCTCATTCAGTCCTTTGTTACAGGTGCTGCCACAATGGCTGTTTACTAACCAGAATGGAAATATTTCCGTATTTTAGTAACCAGTAGGCTTTGGATATTTTAATAGTTTAGAGTGTACCTGCTACGTGTCAGCCCAGAATGTAGAGATACAGAATTATAGAATCCCTGAGTTGGCAGATGCTGGCAGTCTCTAAAAAGTCATCTGAATGATGCCTCCAGACAGTGAGCTCCTCAGATGCAAAGCCTACACTGCCTCCTGCAGTGACTGTCACCCCACAGATGCTCCGTGACTGATGACCTGTTGGGTTCAATGAGAGAACAAGCCAGCAATCATCGCTGCATCATTGACCAATTGCCAGCTAGCCTTTTCTCATCGTCTCGAGTGTTAGGTAACTCGTTACCATGTAAAGCAGCTGGCGATTTTGTGGATCTGTCCCATTTTCGTGTGGGAAAATGTGACTTCCAGTAATTTTACGCTTTTGTTTACTAACAAATGTTTATAGCAAACGTCTGGATCTCTATATATTACACATATAGTATTAGATATGTAACATATGTGTTAACATATGTCTGTTATATACATTTCTATTCTGACCTCTGTCTCTTTGCAGGCAACTTTCTTTTCCTATCACAACTCCTTGGCCTCAAGACTTTTCTGTTTTTCATGCGTTAGCAGTACCAGATGGGAATCGCTAGCTGGGAGGTGGAGATGTGGATGCAAAAGGTACATGGAAACCAGGAAGAGTGAAGGACAGACAGAAGGGGTGTGGAGGCCTCCTCTCTCTTGTGGAATCGTTTACATGGACCTTGAACACCAGAGCTCTGCACAGGGTGGGGAAACAATTAATGCTCTTGGGACAGCAGATGGCTTTGACAGCCCAGAGTGATTGGCACACAAGTGTGTTGGAGAAAGTAGTTCGGCTACAGGCTCAAGCTAGTCATGACACATGCAGCCATGCTGTGCTTTAAAATCCAGCAATCCCAAACCTAGTATGACTGGGCAGATGTTTGTTAAATTGCCTTTGTAGCTCTTTTGGGGCTGAATTTGCTCTACTCTCCATGTTTAAATTTTTTTTTTTAATGTTTATTTATTTTTGAGAGAGAGACAGAGACAGAGAGTGAGTGGGGGAGGAGCAGAGAGAGAGGGAAACAGAATCTGAAGCAGACTCCAGGCTCTGAGGTGTCAGCACAGAGCCTGGCGTGGGGCTTGAACCCATGAGCCATGAGATCGTGACCTGAACCAAAGTTGGATGCTTAACCGACTGAACCACCCAGGCGTTCCTCTACTCTCCATGTTTAATATGAGAATGATTATTGTTGTGGTTATTATTGATAATGTGAACAAAATGCAAAGTGCTTAACATAAATGATTTCCACTTCTCATAACACTACCATGATATGAACATTATTAGTTTCATCTTACAGATAAAGATCACACAGAAAATAAGACAGCCAGGCAGTAAATAGATCTAAAGTCCATATACCCCTTCCTCTCACCTGAATTCATGCCAAGTAACACAAAGAGCCCTGTTTGCTCCCGACCAGGGCAAAACTGTAGGCTTACACTCTTCCCTCCTCCAGAAAGATAGGGGAGGTTCCCAGGTTTCCTATTTCCTCCTATTTTCATCAAAATAGGAACCTTAGTATTGTCTCATTCAAGCATAACAAAGAGAAATAGGGTGGTTTTTGAAAGGCTCAAGAGAAGGAGTAAGAAGGATGGAAATTTTATAGCTGCCTAAACACCCCAGAACACAGTACTACCTATACATTTAACCTGCTGTGTAGGAATAACATGGTCTTGTTACATTTTAGAAATGACACCATGGTTGCAAACAGTCACAACTGCCAACAACACTGGCCTCGACATATCTGATCATCAGAGAAGTGTCCACATGAATACATACACAGACACATGGATGCATGTACTATATATGTGTCCAGTTGGTCCTCATTATTCACAGAACCCACATTTGGGAACCCACCTATTTGTTAAAATTTATTTGTAACCCCCAAATCCATACTCACAGCACTTTGGCAGTCATTCACAGACAGGCACAGAGCAGTGAAAACTTTGAGTCACCGATAGGCTCCTTCCCAGCTGAGGTTGAACAGGGCAACGCCTCGATTTCCTGTTTTAGCTCTCACACAGTAAACAGGTGTCTTTTTCGTGATCTATTTAGTGCCTTGTTAATTCACATTTTTGTGGGATTTCTGCTGATGATTTTGCTGTTTATAATGGCCCCCAAGTATCTGAAGTGCTATCTCGTGTTCCTAAGCACATGTGGGGCTGTGATGTGCCCTCCAGAGAAAATACGTGTGTTAGGCCAGCTTCATCAGCATGACTTAATAATGCTGTTGGTCATGAGTTCAGTATATTAATGAAGCTGCAGTATATATCAAATAAAGTGCCTTTACACAGAAACACACAGAAAACAAGGTTATGTATTAATCAGTTTAAGAAAGTGTTGTGACCACAGGCACCCAGGAGCCTACCCCTGTATTTCCCCAAGGAACTTGCTAATTCAGTGTTCATGGTGACTCTATAGACCATAACTACTGTGACTAACAAGAACCAGCTGTATACTTATATACATAGTGTATATACACTATGTATACACTATGTATATATGTATATAGTGTATATACACGTGTGTGTATATATATATATAGTTTATAGTGTATATATATATAGTGTATATATGTATATAGCGTATATAAGTGTACATAGTGTGTGTGTGTATTTGTGTAGTACCTTATCCTAATTCACTGAGGCTCTGAAAACTTAATGCTATAAGAGTTAAATGATACTTGGTACACCCAGGTGGCTCAGTTGGTTAAGCATCTGACTTCAGCTCAGGTCATGATCTTGCAGTCTGTGAGTTTGGCCCCGTGTCAGGCTCTGTACTGACAGCTCAGAGCCTGGAGCCTGCTTCCGATTCTGTGTCTCCCTCTCTCTCTGCCCCTCCCCCACTCACACTCTGTCTCTCTCTGTCTCTCAAAAACGAATAAATGTTAAAAAAAAATTTAAGAGGGGCGCCTGGGTGGCGCAGTCGGTTAAGCGTCCGACTTCAGCCAGGTCACGATCTCGCGGTCCGTGAGTTCGAGCCCCGCGTCGGGCTCTGGGCTGATGGCTCAGAGCCTGGAGCCTGTTTCCAATTCTGCGTCTCCCTCTCTCTCTGCCCCTCCCCCGTTCATGCTCTGTCTCTGTCCCAAAAATAAATAAATGTTGAAAAAAAAAAAATTAAAAAAAAAAAAAATTTAAGAGTTAAATGATACTTGGAGGGGCGCCTGGGTGGCGCAGTCGGTTAAGCGTCCGACTTCAGCCAGGTCACGATCTCACGGTCCGTGAGTTCGAGCCCCTTGGTCAGTGAGTTCGAGCCCCGCGTCAGGCTCTGGGCTGATGGCTCAGAGCCTGGAGCCTGTTTCAGATTCTGTGTCTCCCTCTCTCTCTGCCCCTCCCCCGTTCATGCTCTGTCTCTCTCTGTCCCCAAAAAAATAAATAAACGTTGAAAAAAAAAAATTAAATGATACTTGGAGAAAACTGTTACCATTCAATTAAGTACATTTTTCTTAACTAGGGCTTACAGCCCCTATAATTGACCTTTTGTTTTGCTAGCACTGATTTTGCTCAGCAATAATTTGATGGCATCAGGGTGATAATGTTGCTTAGCTACTGCTTGGAGGAGTGAGGTACAGGGGCTAGAATGGGTTGCAAGTGTTACTGCAAAAACAGTTACTTGGAATATAACTACATTCCAGGCAACATTTTTACTCTAGCAATCTGTCCAGGAGTTTGTTATCTAGTTGATAAATGGACTTTTGGACATAATATTCTGTCCAAATCTCTTTGGCTATGTCAACATAGACAGTACTTCTAACCAACAACAACTGACTGAGTCAGACCCTGTCCAAGACAAGGCCGAGTCCTCCCCCATCCACTCCCCTCCTGCTACCATGTGGGAGCGAGGCAAGACGTTTGTCAGTTTCATTTATCTTGCTGCCCTAGTTGCTTCCAGGACCTTCCCAGCATCTCCCTGTTTTCCACATTTGCTCAGATCCAGTTTCAAGACATCTTGACTTTAAGAAAGAAGTCAAGTAAAAAGAAACAGTACAAACTAAGACAAAGTTGCCGTTTCTTATTTGATCATCTCCCTAATTAAATTATAAAAGCAGCCAGTGTGCTGGAAAGAACCCTGGACTGGGAAACGGGGTATTATTTCCATCGATAATGTCAATTATGTATGCCAATTGGGCAAGTGACTCAATTAGGCCTAGATTTCCTTATCTGCAAAAGTGGAGGTTGTGAAAAATAGTCTTTAGAGTCCCTTTTCGGTGAACAATACCTAGACTCTATGCTTCTAGCTGGACTACTCAGGATAGTATTGGGGGCCTATCTAGATCATCTTGACATTAGAAAGATTTCTATGTGCTTTAGATATAACACCTTGTATTCAACCTGACAATGGTCCCATTCGGTCTCAGTTGGCTGAAGATGTTAGTTTTCCTTCATGGCATTCTCAGAGATCATAGGTGTTGTTAATTTGTTAAATCATGCACTCAACAAATATTACCGAGGCCATACACTGTGGTAGGCACATAGAAAACAAGATATGGTCCCTATTCTTAAGCCAAACCAAGATATGTGGGTGCCTAGAGTTTGATAATAACTCTGTGCTCTAGAGAGGTTAATAATTCAATACCCTATCAAATTATATTCTTTTAAAAATATGCACAATATTTTAAGCAGTGAGAGAAATGTCAGCAATGAAGGGAAATATTTTCATATTTAATTCAAAGACAAAGAATTATTTGAATTTTACCATGTGATAAATTGTATGTGGCAAGCTGAGTTAATTGAGATCATGTTTTTAGTTCTTCTAGAGAGATTTTAGGGACCATAAAAATGACTCCTTCTCCTCCCAAGCAGCTACCCTGGTTCACCTCTGCATTTCAGTCCTGGAAATTACAGCCTTTTCTTTTTCTTTTTGGTAATCCGTTATAAAATAATTCAGAAAACATTCAATAAGTTTAAAATTTTAAGTTTAAAAATGTATTATACTATTTATTAGGTAACTTACTATAAAGCTATGATTACTTTTGCTCTGGGTGTCTAAATATTCCCTTTATTGCTTTTGTTATTTTTATAAGCTCTTCAACACTCTTTGTGAAACGAGACAAGGCAGAAATAAATGATTAGCTTAATTAACATTGTGACATTTCTATGCACTGAATGGCTAATGTTCTCTAGTATCTGTTTCTGTTTTACCCAGACAAAAGTGATTCTTTTTTTGAGAGGCAAAATGTTCCAAATATATAATTTGCTAAGTAAAGAACTGCATGTCTCCTTTATTAGATTTTGTACTGTCTCCCATATAAATCAGCGTCTGGCAAAGCAAGTCATATTTTTCCATTAGTTTACATTCCAAAGTCAAACCATTTTTGTTTGCTTATAAATTTACCTTCAATTTTGTTTCAAATCTTCAATCTTTCCCCTTCATTTTCTCTGCACTTAACAAACACTGTTATAAACACTTATTTCTGAATTAAAGAAGATGGCTGGCAAATCTTTTTATAGAGCATTTTGGTAATAAAAATTAATTTTTTAATTAACGATTAATTTTCATCTGCTTTGTCCATTCAGACTTTTCTTAACTTATAGTTTATTACATTGGGGCATACCTAGAAATATACAGCTTTGGTAAGTAGTGTTTCTTGGGAGTCTTGAAATACAGATTTTACCATAGAAATATTTTAATTGCTTAGGGTGCCAGGTATGAGAGAATAAGACCAAGACCACGTATCTGTGTAAACTTACTTCATGGAATTAAATTAATAAAAAATAATATTAACATTCAACATATATTAATTTTCCTATAAAATAAACTAAGCGAATTTTGATAGAAGTGGTGCTTTTTATGATGCATTGTTCTCATTTAGTTTTGCTAATTAGGAAAAAAAACCACTATGACATTTACTCTGAATCCAAAATCAACCATTCCTTCTAAAATGTATCCAGAGGGAAAAACGAATGGTCTCTTCAAGTTTTTAATCCCCCATAGAAACAAGATCATTTGTCTTAAGTATATTTCTAAAATGAGCCTAAAGAAAGTAAAATTTCGCTGAACAGCTTAGCTGATTTTTTTCTGCTTCAGAAAGTCAGCATCTTAAATGGAGTGCCTTAGTGTCTGTGATCTTGCATTATCTGCAAACTCAATCATAATTAACTTGCCTCTCCCAACTGTATACAAGGGGGAGTAATCCTTATAGTAAGACCTTTGCCATTCAATGCTATGTTCAAAGAACAGAAATGGGAAAGATAAGGATGCTTGTCACCGGCTGTTTATCAACTAAGAATGCTTCTGTTCTTGGGATAGTTAAGGCGTGGTTGAAGTTTAAATGATTTGTTCACAGAAAGATTTTTTTAAAACGCATAGAGTAACCTTTGACCTTTACTAGATAGAGTCACCAGGTACAAGAGAGCTCCCGGTAATGTTTTTGTTCTTCCTCAAGAACATCAGTGAATTTGGGGAGAAAATATCACTGGAACATCCATGTATATATCTGGATGCTAAGTATTTTAGGTTGTTTGTTACTTGTTAATTTACGATAAGATACCAAAGAGATGTGATCGTGTTTTGCTTTGAGTTCTATTATTATTGACGTGCTCAGAAAGGTTAAAATTTGGTGAAGAAAATGAGGAAGAATATTAAATAGTCAAAACTGCTATTCACTACTATCAACCATACACCATGCTAGGCACCTGAGATACAAGAGTGCACATATGAGGCACAGCTCCTGAACTCACAGAGGTTCAGGTTAGTGACAAGGTGTAGATAGGTCAACACTTGCGATAGGGTGCGGTGGAGGATGTGATGGGAGCAGTATAGGCTGCCAAGGAAGCACACTGGAGTGATGCCTGACTCAGATGTTATTGGGGGCAGAAGGAGAAGGTGTGTGTCACACAAGACCCTCTGGACGAACTGATATCAAAACAGTACGAGCTGGCCACAAAAAGCTCAAGAATTTTCCCAGACGAGATCTTGAAGCATGAAAAAACATCCGGAGGGTAGAATATGCATGCCATTTTCAAAGGGCTGAAAATTTTACGATAGGAGAAGCAGAGAAGGCAAACTGGGAAATGACGAAATGCAAGCTGGGGAGGGAAGTGGGAGCTGGTCATCGAAGCCCCACTCGAGAAGGGGAAAGTTGGGATCAGAGAGGAGAGGGTCATGATCCGACAGGTATGTTACATGGATTATGCTGTTACTGTGCAGGTAAAGGATGGGAGGGGGCAGGAACCTTGGCAACAAAGCAAGTCAGTCAACTTGCAATCATGGGAAAAAAAAATGATGGTAGCCTGACACAGGGGAGTGACAGTGGGAATGGATGAAACGTGATTTGATTGGAGAGGCTTTTAGGATGCGGATTTGGTAGGCCTTGGTGTTAGTGAGGGAAGTCGAGGAAGAAAGGTACTGCTGAGAGCAGCCTTAGATTTCTGGGGAGGTTAAGGTTGGCATTTAATGACACTGGGAAGAGAGACGGAGGAGCTGGTGTTTGGGGTGACGGAAAACAGAGCATTTAGTTTTGATGTGCTGAGTTTTAGGTGGCCATTGGGTATTCAAGCGAACCCAGAACTTACAGATGCGGAAATGAAACTCAAGGAGGTTAGTAACTTTTTCAAGGTTACACAGACAGGCTTTGAGCCCAGGATAACCTGGCTCCAGATTCCCTGCTCTTAAGCACTACAGAGCCCTTCTCCAGAGACATGGATCTTGGCAATCTGTGCTCTCCTTGCTCCCTATTTGAATCTATAGGACGGTGTCAGAATACTGAATTCTTATTCAGCTCTGCCATTAACTGCTTGACCTTGGGCAAATCTTTAACCTTTCAGGGTCACTGTCTCTAAAAGGAAGTAGTGCAATCAGATCAGGATTTTTCAAAGGGGCCTTGGGAGTAGGAATGGAAGGAGCTCAGGCAAAGAGGAGCATAAACATGCTCCCCTGGAAAAGGCTTATCACCTGGAAGGATTTCTCAAACCATAAACTCTTCCCTGAGTCTTTCTCCTCCCTCCCCATTTTGATATCTCCACCCCCCACCCCCCAACCCTCCCCCACCTTCCCGCCCAGCAAGGGCATCCCTTCTAGTGGAGGCTCACAGCCTTATCTTGTGCTGTATCCTTCAGACGTGCCCAGAGGAAAAAAAACAAAAAACAAAAAAAACCTGATAACCTTAGACCAGATGATCTCAAATTCCTTCATATGCTCAAAATACTTCGAAATTCTATCATTACAAATCACCTTCCTTAAATTATACAAGAGAACAGTGTTTTTGCTTGTTTTCTTGCTATGGTTTCCTTTATTCAACGTGTACTTGCTGATGACGATGGGCCAGATCATGCTCTAGACACTCGAGAGAGAGCAGTGACTAGGACAAAATCCTGTTCCTAGTACGCTCGCATTTTCTATGGGAGGGGCAGATCATAAACTGAGGATGAACAAACATACCAGATGGTGGTAAGTCCTATGCAGAGAACTTTAGCAGGACAGAGAGGACTGGATGGCTACTTCGGATCAAGCCATCGGAGGAGTGATATTTAAACTAAGATCTGAAAGGCAGGAGGGAGCAGCTATGTTAAGATTAGAGGAAGAACAGTTCAAGCAGAAGGAAAATATGGCACGTGGGTCCTGAGGTAGTGTCTCAATTATTTTTTTGGCTGCAAGTAAGAGAAACCCCAAATTCACCTGGTTTAAGAAAATAATGAAATGCATGCTTAGTTCTCATATATAACCGTGTTATCAAGAAGTGTTTTCAAGGACTCAGTACTATCACTACCACAGCGCTAAGTGATCTTTAAACTGGTGGTCGTAAAAGTGGTTCCCAGTAGCAACTAGAGCTGCAGGATTTCTTGCTCAAGTCCCAACAGGGAGCACAGAGAGGCTCTCCTTTGACTATGGAATGAAAGTCCATGTGCTTACACGGCACCAGTAATATGCGGCAAGGAAATACATTGCAGGGCTCAGTTTTAGCCTAGATTTCTGAACTAGTCATTGGCAAAGGAAATGAGATTCCTATAATTGTTTTAGATGCTAATCAGGACCCATTCCTTGATCTGGGGATGTGGCCAACTTTCAGTGTTGTTTTCCTGTCTTTTTAAAGATGCTATTCCACCGTGTCCTGGCTTACATGCGTTCCGATGAATTGTCCTCATTCCTCTTGCTGTTTTTCTGTGTATAGTGTCTGATCTCAGAGTATCCTTGACTCATATAAAGAAGGAGAGGCCTGAGAACATGTGGAATAAGGAACTGACAGTATTTAAATTTCTTATTTCTACTTCGGGTGGTAGCTCCCTCTACTCTAATTATTCAGTATACAATCATATCCTTTTTTGGTCTTGCAGACATCTATCACAATTTCTGGTTGGCAAATATATCTTTTCCTCCCATTCTACCACTAGTATGAATTTATTCCCTCTTACACTACTGTCTAGTCCCGCTAGCGTGATTTTGGAAGAGATGGAGGCAAAACTGATACCTTAATCTGCCACTTTTCAGAGGTGTCAGAGATATCAAAAGGAGGGTAATTAAAAATAAAGAATACAGTCTTCCACTTCCAGTTAGAGTGTAGAAGGATACAAAAGACTTTTGCTCTCATGGTAAACACAAAAAAACTGAGGCAAAATAAAAACGGTTTCTCTGTGGGGCTAGTGAAGCGCTATTGGCCTAACAAATACTTGGTGAACTAAATTTCAGAGAGAAATGGAACCTTTATTATAAATGAGTAGATGGCCATAGTAGCTTCCCAGCTCAACTCAATTCTAGAGGGAACCAGAATGGTCAGTCACTCACTTTACCAACTGAAGAAAAGATTTTACTCTTGGGAAGGAACAAAATAAACAATATTAAACTTTAGTCTTCATTGTTCTAATATAAACAATGCCTGGAATAAAACAAAAATTATGGGATGGGAAGAACCAAGAAAATATGACCTATAATCAAGGGAAAACATGGTCAATCAAAGTAGATAAATGGATAACTCAGCTATTGGAATTTGCAGACAAGAATGTAAAACAACTATAATAAATGTCAAAGAGCTTAAAGGAAAGGATAAAGATAAGAGGTGATGAATTGGGATATTTCAGGAGAAAAATGGAAACTCTAAAAGAGAAATTCTCAAATGGAATGGACATTCTAGAGCTTGAAAACGATATCTGAAATAAATATCTCAAATAAATACCTGAAAAAAAAAAAACACCCTACAATACCTGAATAAGATCAATCTAAAATTGAACACTGAAGAAGAAAGACTTAGTAAACTTGAAGATAGGTTAATTGAAACTATCCAGTGAAGACAGGTAAAAGATCTTTAAAACGCACACGGTTTTAGTAACCTGTGGACCTAATCAGTCTCACCAAATTGAAATTGAAGTCCCAGCAGGGAAAAGAAAGAGAAAGGAACACGAAAAGGAACTGAAGAAGCGATAGCTAAATGTTTCAAAATTTGATAAAAAAACATCAACTTAAAGATTCTAGAAGCTCAGTGAACCCCAAGTGGAACATCAGAGTCAAAGCACTGAAAACCAAGCATACACGGAAAAGGGGAAGGCATTATACATACGGGACAGAGATAGAATGGTTATTAACAGTTCACAAGAAGATAAAGCTAATGCTAAGTGGAGTAAGTCAACCAAAACAGAGCAAATACATCTAATGTCAGCTGTATGAGGGATTTAAGAATAGTCAAACTTGTAGAGATGGAAAGTAGGATGGCCATTTCCATGAGTGGGGGAGCACTTTGGGGGAGGGCAAAATGGAGGGTGATTGTTGGGCACAGAGTTTCAATTTTGGAAGATGAAAAAAGTTTTGGAGGTGGTTAACCGGTGGTGATGGTTGCACAACAATGTGAATGTACTTAAAGCCACAGCACTGTGCACATAAAAATGTTTAAAATGGTAAATTTAATGATTTAACGTATGTGTATTTACCATAATTAAAAAATAATATTTTTTTAAATTTTTTTTCTTAATGTTTTTTATTTATTTTTGAGACAGAGAGAGACAGAGCATGAATGGGGGAGGGGCAGAAAGAGACGGAGACACAGAATCCGAAGCAGGCTCCAGGCTCTGAGCCATCAGCCCAGAGCCCGACGCGGGGCTCGAACTCACGGACCGTGAGATCATGACCTGAGCCGAAGTCGGACGCTCAACCGACTGAGCCACCCAGGTGCCCCAAAAAATAATTTTTAAAAATGTAAGTCAAAGTATAATGAAACGGCATCTTTAAGGAAAGGGAAAAAGAACTAAAACAAAAACAAAAACAAAAACCCACAAAACCACCCATAACTAGACTTTGGAATACTATATCCAGTGAAAATATTTTTCTAAAATGATGGTGTAAGGGAGAAAAAAAAGTTTCCCTTCTTTCCTTCTAGGTTTTTTTTTTTTTTTGGCTGCTTTGATAAATTGACATGAGACAGATTAACAGGAGAAAAACATATTTAATTACATATATACAGGAGCTCTAAGACATGAGACTCAAGGACAAGCCAGGCCATTGAGGCTTGTATGCCATGCTGAGCTAAGGAATGGGTTAGGGTCCTGTGGCTTCAAAGGGAAGGAGGGTGACTCACAGGAGGGAAAAAGAGCAGGTGCCTGGAAATCAGACGTTTGCCCTGCCGTACATATAGGTCATTCAGATAAAAAGCTACCCTCAGGTCCCTTTCTGGGCCAGGTCCCCTCTCTAAATTCTTTTAGGTAGTTTAGGGAGAAAGTTTTCCTTGAATCTGATGGGTCTTGACTGCGTTCAGCTGAGAACAATCCACATGCCAAAGTGGCACATCTTGGGGCAGGCTGTTCTGCTGCCCTTCAATGGTGAAATAGGGGTATTTTCAAATAAATAAAAGCTGTTCCTTTTACCTTTTTACCTTCTTCTGGAACCCCAGTTAACATTTTTTGTTAGAGTGGGGTGGAAGGTAATGTTACCAGATGAAAATCCAGGCCTACAGAATAGAATGGAAACATTGAAAATGGCAAATATAGGTATAAATATAGGATAACATTTTAAATAAATTCTTAACTTCTTTAAATGATTATTCAATATTAATAAAAAGGCATCTAACTACAAATTAAAAAATTTTTAAGTGTTTATTTTTGAGAGATAGAGGTGCTAGCAGGGGAGGGACAGAGAGAGAGGGAGTCACAGAATCTGAAGCAGGCTACAGGCTCTGAGCCGTCAGCACAGAGCCCAATATGGGGCTCCAACTCACAAACCGTGAGATCGTGACCTGAGCCAAAGTCAGACGCCTAACTGAGCCACCCAGCCGCCCCCCATCTACTAAAAATTTTATGCTAAGTTATTACTAGACATTAGAAATTATATTATGAATTATGCATAATGAAGACTGAACACTTTTGTGTTTAGATCGGAACGAGTTCAAGACTGACCCAAGATTCTCACCACTTCTATTTAGCAGCATATTAGAATTCCTAGTCAATGCAATAAAACAAGGACAAGAAATAAAACTTACATATCCTAAAAAGGAAGAAAACTGTTATACTTGCAGACAGCTTGGTTTTATATGCAGAAAATTTGAGGAGTGTATATTAAAAAAAACAAACAACTCCTTAGTACCAGTAAATGAGTTGAAAAAAAAGTCACAAGCTACAAGGTCAGTATTTTAAAGAATCAATCGTATTTCTATATACTGGCAACAAACAAGTGGAAGTTGAATTTTTAAAAAAAAAAATCATTTATAATGGTTCCCAGAAATGAAATACTTAGGTATAAATATAATAAAATATTTGCATAATCTGCATGCTAAAGACTATAAAACACTGATGGAAGAAATCAGAGAGGAATAAAGAATAGATATTTTGTGTTTTTGCACTAGAAGACTAAATATTAAGATGTTCATTCTCCCCAAATTGATGTATAGATTTATTACAATCCCAATAAAAATCCCAGCAAGATCGCTTTTAGTTATTGATGATATAATTATTTATGTAAAGAGGTTTACATATAAAACTTTATATGAAAAGCCAAATAAACTAGAATAGACAAAATGATTTTGTAAAAGAAAAACAAGATTGGAAGGCTCATGCTGCCTGATTTGAAAACTTACTATGAAATTGCAGTGATCAAGACCATGTGGCATTTTCAAAAGGAAACACATAGACAAATGAGCAGAATATAGATTCTTTAAATAGATCCATACAAGTATGTCCAATATATTTTTGACAAAGATGAAAAGACAATTCACTGGAGGAAGCACAGGTTTTTCAACCAAGGGTGCTGAACAATTGAATATATATATGCTAAAAAAAATGAATGCATAAAAAGTAACTTAAAAGGATTTATAGATTTAAAGGTAAAACATACAATTATTAAACTTTTGGAAGAGCACATAAGAGAAAAACCTTCATAACCCTGGATTGTCAAGAGTTCTTAGATAAGTCATCAAAGGTCCAGTACACTAAAAAAAAAAAAAAAAATGCTAACTAACTTGGAATTCACAAAATTAAAAAATTTTCTCTGTGAAAGATACTGTTAAGACAAGCTAAAGATTGGGAGAAAAAAAACTCTGCAAAAGAATTGTAGCCACAATATAAAAATAGCTTTCAGAATTCAACAAGAAGAAAATGAACCCTAAAAAGATAGGCAAAAGATTTAAACAGACACCTCACCAAAGAAGGTATATGGATAGTAAATAAGCACATTAAAGATGCTCAACACTGCTAGTCATTAGGGAAATCCAAATTAAAATCACAATGAGATATCTTTACCTACCTTTTAAAATGTTTAATACGAAGACAAAAACTAATAGTACCAAGTCCTGGTGAGGACTGTAGAGCGTCTCATACATTACTCATGGGAATGAAAATGGTGTAGTTACTCTGGAAAACAGCTTGTTAATTCCTCGTAAAATTAAACAGACATATGCCATATAATGTAGCAATCCTATTCCTATGTATTTATCTTAGAGGAATGAAAACTTATGTTCACACAAAAACCTGTATTCAAATAATTGTGGCAGTATTATTCATAATTGCCAAGACCTGAATATCCTACTTTGGGTAAATGGATAGATAAACAGTTGTACATCCCTTACATGAAACACTACTCAGGAATAAAAAGGAATGAGACACTGATCTCTCAACAACATGGATGCATTATGCTAATCAAATATATTATGCTAAGTGAAGGAAGCAAAGTTCAAAAAGTATTGTGTGATTCCTTTTGTATAAAATTCTGAAGGGAACCACCCTGTAGGGATAGAAATAAGATCAAAGGTTGTTTACTATGATTTATGTTGGGGGGGGGGGGGGGGAAGGTTTTGACTACAAAGTTTCAGCATGGATGAGCTTTTCAGAGTGACAGAACTGTATCCTGACTGTGATGTCTGTTATAGAGTGTTATAATTTGTCAACACCAAAGGAGGAGAATTTTACCTCATGTAAATTTAAAAATAATTTTTAAAGATAATGGGGTATCACAAAAGAAAAGAAGTGGAATTGGTTCTAAAGATGCTTTTAAAATTTCTCTATGTATCGATGGAACAGAACAGAGAACCTATAAATGGATCCACAAATGCATGGCCAGCTAATCTTCGACAAAGCAGGAAAGAATACCCAACCAAAAAAAGACAGCCTCTTCCGCCAATGGTGCTGGGAAAACTGGACAGCGACATGCAGAAGAATGAACCTGGACCACTTTCTTACACCATACACAAAAATAAATTCAAAATGGATGAAAGAACTAAAGGTAAGACATGAAGTCATCAAAATCCTAGAGGAGAAAACAGGCAACAATCTCTTTGACCTCGGCTGCCACAACTTCTTACTAGACATGTCCCTAGAGGCAAGGGAAACAAAAGCAAAATTGAGCTATTGGGACCTCATCAAGATAATATCTTCTGCACAGAGAAGGAAAAAAATCAACAAAACTAAAAGGCAACCGATGGAATGGAAGAAGTTATTTGCAAATGACATATTGGATAAAGGGCTAATATCCAAAATCTATAAAGAACTTATCAGACTCAACACCCAAAAAACAAATAATCCAGTGAGAAATGAGCAGAGGACCCGAATAGACACTTTTCCAAAGAAGACATCCAGATGGCTAACAGACACATGAAAAGATGCTCCACATCACTCATCATCAGGGAAATACAAATCAAAACCACAATGAGATACCACCTCACACAAGTCAGAATGGCTAACATTAACGACTCAGGCAACAATAGATGTTGGTGAGGATGCAGAGAAAGGGGAACACTTTTGCACCATTGGCGGGAATGCAAACTGGTGCAGCCACTCTGGAAAACTGTGGAGGTTCCTCAAAAAATAAAACACAGAACTGCCCTACAACCCAGCAGTTGCACTACTAGGAATTTATCCAAAGGATACAAAAATGCTGATTCGAAGGGGCACGTGTACCTCAATGTTGATAGCTGTGCTATCAACAATAGCCAAATTATGGCAAGTGCCTTAAGTGTACATCGACTGATGAATGGATAAAGAAGATGTGGTATACATATACAATGGAATATTAACTTGGCAATCAGAAAGAATGAAATCTTGCCATCGGCAACAATGTGAATGCAACTAGAGTATGTTATGCTAAGCAAAACAAATCAGGCAGAGAAAGACAGATATCATATGATTTCACTCATATGTGGAATTTAAGAAACACAACAAATGAACACAGGGAAAGGGAAGGCAAAATAAGATGAAAACAGAGAGGGAGGCAAACCATAAGAGACTCTTAAATGCAGGGAACGAACTGAGGGTTGATGAAGGGGAGGTGGGCGGAGGGATGGACTAAATGGGTGATGGGCATTAAGGAGGGCACTTGTTGGGATGGGCACTGGGTGTTATATATAAGTGATGAATCTCTAAATTTTACTCCTGAAACCAATACTACACTATATGTCAACTAACTTGAATCTAAAAAAAAAAAAAAAAAAAAAAAATTGAAAAACTGAAAAACAAAACAAAACTACTACTGAAGCGGAGCCTAGATGTGTATGACAAAGGGGCTCAGAGGTGGACAGATGCCATCAGGCCTGGTCTATGAGGATATCAGCCACGGGATAGTAGTCTTTGCAAAGGCTAGCACAGAGGCCACAGGGTGTGGGGAGAGAAGACCCCAACATGTTGGGGCCCATTGACTTCCCAGTGCCACTGATCCCAGGGTGCTCCATACCTCCCATCCAAAGCCCCCATTACACAGACTGTGCTTAAATGAGCCCCCTCCCCTCTGCTCCTGGTTGTGGATTTCTGCACACAGAATAACGGGGGCTGTGCAAAGGTCGCCGAGTATCCCAGGAGGGTACGAAGGTCTCCTGCAGCTGCCAGAAGGGCTTACAAGGAGGATGGCCACAGCCGCACAGAGATAGACCCTTGTGCCGATGGCCTCAATGGTGGGAGTCATGAGCGTGCCGCCTGCAAGATGACCACCCCAGTGAGTCTCTCTTCTCACGGGAAATTTGGGAGCAGTTCTGACCTTGCTCACCCTTGCTTCACTTTGCTTACTGTTCAGCCTCTTCCTCAGCTTCCTTCCCACCTCAGTCTATGTCTTGTTAAGTCTGTTAAATGCAAAGCAGCATCCTAAGCAGAAAGAGGACATTAAGGGAACAACTGGTGACACCCACATAAAGTCTATTGTTTAGTTAATAGTAATGTGCCGCCGTTAATTTCTTAGTTTTGACGAACGTACTATGTATGGTTATATAAGAAGGTAATGTAGAGGAACCTGGTGAAAAGTATATGGCAACGCCTTCTGCTACCTTTGCAACTTTTCTATAAATCTAAAATATCAAAAATCAAAAGTTTATTAAAACAAAGCAAAGCAATACACAATGGAGTACTACATGGCAATGAGAAAGAATGAAATATGGCCCTTTGTAGCAACGTGGATGGAACTGGAGAGTGTGATGCTAAGTGAAATAAGCCATACAGAGAAAGACAGATACCATATGGTTTCACTCTTAGGTGGATCCTGAGAAACTTAACGGAAACCCATGGGGGAGGGGAAGGAAAAAAAAAAGAGGTTAGAGTGGGAGAGAGCCAAAGCATAAGAGACTCTTAAAAACAGAACAAACTAGGGATTGATGGGGGGTGGGAGGGAGGGGAAGGTGGGTGATGGGTATTGAAGAGGGCATTTTTGGGATGAGCACTGGGGGCTGTATGGAAACCAATTTGACAATAAATTTCATATATTGAAAAAAACAAAACAAAACAAAGCAATTTGCCTATGTAAAAATAATCCTAAAGAAGAATCCTAAATAAAAACAACGGAGGGAATGTTTCAAAAAGGGGTGAGAAGTGGCGCCTGGGTGGCTCAGTGGGTTAAGCATCTGCCTTGAGCTCGGGTCATGATCTCACAGCTCATGGGTTCAAGCCTTGCATCAGGTTCTCTGCTGTAGGTGCAGAGCCTGCTTCGGATCTTCTGTCCCCCCCCACCTCTCTGCCCCTCCATCACTCCTGCTTGCTGTCTCTCTGTGTGTGTCTCTCTCTCAGAAACAAACAAACCAACGAAACAAAAAAACACCGAGGAATTTGGGTACGAGGTCCTTCAGGAGGACATTACTCCTGGTGACCACTAGTGGCAGCACAGAGACGACTAAAGCCCCTGAGTCCAACCCAGAAGATAAAGAGCAAAAATGATCACGACCTCCTTCCAGCCTTTGGAATTTTTTCAGAGGGCACATTTTGCAATTCTGGGTTCCTGCCTTTGTTTCACTCACTCATGTTGGGCGGGGCCGGCATGACTCCAGAAGCATTCCAAGTGGGTGCTTGAAGGCCCTGCCTGGGCCCAGGAGACCCTGAATGCAGGCATGCAGCTTCACGGTCAGCGTGAACTGGGGGAGGGGGAGCTCTCTGGGTGGGCATGGGCCTCTGCTCAGGCTTCTAACCCACTCCCTGGTGCCTGCAGACTATAACCAGAAATGTGGGATAGGATAGAAAATCTAAGCAGCATGCTTCGTGAATGTGGCAGGATGCGTGAGGAGGCTGGGAGTTGCCGAGGGAGGGAAGGAGGAGGGACTGGAGAAAGATAAGGACGAGGAAAGAGGCAAGTGTCTGAGAGCAGAGGCCAACTCATCCTCATGTCATTTTTTTCTTTTGCTTCATTTTTCCTTCCGCGCTTCCTTCTTTTGCCCTCTCTTCATTCTCTACCCACCACTGCTAGCCCTGCGTGCTCCCTCTTTTCCTGTGCTTTTCTGTCCCCTTCAGTCCTCTCTCTCCTGTCTCAGTCTGCTGAGGAACATGCCCTTCCTGAATGTGGCAGAGAGCAGATCAAAGAAGTGAGGGTGGGCGGGTCACTTTCCTGTGGCTGCTCTAACAAATTACCGCAGTTGGTGGCTTAAAGTAACACAGATTTATTCTCTCAGAGTTAAGGAGGCCAAGGGCTGAAATCAAAATGGTGGCGGGGCTGCATTTACTCTGAAGGCTCTGGGGAGAATCCTTCCCTACCTCTTCTGGCTTCTGGAGGCTCCAAGTGTTCCTTGGGCTGTGGCCACCTCCAGTCTCTGCCTCCCTCTTTATGTGGCCCTTTCCTTCTTCCCCTGTGTGTTCCTCCTGTGTGTGTCTCAAGGATGGTATTGGATTTAGGGCCCACCTGGATAATCCAGGATGATCTCATTTTAAAAAACAAAGACCCTTTTTCCAGACAAGGTCTTACTCATTAGATCCTGACAGTTAGGATATACCTTTTGCAGGGGCCACCATTCAACTCATGATAGGTGAAATTGCAAGCTCCAGACAACATTCAGTAAGACAAACACTTCCTGGCGATGAAGTATTACTTAGCCTTACACTAGAACAGAGCAAGTGAGAAGTAAATGCAGTTCATGGGTCCTGTATTTAGCGAACTGATAGTCTGATTGTAGATTCACAATAAATGCTCAAAAACCCCACAACAATTCCACAAAAACCCAACATAAGACAATCAAATAATACAATAGTTCAATAATATCATGTGAAAATGTAAATGAAGGCAATCTGGTTAGTGATACAGGACTAGCATGTTTCACGATTCAAGAACAGTCAAACCAATAACATGATAGAGAAATGGGCAAAGGATATGAACGGAGAGTTCACATAAAATATGCAAATTAATATTCCAAAAGATGCTAAGCTCACTCATAATAGAAGAAATTCAGACTAAAATTACTTTGATATGTATGTCATTTCTTACCTATTTAGCTAAAACCCAAAAGTTAGCCAATGTTCTCTTGGCGAGGCTATGGAGAAGCAGTCAGTTCATAATTGCTGGTGAAGTGTAAATTGGTACAACCTTTACAGTGGCCATTTGACAACATCTGTAAAACTTGTCTATAAAAACATTGTGGAATACATATTCTTTGACCCAGAATGCCTACTTCTAGGATTTTATTTTACAGAAAAAGTTATGCAGGTGTGAAATGATCTATGTTGATGTTATCCTATATCACATTGTCATAAAGAGCAAAATATTGGAAAGAAACCAATGATTTTGTATTAGAAAGCTGGGGAATATTGCTGTCAATGAAGGGACAGAGCTCAACACTGAGGAAGTCCTCATGGGGGCCCCACAAGTCAAGTCCCCCCTTCAAGGCCCTTGCCCATCATTCTCAAACGGCAAATATCTTCCACCCCAGTGAGTGTTTCTCTTCAGCCCTGCTCTCTTTCTGACCTCCATTTCTACAACAGTCTCCAGTAGTTCATGGAAAGGGTCACAAAACACTCTGAAGTCCATAGAAAAGGGACATACGGAAGCACATGCCCACTCTTACCCAGAGGCTATTCTGGTCAGGCTGACATAAATATGCAGGGCCTAGATTCATCACAGCTAATAAAGCTATTCAGTTGGGATTAAAAAAAAAAAAAAAGAACACCTGATAAACAGTCTGTACCCTTCAGAGGAACTACAGGTATATTTATGCACACACACACACATACACACTACACATACATTCACACACATGCTTATTCACTCTAAAATTCAGCTCATTAAAAACTAATTTATTAGGAAAAGCCCACATCAGTATATCTGTGTTTCCAGACTCAGTCCCTCCTTCCTGGAGTAGAATCAGAGGACATGGAGAAAACATAGGATTTGAATTCAGAAGATTCTATTATTCTCTAGGACTTACTAGCCGTAAAACCTTGAGTGTCACTTTCCTTGAAACTCCATTTCTCTTCAACAAACTGGGGACAAAAGTGACACCTGCCAAATCGGTAAGCTTTTGCTGCTTAACACACCACTCTCAAACTGAGTAGCTTAAAACAACTGCCAATTAGTTTGCACACAGTTGTAGGTCACCACTTGGGACTGGGCTCATTGGGTGGTTCTGGTCTCATCCAGGGTCCCTCCTGCATCTACAGTTAGTGGCCAGGTTGGCTGGTGGCGGGCTGGTTTCGGGTGGCCTCAGGGAGACGGCTTATCTCTGTTCCATGTCACGTGTCTCTTCCAATGGGCTATCCCAGACTAATTTCAAGTTGGCAACAGGGCCTGAGAGAGGGTCAAGCTCACAGGGCCCCTTGTGGTGTAGTCCTGGTGCTATGGACTAAATCACATTCCCCTAAATTCATATGTTGAGGCCCTAAATCCCCAGTGCAGCTATATTTGGAGATAGGACCTATAAGGAAGCCATAAAGGTTGAGTGAGTTCGTGAGGCAAGGGTCTTCCTCTGAGAGGACTGCTATCCTTATAAGAAGCAGCAAAGATACCAGAGATCTTCCTCTCTTCACAGGAGCACAGAGGAAAGGCCACATGGGGACACAGTGAGAAGGCAGCCATTTGCAAGCCAGGAGGTGAGATCTCACCAGAAACCAACCCTGATGGCACCTTGATCATGGACTTCAATTCTCCAGAAGGGTGAGAAAATAAATTTCTGTTGTTGAAGCCACCCAGGCCATGGTATTTTGTTAAGACAGCCTGAGCAGGCTAATGCATGTGGAGTTGGCAGAGTTTCTATTCTGCCATATTCTATTGGCCAAAACAAGACACCAGAGATGAGCCCAAAGACAAAGCAGCAGGAAACAGACTCCCCACCTTGATGGGAGGAGCTGCAAAGTCACATATCAAAGGGGCATGGACATGGGAATAATAATCTAAACCATCTGCCACACACAGTTTTTGTACGGCTCACATGAAATTTATGGATACGAAAGCGCTTCCTCGATGATAAGGCCCTGTATAAATGCTAGCTATCGCCAGCATCTTGTCCTGCTTTGCAGCACTTGCGACTGTTTCTTAAGTACGAGGTCATGTGGTTATGTAGATGTGTCCGGGTGGTACATTTTTTTCCTGGGGAGTTAGTAAAAGCCATTGCCTAAGGAATGAGTCCTGTCATTCTTACAATTAACCCGAGAAGTGGTCATGGTTTGGGAAAGCGAGATGGCACTTGCCTGGCTTGAAAAGCCTGAAAATAAATATTTGAAGGAGTACCCCACTCAATGAGTTGAGGGACACGGAGTTTGATGGCTGGATGAATAGCACAAAGGAAAGATGAGCATCAGTCTGGCTTCAGGGAATTTAGCCATGCTCATCATCTCCCTGAGAGACCAAGGGGAAAAGGAGGCTATCGAGTCAGGCAGGCCGGGGCCTGGGCAGGCAGCTCTGTGCTCTAGCCTCTGACTCTCTTCCCATCCAGCAGTTGCCCCTGGGTCCCACAGACTGCATCAGGGCTCATGAGCCCTCACCCATGAAGACCGACTGCCAAGGGAAGAGCACGTTGTCATCTCCCTAGCTGTCTCTTGTCCTTGCGCAGCCACAAGGCAGCGCCTCTACTGACACTTGCGGTGACGAGAGCTCATTCTGTCAAAACCCGTGGTCTGGCTGACTGGCGCTTCCGGTCCAACTGGAAACAGGTTAAACCATACGACACGTCACAGCTCATCTTCCTTCATTGGTCAGAGTAGACGTGGGTTCTGGTTCCGGTGGAGAGGCGTACGGCTTCCCAGGAAGCGGGTTCGCGCATCTCGAGAAGGCAAAGGGGATGCGATCTCCCAGAAGACCCCTTTCCATCAAAGACTGCTTCAGACTCTGATCTCTCCGGAGCTCTACCCACTTGAGGGGTTAGGAGGCAGACCATCACGCTCTGCTGGTGGCATCTCCTATGTATCGGCTCAAGTAAGCAGACATGTTAATCCAGACACAAAGGGGGTTAGTTGCCCAGGATTGGGAATGTGTTTAACGCCTTCAGGTCGCCCGCAATCCCTGAGAATTAACTCATCAAAATATCCTGCATGGCTCCTGAATGATCCAACACCAGTCTCCAAACTATTACTGTTTGTGTTCCACTGTATTACAGTAAGATTATAAATAGGTATAGATTAAGATCCTATTTTCTCCTGCGGGTCACTGCCTGGTACCTAACAGACACACTGAATAAATAAAAGAATGAATGAACTCAATAAATATCTGTTGAACCAACTAATTAGTGAAAGGGGACAACCAGGGCTTACACTTATGAAGTATGCAAAGCACTAAAAACATCTGTGTCTTATTCATTTTTTGTCCCGAGGGCTATACAGAAATTTGCATGTAGTATGTGCTCAATAAATAGTTGTTGCTTTGTGCTGAAGTTACAGATTCCCTCGATTAAATATTACACTGCAAAAATAAGACAGCTAAGTGCCCTTACAATCAGAGGGTCCAATGGGTAGAATTCTACCTTTCTTTCCCGAAAAGCCATAGCTCTGTGCCCCTGTAGATGAAGAACTGCCCTCCTCCTTCCAAACACTTCCTGGTGTCTGTAGTCTCAGTGATGCCTTGATCAGAGGTGGGTTCAGCCAGTGTTCTTATCGTGATCAACTGGAGGATGTCAGGGCACTTCCTTCCAGAAGTCTTATGCCAGTTGGGACCCTCATCAGGCTGCATGTCCTGATCTGGGGCTGTCTCTGCCTCTCTCCCCCTCAGTCTCTCCATCTCATTCCTCAGAACTGGCCTCAGTGTAAAAGAAACTTAGAATATGTTCAAAGGTGAACATATGAACAGCTAGCTGCCTTCTATCAAAATACATCCTTCTGCAAATCAGATTGGGACAGACCTCTTGACAAGGCCCAGAGGCATTGAAAGCCTCCAGGGAACTACCAGGGAGCTACCTGAGGCCTGCCTTAAATTTCCAGCATCGTCATCTCTGGAAAGGTTGTCCCACCCCACCCCGCACAGCAGAGGACAGCTTGAGTAAACCATGTGGCACATGAGGACAAAGCTTCTTCTTCATCTTCCACCAGTCTCCTAGATCAGAGGCCCAGGGAGAATGGTCGCTCCCCAGGCTTTAAAGACTTTGTGTTCACAGAGTGGTGTCTCCAGAGTTGCCTCACCATAGGCATTCTCAAAACTTACCATTGCATCTAACTACCAAGCTAACTGCTTCTTTATTTTTCCAATTTTACCTCCCTTGTTGGGGGATCTGGCAATACTTTACATGCATTCACTAAATAATCTCAGGTGAGGGAACATCCTTGAATATAAAGATGGTGACACAGAGTCCCCACCTCAGGGTCTGGACCTGTGATCCTCTCTTTCTCCCCATCTCCTGGCCACCCCCCCCCCCCCCCGCCATGTCCACCTGTCCTTGAGTTTTTGGAACAAGGCATAACCACAATTTTCTAAAATTCAGACTTCTTAGGATTGCCCTAGGGAATGGAGCCTCCACATTTCAGACAATTGCTAAAGACCACTGCAGTAAGGCCTTCAGGCCATCTCAACACATTATTCAGCAGTAAGAATAACACAGCTGGTATTACTGAGGCCTTCCTCTGGGCTATGCAACTTATCTGCAAGTGACATGCTTTATGTGTACTTAGTTCACGCAAAAACCCCATGAAGTGGTATTGTCACTTCCATATACTCATAAGGAAAATAGCCAGAGAGGGAAGAGAACCCCACTGACCTTCTGTTCGATGTGGCCACTCAAGCAGCAGAAGTGTCCTCCAAAGCACTGGAGGTCTGCAAAGAAAAGACAGGTCTAAGAGAGTTCATTAAGCTCATGGACTCTTGAGCAACCTGATCCCCAGAAGGGTTTCCAGGCAGCAGGGAGAACATGGTCCAGGACGTGGAGGTAGAAGAGAGAATGGTGCTCAATGAACTAGAACAGGCTGACTTTGGAGGGACAGCAGGAAAGAGAGTGGGAGAAGGTGACAGAGGCTGGACGTTGTGGGTCCAGTGCTTTAAGGCACTTTTAATGGCTCCCTGAGGATATTGACTCAGCAGAGAGTGTTAAACAGAGGAAGGGGATGCTCAATTTAGCTTTCCATTTTGAAATGTTTTGAAATCTTTTTTAAAGATTTTTAAAAAGTGTTCAGCTTTTTTAAAAGTTCAGTTTGGTGGTGGGTTGGGGGACAGATTGCAGTGGGGCACGAGTGGAGACAGATGGCCGGAGAGCTGGCCGCTGGGCTGGGCCAGCCACGAGAAACTGGTGGTCGGTTTCACTTTGTGGCAGGAGAGATGGAGAGAGGGGTTCCGGTCTGAAAAAGTGCATTAGAAATACAGAACAGACCGATGAATTTGGTGAAGAGAGGTAATGAGTGAGGAAGAAGGAGGAACCAAGAACGACTTCCAGTTTTCTGGCACAAGTGACTGGGAGGAGGAAATTCTGGAGCAGGCTGAGTGACAGGTGCTAACATGAGGTTTGCAGGCAGGAGGGACGTGTCATTAGGGTTCAGCGCTGTTCAGATGCTTCGTACGGTTTCGTCTCCAGAGGGAGAAAGCAACGGTCATGTCTCAGTCATTTTAGGCTGATGCTTGCCCCTCTTTCCCTATCACCCCTCCCCCAGCTGGGGGAAAAATTAACAATAAAGATTTACTTAGGGCTTTTAAACACACGTACAGACTCATACGTATAATACATGCTTTAAAAAGTAACTGGAAGATGGGGAGCCTGGGTGGCTCAGTTGGGTAAGTGTTTGACTCTTGATTTCAGCTCAGGTCGTGATCTTATGGTCAGGATCTCATGGTTGTCTGATCGAACCCTTGTGTGGAGCCTGCTTAAGAGTCTCTCTGCCCCTCCCCTGCTCAAATCTCTCTCTCAAAAATAAATAAAAGTAACTCTTTAAAAAAAAAAAAGAAAATACACTCAGAGGTGGTAGTGTTATGAGACGATTTTATTTAGTATTTTCCAAAGGATTGGTGATGAATTTATATTAATAGCATGATAAGAAAAATCAGCAGAACGAAAATAGTAACTTTGACGACTGCACAATAAGACTGTAGTTGCCTTCTGAGAACAGCTTTTCCTTATAGAACAGCAAGGTCTGTTACACCTGTGACTTCTTCCTAACACGTAAACAGTTCTAAAGATGACCACTGTTTTAGATGATCAGCCGTCAGAGTGAGCTTGTGTGAGCTCCCCAAGATTTATAAAATTTATGGGAAAGGCTTTGAATTTCTAAACTGCTTCAGGGTCTTCTTCAAAGTTGTACAGGGCCTGGGGCAAGTCACATTTTTACGCTCCCCCTTCTTCCCTCTGCACAAATATTGCATAAACAGAATTGAAGCTTGGTTATAATAAGCATGGCTAATAGTTATTAAAGGTTTACCATGTGTGGAGCAATTTTATATACTTTCCATGAAACCTTCATATCAAACCTTCATAACAAACCAAATAATTGTATTTTTTTTAAGATGAAAAAAATTTAAAGCCTAATGGAAGTATCAGACAGAGAAGGACAAATTCTATATCATCTCATCACCTAGATGTGGAATCTAAAAAAAAAAAAAAAAAAATCAAATTCACAGAGAACAGATTGGTGGCTTCCAGAACAGATAACCTTCCAGAGGTAAGGGGTGGGGAGATGGGTGGGAAAAAAGGTATAAACTTCCACTTATAAGATGAATAGATTCTGACGATGTACAGCATGGTGACTATCACCACCATTTCTCTCTGGTACATTTGAAAGTCGCTAAGAGAGTCAATCTCACAAGTTGTCAGCACAAGAAAAAAATCTGTCACAGTATGAGGTATTAAGGTTATGCAAACTTAGGGGCGCCTGGGTGGCGCAGTCGGTTAAGCGTCCGACTTCAGCCAGGTCACGATCTCGCGGTCCGTGAGTTCGAGCCCCGCGTCGGGCTCTGGGCTGATGGCTCGGAGCCTGGAGCCTGTTTCCGATTCTGTGTCTCCCTCTCTCTCTGCCCCTCCCCCGTTCATGCTCTGTCTCTCTCTGTCCCAAAAATAAATAAAAAACGTTGAAAAGAAAATTAAAAAAAAAAAGGTTATGCAAACTTCAAGTGGTAATCATTTTACAACATACAAATATCTTGAATCGTGTTATACACCTTAAGCCAATACAATGTTAGGTGTCAGTTATGTCTCAATACAACCGGGGGAAAAACAAAAACAAAGAACAAAACCCCACAAACAAAACAAAAAACCAAACGAACAAAATCTTAAAGCCCAGCTAGGTTGTGTGACTCAGATAGCTTCCCAGACAGTAAATGGAAAAGCCAGAGTTTAAATCTAACCCACCTGAGGTGCCTGGGTGGCTCAGTTACCTAAGCATCCGACTCTTGATTTCAGCTCAGGTCCTGAGCTCACGGTTCGGTTTGTGAGATGGAGCCCCACCTTGGGCCCTGCACTGTCAGCACAGAGCTTGCTTGGGATTCTCTCTTTCTTTCCCTCTGTGCCCCTCCCCTGCTCGTGCTCATGCATGCTCCCTCTAAACAAACAAACAAACAAATGAACATTAAAATAAAATCTGACCCATCTGACATCAGAGCCCACTGTCCTAACTACTAAACTATTCTTGTCAGAAACTGGATTTAGATCTTCATTGGTCCAGCAGTGAGCACTGTGCTGGGCACAGCAGAGCGGGCAGGAATCAGAGTCGTTCTCCGAAATAACTTACCATCTGGTGGTGGAGGAAGGGACAATACTCCTGCACAGTCCACTGCAGGAACCCAGACGAGGGGGACCTCACTCCATCTGGAGGCTCTTACTGGAGCAACCAAAGTCATCGTTGAAACTGAAAGGAAGAGTAGGAGTTATATCATGATGTGTACTGTATACAAAGAAAGAGAGTTCCAGTAGCTAGAAGAGCTGTTATGGGTGGATCTGATCACAGCCTCCCCAGAATATGTCAATGGCGAGGGGCACCGTGCTGATTGCAATGCTACTCTGGAGTTTGTTGCAGGTATTGGAAATCTGGTTTGTTTTTGAATAGAAAGGTAGATACTGCTTCTTTTACATATACATTACAGTAATAGGATTTTTGACCTTGCAGTGTCTGAACTTTTATAAGTGAGAAATGAAAGCCCAGAGCAGGTAAGTGATTTGCCTGAAATCACACAACTACTGGTTAGAAACTTGAGTCTAGAACCCGGGTTTTCAGTCAGGCAGGCCAGTCTGTCCTTTCCTGAATCCTATCACCTTTGGGGCATAGTTCCATCTATTCATGGACTCACACCTGCTGCGTCAGGCTGTGTAGGGTGTTTACTGTGCAAGAGTATCTGCTGTGGGAACGGATCAGGGCTGAAGTCCACCCAGAGGAAGAAGCACCTTTTCCCCACTTTGCAGAAGTACTTTATAGCAAGCAATTGCCCTCTTGAAACTAACATAGCCAACCTACAGAAATCTAAATTTCTTCCCATTCTTATTCACGCAGTGATATTTCCTATATTTTTATCCACAGGGTTCAAATAATTTAGTGATTAGTGCTTTAGAGCCCACTGGCACATGGTTCCAGTTCTAGAAGGTACATTTCCAGTAAGTCCTGTCGGTGTGGCACCACAGTGACTTCTTTGCCAATGAGCAGTTCATGGCTGTACCCTTTCCAGCGAGGTTGGAGGAGTTGAGGCAAGAGAGGGCCTTCCTTGAGCGATCTATCTCACCTCCAGGGTAGTGGCCACCCCTTATCTTCCTCTATCCCTCTTTTTTTAAGGTTCTCTTTACTTCTTGCTGGCCAGTCTCTCATTACTTCTTACGAGGCATCCCTGTTATGGATAATAATTCTTTGTATTAACGTGTTCCCGGTTCAAATTACTATGTGTTTTCTCTCTCCTGATCAGACAGTGGCTGATTCACAACCCTCAGACATTTCTCTATCAGCCAGCCATGGCCTGCTTCCCTAGAGGAGTTGCATTCTAGCTGCATGTGCTATATGGAGGGGGGTCCATATCCTAGTAGATTAGCCAGGAGTTCATGCAGGGGAATGAAAAATAAGCATTGCTCCCTCCAATTCCCCTGAGCTCCCCAAGAAAAGGGACAGAGAGACATGGGATCATGTGCACATAACATGGCCAGTGGTGGTGGGTAACACAGGCTTGAAGGTACCGCTCATAGATGTTCCCAGTAGCTATGTTTTGGGAGAAGGAGGTCCCTGACAGTTACCTTGAAGGTAGATTGAGGCTGTTCCAGGCAGGTGGGCCAAGAATACGCCAAGCAGAGGTAACAGGGCAAACTGTTAGCTATTTGTTTCTAACATGAATATTGCGCCTGATGTTCCTGTAGAGCAGAATGACCCCAACTGTTGGGTCAGATGACAACATGGTGTTGGTAGCACCACACCATAAGGTTGTAGCCTTATTGCAGTTTATAATTCTCCTCCCTGGCACCCATGTGACCATCAGTACTGAATAGGTGGTGCCTTTGTGTTTTAAAGTAAACAAAGAGCACTATGTGAACTAACTTTTACAATCAGTTGCTCAAAATTGCAGAATGCTCAAAGAGAGTTTTAAAGCCGGAATATAGACTCCATCCCATAATTTACAGAATAATCAAAGGACACCAGATTGCAAAGACTCGTGCAAGAACAAGTCAGAGAGAGAACGATGACCAAGTGTCATGGAAAACTGTGTGGGAACTTTTTCCTGCCATTCTTGTAGGGTATGAATCAGCAGTTACACTGGTTGGCTGGCATTAGAAAGAAATTAATAGTCTAGGGTATTGTAACTCAGGGAAGATCCCGTCAAAAAAAGCATGTCCCAGGAGGTCCAAGATGGGTCCCATATTGCCCACTCAATGGACAGGTCAATCAGTGGCTCTTCTCATGGCTAGGTACCTTTAGCTTCTTCAATATTACCCTCTCTAGTTTTAGGGCCAGACATTTTGTCTTATGGGTAACAATCTTGTTATATAGCTCAGAATCAAAACCACTTCCGCATGGATATTTTATGTATTATTATGATTTTTTTAAAATTCACGTGAAAGTTAGTTAGCATATAGTGCCATAATGATTTCAGGAGTAGATTCCTTAATGCCCCGTACCCATTTAGCCCATCCCCCCTCCCACAACCCCTCCAGTAGCCCTCTGTTTGCTCTCCATATTCAAGAGTCTCTTATGGTTTGTCCCCCTCCCTGTTTTTATATTATTTTTGCTTCCCTTCCCTTGTGTTCATCTGTTTTGTCTCTTAAAGTGCTCATATGAATGAAGAAATATGATATTTGTCTTTCTCTAATTTTCCTTAGCATAATACCATCTAGTTCTAGTTCCATCCACATAATTGCAAATGGCACAATTTCATTATTTTTTATTGCTGAGCAATACTCCATTACATCTATATCTTTATATCTATATCTCATATATATATGGTGTATATACATACATATACACCATATATATATATATACACCATATATATGTGATATATATGTATACACCATACCATATACATACATATACACCATATATATATTCACCATATATATATGATATATTTACACCATATATATGTGATATATATGTATACACCATACCATATACATACATATACACCATATATATATACACACCATATATATATATGATATATATCATATATATATACCACATCTTCTTTATCCATTCATCCATCGACAGACATTTTGGCTCTTTCCACACTTTGGCTATTGTCAATAGTGCTGCTATAAACATGGGGGTTCACGTGTCCCTTGAAACAGCACACCTGTATCCCTTGGATAAATGCCTGGTAGTGCAATTGCTGGGTCGTAGGGTAGTTCTATTTTTAGTTTTTTGAGGAACCTCCATACTGTTTTCCAGAGTGGCTGCCCCAGCTTGCATTGCCACCAACAGTGCAAAAGAGATCCTCTTTCTCCGCATCCTTGCCAACATCTGTTGTTGCCTGAGTTGTTCATGTTAGCCATTCTGACAGGGGTGAGGTGGTATCTCATTGGGGTTTTGATTTGTATTTCCCTGAGGATGAGTGATGTGGAGCATTCTTTCATGTGTCAGTTGGCCATCTGGATGTCTTCTTTGGAGAGGTGTCTATTCATGTCTTTTGCCCATTTCTTCACTGGATTATTTGTTTTTTGGGTGTTGAGTTTGATAAGTTCTTTATAGATTTTAGATACTAACCCTTTATCTGATATGTCGTTTGCAAATATCCTCTCCCATTCCATCGGTTGCCTTTTAGTTTTGCTGATTGTTTTTTTCACTGTGCAGAAGCTTTTTATTTTGATGAGGTCCCAATAGTTCATTTTTGCTTTTCTTTCCCTAGCCTCCGGAGACATGTTGAGTAAGAAGTTGCTGCGGCTAAGGTCAAAGAGGTTTTTGCCTGCTTTCTCCTCAAGAATTTTGATCACTTCCTGTCTTACATTTAGGTCTTTCATCCATTTTGAGTTTATTTTTGTGTATGGTGGAAGAAAGTGGTCCAGGTTCATTCTTCTGCATGTCGCTGTCCAGTTTTCCCAGCACCACTTGCTGAAGAGACTGTCTTTATTCCATTGGATATTCTTTCCTGCATTGTAAAGATTAGTTGGCCATACATTTGTGGGCCCATTTCTGAGTTCTCTATTGTGTTCCATTGATCTGAGTGTCTGTTCTTGTGCCAGTACCATACTGTCTTGAGGATTACAGCTTTGTAATACAGCCTGAAGTCTGGGATTGTGATGCTTTTTGCTTTGGTTTTCTTTTTCAAGATTGCTTTCGCTATTGGGGTCTTTTCTGGTTCCATACTAAATTTTAGGATGGTTTGTCCTAGCTCTGTGAAGAATGCTGGTGTTAATTTGATAGGGATTGCATTGACTATGTAGATTGCTTTGGGTAGTATTGACATTTTAACAATATTTGTTCTTCCTATCCAGGAACATGGGATACTTTTCCATTTTTTTGGTGTATTCTTCGATTTCTTTCATAAGCTTTCTATAGTTTTCATTGTACAGATTTTTCACCTCTTTGGTTAGATTTATTCCTAGGTATTTTATGGGTTTTGGTGCAATTATAAATGGGATTGATTCATTGGTTTCTCTTTCTGGTGCCTCATTGTTGGTGTATAGGAATGCAACCGATTTCGGTGCATTGATTTTATATCCTGCCACTTTGCTGAATTCATGGATCAGTTCTAGCAGTTTTTTGGTGGAATCTTTTGGCTTTCCATATAGAGTATCATGTCATCTGCAAAGAATGAAAGTTTGACCTCCTCCTGGCCTATTTGGATGCCTTTTATTTCTTTGTATTGTCTGATTGCTGAGGCTAAGACTTCCAATACTATGTTGAATAACAGTGGCAAGAGTGGACATCCCTGTCTTGTTCCTGACCTTGGGGGGAAAGCTCTTAGTATTTCCCCATTGAGGATGATATTAGCATTGTGTCTTTCATATATGGCTTTTATTATCTTGAGGTATGATCCTTCTATCCCTACTTTCTTGAGGGTTTTTATCAAGAAGGGATGCTGTATTTTGTCATATGCTTTCTCTGCATCTATTGAGAGGATCATGTGGTTCTTGTCCTTTCTGTTATTGATGTGATGAATCACATTGATTATTTTGCGAATATTGAACCAGCCCTGCCTCCCAGGTATAAATCCCATTTGGACGTGGTGAATAATTTTTTTAATGTATTGTTGGATCCGGCTGGCTAATATCTTTCTGAGGATTTTTGCATCCATGTTCATCAGGGAAATCGGTCTATAGTTCTCCTTTTTAGTAGGGTCTTTGTCTGGTTTTGGAATCCAGGTAATCCTGGCTTCATAGAAAGAGTTTGGAAGTTTTCCTTCCATTTCTATTTTTTGGAACAGCTTCAAGAGAATAGGTGTTAACTCTTCCTTAAATGCTTGGTAGAATTCTCCTGGAAAGCCATCTGGCCCTGGATGTTTGTTTTTTTTGGGAGATTTTTTATTACTAATTCAATTTCTTTACTGGCTATGGGTCTGTTCAAATTTTCTATTTCTTCCTGTTTCAGTTTTGGTAGTTTATATGTTTCTAGAAATTTGTCCATTTCTTCCAGGTTGCCCATTTTATTGGCTTATAATTGTTCATAACATTCTCTTGTTATTGCTTGTATTTCTGCTGTGTTGGTTGTGGTCTCTCCTCTTTCATTCTTGATTTTATTTATTTAGGTCCTTTCCTTTTTCTTTTTGATCAAACTGGCTAGTGGTTTATCAATTTTGTTAATTATTTCAAAGAACCAGCTTCTGGTTTCATCATCTGTTCTACTGGTTGTTTTTTTTTTGTGGGGGGGGGGGTTTCGATAGCATTGATTTCTACTTTAATCTTTATTATTTCCTGTCTACCGCTGTTTTGGGGTTTTATTTGCTATTCTTTCTCCAGCTTTAAGTTGTAAAGTTAGTTTGTGTATCTGAGACCTTTGTTCCTTCTTTAGGAAGGCCTGGATTGCTATTACTTCCTTCTTATGACCGCCTTTGTTGCATCCCAGAGGTTTTGAGTTGTGGTGTTACCATTTTCATTGGTTTCCATGTACTTTTTAATTTCCTCTTTAACTTCTTGGTTAGCCCATTCATTCTTTAGTAGGATGTACTTTACTCTCCAATTATTTGTTACCTTTCCAAATTTTCTCTGGTGGTTGATTACAAGTTTCATAGCGTTGTGGTCTGAAAATAGGCATGGTAATGATCTCAATGTTTTTGTACTTGTTGAGGACTAATTTATGTCCCAGTATGTGATCTATTCTGGAGAAAGTTCCATGTGCACTGGAAAAGAATATATATTTCACTAGTCCAGTGTGTCATTCAAAGCTATTGTTTCCTTGTTGATTTTCTGATTAGATGCTCTGTCCATTGTTGTAAGTGGGGTGTTGAAGTCCCCTACTATGATGGTAGTATTATCAATGAGTTTCTTTTATGTTTGTGATTGATTTATATATTTGGGTGCTCTCACATTTGGAGCATAAATGTTTACAAGTGTTAGGTCTTCTTGGTGGATAGACCCCTTATCTATGACATAATGACCTTCTTCATCTCGTTACAGTCTTTATTTTAAAGTCTAGATTGTCTGATAAATTCTGGCTTTCTTTTGTTGACCATTAGCATGATAGATGGTTCTCCATCCCCTTACTTTCAATCTGAAGGTGTCTTTAGGTCTAAAGTGGGTCTCTTAGGAGCCCCTGGGTGGCTCAGTTGGTTAGGCATCTGACTTCGCTCAGGTCATGATCTCACAGTTCGTGGGTTCGAGCCCTAGGTCAGGCTCTGTGCTTACAGATTGGAGCCTGGAGCCTGCTTCAGATTCTGTGTCTCCCTTACTCTCTGCTCCTCCCCTGTTCACATTCTGTCTCCGTCTCTCAAACATGAATAAACATTAAAAAAAATTTTTTTAAGTGGTATCTTGTAAACAGCATATAGACGGATCTTGTTTTCTTATCCATTCTGTTACCCAAGTCTTTTGATTGGAGTATTTAGTCCACTGACATTTAGAGTGAGTACTGACAGATATGAATGTATTGCCATTATGTTTCTTGGAGAGTTGGAGTTTTTGGTGGTGTTCTCTGGTCCTTTCTAGTCTTTGTTGCTTTTGGTCTTTTTGTTTTTTGTTGTTTTTTTGTTTGTTTGTTTGTTTGTTTTTCATCTTTTATCCCCTCAGAGAGTCCCCCTTGAAATTTCTTGCAGGGCTGGTTTAGTGGTAATGAACTCCTTTAATTTTTGTTTGTCTGGGAAGCTTTTAATCTCTCCTGTTTTGAATGACAGCCTTGCTGGATAAAGAATTCTTGGCTGCATATTTTTCAGATTCAGCACATTGAATATATCCTGCCACTCTTTTCTGACCTGCCAAGTTTCTGTGGATAGGTCTGCTGCAAACCTGATCTGTCTTCCCTTGTAGGTTAAGGATTTTTTTCCCTTATTGCTTTCATGATGCTTTCCTTGCCTGAGTATTTTGTGAATTTGACTATGTTATGCCTTGTTAATGGTCAGTTTTTGTTGAATCTAATGGGAGTCCTCCATGCTTCCTGGATTTTGATATCTGGGTCTTTCCCCAAGTTAGTATAGTTTTCCACTGTGATTTGCTTACACAACCCTTCTACCCCTTTTTCTCTCTCTTTATCTTCTGGGACCCCTATGATTCTGATGTTGTTCCTTTTTAATGAGTCACCAGTATCTCTAATTCTTAAATTGTACTCTTTTGCCTTAGATTTCCTCTTTTTTCCTGCTTCATTATTCTCCATAAGTTTGTTCTCTATACTGATGAGTTGCTGTTCTGCCTCATCCACCCTTGCACCCGTGGCATCCATTCGAGATTGCAGCTCAGTTATCACATTTTTTATTTCATCTTGACTAGCTTTTACTTCTTTCATGTCTGCAGAAAGGGATTCTAATCTATTTTTGACCCCAGCTAGTATTCTTATTATCATGATTCTAAATTCTGGTACAGAGATCTTGCTTGTATCTGTGTTGATTAAATCCCTGGCTGTCGTTTCTTCCTGCTCTTTCTTTTTGGGTGAATTCCTTTGTTTTGTCATTTTGAAGGAAGAAAAGGAATTAATAAGGTAAAAAAAATAAAATTAAAAAATTAAAAACAACACACACACACACACACACACACACACACACACAAATCAAATAAGTGATGCTAGATCCCAGGTGTGTTTGGTCTGGGTGTTGAAAGGGGCCTGTTAGATTAGAGAAAAAAGGGGAACAAGAAAAAAAAAGGAAAAAGTTTGAAAATTTGAAAAAATGAATATAATGAAATAGATAGAATAAAATGAAATGATGGAAGTAAAATAGAATTTGAAATTTTTTTTAAAAGTAAAAAATATAGTAGGAAAAAGTAAAGTATTTTTAATAAATTGAAAATAAAAATAAATTTTTTCTCTTCCTGTATTCAAGAAAAAGACAAAAAACAAAAAAGAAAAAAGAAGAAAATTGAGTAGATGGATCAGTGAACAGACTGAAATATGATTGAAATTACATCATTTTCCCCTAGAAGTCAAACTGTGAAGCACTTGATAGCAGTAAACTAAGCAGGTGGAGAGATTTCTGTTCCTGAAAATCGAGGTTGGTCCCGTCGGGCGTGGCTCCATGTAATGGCTCCATTCTCCACTAGATGGTGCTGCTTAGCTTACTGGGGTGGATTGTTGTGGCACTTGTAGGTGTGTATGTGCACGTGCGGGAGTGGTGAAAATGGCATCACCCAGCTACCCAGTCTTTACTATCAGAACTCTGTTCTCTCTGATCAGTAATTGTGCACCCGTCCTTTGTCTCTGGCTTCTGTCCACTCCCCACTTTTACACCGTTGGTGACCAAGCCATCAGGTTGCCAGGTGTCACCTCCCTCCTGAGTTTTATCTCAGACTTGGCTGTGTTGCCCGATCCCTGACTTCTGAGGGACTGCAGTTTTGACCTGTTCTGACCCTCCATAGGAGGGTCTCACTGAGCAATGGCTGCATGCAGGCCACACCCAAGAACGTTTGTGGGTCCGTGCTGCTGCCAAGGCCCAGAGACTGCAGCTGGGTGTCAGCCCGCCCCTGAAAAGTTCATGTGATCATGTAGCAGAAGTGTTTCAGGGATTATGGAAAATCATGACACACATCTGCCA
Organism: Prionailurus viverrinus; assembly: GCF_022837055.1. NCBI lineage: Eukaryota > Metazoa > Chordata > Mammalia > Carnivora > Felidae > Prionailurus > Prionailurus viverrinus. Next base: position 121,586,413 of record NC_062562.1, on the reverse strand, counting down.
CCAGGCTTCACCCTTAACGACCTTGTTCCAGAACCAGTGAATGTGGTTGTTCTCTGGGGTCTTCTGGGACCTCTGGGGTCTGCTGGGGTGGCCACAAGGGCTCTACCACATGTTGTCCCAGCAGGGGAACTCCCTCTCCCTGTGTGGCCCGAGGACTCCCCCCCGCCCAACTTCACTCTGCTCCTGGGTATTTGCCCTTCCCACCAGAGCACCACAAGGTATTCAGCTGCACAGTTTCAGACTCTGTGCTCCCCCTATTTATAGAGACTTAATGGAATTTAAACCCTCTCCTTTCTCCCTTTCTTGTTCAGTCCCTGTGGCTGTTTCCACGTTTCCATTTTCTCTCCAGCTGCTTTGTGTGGGGGGGTGCTTTTCCCATACTTTCCCTCTGTCTCTGTCCTCTCTCCACAAGCAAAAACAGCTCCCTGCCCTCTGTGGCTTCTCTCTCCCCTAGTTCACCTCTCCATGCCACATACCTGCTGAATTCTGTGGTTTAGGTTGTGCAGATTGTTGTGTGAATCCTCAGATCAGTTTTCTAGGTGTGCAGGATGGTTTAGTGTTGATCTGGCTGTATTTCATCAATGCCAGACACAGAAAATAACTTCCATGCTGTTCTGCCATCTTAGCTCCTCCTCTGATCAGTGTTTTCTCCCTCATGGATCTTCTCATTGCATGAGGTTTATCAACAACTCTGACATGGCAATTATGAGCCCATGATTTTGTCCTCTGTAGCACAGTTCAGTTTGGAAGCACAGCTGATTTCCTTGCTTTGAATACCCAGAAGGATTGCTTATGCGTTCTGTCTTATTTCTTGTGGTCTATAGCTGTTTCCATTTCTGTACAAATGGTCAGCTGTCCTCTGCTAGGGAAGGCCTGTGCTGTTTCCTTATGTCCTAGCTCCTTAGTGATAATCTTCTCTTATCACGAATGCTATTCTTCCCAAATTCCCAGTCTGCAGGGCCATCTTTTGACAAAGTGGTTGTGAATATGCCATGCCTGCAGGAGGCCAGGGAAGGCCTCTGTGCCTCCTGGTACCCCTTCTTCTTCAACTCTGAGCTTAATGGGAATGCATGTGCCATGGCTTTGAGGCAAGTGAGAATGGGATGTGGGAATACAGAGAAGAGGTGGGAAGAAAAATACCTAATGGCCACCCTGCTCATCAGTGACAAAGTTTGCCTGGGGCTGCACACTTGTTTCTAGTCTAAGGTACTTGTATGTTGACACTGGAAGGGGATAAAATATCTCTCGTCCCACTTTCTACTTACCATGGAGATACACTTGAGCTTATCCCAAGAAAGAATCTTCTACATTTCTGTATAATTATAATAAAACACTCCACGAATAAAATGGACTTTTATTATTATTTTTAAATAGATTTAAAACAATTTTTTAAATGTTTATTTATTTTTGAGAGAGAGAGAGACAGAGCATGAGCAGGGGAGGGGTAGAGAGAGAGACACATAGAATCCAAAGCAGGCTCCAGGCTCTGAGCTGTCAGCACCAGAGCCCGATGCAGGGCTTGAACTCACAAACCGTGAGATCACAACCTGAACTGAAGGCAAACACTTAACCAACTGAGCCACCAAGGTGCCCCTGAAATAGATTTTGAGAAGATCAGTTTCCCTTACTGGATCTATCAGGCCAGCTTTTTGTGTGTTAGTTTCTAGTCTGGCTGACACTACTCAGCCAGGGAGAAGTAAAAATCTTGCTCTCTTTTCCTCATAAAAGGGTCCGGTGGTCACTGGATATTATTATCCCACTCTGAGTTATTCCTTTCTGGTTCACTTTCTTTGAAATGATTTCTGTGTATATTTTTATTTATTTATTATTTGAAGACAGCAAAATTTTTCTTCTGAATATCTCAGGAGTGTGATTTTTGACAACGCTTTAGCCAATGCTACTGTTCATTGGGTTTACACTTTCTTTCTAAGGATGTGGCAAAATCAGGCTTGCTGAGTTCACATTATGTTTCAAAGCACAACAAATACTTCCCAGTGTCACACTGAAGCAGAAAATCCTGACTGCATATACAAAACAGAATCTCCGCTCTCGAGATGCAAGTCAGAATGGGCTGAACAATGAAAGCATGAACACAAAGGGACGTTCAGGTGACCGATGATATGAGTCACTGCTCGGCTACTGACTTTGCAAGGAGAGTCGCAGAGGAGAAAACCATCCTGTGCATAAAACTATCATGGTTGTGAAAGAATTTAGCAAACACACAACTAGATTTTTGTCCCTTTCCCCCCATATCATTTGGAAGCGTGGTATTAACATTTTTTTAATGGTTTCCAAACTTGTGGTTGAAATTTCATTTGTAAAGGGGTTTAAAGAAAGCAAAAGTCTCTAATCTAATTAACTCCAAATTTAATTCAACACCTTCCCTTGATTTACTATACATTATCATGAGGTTTAAAAAAAAATGTAAGTCTGTATATATGAGAATGTAATTAATCATCTGTAAAACGTATAAATCCCAGTAAGACACTTTGTCAAATTATCTCATCTTACCCATGATCTTTTTATCCCACCAATTTTGCCTGGTTTCTGATTTCACTGAGTTGGGATTAAATCAGTGCATTCCTCCCACTGCACAATTAGGACTGCTCGAAAACTCTGTAATTACAAACCGCAACCATAGATTGTGAATTGCATTCGCTGTCATAACTGCCATTAGCATGGTTTTCGATTCTTCCAGAACAGTGAGGTAAAGATACCATGCTGATAAGTTCCATGCTATAGGTCTGCTATTGATTATCTGCAGCAATTCTAGACTTGGATAGGATCCCAAGCTAGATGCAGAACCTGGGAAGATGCCAATGTTTTGTGAACGCAAAAGTTCTTAAGAAGAAAAAATGTTTTTTAAAACAATAAAACTACGGATGGAAGAATGAGTGTAACATTTTTAAATTATTCAATTGCAGGCTTAATTTTGTGAATGGGTATAGTCCTAATCTATTGGTCCTCCTGGGAGGGGAAAACTATTTGGGATGCTTATTCTGATTTTGACTACTTTCTACAAAGTGAAATCAAAATGCTTTATGAGGGTGTTCCAAGGCTTTATTTGACAGTTTCTACTTGCTTTACTCCCAGTGATCTGCCAAGCCCACGTGTCCCTTCTTAGCATGAATCTCCCCAGCATGCTCTCCTCTCCCTCTTTTGCATCAGAGTCTAGAGAGGGGAGGCCCACTTAAAACAGATTTGAAGTCTTCCTCATCCAGGAGGCTCACCCTGATGACTCTTTGGTTACGTATTCCCAGTTCTAAATACACAGCAAAAAAGTCTTTTCAAGATTTAAAAAAAAAAAAGCTCAAACATTCTTTTAATGTAAGGTGTTCATAATCCTCATATAAAAAATTTCCTTTGGAGTAATCTTTGGTATGTGGAAACTCATATATCAAATGGTAAACTCTATTATTGTGCTGGTACCCAAGTTTGATTCATGAGGTTAGCCATTTTCATCAAGTTTCATTGCTCAATCTCTTTAGCCAATGAACATGTTTTGGTATTTTATAAATTACTAATTTGAGAGAAACAAAAATCTGCCTCTTTCTATAGAACACATTTAGAAGCTCCAATCAAGTTCTTGCTTGTAATTATCTAAACTACACACACACACACACACACACACACACACACACACACACACACTTTGACCACTACAATTTCCCTATGTATTTCTGGATGTTTATAAATGAACTGAATTGTGGTGGAAAGAGCCCAGTGGCCCTTAACCACTACAATAACTCCTTGTAATTTGCTGAAAGCAAGCGGTATTCATTTACTCCTTTTCTTGAAGTTCATAACAAAAGCAAACAGGTGGATTTTTGTTCAGAATCTTCAGATTAGTACATCTAAAGGCTGTGAAACTAGATAAATGCATAAATCAGACTAAAGTAAGCTTTTGCAGCAAAGGGGTGGGAAAAGAAGACGGCTTTGCACAAACTAAGGGTCCAGTCCATTTGTTTAAGGATTTTCAGAGAATTGTTAGTATGGTTAACAATACAAAAAAGATTTACTACTAGCATTGTGAGACTCTACTGTCTGAAGATGTACCGAAGTAACAAAGAAAATTTAGGAATAATTATTTAGTACTTCTCCTTCCCTTCCTCAAATTTAATTAGTAAATAGAGACATCCGGCTAACTGGTGCCAGTCGGGGTGTTGCTAGTTCTGAGAAACGTGCCCCTCCCCTAGCTTTCCAGGAGTAGCTGTTGTACTGTGTGGCAAATGATTAACTCTGTCACTTTGGATTTCGTATGCCTGCTTTTAAGTATGACAGACTTCAGTCTTGCAATGGAAAAAACACAAATGTCACCTTAAGGCTTAGGGTGCAGCGGGTTTAATGGTCCACACTAAAACAGGCAGTACAGTTTTGTAGTTCAACATTAAAAGCAATCTTGCCTTACTTCTAATGCTTCTACCTAAGAATGCTTCCTGCTCCCTCTCAGCCCTTCCCTTAGGTACGAGTCTACACAAGTACTTCTAAAGTGCATTTTTCTGGCGTTAAAAACAGCAGTGCTCTCCAACAGCGAGTCCTGAATCGGAGCACTGCTTCCTCCTTGGAGGGGCTGTGCAGTTCCAGGTGAGTGACCCACTCAGAGAAGTACCCTTCTCACTCCCCAGGTGGCACAAGGGGCCACTCTTGGGGGAAAAAAAGGATTATGCCAACTTCCTCTGTGGCAGGTATCTTCGCTTACCACAAGTACATATTCAGTGCCTCCTCGAGCCATGAAATACTGAAAACTTAACCGACACTTCAATTTCCAGGAAATTAAAATCGTGGAGGCCTTTGTGAATACTCAGAAGTTGGTGGGATTAGAACCAGGTACTGGGGCGGGCCGCAATTCTCGGGGGCTAGGGTAGGGAGGAGTGGTGGGGAGAAAGACAGTCCCGCCGCGCTGTGGCTATTGCTTGTCGTCGTGGGGGTCACCAGGGAAGCCCGCCTCCTCAGGGGACCTGACTCCTTCGGGGAGCAGAGTGGCGCGCACTTTCCTCTTCTCCTTAAAGCGGCCGGAGCGCGAGATCTTCAAATTGCGGCGGCTGCTGCCTGACTTCTCCCCGCACAACTTGTCCAGCTTGTGGGGCTCGCCGGCGCCCCCAAGGAGACTGGGGTGCTGATTCTCCCGGGAGCTGCCAGTCCAGTCGGCGCTGGGTGGCGCGGGCGGCGCGGGCTCCCCGGGGGCAGGCTGGGCGGGAGGCTGCGCCCCTACCGCGGCTTCCTTGCTTTTCTTTCTGCTGTTGGTTAGCGATTTCCACCAGGACCCGGAGCTGCCCGTGCCGCCGCTGTCGGCCATGGCCGGGCGGCGCGGGGCGCGGCAGGTGGGCAAGGGCCCTCTTTCCCGGTGGGGCCGGCGGTCCGCGGCAGGACAGCAGGCTACGGGGTGGGAGCCTAGGCGGCGGCCTGTACCCGGGAAGCAAACAGAACGTGGTTATGGGTTTGACCAAGTCACGTGCCCCCAACCCCACTTCCTCCCCTCGCTCCGCCCGTCACCGGATCGGCCCGGGTCCGAGCACCGCAGGCCGGGAGCTACGCGGCCCTCCGAGGGCACCGCCGCGTCCCCGGGGGGCGCGGGCGGACGAGTGGTGGCCTCCAGGGCGCCACCATCTGGTCTCCAGACACCTTGGCACTCCCCCGCCTCAACCCTCGCCTGGCCTCCAGGGCCGGTGCGGTGGTCTGCGCGGGGGCCGCCGGGGGAGGTTCCCGGGCATGCGGATTAAGCCGGCCCGAGAGGAAGCTGGCCTGGTCTGTTACCCTGATTGTAGAGGGACGCCCCAAAGTGACCCAGCGCGGCCCCGCGGGGCCTCCTCTTGGATGAGCATCTGAGCGGAGGGCGCTCGGAAGGGGGTGTGCTATGGATGAGCACTGAATATTAGACTCCTGTCAACAGTTCCGAAATTTCCCTTAAAGGTGTTTTTCCATAGACTTCTGTCCCAGAATCCTCTTCGATGTGATTTTTTGGGGGGGAATTTACATGCCGGTAAGAGCGAGGTAAAGCTCAGGATGTGTTGTTTCTTTTAAATTCTGCTTTTGACAGAACTTCTGCCTTGCCGCTTTCAGAGAAACTGGTCTAGACTTAATTTCCCTTGAAAACCGCGGTCCCACTCTTCCTTTTATTCCCCAGACACCAATCTTACGTCTCTTCGAAGCCACCCCAGCCGATGGTTGAGATGAGGCCAAGCGGCAAACGTCCTCTTCTTTTTAGTTCTGTATCAACATATGCACCGACTTTGTACCAGGCAGCGCAACTCTTGAGATTTTTCGTTACAAATTAAAGGCGTCTGTTCTTTTTTGCGCAATTCCTTCCTCCAAAGGAGAGAAACCTGCTGCGCGCAATCAGGAACTCCAAACCCATCTGCTTCTCCCCAGCTTTTAAAGCAGCGCTCTGCGGCCCGAAAAGACTGTTTATTAGCACTTAAGGTGCTAATATGGGGAGCGAGACACCTGTGCGCGCCTTCCGCGCTCGGCACTAACTGTACGAACGCGCAGGGTTCGCTTGCGCCCGGGAGCATTTCCAGGTTTCCTCTGGGCTCCGTCCCAGCCCACGCGCCTGGTGCTCGCGGGAGTTGCCGGCGCGCCGGGGAGCAAAACTTGAGCGGTGTTTGTTGTTGGAAAAGTTCTGCTCTCGGAACCGCCGGGAAAGTTTGAGCGCCTACGCGAGGCGGCGCAGCGGCCTCCGCAGCAGAGACCCGGGCCCCGGCTCCTCCCCAGGATGCCCCGAGGGCACACTCGGGCCACGACTTGAAAACAATAGAAGATGAAGCCGCCAAAAGTTCTTCCCCTAAAAAGGCACCCTCTCCCCAGGGCACGGTTTGCAGTTGGGTCTGCAAACCTCCTGCTCCCTGTATTTTACGGATCAGCGAAGCACCCCAAGTTATTCATGGGTGGTGGGGTGTGCCGATGGCTGCCTTCTGTCTTCTACCCTACATTCTCTTTTCCACAACCGACGTGTGCGCGGAAAGGCTCAGCACTAATTGCGCAAGGAAAACGCTGCAAATTACGCAAATTTACGCAGAGCGCCTGTGGCTCGAAACCTCTCCGGAGCCGGGGTAGCACCCCAGGTTGACACCTTGGGATGAGCTCTGTCTTGGCGGATGCAAAACCACCCTGATTGCTCACCTGTTCGGGCTTCTGAAGATCCCAAGACTCTGAGCCGACCTCACCTCCAAGAGAACGGAGGAGGTGCGCTTGGGACAACCTGGGGAGGTCGGGCTTTTTTTTCTGGAAGGTGTGCCTGCCGAAATGTCTGCAGTCCAGCTAAGCCGATTGCTGCTGCTCGTCTCCCCTGGCGCTTCCAACTTCTGTTCGGCGCAGCGGTGGCGGCAGTTCTGGGCTCGCAGCGCACTCGGCTCCGGCGTGAGGGCCCCGCGGCGGAACAGGTGCCAGGCTCACTGCCCCAGGTGAATACCCAGATAGGCTCTCCCGGTTAGTAGCCTTTCATTCTCGCGCGCCTCCCTCTTCCCTGCTAGCGACTCCCCGGCAGCCGCGGGAGATGGGACCTCGGCTGCTCACTCTGGTGTACTGAACCTTCCTACACATCGGTCCTTTGCACGGGAAAGACATCTGTCTGCCCACCTGCTGGTCATTCGCCAAGTATTCGAGAAACCAGAACCCCCGGGAAGGGGGCGGGGGGGAACACCAACCCAGGAGGCGGCCACAGCTGCCGCAGGTGCAGGTAGGAACTTTGCGTTCCCGCCCTCCAGGGCAGGAGATTGGATCAGGTCACGTACGTGGCGCCGGCCTGGGGGTGTCTGATTGGAGAAAGGCTGAGCTGCGCCGCACGCCGGCCGGACTCCTTCTGGAAGAAGAAACAGTAGAGGAGACCCTGGCCAGGAGACCCAGGCTGTAGGTGGGATCCGCAGGGTAAATGTTGCCGCAGCTTTTCCTCTGCCCCTGCCCTGATTTCTTTTTTCTCTTTCTGTCCGGGTCCCCAGCCGTGGCCAATCAATTCCCAGGGGTCCAGTTTTGTAATTCACAGGAACTGTTTCATATCCAGGCAAAATGTTGCAGAGTTGCAGGCACCCTTAGTTGAAAGGCGTAATATTAACAAGTTCTCTGTGTGCCTGCCAGGCGCGGTTTCCAGCGCTCTCTGGGGGTAACACATTTACTCCTTACAGGAACCCAAGTATGTAGGTGCTGTTGTTTCCTCATTTGACAGGCGAGGAGACCCTAGCACTGAAAGGTAAATGGTTGCTCAAAGTTACATGCCTGGTAAGTTGCAAAGCCGGATTTGAACCCAGGAGGTCTGACTCCAGTTCCCAGGGTCTTAACTAGCACGTGAGACCACAACCTGCCAGTCTTGGGCCCTTAAGGGACTTAATGAAGATGTGAATTTCCTTCCCTTAAGTTTGGAGGTCCAGTGGACAGGCATTCCACCTGGGGAGTACCAGTGCAGCCCTGAGCCACTAGAGGATGTGAACCAGTGGATTTCGGCCAGGTTCAGGCTTGTGCTCCTGGGAACATATGCGTGCTTTTCATTGGTTGGGTAGAAAGGAGTTGCCATAGGCCATTTTCACTAATGAAAGCAGAATTCCAACCTGCTTCATCTTGCAGGATGCTCTTCTTTTTCAAAGAACTATTCTGATGTTCCTTGATGTCATGAATAACTTTACGGAAGGAGTGGGCATAGAGCAACTGACATCTGAGCATCATTGTTCTAGGACTTTTTTTTTTTAATGTTTATTCATTTTTGACACAGAGAGAGAGAGAGAGAGAGAGAGCGCGCGCGCGCGCGCGCGCGCGCGCGCGCGCGCGCATGAGCGGGGGAGGGGCAGAGAGAGAGGGAGACACAGAATCTGAAGCAGGCTCCAGGCTCTGAGTTGTTAGCACAGAGCCCAACATGGGGCTCAAACCCACAAACTGTGGGATCGTGACCTGAGCCAAAGTCAGACGCTTAACCGACTGAGCCACCCAGGCCTTTCTGAAGCCTAAAAATAGTGAAAGACATGATGCCTGTCTCAGCTTAAAATGTAGAATTAGTGGAAAGAATTTTTTATAGAGTGTTTTAATGCATGAAATATAAAATGAATATTTTATATCATTAATTTCTTAATTTAGCATTCGTGGATGTTTAAATGATAATGCACAACTGTGTATTTGAAAGTGGTGTAATTTCACTTATTTGTTGCGATTAGTTTTAGAGAGTAAACTTTGAATTAGCGCACCAGGACTGGAACAAAGACAGGCCACCCACCCCCTGGGAGGCGAGGACAGGACAAGTCCTCATAGTGCCATTCCATCACAGATGAAGACACTGGATCAAGGGGGAAGGCTTAAACCATAGATACTTTCACAGCCTCTGGTAATTAGGAGTACCCATCCAGTTCTGACTTATGGGGCCATAAGGAAGATGTCTGGGAATGTTTCCTCCGTGGATAAAGGACAGCTTTCTGAGAGAAGAAAATCTTTTGCTGTACCCTTGATTTTTACATTTAAACACAGCATGAGGATATGATGTCTGGTGTTGCAGCAGCCATATTGTAGCAGTGAGTCAACAGGCATGGGAATAAAAACCAACATGCTAAGGATGATGGCATGGGAGTGTGAAAAGTGTCTGGGTCTTGATGATTTTGATGAGCCCCTGAAAGAACCCTGGAACCATCTGCCTCCAGACTACTAGTTGAGTGAGATAATATATATTCCTATGATTTCATCACAGATTTAAATACAGTTTCCTGTTACTAGCAGCCAAAAGTGTTCCCCTTTGATACAATCTATTAGAGTTATAGAAAAATATATTGTTCAAAAGGGAAAAAAGGTAGTATGGCCACATTTTTTTTCTGACCAATCTGAAAAGTTCTTCACTGAAGGAGGATTTAGTGAAATGTTTAAGTGATGGGAAAGTTTATAGAAGTAAGCCATCTACATTGAAAAGTTGATTTATCTATCCAGTGAATACCAGGTGACTTTTAATGTTACAGAATTTAAATATGCTTAGATTGGGCAGTGCTTACATTTCTTAATATTTTTTCTTGTCATATTTTATTTTTTTTAAATGTGTAGATAGTTTGAATTAGAACATTTCTTTCCTTCCCTCTTTCCTTCCTTCCTCCCCACCTTCCTCCCCCCTTCCTTCCTATCTTCCTTCCTTCCTTCCTTCCTCCCTCCCTCCCTCCCTCCCTCCCTTCCTTCCTTCCTTCCTTCCTAATTCACTGGCCTCTTAGGTGCACATTTAAGTGCAATAAATGATAACACTCAAAGGCAAAAGAGAATGAATTCCTAGAGGGCAAGATTTGCATACTAGAAATTAAAATAAGAACTTTCAAGGTTAAACTTGGCGTTTCTTTGGAGACTGGGAAATAGATTATTTTCTTTTAAAGCATTTATAGTGGGAACTGGGCAATAGAAAACACATGATGAGAGAATTTAAGAAGCACAGCTAATCAAAATGAAGAAAATAAAGATCATTTATATTCTTTTCACCCAGGGATACCTATAGTTAATGTTGGAGGGTTAGTCTTTCTATTTTTTTTTGCCCCTATTTTTACATTTACTCTTTTCGTCTTTTCCATTCCTTCCTCTCCTCCCTTCCTTTATTCCTCTCTTTTATAGATGCTTCCATTCTTTGCAAATTAGACGCTGATCTCCAGTGGCCTTTTCCTTTCTTGTCATCAATGTATGGGTAGTTTGATATTCCTTTTCTCCTTTCTGTGTTTTCACATCGTGTTGCTGGATTTAGTTTATAAACTTCATAACTGAGCATTACACCCATGCCTGAATCTGGGATCCGCTTTTTACAGCATCACATCCGGAACCCACATCAGGTTAACATGAATGCGTGTATACAAGTACACAAATTGCAAGTGACAAAATACTGCTAATCATTTTGGTTTTACACTTGACCTGAGCAAGGCTGATTGGTACAGTGCAGCCTCTCTCTGACGTTCAAGCAAGACCAGCTGACTCTTCCTAACTTCCTGCCCCTACTGTCGATGTGTTTCTTCATATTCTTGGATGTCATTGTATTTTACTCCTTTTCCTTAACAAACAAACAAAAAAACCAACTGTATGAAGATTTAAGGCCTAAAGCAAAGTTAACTTACTCTAGAAAGGATTTTCAAGAGTTTACGGGCACTACCACACACGATCACTTTATATACACTACATTCATGGCTTGAGGAGTGTGGGACAATGAAAACAAGATGTATGTGAGCACCCGCCCATGGCCGCACCCTCCAGGAACAAATCCACTCATTATTCTCCTAAACTCCAGACCATTTCTGTTCTAAAGCAACTTAATTGTCCTTGCAGACCTGTGGAGGGTGGGAAGGGGGGTGGGGTACAACTTACTTCTAAGCAGTCCGAGGCCTGAGGGTATGGCTCTTTGAACCGGGAAGGATCCCTCTTCCGGTGAGCCTGATGCTTTATAATTCCTCCATTGGTTCCAGGAGGCTCTCAGAAACTGAAATTGTGTTGATTCCCAATTGTTTTCATCAGGGGAGTTCATCCAACTAACCTAGCCTGCCAGTGACAGGAATGGGTGTGTTTTAATTAAGAGTGTAAATTGTTTGGTGTTTGTCCCACGATTAGCTATAATTTTCTTGTTTATTTGTTTATTGACTGACTCCCTCACTAGAAAGTGAATTCCATTTTATTGAATGATGTTTTATATAATGATCGTAACACTTCCTATGGATGAGGTACAGTTCTGCTTTATAAATATTAACTTATTTAATCCTAAAAGCCCTGTGAAATGGGCACTGTTATGTTATTATTAAGGTAACTGAGACACTAAGAACTTAGGTTACTTGTCCAAGGTCACCCAGCTGGTTGGTATAAGAGCTAGCATTTGACCCCAGGGAAATTGACTTGAGAGTCCAGGGACCTAACTAACCACTCTGGGGTGTGGCTCTCCATGAGTGCTAAGACATGTCATTGATGAATCCTTAGGACATGGCATGCTACCTGGAGATAACAGTTCTTCAATATTCTTGAATAAGTGACCATCCGATGCATAAGTATAAATGCTTTGTTAGTTATAATATGACTGGCTTATAAAAAGAAATGTGATGAAAATGGCAATGACCTAAAATTTCAGTCTGTCATTACATGTAATAGCCAGATTTTAATTCTGAGATGCGGGTACAGTAAGTGGACCAAATTATCTGATAGGTTTTTGTGTTTGTTGTTACGAAACTGGAAGGAATACTATCCTGTCTCAGCCCTACGAAGGAGATACATTAGGCGGGGAGACGTGGAGGGGGCGGAATAACGTAATGGCAGAGGATGGCTGCTGAGATTTTATTCAATATTGTATTTAGGGAATAAGTGAGTGATCCAGAGGACACGGCATCTCGAAACCAGTCTCCACGGCACGTCCTGACTCCGGAAACAAAGGTAATTCAACTTTATTGTTTGTTAGGACATCGTCGATGGAAATGAAAAGTCACGTGTTCCCATCCAAGGTAATGTTCTCTGGCTGGCCACCTGGTTCCGGGTCAGAGCTGGGGTAAACCAGCTCCTTTAAAAGGCGGCCTCCTATCTGCAGTTGTCAATTTCTCGTTTCAAGGGGTGGTGCGTTTGGTTATGCTCCGTTTGCCAGGTTATATTTTCTCTTTTGTGTTTGTCAGTGTGTCCGTTTGTTACGTCACGTGTGTAGAGGTAGAAGGCGGATATCTAATGGGAGGGTAATATAATGCAGGAAGTGAATCTTTTGGTTTCCCCACCTGCATCAAGGCCAATGTCAAACTTACATAGTTAGAAATCTCCAAGAAATAGCTGCTTTTATTGGTGTTAGTCTGTCAGGGGAGGTCACCAAAGTTTTGGTGTTCAGCTCTGCTCGTGTGTAACCACAGGTAAATCTCACACTGTACATTCTTTTTCTTTTTTTTTTTTTAAATTGATGTTTATTTTTGAGAGAGAGAGAGAGAGAGACAGAGCAGGGGAGGGGCAGAGGGAGAGGGAGACACAGAATCTGAAGCAGGCTCCAGGCCACCAGCACGGGAGCCCTGCATGGGGCTCAAACTCACAAACGATGAGATCATGACCTGAGCCCAAGTCAGACGCTTAACCCACTGGGCCACCTGGGCGACCCTCACACTCTACATTCTTTTTTTTTTTTTTTTTTTTTTAATGTTTATTTATTTTTGACAGAGCATGAGCAGGGGAGGGGCAGAGAGAGAGAGGGAGACACAGAATCAGAAGCAGGCTCCAGGCTCTGAGCTGTCAGCACAGAGCCTGAAGCGGGGCTCGAGCTCACAGACTGCGAGATCGTGACTTGAGCCGAAGTTGGACGCTCAACCAACTGAGCCACTCAGGCGCCCCACCCTGTACATTCTTAATGAACATTTAGGTTTATCTATTTGATGTAATTTCATTTACATAGTGGGAGAAATTGCTTCAGCTGCAGCTATAAACCTTTTATAACAATGGCAAATTTAAAATTCTTACTATGTGCTTTTCACTTTTCTGTGGGCTTATCCAAAAGTGAGTCGTATTCTTTTCACTTTTTTTAATGGTAGAAGAACCCTGAGAGAGACAGCTACTGTAAGTCTGACAGTTTTATCATAGAAAGCTGAAGCAATTTGCTCAAGGTCACAAGACTTTTAAGAGGTGGAGTTATTTAGATTTAGTTTTAGTTACTCTGTCCCTAATACAGTGTTCTTCTCATGTAGCTATTTGAATCTCATATTGCCTTTTAATTAATCATTAGATCAATAAACATTTGTTGGTTTCACAACCGTTATATCAAAAGAGATCGTCATACTTTAAAAATTCTGATGAGGTCAGTGTCTTCTCAGTTTCCTCCTTGGAACAATGCTAAATCATATGTGGCTGTTTAAATATTAAAACCCTATGGAATCACAGAGCACTCAAAGCTCAAATTAATGCTGGGAATTGTAATTACATACATTTCTTGTGAAAAGACTTGATGGTTGGTTTGAATTACAACTGTGTGGCTTTGGGAAAATTACTTAATATCTTTAGGCTCTGGTTTCCTTAAATGTAAAGTGGGGATAATACCACTTCTCTGGGAGGTCGCCAAGATTAAAGTAGACAATACATTTGTCAAAGTCCCTAGCACAGTGCCTGACACATAATAGGCACTCAGTAAATGTTAGCTTCTCCTTGACTAATTTCTTTCATTGGCTGTGTGGGAAAATTATGCGAACAAACTGTACAAGTCAATCACTTCCAAGGGCTTTTTGAAAATAATGATAGAGAGTCTTAAGAGAGCACTGTCATTATTGTTGGTTGGGGTCAGTTTTTTCCCTGCAAGAACATAAAGTTAAAATTTACTGGAGAGTATTTAATACACAACAATTTGCTATGAATCTGACTTTTCTTCAGGAACACACTTAATGATGAAATCAAATCAAGCAGAAGTTTTTTTGCATGCGATTCAAGAACGCTCTTTATCCAGTCTGCACTGAAATTGCATTACCTGGAGTTAAGGAGGAAGTGTACTCAGTTGAGCTTGGAAGCAATGTTACCAGAAAAGGATTAACAAATCATAAGACAAAATCCTTGGAAGTAAGGTCACTAGCAGACTGTGGCTAGGGCGCAAGCCAAGGAATAGGTTTCCCATGTGCTGCCCCATTAGTTCCTGGAATCTTAATACATAACCTGCATCAGCGAATGGTGCCCAAAGGAGGGAAGGAACGAGAGCATCACGTCTCTGCCGTGTTAGACAACATGGCACTCCTTGTTTTCAAAAGTTAGTTTTTATTTTATGAGAGCAATGTATGCACACGTAGGTTAGAAATGTGTATTAGACTTGCCTCTGATTGATCAATATTAGACGTTCTCTTTTAATTACCTACTCCGGTCTTTGAGGATTTGGTTCTCCTATACCCTGCCTTCTGCTTCCCCCTCCAGTTTTCCCGCTAGAGTCATATTACAGCCTTTGTTCAGTTGACTGCTCCATGCTTATATTGTGACTGTATAAATATTGTTCAGACTGAGCATTATAGGGTACAGATCACTATATTTGCTTTCTTTTCCTGAAGTTACTAATGACCCTCTTCCCCTCTTTCAACTGGTCCCCTTTCGAGTTCTTTCTTACACCTTCCAATAGCTTCTTGGTACACTTTTCTACAAGTTCAGTCAAACCAATATATATGTGCTCCATTCCCCCAAGTGTTACTCCCAGACACTTCCTTCTCCTTCCTTATGGACTGCTCTCTCTCTCTCTCTCTGGCCTGCTGCATAGCTTCTTCCTGGGAATGCCTTGAGTCGGATTCTGCATTTCCTAGATTTGAGCCTCCCCCTTTCTTGTTGGACAAGGTGCTGCAGCAGAGGGCTGGGTGGTGGCAGTCCCCAGTGTGGCTGTCTCTTTCATCACGCAGTTCCAGTCTGGGCTGTTTATCCTCCGTGACTGGCACACGGCTATCCACCTGGGACGTCCTTTTACCCTTATTCTGGAGAGTTCCTTTGTGCAAAGGAACAAAGTAAACTTCTCCTTAATCATGGCACTATAATTAATTCAAAATGGATCACGGATTTTATTTATTTATTTATTTATTTATTTATTTATTTATTTATTTTTTAACGTTTATTTATTTTTGGGACAGAGAGAGACAGAGCATGAATGGGGGAGGGGCAGAGAGAGAGGGAGACACAGAATGGGAAGCAGGCTCCAGGCTCTGAGCCACCAGCCCAGAGCCCGACGCGGGGCTCGAACTCACGGACCTCGAGATTGTGACCTGAGCCGAAGTCGGCCGCCCAACTGACTGAGCCACCCAGGCGCCCCGATCACGGATTTTAAATGTAAAACGATACAACTTTTAGAATAAAAGATAGAACCTCTGTGATGTAGGGGTAGGTGAAGGATTCTCAGACATGGCTTAAAGCATGATCTATAAAATAAAAAACTGCTAAATTGGACTCCATCAGAACTAAAAAAAAACCCCAAAAAACCCTTTTGTTCTGGAAAAGATCCTGTTAGGAGGAGCTGAAGACAAACTATAGACGAGGGGAAAATATTTGCAAACCACATACCTGACAAAGGTTTTACACCTACAATATATAAGAGACTCTCAAAATTCACCAGTAAACAAATACAATTATAAAATGAGCAAGAGATGTGAATGGATGTTTCACTCAACCGGAGTTACAGATGACAGATGAGCACACGAAAAGATGTTCAGCATCATTAACCATGAGCAAAATGCAAATTAGAACCACAATGAGATACCAACAGGCGCTTGCCAGAATGCTTAAAATAGAAAATAATGGTAACACCAAATGCTGGTCAGAATGTGGAGAAATGGAATCACTTTCTTTTCTTTTTTTTTTTTTTTTTGCATGTTTATAACAGCTTTATTGGTAATAGCCAGAAGGAAGGAAGGGAAGGAAGGAAGGAAGGAACAACCCAACTGTCCATCAATAGGTAAAAATGTATAAACAGCCTGTGGCCTATCCTTACTATAGACTACTGCTTAACAATAGAATGAATTGACCTATAGACATGCTACAACTTGGATGAATCTGAGAATAACGATGCTGAGGGAAAGAAGCCAGACCAAAAAGTATACATACCATATATGATTTCATTTATCGAAAACTCTAGGAAATGCAACATACTGTACGGGGACAGAGGTAGAGGTGGATAGGGAGGGAGATGGGAGAGAGATTTACAAAGGCCACAAGAAAACGTTTGGCGGTAATAGAATGTAAAACGGTTCAGCTTCTCTGGAAAACAGTTCTGTGGTTCCTTAAAAAGCTAAACATGCAAACACGAGCCGGCGGTTGCACTCCTGGGCGTTTATCTCGGAGAAGTGAAAACATGCATTCACACACAAACCTGTACATGAGTGTTCATATGGCTTTGTTCATAATAGCCCCAAACTGGAAACAATCCAGATGTCCTTCATTTGGGTGAATGGTAAAACCATGGGAATGCCATACCATGGAATACATCTCAGCAATAAAAATGGAACCAACTCTTTTTTTTTTTTTAATTTTATTTTTTAAAATTCACATCCAAGCACATAGTGCAATAATGATTTCAGGAGTAGAATCCAGTGATTCATCCCCTACATATAACACCCAGTGCTCATCCCAACAAGGGTGCTTCTTAATGCCCCTTGCCCATTTAGCCCATCCCCCCCCACCTACAACCCCTCCAGCAACCCTCAGTTTGTTCTCCATATTTAAGAGCCTCTTTTTTGGGAATCTACTCCCGAAACCAAAAGCACACTGTATACACTGTAGCCTAGCTATCTTGACAATAGATTATATTTAGAAAAAGAAAAAAAAATAAGAGTTTCTTACGTTTTGTCCCCCTCCCTGTTTTTGTTATTTTTGCTTCCCTTCCCTTATGTTCATCTGTTTTGTATCTTAAATTCCACATATGAGTGAAGTCATAGGATATTTGTCTTTGACTAATTTGTCTTAGTGTAATACACTCTGGTTCCATCCATGTTGCAGATGACAAGATTTCAGTCCTTTTGATCGCTATATGTATATGTATATATACGAATGATGGGAGTATTAGCGATATATATGTATATATATACATATATATGTATATGTATACGTATATATGTATATGTATATATGTATATGTATATGTATATACACGTATATGTATATATGTATATGTATACATATACGTGTATATGTATGTACGTGTGTATGTATACGTATACGTGTGTATGTATACATATACACATATATGTATATACGTGTGTATGTATACATATACGTGTATATGTATATACGTGTGTATATATGTATATATATGTGTATACACACACATATGTATATGTATATATGTGTATATACACATATATGTGCGTATATATACATATATGTATATATACACATATGTATATGTACATATATGTGTGCGTGTGTATTTGTATATATATATATATATACGCACACACACCACATCTTCTTTATCCATTCATCCATCAGTGGGCATTTGGGCTCTTTCCATACTTTGTCTATTGTCGATAATGCTGCTATAAACATGGGGGTGCACGTGCCCCTTCAAAACAGCACACCTGTATCCCTTGGATAAATACCTAGTAGTGCAATTGCTGGGTCACAGGGTGGTTCCATTTTTAATTTTTTGAGGAACCTCAAAATGGAACTGACTCTTGATACACGCAGCCACTTAGATGTATCTCCAGAAAGTTGTGCTGAGTGGAAAGAGCCAATGTCAAAAAAAGTTACATACTATTTGATACCATTTATATAACATTCTCAAAAATTATAGATCTGGAGAACAGATATTTGCAGGGGACGTGGATGGGGAGTGGGGTAGGGATGGGCATGGATACAAAGAGACCATGGGAAGAAGTTTGTGGTAATAGATTGTATCCTGATTGTGGTGGTGGTTACCCAAATCTGTACATGGGGTAAAATTGCATACAACAACATTCACATCCATGCATATGTGACTATGAATGTAGGCCTAGACACTTGTGGAAACTGAATAGGGTCTGTAGTCTTTTAACTGGTCAGTTTCCTGGTTTGGGTAATGTACTACAGTTCTATAAGATGTCACCATTGGGGAAGAAGAGCGAATGATACTTTGGAGTCTTTATACTTTCTTAACTTTTAATTATTTCAAAATAAAAAGTTTAAAGTTAAACTTAAGTTTAAAAAGTTAAACTCCGTCCAGTGGAGTGAAAAGCAGGACTGTTGGGTTGATGGCTCCTGGGCTCCTTCTCTCTCCTGCAGTGGGAGGGACTTTGCCATGACTCCATTTCTCATGGGACCAGGGGCCTACAAGAAGTCCAAGATTTGGGCAAGCTGGACCTTGAATCTAAAAATTTCATTCCTCTCCTGCAAGGCCGCTCTCACCTTTTCCCTATTAAAAGGTGTCTTGCAGCTCAGCCTCTTTGGAGTGTTCATCTAGACCTCTGCTCAAGATGGCTGTCTACTGAGTACTTGAAGAAGGTGACCCTGTGCCTGCTAATCCTTCTCACCATGAGTTCCAGGCCATTCCAGGTGAGGCATGGTGGTGTGTGCCCAACCCCTTTGATCAACCGACCTGAAGGTGGAAAGGGAGGGAACCAGGTAGATAATTGGGGCAGAAGGAAGAGCCACTGCCAAGACTCTCCAAGGCAGGAGTGTGTCCAGCGTGTTGGAGTCTGAAATGCAGTTGAGTGTAGGCGTTAGTAGCCGGAGAGGTGATCAGAGCACTGACAGGAATTCAGGTAAGTCACGTACGGAAGCCTCGTGTGCCACTGTGAAGGCTGGATTTTATTATGAGTGATATGAGGAAGCAATGGAAGGTTCTAGGCAGTGTGGGGACCAGATCTTACTTGTATTTTGACTGGATCCCTCTGTTTGTTGTGTTGGGATCGACTTCTGGGAGCTTGGTGGGGGGCAGGCAAGGGCAGAAAAGGCTGAGTTCTGAGGTGTTTATGGGTGTGTAAAGCCAACAGGCTTCACTGCTATTCATCTGGTAATGGGCAAGAAAAATGGAGGAGTCGAGGATGACGGTGTTAGCCTACTCCTTCGTGCTGCATGAGCCAGACGCACTGGGTAGACTTTTAAACAGTAGTTACAGGGTCATAACCTGTATTTTCTTTCATTACTCAGTATTGAGAACTATTTCAAAGTTGGCATACTGTGAACCATTTCCAAGTTAATATAGAAACATATTCCTTTTAATGTTTGGTATCTATTATGTGGCAATACCATGAGTCATTTAAGAAATCCACTGTTGGTAGGTGTTGTATTATTTTTCCGTTTGGTTTTCTGGAACAAATGGAATGATCTGATAGCCTTGGCCACTAGATAATAATCTATCAGGTGAGTCTGCACTTCTGTTCATTTCCTACAGCTAGATAGTCTATTGTAAACTGCCTAAATATTTATTTTCAGAACCTACTTTTTTCTTCCTGATTGCCAGAATAATACTCTTTATTTAAAAAATATACGTTACAGGGGTGCCTGGGTGGCTCAGTCCATTGGGCGTCCCTTTGGCTCAGGTCATGATCTCGCAGTCTGTGAGTTCAAGCCCCACGTCATGCTCTGCGCTGACAGCTCAGAGCCTGGAGCCTACTTCAGATTCTGTCTCCCTCTCTCTCTACCCTCCCCCACTCACACTCTGTCTCTCTCTTTCTCTCAAAAAAAAAAAAAACCTAAAAAACACACACACACACACACACATATGTGTGTGTGTGTGTGTGTGTGTGTGTATGTATGTTAAGGATTTTAAATGAGACTTTTCTTGTCACCAAGCTTCAAACAAGGCCCCAAAGACTGAGCACAATAGCTAATAGCCCGAAGGTGCAGAGAATGCTAAGAGTATGACATTTTTTTGTGACCCTTAGTTTACCGCCCACCTTGGGGGTTAAATACGGGGGGGATATAGAGGATTGAGCAAGACGCTTAATAGATTTCTTTTTAGAGAGTTTTTGAGTACTGTAAGAATGTTCTTTGGTGAAGGAAAGCCTAAGCTTTGCAGGGCAGGAGCGGGGGGTGGGGATTAGTTCACAGAACCCCTCTGAGAGCTTTATGTGTGTCCCCTAGAGTCTGGGGACTTAAAATTATTTTCATGCTAAAGGCAAAAGGAGAGGACTGTGGTGGGGGACTGACTGAGCTACTATCAATGAGTGGAAGACGTACATGCATTACTGTGAGCCAAGTGGGACCCCAGGAAGGCTTAGACGTGCAGGGGACCCAAGCCAGGTTGGGTGATCCCAGCAGCAGAGACGGATATTGGGGGAGGGCCGTCCTTTGGAAGCCAGGCCTGTGCAGAGTTTAATGAAGCCTATAGGAGGAGACAGTGGTTTGTGAAGGAAGCACTGGGAGATCCCCACTGGAACAGCCAGACAGAAGGAACCCGGGACCCCAGCGAGTATGAAACTACCATATTAGACCCATAGCTTCCCCCCACCCCCCTGGAGTTTTAAATGAGCAAGAAATAAGCTTCTACCTTGTTTAATCTATCGTAATTTGGGTCCTCCACTACTTGTAGCCGAAACCAACCCTAACTACCAATCCTATTCAGATGCTTCCAGAGACAAGAAGAATAGAGAATGCGGTGTCACTCTACTTACGAGACAAACTGAATAAGGACTGTTTAGGCAAAGACAATTATAGACGATTTCCATGTCACATGTAAAGCTGGACATAAGATTCTACAAAATCAAAGAGTGAGCTAACGCACCGTTCTTTAAGGCACCATACTAAATAGCGTACTGGGTATGACTAGATAAAAGTTTTCTGAAAAGTATATAGGTAGCCTCAGTGGAAAACACTATGGAGGGTCCTCAAAAAATTAAAACTAGGATTACCCCATGATACGGTAATTCCATTACTGAGTGTTTATCCAAAGAATACAAAAACACTAATTTGAAAAGATACATGCGCCCCTGTGTTGATTGCAGCATTAGGTATAATAGTCAAATTATGGAAGTGTCCTAAGTGTCCATCAACAGATGAGCGGATAAAAAAGATGTGGCATATATACAAAATGAAGGCATAAAAAAGAATGAAATCTTGCCATTCGCAACAACAGGGACGGATCTAGAGGGTATGATGTTATGTGAAATAAGCCAGTCAGAAAAAGGCAAGAACCATATGATTTCACTCACATGTGGAATTTAAGAAACAAAACAAGCAAAGAAGAGACAAAAAACCAGACTCTTAAATACAGAGAACAGACTGTTACCAGAGGAGAGGTTGAAAGGGCGGGGCGCATGGGTGAAATAGGCGAAGGGGATTAAGAGTACCCTTATCGTGATGAGCCCTGAGTAATGTATAGAATTGTGGTTTTTAAAAAAAAAATTTTTTTGGGGGGGGGGGCACCTGGGTGGCTCAGTCGGTTAAGCAGCCGACTTCGGCTCAGGTCATGATCTCGCGGTCCGTGAGTTCGAGCCCCGCGTCGGGCTCTGGGCTGATGGCTCAGAGCCTGGAGCCTGCTTCGGATTCTGTGTCTCCCTCTCTCTGCCCCTCCCCTGCTCACACTCAGTCTCTTTCTCTCAAAAAATAAACGTTAAAAAAAAACTTTTTTTTTTTTAACATTTATTTATTTTTGAGACAGAGAGAGACAGAGCATGAACGGGGGAGGGTCAGAGAGAGGGAGACACAGAATCCGAAACAGGCTCCAGGCTCTGAGCTGTCAGCACAGAACCCAACGCGGGGCTCGAACTCACGGACCCCGAGATCATGACCTGAGCTGAACTCGAAGTCAACCGACTGAGCCCCCCCAACCCAGGCACCCCAGAGTAATGTAGAATTGTTGAAGGACTATATTGTACACATCATTCTGAAGTTTTAAATTCTCTTGATGCAGTGCAAATATGGTAGATGTGAAAATTTTAAAGAGCCGAGTGGTGGAGTCATGGAGTGTTCATCAGGACTCTTGGCTGTGGGCAGTAGGTCACGTGCTAGCTGGTTTTAGCAGAAGGGATCTGTTACAGGGCACTGGGTAGCTTATTGAATCTTAGGGATTATTTTATTTGTTGACAGATAGCATTCAGAGCCAGAGGTTGTGATCGCCTGTGGATAAAGTAGGGCAAGAAACAGCATTGGTGAGCGTGCCAGGGGATTCGGACAGGTATGGAAGGACAATGGGCAGAGGCATCGAGCAGAGGATGGGGGTGTGGTGGGTGGTGTCCCAGCAGCCGAGAAAGAGAGGGGTTTGAGAAGAAAGGGGAGGTCCGCTGGGCCAGCAACTGAGAAGCCAAGTAAGCGGAGACCTGAAGCCGCAGGACGGTCGGTGGGGCTCCAGGGGGAGCACTCGGGGGCAGCAGCAGCCGTAGCTGACAGAGTGGTGGAAAGGTGTGTGACGGCACCCCCACACCTGCTCCCACGCCATCTGGCCTCAGCGATAACCCTGTGAGGTTGGCGGGCCAAGCAGGCAGGCATTAGTTTTCACGTTTCAAAGGGGAGAAACCTGAGGCTCAGAAATGTGAAAAGCCTTGATCTGTGACCGAGCCAGGTCTTGTGGCTCTAAATCCAGGGCTCTTGCAGGGCTACCGTGCTGCCTTCCCACCACATCCCACCATGGGCCGGGTGTGGCTTGGCTTTAAAAACCCACCGGGCAGTAAATGGGTAAAACTCCTTAACTCTGATTTGCTAGGCAGCAGTAAGTGGTGATGCCTGATAGCATAGATGAAAGAATACCGATGGTCTAAGCATTCTTGTAAGAGTTTCCCTAAGCTCTTGAGTTTCTAGACAAACATTTGTATCCCTACTCTGAGCCCCAATTACTGTATTGAATGCTGTATATAGATTATCTTAAGCCTCATAAACTTCATGGAAGAGGTACTGGTATTAGGTCATTATAATGACAAGGAAAACAGGCTTGATCAGTAAAATAACTTTCCCTGAGTTACACTCTCAGAAAGTGGTAACGCTTGGATGTAACCACGGGGGGCATGGGGATCCAGCACCTGACCTTCTTCTAGTCTACACTGTACTCGATCCTAGCCCAAAAGAGCTATCACTTGCTGTGTAACCCACAATTGAGTTAGAGACTTAGATCTTCAGATTCTCCAAACTGAATTATTTTGATGCTTAATCATTCGTACCAGGAAGAAGAAAGACTATGGTAAAAACTAGGTGAGTTAAGGATAATTGGCAAGCTTCAGTAATTAAAAGTTTCAGATATTAGGCAGAGCTCCAAATGGTGGACAAAAGCCCATCAAAATGCATTTGCAGATTCTTCTGCTTCTGGAGTTGCCCCTTCCTCCATTGCACCAAAATATTATAGGACATTTAAGGATTTGTGGAAGGATTCTGCCACTAATTTCAAAAAGGTTGGAGTGCCTGTTGTATGCAAGGCACCGTGCCAGTTGGGGGCTGGAGTAGAGTGGTGAGCAAAGTTGACCAGATTTCTGCCCTCAGGAATCTTTCAGTTCAGATAATATTTTATTAGAGATAGAGTTGGTTCAATGGTTACGGGGGTGAGGCTCGGAGGGACCTTGGTCTATGGGTGTGGAAAGTCCTCTGGAGCCTCGTGGACTTAGGGGTCTTACAAGTCTTTCCTTGAGGGGCTGTTTGGCCTGCATCTCTGATTCTTGCAGCCCCATGTTGCCCCTGACAGGAATGTTCCACTCCATCCCATGCCTCCACATCCTTTAGCCCTGCCAGTTAATGAACTAACGTGAGCTTGCCCTGCCTGGCAGGGGATTGGTTTTGGAACCATGGTCCTGCGTACGGTAATTAACATTTGTACATTGCCATACAGTTTATAGTGAGCCTTCTGTTTTCACATTCAGGATCTCAGTGGATCTTTAGAACCACTCTGATAGGGAGGGGAGAGCAGATACTATGTTATTATGCCCATTTTCAGATTAGGGAACTAGAACAAAACCAGGATTATACCCATTTTACAAATTAGGATGTAGGGAAAAAAAAAACAAAACAAGTTTCATGCTTGGTAACTGGAGTGACCAAAAATCTGTTCCAGTAACACTCGCTTAATTCTTTATGAAGATTTTGAAGTATATAATTTTTTAGGAAAGTATGTTAAGGTAATAATTTTTTTGGCGACAATGAAAAAATGTGCTCCCATAGATGATTTATCATACATAGGACGTGCACAAGCCCATGGAAAGAGAACTTGGTCTGTTTTTCTGACTGTAGGTGTTATTTTCATTCTTCATCCCCATTCGCTCCGTAAGGTTCAGCAAGTTGCCTTTCATCGCATTGTCCCGTTGAAAAGTCTTCTGTTAAGTTACCGGGGACTCCTTAGTTGCCATATCCAAAGGGGATTCATTAACTTATCTTGGAACAGCATTTGACCCTGATGGCCTCTCTGTCTGTCCCTGACATTCTGTCTTTCCCTTTCATCTTAGGCTCCGACCCTCACCTTCCTCTTCTGGCCATTCCTGACCTTCCTTGCAATGTTCTCTAGTTCTGCCTGCCCCTTGGATTTTGTTCTTAGGACCTACTACTGGTTCTCTTTGCTTCAACTGGCCATGCAATCTGACCAGGTCATATCTACCAGCTCATCCCCCTTTCTTGAGCTCCAAAACCACCTGTCCAACTGCCTACTGGACATTTCCACATGGGTGAACTATTAGCATCATAGTGCATCCTGCAAACTGAGCCCATGATTTTCCCCTGCTGAACCTGCTCCCTTTCTCATATTCTCGTATCTTCCTTAAATATTCATTTAGTTGCAAAAACCAGACATGGAGGGTAACATTTGTGACACTTTCCTTCCTTTCAATTCTGGCATCAAATCAGTGGGTCCTAACAACCTCTTAAATCTCTCTCCTATCCCTGACTATTCTCCATCCCTCCTCTGGGGAGCCAAGCCACACGGGCAATGCCTATTTCCTGATTAGCTCCCATATTCCTAGTCTTAATGTCTTCTGGTCTTTCTTGTGTCCCTAGACAGACTTTTCTGAGTTTGGCTTATGCTTGGCTTGCAAGGTTCCTTGTTTCCTGGCACAGTCCTGCTTGTTTAATCTCACTCCCCTCCTCTTCCTTCACACTCTGTGTTCTGGTTAAATCCAAATCTGCAGTTCTCTAAATTTCCTGTGCTTCCACATATTTATGGCTGGTATCTGCTCTTTTCTCTGTCTGGGGAAGCTAGGGGAGGTCTCAGCCAGGGGAGCCTGCGTGGAGACTTG
This sequence comes from Prionailurus viverrinus, assembly GCF_022837055.1. Lineage (NCBI taxonomy): Eukaryota > Metazoa > Chordata > Mammalia > Carnivora > Felidae > Prionailurus > Prionailurus viverrinus. The sequence continues at coordinate 121,560,917 of NC_062562.1, read as the reverse complement.
CAGGCTGTGCAGGAGGGTGCCTGATTGGCCAAGTGGGATCCTCGACTCCCAATCTCAGGGAGTTTGTATTTCAATGGAGACAGACATACACACAGTCAAGGTACTTTGTGATGCCTGCTGGATGAGCACTTTGTACAAACTGCAGGAAGGCAGTGAAGGAGGTCTGTGAGTATGACAACATCTTTTCAACTCAACTTAGAAGAGCAAAATGACGCCAGCTCATTTGCATTTACAGAATAACTAAGCAACTCCTCCAATGCACAGGGTGGAATGTGGTACCTTGCGTGTAGCAAAAAAATCTAAGTGGGACAAAGAAATGGATTAGGACACTGTGGAACAAACCTGAACACAAGGGAGAGAGTCCTTCTGAACTGCACTCTGAGACCCTCTTTATTTTACTACATTAAAACAGACTTCACTTGCCTGCTCCTCTCTTTCCTGAATGTTGGTGCTCCACAGAACTCCGAATGGGGACTGTCACCTATTTCTCTGTTCTGTATCCTTGAGTACTTTCATTCACTCCCACGGTTTCAGTTGTTACCTCCCAGACCCGTGTCTCTAGCTGGGATCTGTCCCTGTCATTGCCAGTGAAACATCTCTGCTTGGCAATTTCACAGTGATCTCTATTTCACCATGTCCAGAGTAGACCTCACCATCTTCCCTATTCTTTCCCCACCCCTCCTGCAGACCTCCAGCTCCTCTGTGCTCTTTTCTGTAAATCCTGTCCGGTTGTCAAATTCAGCCCCCCGAGAATCATCCTCGATTCTTTAATCCAACCTGTAACCAAACCTTTTCAACTCTGCCTCCTCGAGATGACTATTCTAGCTGTCTCTGCCTTTCTACCACCGATGCAGGCTACATCACCGCAGTCCTGCATGACAAGGAGAGCATGTAACGACATCAACCTTCACTACCCCAGTCTGCCCACGTGTTCTCCGATGGATCCACGGTCAGGTCAGTGATCTTTTAAAAATGTAAACTAGATTCTGTCATCTGTCCCTTACAACCCATTAATGCCAATGCAGTGGGGTGCTCTGGACCATATCCCAGGACAGGAAAAGGATATTGGTGGAAAACCCATGAAATCTGAATAAAGTCTGGAGTTAATAGTAATGTGCCAGTGTCGGTTTCTTAGTTCTGATTAATGGACGGTGGTTACATAAGACGTTAACATTAGGGGAAAGTGGGTCAGGAGTACACAGGCACTCTCTGTAGTACCTCTGCAACTTTTCTGTAAATGTAAAACTATTCCAAAATTAAGTTTATTCAAAAAAAAAACGAGTGGCACCGATTTCCCTGAGGTCAGAGTACCAAATCTTCAACATGACCAGCTTTCTCTCTCTAGCCAGACTAAACTTATTTAATTCTTCCAGTGAGATAAGCCTCTTCCCTGCCTCCAGGTATTCGCAGTGTCTGGCCCATTAATAAATGCTTGATAAATATTTGTTGAAAATTAATGAACATTTTTAAAACCAGAGTTGGGTTTTTAGTAGGAATCAGGACAGCCTAGGCAATGCTTGAACTGTGTGGTATGCGACTGCCCTATGCTGTCCTCTCCTCCCTGTCTCTGCCCTCCAGACTGCTATCCTTGAAATTCAGCACGGGCCCCCTCCCAGTTCTGGAGACCAGGTGCCCATTTATGTTAATGGGAGAAAGAAAAGGGGTCTTCTCCCCTCCTGAGAACTATCTTCTTCCACCCACTCTGCCCCTGTCGCACCTCCCACAACCCACTTGTAGACAGCAGTGGGTTTCTGGAAACAGTGCTGCCTCTTCTCAGGTGATCACTACTAGAGTTATTCTAATGGCAGGAATTTCAAGCCGGGTAAGAGGAGCCATGCCAGGCTGCCAGATGGTGGGGGAGATAAATGTGGGCGAGCAAGCTTCAGACTAAAGCAAGGGAGAGGGGATCGGGTGTTGTAATCACAGTCAAGAAAAGGAGTCGGGTGACCCTCATTACATAGTATAGAGCCCTGTTATAATATCCCTTATTACTACTCGAACTTGGATTTAACCTGGGACGAACCCTTTTCTTCTCCTGCTTCTGCCTTCCCACCCTAGGTTATAGCTCTTTCCCTGTGAAGTCATCACTCTTAATAATGATAATACTAAGAAATAACTGTTACTAATGGCTTTAGGTCATTTCATCTAAGATGTCACAGCCAGAACATTTTGCCCAGTTTTTCAGATGAGCAAACGCATTCCCAAGGTCACATGCAGCTGAGAACAGACAGATCTGGGATTCAAACTCAGGTCTTTCTGGCTCAGAAACTCTTGTTCTGTTCTCCTGAGGATGACGTAGGGGGGATATGCTCTAAACCCTACATCTTTTTTTTTTAATTAATTTTTTTTTTTACATTTATTTATTTTTGAGAAACAGTGAGACAAAGCGTGAGTGGGGGAGGGGCAGAGAGAGAAGGAGAGACAGAATCTGAAGCAGGCTCCAGGCTAAGCTGTTGGCACAGAGCCTGATGCGAAGCTGGAACCCACGGACTGTGAGATCATGACTTGAGCTGAAGTAGGACGCTCAACCGACTGAGCCACCCAGGCGCCCATAAACCCTACGTCTTTTAATGAAAAACATAAATGCAACAGGTCTTAAGGACAGTGAAGGCGGAGCATTAGAATCCCAAGCAGGCCCTCCAGAGTGGACACTGGAAAAGGGGTGGGCAACAGGGTGGGGACCCAGTGGGACGTGTCTTGTTTCCTCCCCATGTTTTGGTGACGACAGAAACTGTCGCCAAAACCCATCCGGGAACGGTGTTTTGGACATTCTCCCCCTACTGGACCCTGCCGCTCCCCAACACCAGTTTTCTTCGCACACTCTGAAACGATAGACAGAAGAATTTAATACATTTAATGCTTTTCCTTCCATTTACGCTATCATAAATTACAAAGTATTATTCACTTCACAAAATAAAACCATTTTCAGATAATCTTTTGACAGTATCCAGAAGTACAGAAGCTACAACAAACAAATCTGTACAGTTGGGAGGAACAATAGAGCAGGGACCCAGCAGAACCATTCTGACCCCGCCGTGTGCCAACAGAGCCCATGCAGGACAACAGTTGCACCGCCCTCCTCCTCCCGGCTCACTTCTCACACAGTAATTCTCTTCCGGTCACTCCAAAACCAGACTACCGAGTAAGTACGTGGATCAGCTCAATCAGAGGAAAAGACGCTGTAGCTGGATTGCAGGGAAAAAAATTAGATTTACAGGTTTTGATGCTTCCAATATTTTACCTATGTTACAAAATATAGAAATCTTGCCGTGAAAAGCCCATGCTAAGATAAATATCACCAATAAGATGGAGCTATAGTAATAAAGTCATATTAAATTATGATCCATACACAGCTACCCTTATCAAGGAGGAATATTTGTAAAAACCCAACTTACTCATTCTTACTTTTAAAAATAGTCTTGTTTATAAAACAAAAACGAAAAAAAATCAATTCTGCAGATTCACTTTTCATAAATACAGAAGTGTGACAAAAATACAATTTGCCATTGATCGATGAAGTCAGAATGCTGGCCTGAAAACAGGGAAAGTGCTCACTTTTTTACATGGCCCAGATTCAACCAGTGTTCCCAAATCATTTTATGTAAAATGACCACGTTCTGCATATTCTGGGATATTCACACACGATAATGGAAAGACTACAGCCAATGCCAAAACATACTCTGGGATTCCACAACATTGTTATGGAAAGAAGATGCGTGGATGTATCAGGCCATCCTACCATTGCTATAAACGTATACCATACGACAGCAAGCTGCCAGTGTGCTTAACAGCAAAAACTATCAGAAGCAGGGACACAGGTGGCCGGTGAACTTTCACTGCAAAGCACTGATAAGGACAGAGGTATGTCAAAATAATACTGCATTCATGGTAAACGTTTTCAGGGATCACAGCAAGAAGCGGGACAAAGTACACAGGGTCATAATCAATGCACTGCATTGAGTTCTATTTGCTGAAATAAAGTAACATTCTCGCAGCTAAAATAAAAATACGTTTTACAATAGAAGTCTCATTTAACATTTAACATAGAATTGTCTTCTTTTTGTAAGTGGAAAACATAACTGTATCAAGTACCTCTATGAATTAAATTCCCTTTTATTACTGATAAGACTGAAGCTTAAAGGTCTACGTTGTTGTTTTTAATAAGTTAAAGATTTATTAATCACTCTTCCAGCAAAACAGATGTACGTAGGAGGCACGGCAAAGACCCAAGACAAGGGCCTTGGTCACTCTCACCCCTGCTCTTCTCACGTGGACGAGGCGAGTGTCTATGAGACACAGGAGCCGACTTGACAACCCGCTGTGGTCCAGGAAATTCTGCCACTTGTTTGGAAAACAAATCAAGCGTAAGAAATGCTTTTATTCCTTTAGCCTTATCAACTTAGATGGGGCCGGGGCCATTCAGCTCATTTCCCCGGTGGATTAAAACAAAACATCTTCATTTTCTATTAAAATCTGCACAATCAGCTTTTGGTACCGCATGTCCTGGAGGGTGGTGAGGGTGCTGTCCTCAGGGGACCTCATCAGGGTGGGCCCAAACACGATCCCCAGATTTTCAGCATTCATGAAATTGTCCTTTTCATTCAAAGTCACCCTGCAGAACGAGCATATACACAGAGACGTTACACAGACTTGCAGACGGATGTGTATGCTGATTGTGCACATACGCCCTCAGAAATGTCCCTGCTTTGGCAAGTTGTGAAAGGAAACTGAGAATCAGAGTTCTAGAAAAGTGTTTTCAGAGAGGTAATTTTCTGCTTTTGCTTTTCTTTCTAGGTTGCTGGCGTTGCCTGCAGCCGGTGGACGTGAATTACTTAGCGAATCTGGTACAGACACATCTTTAAAATTAGAAAATCAGTCCTTCTTACTAAACAGATGTGGCAACGGAGTAGGGAATATTGGTTAGAAGGGGCAGCCGATTTCTAGCTGGCCCACAGTGCATGCAGATTTTAGTCTAGGCTTGTATGGAAGTCTTTTTCCCCCCTGTAGCTGCTTCCTACTGGTCTGTATGCTCATGATCAGGGAAGCTGATGGCAGATTCCTGGCCTGCTGGCAGGCTTAGTGTCGGAGGAGCAAGGTTACTGTAGGATGGGGCTGCCATGAGTGTAGGAATAGCCAGACCATTATCACGGGATAGGGGAAAGGCTGGAATGTGGCCAGACAGGAAAGCACTTGGACATTATTTCTGGTTCCCACAGGATGAGGTCTGGAGCAGTAATTATTGTTGGAATTGAAAATCATCATTTCAACATCCAGATGAGAACAGCAAAGCCTTTCAGAATAAAATTCAAACTCCAGAGTTGGCTCGCTATCTTCCTAGTAGAATAAAATTACAGTCTCCTGGATTCTTCCTTTAAGGAACTGAGGTTTTGGGATGTTCATAATGGAACTAAAAGAGAACAGGTTCTCGAAAGAAGGCAAAATACGATTAAACCCTGTTTAGGTTCTGCGCAGAAGGCCATGCGTTTATTTTTATTCTCTTGGAGCCAATGAGGTCGGCCACTTAGCATCATTTTAGGAAGGCCAACTCAGCTTGTATGACTTTCATGTTACAAAGCTAAGGAGGTAGGAAAGAGGAACATTCTTCACTATCAAATTGCTCACATCTTCCCATTAAGTCAGGCACCATGCCTGGCTAAACAAGATGGTTAGCAAGATGATAAAAGTACTAAATTATTGGCATTAAAGATTCAAAGGGGACATATCAGCATTTTTCCTGATAATGATACTTTGCCTTCCAAACTACAACAATTAGAACTAATTTCTTTCTAAAGAAATAATTTCTAGCTAATTAAAGACCAGGCTGGCCTTCATAGTCTTACTTATCCAGAAATTACTCATACTCAAATTACTCAAAACAGAAACCTTCTGAGCTAAATGTTATTACATCTCTGATCACCATGCATCTGAGCAACACTATTTATATGTTTTATAAGGTAGGAAAATAAAAACGCCACCCAGTGTTTATACAGTATTCTCAACTTGCTTCCTTTCACTTACTGAACGGATCTGTAAATTAGCGTAGATAATTTGTGGTTCATTTTATCCGTGAACGAGCCACTGCCACGGGTTGTCCGAAAACACACAGGACGAAAACACACAGGGCGCACAGGGCACACTGCCACGGGTCTTCCGAAAACACACAGGGCACACAGAAATGCCCTGATCTCTCCAACATCTCAGAGACCAACTCACTGACCTTGCTATATACGTACAGTGAAGGAAAGAGCCTCACAGTTGAAGTAAAAGAGTCTGGAACCAGAGCTCTAGTGTCCTGTAAATACCCAGACATCTCCGTCTGTCTTATGTGCTGTCACACAGATAATGCAGTGCCTAGCTGTCTGTGGTGCATACCCTCTGTGATGGCCCCCTGCCCATGATCCCTGCCTCCTGGAATTCATACTCTTGTCTAATCCCTTCCCCTGGAGTATGGGCTGGACCTAGTGGCTTCCAACAAATAGCAATTGAATGTCACTTCTGAGATGAGGTTACAGAGAGACTGTATCTTTCATGTTGGGGGCTCTTGCTTGCTCTGAGGGAAGCCAGCTGCCATTTTTGAGCTGCCCATGGGGAGACTCACGTGGCAGGGCACTGAGGGGGTCCCCCGGCAAACAGTCAGCAAGAAAGGGCTCCAGTCACAAGGCCTCTGAGGAACTGAATCCGGCCGACAACCTTGTGAGTGAGTGTGGAAGTGGATGCTCCCCTAGAGAGCATGGCCATCAGTTCAACCATAGCCTCATTCTAGACCTTGAACCAGAGGCACCCAACTAAGCCACACCTGATTCCTGATCACAGCAGCTGTGAGATAATAAATCTCTATTGTTTTAAGCCTACAACTTTTGGGGCGATTGGTTACTTGGTGATTGGTCACTAATACATCAAGAAAAACAAGGGATCAGGGTGGGAATGGGCTTGCCCAGAAGCAAGGCAGTTCAGGAGTCCGGAACTAGAATGAGCTGTAAGAGAAAGAACAGAACGCAGAGGATAGGGCTGGTGTGGGAGGCCCCGTGCAGCTGTGGACGCAGTGTGGACAAATGGCTAAGACAGACTGTGGGCTCTGGATCAGCCTGCCTGGATTTCAGTCCGGTTTCACGTTACCTCTTCACATCGGTTATTTTACCCCCTTAAGCGTCCACAGTCTCATCTGTAACCTGAGGCCCCTAACAACCCCCACCTCACAGAGATAACACACGTAAAGTGTGTAGAGCACTTCCAGGCACAGAGTGAGGGTTCTAGCAGTTACAGATGGGGCTGCCTTCGCTAGACCCTCCCCCCCCCCCCCTGCCAAAAGAGGGTCCGTCCCCTCAGTGGGTTGGGGAGAAAGGTTATGAATCCTAATGCATTCACCATCCCAGGCAGATAGGGGTTGTGGAGGACGTGCCGAGGGGGTGTTGGCTTACTTCTTGAGGTGGATCATCAGGTACCGGAGGGTCTCATAGTGGGCAGGAGGCAGCAGCATCAGCACTTCATGGACGGCTTCCAGCCTCTCGTCTGCATTGGAGATTTCTGTAACGGCCCATATGAGGCATTAGTGCAGTGCTGAGACATTCGCGTTTTCAGAGAAGTAACCAGAAGACTGGTTTGTTCTGGTTGGAGATGGAGGGGAAGTCTAAGAAGTTCATGCAATTTCAGGTAACATTTCACTTAAACTAAGCGACTCGTTGGTGTCTTGCCTTATTCCAGAAAGGCCTGGAGGTTGGGAACCACACAGGTATTCAGTGTGCACTGGGTGGGGGACAGGAGGCCGGACCTGAAGTCTGCAGTCGGGTACGTGTTTCCTGGTGGCAGGAACGGCGCTTTGCCCGTCCTCTGAAAGCTGGGTTTACGAGAGAGCTCGCTGTCACGAGCTTTGATTTAAGCCGGATCGCCCGTGGTAGTGTTCTCTTGAGGTTGTCTGACAGTGTCTTCCTGGCAGGCTTCCATAACTGAATACAGTCAACAACACAAGGGCACTGGCCGATGAGCCCGACAGCTCAGCCTGCACCAATGGCACTTTTCACCCAAGCGCTGACGTGGCTAACCCCGCTGGACAGTCCAGGTGAGGAAGTAGATACTAGGTCCATCAGCAAAGGGAGGAAACGTGCATGCTTCTGCTTTCGAATAGGTACTGGCAGCCATTCAAAGAAACGTTCCCCTGCCGTTCCTCCTGGGGCAGAGGGCACTCTGTTGCCAGAACCTTCTCCACCTAGGACCACCAGGACCCATGCTCCTGGGTAAGCGTGGAGAATTCTCCTGGGTAGGAGAATGCTCCTACCAGGAAATAGGGCCATAGCTCCCCAGGAAAGGACATCTTGCACTAATCCCAGCCTGCCCACTTTTGTGCCCGTCAGGCATCTTATTATTATACTTACCTTTAGATGTTACAGTTTTTATGAGCAATTCCTCACGGTGTGTTTGGGTTCTATGTCACTCATTGTAGCATCTGCACCTCCCCTTCCTCACTATGTTGCCGGGCAGAGGGCAGCACCCCTCCTCCCCCCAGAATGGTCCTCTCTCCTGACACCAGTCAACTCGCGTGCCACACGCTAAATGAGCAACCGTGGGCTGAAGGGAGACCAAGGACAATGGTGTTCTTTCCCTGGCCCCGTGACCTCAGCTCTCTGAGCCTAGCTTTCCTGCTCTGTGAAATGGGATTATGAAGTGTGCCTCATCGGGTGGATGAGAAGCTTAAACTAGAGGCTATTATCGAGAGGTCCCGGCACGATACTTGACACAGTGGATTCTCGGTGTATGATCAGTTTCGAACAACACCAGCGGGTCAAACTGGGGGCATGACTTCGATCGATTAGCAGTGGGGGTCTGCTTCACGGATGAACGTAGCTAATCCGTACAGTCCTCACTGAAGAACACCGGATCTTTTACTACTGGAACATTCTTGCTTTCAACATAGAACAGCCCCTGACTGTGCGGGTGCCCAGGAGAGAAGTGACGACGGTGTGGAGAGACAACTGCCTGGCACCATTTCTCAGCTGAGTGGCTGGCTTCCTACTGGTTCAACTCAGCTGGTGAACTATGCCTGGTTGTCTTTTAAAAAAAATTTTTTTTTAACATTTATTTATTTTTGAGACAGAGAGAGACAGAGCATGAACGGGGGAGGGGCAGAGAGAGAGGGAGACACAGAATCGGAAGCAGGCTCCAGGCTCTGAGCCATCAGCCCAGAGCCCGACGCGGGGCTCGAACTCATGGACCACAAGATCGTGATCTGAGCCGAAGTCGGACGCCCAACCGACTGAGCCACCCAGGCGCCCCATGCCTGTTTTCTATTAACTGTACCATTGTGCCCTCGCTTGGCAGAGCAGGTGCTCGGGCAGTAATTTAAAGAGTTCCGAGTCTCGATTTTCTCGAAGTGAAAAGCATGATACTTAACGGTTTGATACGAATAAAAGATTAGCTCTCGATACTTACTCGCTGCTTCGATAAATTTGGGATAGGTGTCATAGGTGATAACAGGAATGGGTAAGTCTCTGAAGTACAGTTTAAGGGCTCCAGTGATGATGTTTATGTCTGGATAGATGTTGGCAGATATATCTGCCTTTTCACCGTCTGAAAAACAATCAACGATCCAATTCCTAATTAGGACCTATTTTGCCAAGTTAACGCATGCCCACAAAGAAACGATCCAACGTGGATGCAACGTGCCCGTACAAGTCCAGCTGACTACTCTCGCATCTAAGAACACTGACATGCAGGAAGTAACAGAAGTTTTGGAAGAGCGATTTTGGGTCTGAGCGTAAGTGTAGCCAAGGGTAGTAAAATTGACCGAAAGTCGTTCTTTGGACCCAGCCTCTGGTAATTTGCTAAAAAGAAATTTAACATAGTAATTAATATTCCAGACACAAAAGTCCATAATGGAATAGAAATCTAATCTGAAATAATAATTTAAAAAAAATCAAGAAGCTTTTATATAGCTGCACCAGGATTCTTTGGATTTGGGTTTGAAGATCACAGACACAACAGGAAGAGTTGAATATCTTCAGTTTCAATTGTCTCTTGCAGGCTCGTGACGTTTCTTCTTTCTTGGTTCTGTCTCCTCTGCCCCTAGGACTTTAATCTGGGAAACTCTGACCTTCCTTCATGTATAGGTAATGTTATGTTTTAACCTTTTTTGCAATCATTCTTTTTTTCTTTTTTGAGCGAGTGCGTGCAAGCTGGGGAGGGAAGAGTCAGACGCTCAACTGACTGTGCCACCCAAGTGCCCTTCTGACAATCATTCTGAAGACACTTTTTGACTTAAAGTTACAATCATTTCGAGACAATTAGCATTTTCGTTTACTTAGAGAACCGAAAGAACAAATGTCTCATCACATTTGGTTCTGAGGATAAAAAAAAAAGCTGCTAAGGAACAGAAAACAGGGAATGTAGCAGATATATCACCTGATCCCATTATTTACAGATTTAACAAATATCTACTGAGAATCTGCCATGTGCTAGGCACTGTCAGGCCCTGGGGAGTCACAGAGAAAAAGACACATATTCCCTTTCTGTAGGTCTAAGTTGGAGTGGGAGTCAGGCATGCAACTCAGTAGTTACAAGGAAGTGGGAAGCTTGCTCGGCTGGAGGCATGTGAAAACATGGGGGTGGGTGGGGCCCAGGAAAGGGCAGTCAGACTCTTAGGTCAGCATGGGGTGCTCAGGGAGGATTCATGGAAGAGGAAACCCTTGAGCTGACACCTGATTAATAGGTAAGCGTTTGCCAGGCAGAGGTGCGAACGCATTCTAGATGGACAGAACCACGTGAGTCAAGGCAGTTGTTCGTGAAAACAGGTGCACTTCAGTATTGCTGGGGCATAAAGTATACAGGGAGGAGCAACCGGCCATGAGCCTGAACAGATATGGCAGCCGGATCATCAGAGACCTTGTCTGTTCTACAGAGAGAAGGTTCTCTCTGGTAGGCTAGGGGTTCCAGCCGTTGACTGGCTTGACTACAATTATTTGGACTGTTCGGTAGAAATGTAGAATGAAAACGTAGTTCAGAAAGAAACGTGCACCCCCACGTGGACTGCAACGTTGCTCACAAAAGCCCAGACACGGATGAACAGATAAAGCAGATGTGGCTTACAGCAAAAGGAATAGTATTCAGCTATAAAAAAAGAATGAAATCTTGCCATTTGTGGCAATGCAGATGTGCCCTGAGGGGATTAGGCTGTGTGAAATAAGACAGAGAAAGAGACACCCTATGGTCTCTCTCATACGCGGGATATAAACCAAACCAAATCAAAACTAAGCTCATAGATACGGAGAACAGATTGGTGATTGGAGGAGACGAGCAGTGAGGGGTGGGAAAAATGGGTGAACGGTTTTTTGTTGTTGTTTGTCTGTTTCAGTAGAATGAATAAAAATTAATAATCTAGATTCATGGGTTCACCTAGCTTTCTCAGTGCGTCCCCAGGGTGGACCGTGGCGATCCGTACTTTTAACAAGCTCCCAAGTTCTCCGACCTAAGAGAGAATGTGGCCTAGAGAACATTTGTCACAATTATAAACAACAAAAGGGGTTACCTCCTAAACTTCCACTGGCTTCCCCTATTTCAGTGTTGGGCACATCCGCATCCCTATGCTCTGTTCTTTGGAGTTTTGGGAGAAAGAGAAGAGCCACTGAGATCCTTGGCTGGGGATGTAGAGGGACAGCCTGGTGCCATGTGGACTGTCTGTGAATGTTGGACATCAAATCAAGAGCCATAATGGCACCAAATGCTGGCTGCCCATTCAAGAAAGATTTTAAACTCGTGGGATCACTAGTCCACAACTTTTAAGGAAACCCTTCCCCCAGCAAGGCAGAGAACTATGTGATCTGTAAACGACTACTCCTTGGTTTCTTGAGCAACAACTCTCTGTAGCTCTGAAACCCATTCCCACCATGAATAAAATGTGGTTCCAAAAGAAAGGGAGCTAAGGATGTGTCACTTGGCGTTCAAGAAAGACAAAGCCCACCTCTGTCAAATGCCATTTTGACATCTTCAATGTGTTCGGTGAACCCAGAGACTCTGTAAAGACCTTCCGACTTCAATCCTGTGGGGGAAAAGGAAACAGAGAGACTTTAACTTCCCGAAACATCTACAGAGGACTCTAATTTCATATATACACCGTGTGCTATAAATGAGAAAAATACAGTCAGTGCTCTTGTACATTACACACTGTCACACTGAACGATGCTGTCGCCGGACCTGCCCGTCTCAGTTTCCAGGCAACTCTGTCTTCGTTTGCTTGCGCTGCAGTGGAAACCTCCCAGGGATCTGGTCTTCTTCCTGCCTGGCTTCACAAAGTGAACCCCTGTTTCAGATTCTCATCAACCTTGGTGCTTCCTTTGTTCATCAGACTTGTGGATTTGATTTCACTGCTTCAGGCGGCAACCCGCTGTCTCCCCAGCATCATCTTAACCCATGTGCCATACTGCGTGCAGTGCTGTGCTAGGTATACATACATCCACGGGCACCTCTGTGTGATATATATTGTCCTGATTTTATTGAAATGGTCTAAATTTTATAGCCTTTTGTGTTGAATCATAAATATCATATGTTCAATGTTTAACTAAATATGATCGATTTCATCGTTATACCTTCAAATAAAGGATCATACGCACAGATGCCGAAAAATAAAATTTGAGTGATGATTCTGGAAACTTGATCACTGTATATTTGGGCTAAGAAAAAGATGTGGCTTCTGCTCCTAGATCTTATTGATTTGTTAAGATATGTTCTAAGGCCCAGCCAGGTCCCCAAAGTATCCAAAGGGAGGGAGGGCCAGATCTCAGACCTTGCATGTAAGAAACTAGCTGCTATCAAACTATAACTACAGCAAAAATAAGCGAACAAATAGCTTCTACAGCTGTTGCAATATACTCTGTCAAGCTCTTGATAACAGGAACCTTGGCTGCGTATGAGTATGTACTTTCCTGTTCTTCATTTGGGAAATATTTATCAAGTATATGCTCTCTGCCATATATAAGGGTCTGTATCAGGTCTGCATCAGAGACAACAAATGCATGACATGTATCCTGCCGGTCCTTCTCCCCGGACTGTCAGAGACCTTCTTCACTGACCTCAGCTCCGCCTCCCACCGAACCCCACTCAGTCTCAGAACTTGACTCAGTACGGTTGCCCAGGTTGCCACACTGATTAACCGGGTTGGTCCACAAGATGAGAGAGAACTGGAGTCATCGTGTTCTAGTTGGCGGTACAGGTTAGCATGCCTCACTGTGGTTGTAACCTGCACGTGACACAGGCGATGACACGTGGCCTTCTTGTTTGGCCACATCACGCAGAAACAAATGGCCCCGAAAGAGGATTTGCAATATGGAATTTGCTACGGGTGGGGCATGAGATGAGACTTTGGCAGAGGTGGGAGCAAAGCTGGGGATGGGAGTCACGTGAATTTCTTCCAGCCCGTTCTCTGGTTCTGTTCACACGTGCAGGATGCCAATGCCTGCGGCTCCAATTCCTTTGCTGTGGCTCCCCGGGCTTACAGTCCTAATCTGTGCTATTGTAACTCTTGTACGAGGCATGCTTAGTGCTGTGCTCCCCACGGACACCTCAGACATCAGACACGGCGGTAACTCTGCCCGTGTTATCAGTCGCCTCTGACGAGGATCACTACGGGATGATACCTCCTTCTCCAGAGAAGCTGAGGTCCTGAGTCCGGGCTCCAGAGAGGCTGGTGCTCTGACCCCAACTTGCAGAGCCCTCTGAACAGGACCCAAGGATGCTTTTCCCAGCTACTCATCCAGAGTCAGGGCACCCCCTTCTCAACTCTTATCCAGATCAGCCCCTGCAGCAATACCTTCACCAGGTCCCAAAGCACCCAGTGAACTCTGACAGCTAGAGCAGTCAAAGGCAGGAGCCATTTCGTAACAATGTGAGATTAAATGAGCTAGTCTTAAGGGAACAGAGTAGCTATAGTTTTCATCCTGCGTGGAAAAGGGAATGATTTCCTCTCTCTAAAAGGCTTGGGAGAACAATCTATAATGTCCTCTTTTGTTTTGTTTTGTTTTGTTTGGTTTGGGAAAGAATGGGATACTTGGCCAATGCATAAATATCTGTAGATTACATTAAGCCAGTTTGGACACAATAACGGATCCCAATGATAGCAGAGCCCCTACATGGCAAAAATGGTTAAAGCCTCTGGGCTTTACACCTGGTCCAACTATCCACGTTACACCCAGCAGTCCAAATTCTCCCCAACCAGACTTGATCCACCGTATCACTGAAGTTTTGGTAACTGCAGAGTAGCCCAACAAAGCACAAATAAAGGAAAATAGGACTCAATCATACTATGAAAAACCTTTTCACGGAAATGTTTCTATCTTCTCTGCCTTCTTGAGTTTTCACTCGAGTGATCTTTTTAGATCATAGATCTTTTTAATCTTTTCACTCTCTTTAAAATAAACAGAAGCAATACGAGCGGTGAATTTCTATATGGTAAGAAACGTATGCGTTGATCAACAGTTTCTTTACCTATTTAATGGGGTCACTTTTGAAGACTCCATTCAGACTTCACCTCTGTCATAAACCCTTTCTGGACTGTCCTCAAATAACACTGAAATGTCTTCTGAGACTACATGGTGTTTTGAATACACACACCTGCAACATTGATTTATTTACTCCTCTGATTCTTTTTTTTTTTTTTAACATTTATTTTTGAGAAAGAGAGAGAAACAGAGTGTGAGTGGGGAGGGGCAAAGAGAGAGGGAGACACAGAATCTGAAGCAGACTCCAGGCTCTGAGCTGTCAGCACAGAGCCCTGTGTCGGGCTCGAACTCACAGACCACGAGATCATGACCTGAGCCAAAGTCAGACGCTCAACTGACTGAGCCCCCCAGGCGCCCCTACCCCTCTGATCTGCATACTACAGTGTCAGTTTCCGGAAGGTGAGAACTGTGACTTTTATATCAATGTGTAGTACATAACAAATGGCTTAGCAAACATGTTGAATGCATAGATACAAAGTTTGGGTACAAAACAGCACTGATGTGGTTGGCTGGATTTGGCTTATTTGTGTGCGTGTGTATGCACGTGTATGTGTGTGTGTGCTGGGGTAGGCCATTTCACCAACACGCTCTCTCAATAGTGGAGAGAGAGTCAATTTAACAACTATAAGAAGGTTTCCTTGACAACAGTAAAAACAAACAGTGAAAACAAAATCACATAACAAGGAATTTTTTCCAAACCTCTTGCTTCGATTTCCCGTATGCATATGTCCACCACCATGGGCCTCTGAGTGTTGTGAGCCTTTACGAGTGTTGTGAGGTCACAACAGTACACCTTCTTGATCCTCTTGAGATCAGGTTGACAGTCGTTGGGAACGTGCTTGGAACACTGTTTGTGCACGTTCAGTCCACAGTCTGTAAACAAAGAAGCCACATTAGCCTTGCCTGGCCCTTTTGTAAAAGTCCGACACAAATTATATGTTACCAAAAATAAAAATGAAAACACCCAAGGGTTTGCGTATTTTTCTGGAACGCCCATCCCATTTGGAGGTGATATTCTCTACAACATGAGTATGAAATCCACCTTTACTCACAAAACTCTTAGAGAATTCCATTTTTCTCATTTAGCCTTTCTGTTGCTGGACCATCAGAATAGAACATTTCGCTGAGATTCTTTAGTTTTGGTGATTAGCTAGGTTGTTTGTGTGTGTGTGTGTGTGTGTGTGTGTGTGTGTGTGTGTGTGTGGTTTTTTTTTTTTTTTCTTTTTTGGGGCTGGAACCTTTGGGTCCATGTGTGGACTTCTGGGTTTGAATTCCCAGAGCTCGTCTTGGCTCATAAAGGGCACCTAGGACTTGTGCTAGGTTGTTTTCCTAAAGTTCTGGATGCTCCTTTTGTGGAAGACATGATTACTCTCTCTGAAGGAATCTCTGATCTTTGGTCTGTGGACCCATGGCCATTGGCAACTTCTTCCCCTTTCCTGGAGAGTTGCCCATAGCTTTTAGTACCTTCCCCTTCTTGGGAGTTTGGGTAGGCCATTTTTCTTTCTACTTACCTTATTTTGACATCTGTGAGTAGAAATAATGTCTAACTAGATACCGGTGGGAGTACTTGAGAGTTTACAATTTAGAACAATGCCATGTAATGTGATGATTAGAGTAATTATTTATAAAGCTCGTATCAAGATCCAAAGCTGAAAAGGTACTTTTAAGTTCAATGAACACATTAAAATCTTTGCTAGCCGTTGGTATCCACTGACAGAATTTCTCTAACAAGACACAGTCTACATTCTGGAAAATAAAAATCTAACGCTGAAGTTGTTCAAAGTTGATGTGCTGTCTAGTCAAAGCACATATATGTTATACACATACATAATAATGAATGTTATAATCAGCTGTTTAACAACAAAAAAAGCACTTAACCACACCAAGGATTTGAGAAAATCTGAACTTTGATAAAATCATCAAAAAATGATTTTTGAAAAGCATTACATGATTTTCATGTAATTTTTAGGCTGAGTTCTATCTACATTCCTTCCAAAGAAAAAAACCAGTTCTTAATCATCTTAGCTTTATCAGCATGAGAAATTCATCAAAGCTCAAGTAAACTTCAATAATATTTTGACAGATCTATTTAGTTGGATGTAAATGTGAGCAAATGGAACCAAACAGAATTGGTTTGTTTTCTTTTTTGGCTCCCCTTCTATAAAATAAGGATGATAATAGCACCCACTCCTAGGATTATCATTAGAAGCACCTAAATTAATCTGTGTAAACTCTAAAGTGTGGTGAACACTACGTGTGAATTAAATAAAAGAAATGGCAAGTGTTAGAGACAATACAAGGCTACCTGGCCAGCTCTTATTATTTCACTAGTAAGTTTTGCTATGTTCTTATAAATTTCATCGAAAACAATGTCCAGGGGCGCCTGGGTGGCTCGGTCGGTTAAGCGTCTGACTTCGGCTCAGGTCACGATCTCACGGTCCATGAGTTCGAGCCCCGCGTCGGGCTCTGTGCTGACAGCTCGGAGCCTGGAGCCTGTTTCGGATTCTGTGTCTCCCTCTCTCTCTGCCCCTCCCCTGTTCATGCTCTGCCTCTATCTGTCTCAAAAATAAATAAACGTTAAAAAAAAGTTAAAAAAAAAAAAAGAAAACAATGTCCAAACATTGTGATAAAATATACGTAACATAAATTCACCATTTAACCATTTCTAAGTGTACAGTTTAGGGGCATTAAGTACCTTCACACTGTGTGCAGCTATCACCACTCCCCATCTCCAGAACTTCCGTCTTCCAAAACTGAAGCTCTGTACTCGTGAAACACTAACTCTCAGACCCTCCTCCACCTGGCCCCTGGCACCACATTCTATTTCTATGAATTTGACTATCTTTTTTTTCAAGTTGATTTTATTTATTTTGAGAGGCAGGGTGGAGGGATAGAGAGAGAGAGAGAGAGTCCCAAGCAGTCTCTGCTCTGTTAACGTGATGTTCGACGAGGGGCTCAATCCCACAAACTGTGAGATTATGACCCGAGCTGAAATCCACAGTCGGATGCTTAACTGACTGAGCCACTTAGGTGCCCCTGAGTTTGACTACTGTTGATGCCCCATATAAGTGGAATCCTTAGCATTTGTCCTTTTGTGACCGGCTTCTTTCACTTAGCATGATGTCCTTCAGGTTTATTAATATTACAGGATAAGACAGGAGTCCCTTCCTTTTTAAGGCTGGATACTCTCCCATTGTCTTGACACACAACGTTTGGTTTATCTTTTGATGGACATTTGGGTTGCTTCTACCTTTATCTATTCAATGGGGAGAATAATTGCAACTCCTTAAGGTCTTTTGGTGAGGCTGCAGGGCATGATAAGCAGAAAGTGCTTAGCTCAATGCCTGGTAAGTGGTAAATGTTTACACTAGCATTTCTATTTTTATGCCCTGCCTTTTGTAGCAAAGTGGGGATGGGAAGGAAATGTGGTTTTTCTACCTTGCAATTCCATGGGAATTGGACTACTTAAGGACTACTGCCTATTTTGGGTGGCAGGTAGGTGCATAAGAAAATGGACTTGCTTGGATCTTTTTCTTTTCTTACATAAACATGAGATGTTCCTTCTCATTCCAGCAGACACCTAGAGCAGTCTCTCCATTAAGCAGAGAGATGCCTTGAACCTTCCAGAAAGCTAGACTTTGGAGCTAACCTGAGTCTGTTTCCCAACTCTGGAGAAATGATCTCCAGCTCAACATCACGACCCTTTATATACAGGGAAAAGGATGAAGGAAGTTCCCTGTTTACCTGAGCACCGAACCCCTTGGGCGATGAGCCCCCACATGAAGTTGGCACAGTATTCACACCAGTGCGGGCCTCGGAACGTGTGGACCTGTGATCCCAAAAGAAGAAAAATGTCAGGACATTCAGTTATTTGAAGGCAGGTGGCCTCAGACGTGACACACATGGACGACGTCCAGAAACAACGACCTCGGTGGGAGTGAGCATCCCTAACTGGGCCTTTTCTTTCCAGCGAGGCGGAGTTACAAACGGACTGGAGAAAACAGATATGCTTCGGTCTTTGAAAATCCTCTATGACCCACCATGCCCTAGGCCAGAGTCAGAAAGGAATGTAGAGCACCAGTAAGATTATAGGGCCGTGCCATCAGCTAAGGAACCACCCGCTCACCACCCCAAACAAGGCACCGCGAGGACAAACCCAAGATAGCCCGGGGCCAGTAGCTGTAACCTGCATTTAGCTCAGCAAGTTCTGGAAGGCAGAACTCAATTACTGTGTCCTTTTGACCAAAGTTGCTCCATCTGTAGAATATCGAGGCAGGTATAAATAAGACATGATTATGGGAAGATTAAAAGCTTCGAAGTCTTTGAGCCACTTCCCACTCAAAAAAAAAAAACCCACAAACACACACACACACACACACACACACACACACACAACCCCCCAAACCAGGCATTAAAAAGAGAGGAGTTGGCTGAACATGAAGGTTACAGTAGGGTCTATTGAATTGCCTTCCCTAGAGACAGGGTCTGGATTCAGCATGGCCGGGTGTGGCCTACGGGTGTGCAAACCGAAAGCCCTTTATGATTGGCCAAGGCACAAGTCTTATTGGTTAGCACCCCAGACAGTTAAATATTTTGAATATGATGAAGTAAGGATGGTTTTATCTTTAGTTATTCAGGCACAGGTCCTCTTGCGACTAGACCGGGTATGAAGTCTCGATTTAAAACAAAGACAAAACAAAAATACTTGTCCTCTAACACCAGTGAACTTCAAGACACAGAACCAGGAGATTCCTTGAAAGCAGACGTGGCCACGGTAAGCCGAAACCCACCACAGGCAGTCTGCTTGGAGACATACAAACCTACTTTTACACAATTAAAATATTAGGAGACATTGCAAAGGACTTTCCGAGTTGTAAGCTTCCATCGACAAATAAAAGAAATGCAGGCGATATTATTCCTTTAGCAGACTGGGAGGCCAGTATGCTATTTTTATTGAACACGAAAAGATAGGAGGATGACAACTATGGACACGGTTTGGGAAGACGCTCATCAGAGCCCTACTTAAAAAAAAAAAAAAAGAAGAAGAAGAAGAAGAAGAAGAAGAAGAAGAAGAAGAAACAACATCAGGGGCTCCTGGATGGCTTGGTCAGTAGAACACGCAACTCTTGATCTCAGAGACATGAGTTTGAGCCCCATGTTGAATGCAGGGTTTATTTAAAATTAAAATTGAAATTGAAAAATGCATCACTTTGAGATCTTTATGTATTTATCTATGCCAGTAACTGGGTATATATAACATGGCAAACAAAACAGATCTGGTTCCGTTCTACTGGAACTCACAGATTTGTCAAGGCCGAGAGAGTGCACACAAGTTAAAAAAAAATTAAAAAAAAGAACAATTTACGACCATGGTTTCTATGCAACAAAGCGAAGTTATAATAGTCTTTTGGTATTTTAGTTTATCACTTGCAAACTGCCCAGTATACTATTTCTGCTTTGAAAAAACAATGAAAAAAAAAAAAAACCACCTCTCGGAATTGTTTTTACTGAAAATGGGTAAATGTGCTGTAAGGAAACAACGCTAAGATATGACAAGGCCTCCTTGTAGGAATGCAGAGAATCTATCCCAGGGAGTGCCTGCCCTCTCGCAGATCCAGAATGCCACGGTTCATTCAGAGGCTCGCTGAGATTCAACCTGATACTGAAAGAATCCCTCAGTAAGGGGGTCTATTGGTAGTTGAGCATTTTCTAAATTTAGCAATCCAAGGACTCTTCATAATTTACTAGAAAGACTCTAAAGGGACGTTGTGGTTAATAACGGCAACAAAGTTAGTCGGCTGTTCATATACTGTTGCAATGGCCAGATCAATAGAATAAACTGTGTGGAAAGGACTATAAAAGAAAAAAGAAGGTTGTGACTGGAGAGACTTAAGAGGGGCCCCAGGGTTATCCACAGTGGTGGGGAAGGCTGCTCTTTGAAAGGTGACCTCGCCGCTGCTTGAAAGAGGGGAAGAGCCGGTCTGGTGGGGGCAGGGTTGGAGAACATTCCAGGCAGAAGGAAGCTAGGAGGCCCTGCAAGCGAAAGAGCTTGCTGTGACTGAGGACTAAAGGCCAGGGTAGCCAGAACACCAGAGCGAGGGAGAGAACTCGGATGACGCCGAAGGTAGGAAAGGGCCTTAAAGGTTTTAGTAACGAGTATAGATTTTCTTTTAATCTAGGTCCAGTACGAAGCTCTTCAAGGACTTTAAGTAGGAAGATGATTTTTTAAGAAAAAAGATGTTCTGACCACCATGTTGAAAACGGATGGGAGAACATTTGTAGTGAAAGAGATTCAGAAACCAGGTAGTAGTTTTTCAAGTTGAGAAATGGTCGAGGCCAAGATCAGGGTACTGAAGGTGGAGATGGGAAGTGGATGGACTGGAGATATATTTCAAAGACAGAATTCATAAGACTTAATAATAGAATAAACGTGGCTCTTGGAGGAAAAGAGGAGTGGAGAACGACTCCTAGATTCTAGCTTTAGAAACCAGGTGGATGGTGATGACCTTTGCTGAGATAAGGAAGACCCCCTTTGGGGGAGAGATTCAAGAACAGAGCTCTGGACAATTTAAGTTCAAAGGTGAGCAGGAGCCTTTGAATTCCTGAGAGCAGGAATTCACACATAATTCAATAGCTCAGAGGAGTAAGGGCTGGAGGCGTACATTAGGCTCACCCCTGACAAATAAACGGTAATTAAAATTGTGTAAATGGACAAAAACCATTAGGGATGGAGAGCAGAAAGTGAAGAAAATAGAGCTCAACCCAAGCCCTCTGTGCTCCAACACTCAGAACCAAGAAAGTCAAGTGCTTCGAAAGCCAAAGGGTGAACAGTATTAGGGAAGGAGTGGTCAACTGTGTTCAATGCTGGGAAGACGTCCAGTTAGATGAGGACTCAACACTGATTCAGACACACGAAGTTACTAGTAACCTCGGTGAGAGCAGTCTCGCTGCATCGGTGAGGGCAAAGGTCACACTCAAGTGACACGAAGAATAAATGGGGGGTATGGAAGTGGAGAAATGCATAGGCAAATTTGTCCGGAAATTTGGCTATGATGTCCAGCAGAGCAACGAAATAGCTCCAGGGACCCCAGGGAGATTTGGGTCAAGGAGAATTTTTTTTTTTTAAGTAAAAAATGGGAGACATTAGGGCATGCTCACTTGCTGACGGGATTGATACAATAGGTACAAGAGGCTGGAAATGTAGAGCAGAGGGAGTGAGGGTGGGATGATCTTGAAAAGCTGAGAGATGTTGAGGTTTAGGTCATACATGGAAGCAATATTCAAAAAGAACAACAGTTGAGGTTTTTCTAGGATCAGTAAAAGCACAACATCTTCAGATTCAGAAAAGCTAACTGAATCTCAAACATGGTAAATTAAAAAGATAATATAACCTATATAGATTTTAAAGAAACTGCAGAATGCCAAAGAACAATCAAAATCCTAAAAACAAAACAAAACAAAAACACACAAAAACCCAGTTATTTTTGCCAAAGGACAGCAATTATGATGAAAACGGTTCTGTTCAGCACAAAGAAGCTAGAAGATCATGGAAAAATTTCATCAAAGAGCTCAGAGAAAATTACTGCCAACCTAACTTCTGTACTCCAGAGTGGGGATAAAATAAAAGTATTTTCCAGACAAATGCCAAGGGTGTTCACGCACAGATCCTTACTCAGAGAAATACTAGGGGGTATATACATCTGCAGGAAGCATACTGAACCTAGTGGCAAGAACAGGATTCCAGAAGCCATGGTGAGCAAGGGGTCAATCTAATCAAGCTCTATCTGCATAAAACAATAACAAGATGACTAATTTCAGGGCACTGAAAAACAGAGTGAAAAAATGGCATGGAAGATAGGAGGGGCTTTAAAAAGTCAAAGCATTCTATGGTTCTCATCGTTTGGGATATGTACGTAGAGCTACTCATTAACTAAGTAAGGAAGATTTTAAGTTAATTACACGTGTATTAGATTTTGGAGTATACACAAAAAGGGTGGAATGGAATCTATAAAATGCCTAAGGGAAAATGAAATAAAGATTTGATTAAGCCAATGAAAAGCAAGAAAGAAGAAAACAAAGCAATAAAAAAAGCACAGTAAATGGGGGGTGTGTGAAAAATCCTTATTTGTCTCTAATCACAACACATATGGCTCTAACACCAAATAAAAGCCCGAAATTTGCAGATATTCAAAAAGCCTTTGCAAGAAACACACTCAGAACATAATGTAATAGAAATGTTGAGAATAAAGGGATAGAAAAAACATGCCTAGCAAATGCTAGCCAACAGAAATCCCAAACAAATGTCCTGATATAAAGTTTATACTTTTTTTTATTAGTGATAAAGATGGTCATTATATAATGATTAGAGATTTAATTTTACCCTAAAGATATAATAGTCCTGAGCTGTTATGCACATGACAATATGGTATCAAAAAATATAAAGTAAAAGTGGACAGAAACCGAAGACAGATTGACGAACCCATAATCATAATGGTTTGGGGTTTTTTTTTAATTTTTTTTTAACATTTATTTATTTGTGAGACAGAGAGAGACAGAGCATGAACGGGGGAGGGTCAGAGAGAGGGAGACACAGAATCTGAAACAGGCTCCAGGCTCTGAGCTGTCAGCACAGAGCCCGACGCAGGGCTCGAACTCACGGACCGCGAGATCATGACCTGAGCTGAAGTCAGTCGCCTAACCGACTGAGCCACCCAGGCGCCCCAGATAACGGTTTTTAACATCTATTCACAGAAATTAATAGATCAAATAGGTTAAGTTAACATACTGGATACAAGAGGGACCTCATATCCAACAATTTATAGAATATGTACTGTTTAAAAAAATGCAAGAAATGTGTGCACAAACTGACCACAAAGCAAGCCTCAACCTACAGAAAAGAACTGACCCAATACAGGCCATATTCTGACTATGATTCAATAAAATTAAAGATCAATAATAGCCAAACCCCAGTATATTTGGAAATTTAAAATAATTCTAAAAGATTAGCAAAGAAAAAATCTTAATGGAAATTACCAAATATTTGGAATTGAAAGACAAAACACTCCTTGTGGGGGTATAGAAGCTTTCAATGCCTGTATTAAAAAGTATAGGTTGGAATTTTTTTAAAGGTTTAACATTAATAAGCTAAGCATACTATTTAGGAAGCTAGAAAAATAATGAAGTAAAATACAAAATAATAAAGATTATTGCCGAACAGAATCATAGAAAGATAAAATAAAAAGAATAAACAACCTCCAAGGTGATTTATTTTTAATTTTTTTTAACATTTATTCATCTTTGAGAGAGAGAGAGAGAGAGAGAGACAGAGCATGAGCGTGGGAGGGACAGAGAGAGAGAGGAAGACACAGAATTTGAGGCAGGCTCCAGACTCTGAGCTGTCAGCACAGAGCCTGACACGGGGCTGGACCCATGAACCATAAGATAATGACCTGAGCCGAAGTCGGACATTTAACCAAAAGAGTCACCCAGGCGCCCCTCAAAGGTGATTTTCAAAAGGATTTATAAAATAGGTAAACTTTGGGCAAGACTGGTCAAGAAGAAAAACACAAGTGCTAAAGAGAACATAAATGCAAATGCAGTAAAGATACTAAATATAAATCTTGAGAATACTAGCTTTATACTAAAAACATTAAAAGTTTTGTGACATTGATAATTTTCTTTTTTGATGTGGATACTTTTTTTTTAATGCTTGTTTATTTATTTTGAGAGAGAGAGACAGAGAGAGAGAGAGAGGGAGAGAGAGAGAGAGAGCCAGCAAGCGTGAGTACAAGCTGGGGAGGGGCAGAGAGAGAGAATCCCCAGCAGGCGCCACACTGTCAGTGCAGAGCCCCACATGAAGCTCGGACTCACGAACCATAAGATCGCGACCGGAGCCAAATCAAGAGTCAATGTCCAACTGACTGAGCCACCCAGATACCCCTGACATGGATAATTTTTATAAAGAGTGTAAATTATCAAAAATTACCCAAACTAATATGGAAAACCCAAATTCAATTATATCCATTAAGTAATTGAATCTGTAGTAAAGCATCTACCCTCAAATAGTTAATGAACCCAAATGATTTTATTTTAATTTTTTTTTAATGTCTATTTATTTTTGAGACAGAGAGACAGAGCATGAGCGGAGGAGGGTAGAGAGACAGGGAGACACAGAATCCAAAGCGGGCTCCAGGCTCTGAGCTGCCAGCACAGAGCCCGATGCGGGGCTCGAACTTACAAGCTGTGAGATCACGACCTGAGCTGAATTCAGACACCTAACCGACTGAGCCACCCAGGTGCCCCCCTAATGATTTTCTTAAGTTTTATCAAATATTTAACAAATACATCATCTCTAACTAACATAGACTATTCCAGATTGGAGGAGAAAAAAAAAAGAAGAAAAGGTCCAGCATTTGCTTTATGAGCTAATATAATCTTGACTCAAAAACTATACCAGACCATGAAAGTAAAATTATAGGTCAATTTCAATTATGACCATAAATGTAAAAATCCTTTAAAAAAGATCTTACTGAATGTAGTGTTATATTTAAAAAAAATGTCGTATCAAGGGGGGCTTATATCAGGGATTTAAAGTAGATAACACATCACTAGAATTCACCACAATAACAAGAGAGAGAAACCACACAATCATTTCAAAAATTAGAATATACAATCAATAAAATTCAACATCCATTCACAACAATAGCACTTCACATACTAGGAATAGAGGGAACTCTCCTAAAAATAGTTGATTAAAGGTATCTCTGACACACGCATAATGGTCATCACATTTAGAGATGAAATATTAGAATAATTTCCTTCAAAGTCAGCAAAAAGATAGGGCGGTCTATGTATGCTTCTCTTGGGCATTATCCTGAAGAATTTAGCCAGCATAATAAAGTAAGACAAAGAAATATATAACTGAAAGAAGAAATAGGCCATCAAGTTTCCTTAATTTAAGAGCAATATAAAGAAATCAGAAGCATTACTATACATAAATAATACCTCATTTTATTGAACAATAAAATTAAGGACTCCATTTACAACAAAATCTAAACTAGTTAGCAAATAACTAAAGACATTAACGACATAAATAAGAAGAGCGAGATAGTCTATATTCTTGCACAGCAATACTCAGTGTGATAAATATGTCAGTTCTCCTACAAAAGTCTATAAATCCAATATAATTTCAGTCAAAATCTCCATGGTACTTTTCACCAAACCTGACAAGATGGTCCTAAAACTCATAAGAATAAAGTCGAAAAGGCTAGCCACAATAATTTTGTTTTTATTTTTTTTAATGTTTATCTTTGAGAGAGAGAGAGAGAGATAGAGCGCCTGAGTGGAGGAGGGCCAGAGAGAGAGGGAGACACAGAATCCGAAGCAGGCTCCAGGCTCTGAGCCATCAGCACAGAGCCCGACGCGGGGCTCGAACTCACGGACCCTGAGATCATGACCTGAGCCGAAGTCGGACGCTTAACCGACTGAGCCACCCAGGCGCCCCTAGCCACAATAATTTTGAATAAGTAAAAGAATGTAGGAAAATACCTCTAGCCATACACCAAGACTTCTATAGTAACAAAAAAGTAAAACACTGCAGGATGGGCCACCAGACCAGTAGCATAGAGCAGAAAGGGCAGAACAAAGTCACACATCCGTGGAGAACTGGTGTATCTCAGAAGTGGCTTTACAAATTAGTGGGAAAGGAGGTCAGAGAGATGAATTATTTCCTATGTCATCCACCTGTCCACCCACTCATCATTCACTCGTGCATCTCAGACTTACATGCCGACTGCTTACTTTGAACCTGGCACTGTACTAGTCTTTGGAGATACAAAGTCTGATGGATCAGAGGAGGAAAGACCTCCCTGCGCTCAAAGATCTCATCTGTAAGAATAAATAGGCAACATAAATAATGATCCTATGGCAGTATAACAGAGATTACAATAGATTCTTCCTGAGAAGTCCGGGGGGAAAATGATACTTGAACGGAGTTTTCAAGGATGGAGAAGACTTCACCAGACTGGGAAAGACGGAATCTGGTGGGGAAGTTGTGTGGACTGGGGTGGCAGATGGCTTAGGGAGGACATTCTAAGAATAGGAAACAGCATCGCCAGAGGCCAGTGAGGGTGGGCTTGGTTTTTGAAAGGTCATGCAAAAAAGGGGTGACAATTTTTTTTTTTCTGGAATATCTCCAGTGGGTAAGAAATTGCGTGGGAAATATCTCCATACCTTGGGGGAAAAATGAAAACACAATGTTTAAAAAAAGAAAGAAAATAGAATATTTAGAAATTAGGAGACTAGCTATAATTTTATAGAGATATATATATAATTTTATATATATATAATTTTATATAAATTTGTCTGTTTACTTTACACAGACAAAATAGAAACCAGCCTAAAGAATGCTTCAGGAAAATACAGGATATCCCAGGCATAGATTTTCTAAAATTTCACTTTTTAGCAATATTAAAAAAAATGATGCATATCAAAATTGCATTTAATGCTTATTGGCCCTGCCCATATTTCCCATCAGTACATCCCCACCGCCTTCGATCTCATTTCTTCAGCCAAACAAATGCAGACGGACATTTTTTGAATAGCAAAAAACTTCTGTGTCCCCACAAATGCACATTCCCACAGAAATAAAACAAAATGGGGACAGAGGGGAACGTAAAGTTAGTTAAACATTATTTTAGGCCCACTGCCTAATTTCCTCTTTGTGATGGGCCACTGTTTATTTTCATGGCTGATCTATTGTTCAATTTTCTTTTGGGTCCGCAAGGGCAATCTCTAAACAGTAGACTAGATGTAAGGCTGAGGTCACTCTCTGAACGCATTCTGTTTAGGGTTGAGTTATGATGGCTGCTCTCCCAACGAAATACCCCGTATCTTGAAAAATCACTGATCAGCTTTTTCCATTCTGTGAAGTTTATTGATTTTCAAGAATATCTTTTCAGAAAAAAGGACATTTTGCCAACTTTAAGGCAGTAACTAAAATACCCTAGACAGGAAGAAAATACCCCAGACAGGAAGAATGTCGGTCCAAGACCATTATACTGGGCATGGTCTGCCTGGGATTCTAAAACCACACCAAACAGAAAAAGATGATATTACGGGAGATAAGGTATGTTTGACAAATAGCCCAGGAATGGCCACTTAGTGCAAACAAGAGCCAGATTTGTCAAGAAAAATCTCAGGCGTTCAGCGAGTATCCCCTGACTTGACTCTAAATGAGCAGGATGTTGTTTGTCTCACATCTGCTGAATCTGGAAGGCAGTATTCCCTCGTGGTTTCATAACTAGTGTGTTTCGATGGGTCAGCGCAGACCCCATCCAAGTGTGTAATCAGCTCAGATCAGGTTCTAGACTGTAAGAAAGAGAAAGTGCTTTTTGTGACGCGCTACACTTGAGAAAGTTGTGCTTTTTCGTGTCCGTCAGCCATCAAGATTTCTGAACCTTGGCACTAGGGACATTTCGGGCTGGATAAATCATCGTCACTGTACGCTGTTTAGCAGCATCCCTGGCCTCTACCCACTAGATGCCAGTGGCACCCGTCAGCTGGAACAGCCACAAATGTCTCCAGACTTTGCCAAATGTGCCCAAGGGGCAGAATAACCCTGATAGAGACTCATTGCTATAAACTAAAACCACATCGCCTCAGCCGGTTGTTTTTATTGTTTATATGAAAAATGAGAACTTTAGGGGCGCCTGGGTGGCTCAGTCAGTTAAGCAACCGACTTTGGCCCAGGTCATGATCTCGCAGTTCGTGAGTTCGAGCCCCGCGTCGGGCTCTGTGCTGACAGCTGGGAGCCTGGAGCCTGCTTCAGATTCTGTACCTCCTGCTCTCTCTGTCCCTTCCCCACTCGCATTCTGTCTCTAAAAAATAAGCATTAAAAAAAAAATTTTTTTTTTTAATGAGAACTTTATTCTTTTGATTTTAAAAGGATTATTTGGGTCAAAGGCAGCTTTGTCTTAGCATAGGAGAGGGGGCTGGAGGTGGCTAACATCACTTCCAGCTACAAGTTGCTGGGTTTTGGGGGTCAGGTAGTCCAGCTTCTGCCCAGAGTTACCCCAAGGGCTTGTCTGTAGTCACCCAGGGGGTCAGCTGTACTTGGCCTCCCGGGCTCAGCCAAGGGTTCTTCCTGTCATCTACTTACTGCTTTTCTCATAATCATGTGACAAATCAACTCATGAGAAATTAGGTTAAACTTTGGACTTTTCCCTCTTGCAAGATCAGATGAAATAATGACCTTGACGTGAACCTTTTCAGATGTAATGTAAATATCCGAGGGGAATCGCTAGGTCTGTGACAGACGACTAGTACTCCCCCACCCCCACCCCGCCCCCCCAGAAGCCTGCTCAGTAGAGGTGTCTGAGGGCTGGGTGTGTCAACCGAGATACCACTCACCCCCCAGATCTGTCTATTCAGCAGCTGTTCTCGTAGCCTTAAAAAAGGATTTAATTTCGAGGACACTGATTGCCACAAAGTTTTTCGGGTATCTCCCCACTGCGTAAAGTGACATGAGCTAGTGGTCACTTCCTCCCAGGTTTATCAGGGTATCAGCACCAATATTCTTTTTTTTTTTTTTAATTTTTTTTTTTCAACGTTTATTTATTTTTGGGACAGAGAGAGCATGAACGGGGGAGGGGCAGAGAGAGAGGGAGACACAGAATCGGAAACAGGCTCCAGGCTCTGAGCCATCAGCCCAGAGCCTGACGCGGGGCTCGAACTCACGGACCGCGAGATCGTGACCTGGCTGAAGTCGGACGCTTAACCGACTGCGCCACCCAGGCGCCCCTCAGCACCAATATTCTTGTGACAATGCCCTGCCCTCCAATCCTCTAGTGCTTCTCCATGGTCTAGTGCGTGTTTTCTCGGTCCCAGCACCACTGACGTCGGGGCCAGATCACTCTTTGTGGTCGGGACTTGTAGGACGTGCTGGGAATCGCAGGAAGTTTAGCAGAATCTCTCGCCTCTACTGGACAGCCCGTTAGCACATCCCAGTTATAAGGATCAGACATGTCTCTAGACCCTGCCAGATGTCTAGGCGAGAAGCACTCTGGTTGAACACCTCCCAGTGGAAGAGGAGCTCACATTCTTAGGTCTCCACTGGTCTTTCTTGTACCTGGTAGTGCCTGGCACAGGGCTGGCCCTCAGTCCATATTCGCTGAATAAGAAACTGCGTATCTAAATAGTTTCCCCATCTTAGAACTTTGAAAAAGACCCAACGAATATGCACAGTGATCATTGGTGCTTTTCTTTTTCTCCTCACAAAACACAAAAGGAGTATTTCTCTGGACTTAAAATGCCAGAATCAGCCATTTAGTCATTTAGAATAGCCCCTTTGATATGTTCTTTGGAATAAAACAAAATATAAAATTCATAACAGCTAAGCACTTGATATGGGTCAGGCTCATGAGTAGATGATTTACATTTGTGTAACAGCTTGACCAAGCCACCGCCCTGGTGTGTGGCCTAAGCAAGGGTTTGTTGTCAAAATCTATCCTCTTTCCACCAGGTTCCGATGGTTTGTAAAGGATTTACAATGACGGTGTTCCAATATTTACATGAAAACAGGTCAAGGGGGGATAAGACAAGCTTTTAGTCAGACCCTGGCAGGCAGAGAAGGCCCTCGCCTATGTGAGAACCGTGTCCAAAAATGGTTTCCTCTCTTGCCTGAAATCCCTGCCATGAATGAAATTGCATTGGATAAAGGCACCGTGCTATTGGTTTCAAGAGGACCCATTTACATTATTTTTAACGCTTATTTATTTTTGAGAGAGAGAGAGAGAGAGAGACAGAGCGTGTGAGCCAGGGGAGGAGGGCAGGCAGACAGACAGACAGACAGACACACACACACACACACACACACACACACACACAATCTGAAGCAGTCTCCAGGCTCTGAACTGTCAGCCCAGAGCCCAACGTGGGGCTCGAACCCATGAACTGCGAGATCATGACCCAAACCAGAGTCGGATGCTTAACCGACGGAGCCACCCAGGTGCCCCTGGGTCTTTCATTTTATATCCAAGGTGATGAAGTCTGCCTTTTTCCTCTGAGTGGTTCCTTCCACACTCGTTTCTGCCCAAATGGCCTTTTCTGAAGCTGATTCCTGCAGGTGTAATATCCAATTGGCCCCGTTGCCGGAACACAAAGAAGTGGGATCGGCACGGGCAGCAAAGGGCACTGGGCCACTGCGTGCCCACGGGAACACAAGACAGGCAAAGTAGTAGGGACAAAGAAGGGCTCACACGTTCTTATGAAGTCAAGGACAAGGAAAAGAGAGGGGTTTGCATATGGAAAGCACAGATGTCTTGTTCCAAAGCACATGACCACTGACTGATGAGAATGCAAAAAGGAATGATAGGCACAGAAACCGTGAATGGGCCACGTGACCCCAACGGCAAGGTGGTGGTGCTGCCCCTGGACAGGTGCCCTGGCCACAGCTCCACTCCTGAACCCTGGTGCAGGATCCCATGATCTTACGCGTTGGGGAGGCAGGTGCACAAGGAGCCTGCTGAATGAGCTTGCTTGTATCCCTCGTGGACGTGGGAACTGGGTGCTACTGAGGTAGCCTTGGTCTACGGAGAGTGGGGGACACAAAAGGGTACGCTGAGAAACCATTTAACTTCTGTCCAGACTGGGCCACTTTTGAGAGTCGCCACACGAGAAGCTGGGACAACAACAGTGAGCCCGGGCATGAGTCTCCTCCCCTTCCCCCCTGTATAAGACACTGGGCAGCCCTGCCCGGCCAGACCCGCTGGCCAGATGGGGAAGGAGGGCTGGCCTGGCACACCCTGATACGATCCGTCTCTCTGGCACAGCCTAGTGGACTTGGCAGGGGCCCACACCTGCGAGGGCTTGAGCACAGCTAACACAAGTGTAATAAGCTACGCCCAAGGGCAAACCGTGCGGTGGGGTGGCCAGTGGGGAGAGAACGTGCAGTCTTAGGTAGACAGGGCCGTGAGATGTCTGCTACACGTCCTTTCAGCCAATATCTACTGACAGCCTGCTCTGGGCCAGGCTCTGTCCTGGACACTGGGGTTTCTGCAAAAGCAAAACAGACCCGAACCCCTGTCCCTAGCCCCAGGGGTGAGTGTTTCCGGCTGGTAAGGGGAAGGCGAGCCTACAAGTAAATACGTACCGTGCCAGTGGTCAGTGCTACGGAGAAGAGTAAAGCTGGGAGGAGGCTGGGCAAGGGATGGGTGGGGGACAGGAAGGGGATGGAAGGGGAGAGACGGGGCAAGGGCGGGGAGGTGGACAGGAGATGGGAAATGTGGGGTGGGGCCGAGTGGTTTGCTTTTCAACTTTTAGAATTTTCTGGGCCTCTGCTCTCCATCCATATTCCATGTAAGGAGAGAAGAGTGGTCCTGCAATGTTTGGGTGGAGGGAGAGAATTCAGTAGAAGGAAGGAGTGATGTATGCGCACATGCAGACTGGGAGGGCTGAGCACCGAGTGGGAGGAGTGGAGAAAATGCCCAGGGTCATCCGTCTCCCTGGATCTGGCCCACCCCAGATGTGAAGTGAGCACCTCCCTCCTCGATGGTCTCC
Source organism: Prionailurus viverrinus (assembly GCF_022837055.1). Taxonomy (NCBI): domain Eukaryota; kingdom Metazoa; phylum Chordata; class Mammalia; order Carnivora; family Felidae; genus Prionailurus; species Prionailurus viverrinus. The sequence goes on along the minus strand of NC_062562.1, from coordinate 121,528,881 downwards.
CGAACAGGGAGCACCCGGTTCACTCCTGGCTCATTTCTGACTCCCAAGTTTTCGGTCATGTCATTTGCATTGCCCAGAGCACTCTTGCATTTTTCTGTTACATGTAGTTAATGAGAGTGGAAGAAACAGACGATAGAAAAAAGGAAAGAAGGGCATGGAGAAGTAAGGGTAGAAAAAAAGAAACGGGGTGCTTGGATGGCTCAGTCGATTAAGCGATCAACTCTTGATTTCGGCTCAGGTCATCATCTCATGGTTTGTGAGATGGAGCGCCGAGTCGGGTTCTACACAGACAGCACGGAGCCTACTTGGGATTTCTCTCTCTTTCTCTCCCTTTCACTCTCTGCCTCTCCCCCACTCATACACGCTCTCTCTCTCTAAATAAATCCAAAAAAAAGAAAATAAGAAATATAGAGACAGAGAAAGCTGAACATTACAGCGCAAGAGATGAGAGAGACAAAAAGATGAATAGTAAAATAATAAAAGCTCACCTTACTGGGCGCCACGGACTGTAAGTGATTTACATGTATTCTTTAAGCCTTACAACACTCCCATTCTATAGGTAAGGAAACTGAGGCTCATAGAACTAAGCTCTTTTCCAAAGGTCAAGCTATGGCCAGGAGTACTAAGCTGACCATTGCTACATCATCGCTGTGCTAAGTGGAGAAGGAAGGAAGGACAGCCATCCAGATTGTTGGGGCTCTGGGGATTTTGGAGCTTAGCCAAAAGGTGTTATTAGGGTAGACCATCTCAAAGAGAGATATTCTACGTACAGGAGAGTGTCTCTACTAGATAAACAGAGATGCAGATATAAAATGAGTTAAAGGAGTGTCTCTTCCTTTATCAAAGGGTTTTCATTTTAGATAAGATCCTGTCAATTTCATAATTTCAACAAATACCTCCGAATTCCCAGTATGTGCAAGTAATCCCAGAGAATTTAGGATTTAAATGAGCAACAACTATATCTGCATATGAAAAGTACATAATTATTGCATGAGAGGAAGTATAACTTTAATTTGCTTCCAAAAGCTTTTCTTCCCAGAGCTAACTTCTGTCTTTTCCTAGACATGATTTATTTTTTTTATTTTTTAATTAAAAAAAATTTTTTTTAGACACGCGTTGTTTAAACAGCAAGGACAGTAGGTAGGCACCTAGGAGCAGTGCCTGGGGGCTTTCTGGCAGTTAAGTTCCCAACGTGTATAGGGGTGGGAGTTTCTATTCATTCCTCTTCATGAAGTTTCTGGAGAGAGCCAGGAGGCCGCTTTTTACCTGGAGGCATAGTCCTTACTGGGGCAAAAAAATCTGGCTGTGGGGTGAGGCGTTTAGATCGGCTGGCAGATTGGAATCTCTCGTAGGACCCCCTAGGCAAGAGCACAGCCAGGGTCTAGCAAACCTTATTTGCTGATGAGCGTGAAAATGCGATTATTTGTTTTTTTGTATTGAACACTTACGCTATACTAATCACGTAGTACTCTAAAATAATAACCCAAATTACAAATCAAGAGTTTCTGCATAAAGCCTCTTAGATGTCAGCATAAAGAACAAGTTTGTGTTTTATGTCTTAATTTTATGCTGATTTCAAGCAGATGGCAGGGGCCTTTTGATAAGAGTTTTTCTTTGTTTGGTTGATTCAGTGGTGATTACTAAAAACCCACTGCTCTATTTATAGCACTGACCAGCTTTTGGAGTATTCCTCTAAAGACCATGCAAAATTTCCACTTCAAATTGGTTGGGGGTGAGGAGAGGGCTGAATGACGGTGGCAGGGGTGAGGAGTGACAGAGGAAACCACCCCCTCCCGGCCCTGCCACTCATCCTTCAGGACAGTGGCACGGGCAGTACCATTGAAAGCCACGGTCAACGGACACAGAGACTCAAGGGTCTGCCATGTCTTGAAGATGCCTATTTACACACGGAAGAGAAACGCTCCTGTCTGCCTTGCGTACTTTCCCCTAACAACTTGCCTGCTCTCTACCTTTTCTTCTCTCGATAGCTGTAAGTTAGAAGGGATCACACCGAGTAGATACTGACTTTTCCAGCAAACACTGAAAGAGCTGTTGATGGATTCCAGTGGTAAATAATTAATTAACACAGATCGCGTGTTAGCAACAGCACTATGTAGGAAACTAAGTCTCAGCTGCCTTTTTTGCTTCAAATGTCCTCCTTTCCCAATCAGAGATCTAACATTAAAAAAACCGAAATGAGTTTTGGAAGTGTACATCGACCAAACATTTAGTTGTTGCGAGACACAAGCCCAGGCACAGTACGCCAAGGGAGAAGCTATCCCCATGCAAACACGTATCGCGGTGTGGGCAGAATTCCAATTCCATCTCAAAGCCAGAAGCGCTGGTGTGTTCAAGAGGAAGGAAAAGAATTTGCCAAGTCCAAGAAGATCCACCTTCCCAACCCGTGGTAGTACATCCATAGGATGCAAAGAACCAGGATTTCTGCCCAAAGTCAGAAAAACATTTTCTTAAGACAAAAAAAATTAATAAGGGTAAATACAGAAAACAGAAAAAAACACGAGAGGCTTTCTGTACTCCCCATGAGAGCCGTCACTATTCAGCCACAGGAGAAATATCTAGAGCCTTGGCGTCAGTGGGGATCTATAGAATACAAGTCTTCATCCTCAGGCTAAATATGGAGGGCTGAATAATTCCATTCCTCAGCTCAATTACAGCACGCAGATGCCCAAGCCCCTTGCTTTAGCAGCAGGGCAAACGGACCCGACAGATACGAGTGTTTACGTAATAGACACCTAACTGTCCTTACAAAGAATTGAAAATCGACAGAATAAAATAGGTTTCCCTGGTCACCTCTGGTGAAGGGCTATCTAGTCCCTTCAACAGTTACTTGGGCTACTGGTCCTAAAGGAAACGAGTTTAAAAAAAGAAGACTAGTCACGGGGCACCTGGGTGGCTCAGTCGGCTGAGCGTCCACCTTTGGCTCAGGTCATGATCTTGCGGTTGACGAGTTCGAGCCCCGCGTCGGGCTCTGTGCTGACGGCCCGGAGCCTGGAGCCTGCCTCGGATTCTGTGTCTCCCTCTCTCTCTGCCCCTCCCCCGCTCATGCTCTGTCTCTCTCTGTCTCAAAAATAAATAAACATTAAAAAAAAAATTTTTTTTTTTAAAAGAAGACAATTCACAATTTGCCGCCCCCGCCTCTTCTTTTCTTCCTGGATCCTTCAGTCTCCACTCTCACCAGTGTCTAAACGTCAGCCCATTTGCTGGGGCAAAACCTCTCACTGTGTCCCCTCCACTCAACCACATCTCCGGCCAGGCAATTTGGCATCGGAATCTCCTCCAGCCATTTCTTGGAAAACACATTAGGGCAAAGGAAATAGGCCGTGATTTCTGATGGTAGGCCGTTATGTTTTGTTTTGTTTTGTTTCTTTTCTTTTTCTACAAGGGCTAGTCTGAAATGAAGATAGCAGTATTTCCAGTTTACAAACACACGTGGGAGTATGCACTAAAGCTCCCACCAGCTTCCCATATCGTTTTGTTTGGTCTGGTGAGCAGGATCAAGGCTGTGCCGAGAGGGGAGCCTGGCAAGGCTGCTGGGGTGCTCCCCCCACCCCCACCCCGTACCCAGAGCACAAGCAAAAGCTACTGGATGGCATCTCCCGTCCTATTCACAGCCGTCTACACATAAACCAGAGGAGTTAGCATCCCTGAAAACAAAGACAAAACACAGAATGTGAAATGGGCAATGGTTTCCTGTGCCTCAGAGACAGCAATATTCTTTAGAGCCACTCCGAGTGGAAAAGTACTGCTCGATGTTCATCAGAAGATCTCCCAGTGGCAGAGATCGGGCGTGCTCTGCTCTTCTCCCGCTGGACGGGGCGGGGGGATATGGAGAGGAAATGAGCCCAGGTCTCCAGGACTAAGTTAACATACATATAGGTGTTTCTAGGCATCAGGCAAACGGCTGTCTGAAGTCTCCAAAGCAAAGGTCTCGTGTTGTGCACGCAACTAGATGTGGAAAGCAAAGGAATCTGCTGTCTCATTACTTTGTAATCAAAGAGGGGACGGAAACCATCAACCGCACCTCTCCACCTGCCCTTTAGTAACAGAAGAAAGAGCGCAGAGGCTTGCTTACCTTGAAGTTGTGTGTCTTCTCATAGTTGAAGTGGTTGTCGTTGTGCGTGAGGGCGGCCCTTCGGACCAGGGACGAGATCTGTGAACAGGCAAAGAGTCTGAGAGGGGGCCAAAGAAAACTGCCTTTGACTCCCACCTTCACCCCCAAGGCCACGGCCAACAGCTCCTGGCGTTTCCTGCCTTGCTTAGGCTTCCGAACCACAGCACATTTTTTCTCATTCTCCAGCCACAGTTCCTCGGAGAACCTAGCGCCTGGACCCCACATCTTTCTAGTTTCCCCCGTGAAGCTCAGAGCCGTCAGGTTTTTTGAACCGCGGCTAATGTTAGGCAGCAGATTTGAGGCAGCTGCGTCCTGTCTGCAGAGGCCTCCGGCATGTGACCTGGAAAGGCTGGTTTGAGTGATGGAGGGGGTTCTGCATCTGAATAAGGACGGGGCTGTTTTGTGCTATTTCTTGAGGCCGACGTGTGCCTGGAACAATAGCACACATTCATGAGCACAGCAGTCCCCAGAAGCTGTATCCTGTCGCCACTGAGGGCTCAATGGAGGAGGCAGGGGCAGGCAGCTTTATTCCTCCTGCCACGGGAGAGACCTCTCGTGCTTGCTTGCACATTTCTCTCCCTCCCTCCCTCTCTCTTTCTCTCTTTCACACACACACACACACACACACACACACACACACACACACACACACAACTAGTTCTGATGTTCAAAGCCCGACGCTGTATCCAATTATTCTGGGGGCTCTGAGCCCCATCCTGGGCTGAACGCCGGCAGATTAAACCTTTTAAACCCTGATGATTGTTTAATCTTATAGGGATAAAGCCTGCCTCCCTTTAGAAAAAAAATCTGCCCTAGCACTCGAAGCTTAATTTTTATTCTTCTGTGTGCATTGAATTAGAACAGTCTAAAAAGTGAATGGGTCACAGAAAAAGCATAGCACTTCAGCACAGAGTTCCATCTACAACCAGAGTTTCAGCATAAAAGGTAGGGTGTCTTGCTCCAAGGCACCCTCCTGTCTCTCTTCCCCCCGCCCCCATCTCCGCACGCATGCAGACAAGTCACTATTCCTTCATTCAAACCTAAACATCAAAGTCGCTTTTATTTGAACTATAACCCCTTCAATGTTCATTCTTTTAGGGCCTAAGCCTGATGCTCCCGATGGGCTTTCAAGCTTCATCTGTTTGATGGTCTCACTAGGGACTAAGGTTTTTAGTCCCGGGTCTCTCCGCTAGAGCAGTGAGGAAATCATTGTGTCTTGGGAGTACTCCTGATCTGCTGACAAAAGTTAATGCAGCCGATGCCTGACGGTAAAATCAATGCTGTTGGAACGAGGGCGCAAGGAGAGTGCAGAGGGCTGGACCGTCATGTAGATATACAGTCCACGGAAGCCATCCTGTCTTCTCCTGACACATGGCCCCGCACCCCAGCCCCTCCAAGCAGCCTTGTGAAGAATCATGCAAGGTCAGTGTTTTCCCGTGTAATTCTTTATTCCTGACAACCACCGTCATTCCACCTTGGTTCAGAAGGGCATCCTTCCAGGTCACCCTTGTTACCTTCAGGGATTACAAGAGCCAACTTTATGTTGAACCACTGAGCACGATATCATTATTGGGCCAGACAATATTCAGAACGTATTAGACGCCCTTACTCATCTACTGTGCAGCTCATGTGTATGACAAACAAGACTTCTCTCCCCATGCTTTTGGATGAAGAGGTTGAGGCACTGAGAGGTGAAGCGATTTGCCTGAGGACGTGCCCTTGGCTTACGGGGCACAGCCCGGGACTAGAGCCCAATCTGTGTCCAGCAGCTGGGTTGCCGAACACCCAGTCCTGGCGCCCAAGGGAGCCGATGTGGTGCCACATCCTGCCATCGTGTCCTGCTCTAAACGATTGGCCAAGCCTGCCCCCTCTTCCCCTTCTTGCTCCACACTCTCTCCGCAGCACACCTCACACCCAGCTGTATAGTCGTCTTCCTAGTCCATTTATACCTATCCAGAAAGTGTCAGTGACTCTCCACGGCCTCATGGTGTTGGGGCATGGGGGGTTTTTCACAGGCTCATCTCCATCTACCCAGCTCACGCCTTTCTCTCCACTCCCCTCCACAAATCCTACAAAGTCTCTCTCTGACACACTCACCTGGGTGGCCGGCTCCGTTCTTTAGCATACTGCGGTATCATTTTACAAGTCCAGGTGCCCCAAAACATTCGCATTCTCACCCACATGCCGCCCTCTCCGAAAAGGGCTTCTCCAAACTCCCCACCAGAAGCCAACATGCTCCTCTGAGATCCCATAGGGTTTCCCCCACATTTTCCTTCTTGCACGTCGTCCCTTTCTGTCTTACATTAGAGTGCTTTATACCTGTCCTTGCCCTATTGAGAAGTCACTGTGACACGTTCTATGTCAAATTCACCGTCAAGAGTATCTAATATAATTCCTTGCCATAGTAGGCACTGGCTGTAAGTTGCCAAGATGTACCTATGGTCCCCCATCACCATGCAGTAGCTTCCAAGGACCTGAACCTCCAGGGATCTGCCTTCCTGATGGGCCCCACCAGACTCCTCCTTCCCATTGCCCCCCTGGAAAGGACATCTGCCATCCACAGATATTGCGTGAAGGCATGGCACATCTTTGAAAGGCTTGTAATCCTTAGCCTAAAGGCAAAAAGACAGAAGGAACAAGGGTCCTTCCCCAAGTCTTCACTGCTGGCAGGTCCACAGAGACCTTTAGACGGTGAGCCGTTCTGTGTAAGAACTGAGTCTGTGACCTACACTAGGCTAATTATACGGGGGTACGGTTTTAGAATCTGATAAGACACCTCTTTAAATGGAAAGTGGGAAAATGGGTCTCCTTTCTCCTTTTGGGATATGGCGGTTGAATATTAGGAAATTTGATACTTTCTTGTGTCTGTGCCCTTCCAACAAGAAATTTTGATTTCTATTCGTGACAGTGATTTGTTTTTCAAATCTTTGTTCCATACAATTTACCCAAACATAAGACCCATTCAGATGCGTGAAGGAGCTGCACACACTGGTCACTTAAGATGCATCTTTACAAGGAACCAGAAGTGCTGGCATTTGAGTGAGCATTATTGTGCGTAGGGTGGATGACCCCAGATCACCCATCTACTACAGGAAAAATGATTACAAACATCTCTTGGTAAAACTTCCCTCTCAGATAATTCCATCACACAGAGCTTTTCTTCACCCAAGTATCTCCAGGACGGTGCCTTGGCCTCTTTTATATCCCCCACAATGACTAATACATGTTCTCTATACATGGTGGGCACGTCGCACTTTGGCGGGCAGTCCTTTCGAACAAAAATTTCTGTCTGACCTATTTTTAGCCACACGTCCGTTGGAGGGAGCACATTTCCCCGCATGCTCTGTTTAAATCAGGGATTCTCCCCCTTGGAACCACTGACATTTGGGACCAGATAATCCTCTGTTGGGGGAGGCTGTCCTGTGCATCGTAGGACGGTGAGTGGCACCCCTTGCCTCTACTCACAGATGCCATCAGAACGCCCAACGGTGGTGATCAACCATCTTTCCAGACATTGCCAAGTTTTCCTCTGAGGCAGCACTGCCCCCAGTGGAGAATAGCTGGGTTAGGTTAATAACACAAATATTTACAGTACGCTTCCCATGTGGCACGTATGTACTTCACGTAGCTTGACTCATTTAAGATTTATGAGGTAGGTACTGTTATAGTTATCCCCACTTAACAGAGAGGAACTGGGCAGCTGGGATTAGAACCCAGGCACAGCTAACTAGGTCTGGGCTTTTTTTTTTTGTTTTGCTAAGAATACGTTTATTTTTTATCGTGATTCGATACACATAACAAAATTTACCATTTTAGCCATTTTAAAGTGTACAATTCAGCAATTCAGTGGCATTAAGTACATTCACAATATTCTGCAATCATTACCACTATCTAGTTCCAGAACATTCCATCATCCAACATGAGACTCCATACCCATTAAGCGGTCCCTCACCGTTCCCCTCTTCCTCAGGCCCCTGGTCACCACAATCTGCTTTCCATCTCTATGGATTTACCTATTCTGAACATTTAATATAAATGGAATCGTGCAATATATGGCCTTTTGTGTCTGGCTTCCTTCACTTAGGAAAATGTTTTCAAGGTTCATCTGTATCAGAGCATGTATCAATACTTCACTGACTTTTGCTGAATAACAATCCATTGTGTGGATATAATACATTTTGTTGATGATTTGGGTTATTTTCACCTTTTGGCTGTTTGTAAATAATGCTGCTAATAAGTTTCTGCTTGAACACCTATTTTCAGTTGTTTTGGGTAAATAATCAATCTATGCTTTTAATCACCCTCTAAACAGCCTCATTCAAATAATGCCCACATTTAAAAACATCCAGGGGTTAAATGCCAAAATTACTCTCCTCTCCCTTGTTAACCATTAGCAACTCCCAGGCCTGGTGTTCCTGGTCTGGTTTTTACAGAGGAGAATGTTGTTTTCCCTGAGGCTTCTTCCAAAGCAGGCACTACTTAAGATACTTTTGGAAGTAGGTGGGACTATAAATAAATAGTGAAATAAGCTTACCACTTCCTTTTTCCCTTTTTATAAATAAGGGTTGGGATTCTATTTTTTATGGCCTCTCACTGTCCTTTTTTCTATGGTTTGGATCCCAAAGCCAAGAAAGAATCAGGTAACAAGAAGGCAGTTGGAAGGGTGTCAGATGAAGAGAGGGGGGCAATGGTGGGTCGGTGGGCAGGAAGACGTGGGAAAACCAAACCCACTGCGGTGCTTGTGTGCATGTAAAGTGCCCAGGAGAGAAAGATGGTGGGAGAAAGAGGCAGACCCTTCCCTCTGTGCTGACTTTAGTCACCTAGCATCAAAAACCCAGACGGGACCTCAGAATTCATCCACCCAATAGCCCCTCTCCACCTTGGCTCAGGCAAGCCCACCTCTGGGGACCATGACATTTTGCCTCATTTAGTACCAATTTCTAGAAAAGGTGATTTCTCACCAATCTGCAATTCTTCCACAGACTTCAAGTAAAGTCCACTCTGCGTTTTTAGGAGGGTTCATTGAAAATGTCACCATCCATTCCTGGAGAATCTCCCTTCACTCTTCCAGCCCCAGCTCTTAGGTTCCTGGGGCCTCTCTCACTTCTCTGTCCCTGGAGTCTGAGTCCCCCTTAGGGACCGAGAAAGCCTGACCTCTGCCCCTGATGCAAACACTACCCTGCAGCTATAGGCAGCTGTTGCCTCGTGGAGGTATAGGAAATGAAAATCAATACTATTAAGGCTGGCGAGGGGGTCGTGAGGAGAGCTCTCTGATACTTGGCTATGTCTGCGTGAAGTAGCTCGAGTCTGGGGGGAAAAGTTGGCAACGTATCAAATGTCTCATGTGTATCAATCCGATGATTGTATTTCCAGGATTCTCTTAAGAAGGTCTTCAGACCAAGAATTAAGTAGAAAAGATACATAGGTAAAGAGATAGATATTCATCGTAACAATAGTATCAAGCAATGAGAAAAGGCTTACACACGCGATAGGGAGAGGCTAAATTATGGTGTAAAAACATGTAATGGACTATCACGTAGGCACTAACAAAGATGATTAAAATAACTGTTAATGATGAAGGGATATGCTCCTGAGATAATAGTTGGGTAAGAAGTAGCCTCTTGAAACATATTTAGTATGACTCTCACTTTTTTAAGTACATTCACGGAGAATATCCGAAGAAAACACACCAGAATATCTCCAGCACAGCTTACTGTTGGAGGAAAGAAACCGTCATCTCTGGGTGAAGATACTTTAAATGACATTTACTCTCTTCTTTCTTCTTTTCTGCACTTTTTGAGTTTCCTACAATGACTACATTCTACTGCCATTATATAGAAAGACAGATTTTGTAGGGTATTAAGGAGGGCACTTGTGATGAGCATTGGGTGTTGTACGTACGTACGTAAGTGATGAATCACTCAATCCTACACCTGAAACCAATTTTATCCTATATGTTAACTAACTAGAATTTAAATAAAACTTGAAAAAAAGGAAAAAAATGTAGATTTTGTAAAAGTACCTTATAAAAACTTCCTTGGGTTCAGTGTGCCCAGATAATAAATCCTTAACATCATAGACCACCTTTGGGCTCGTCCAATCCTGCCTGCTCTTTTCACAGGTGAGAAACTGAGGGTCAGAGAAGTTTAATGATTTGTGTGCCCTTCGCTCCCATCCCATCACAGGGCTTCTCTACAGCTAGATCTAGAATCAGATCCAGGCTCTGGGTTCTCTCGCCTGTGACCCCTCTACCGTTTAGTGCTTCTTACCCTGGGGTCAACCTCAGAACCCCCAGAAGGCTTGTTAAAACACAGACTGTTGGGCCCTAGCCTCAGCATTTCTGACTCCATCAGTGGGAGATCAGGCCTAAGAATCTGCATCTCTAACAGACTCCCAGGTGATGCTGATGTTGGGACCACACTTTGAGGACCCATTTTGTGCTTTCCACTGAACCTTGGAGTGGTCTCCAAGGTCTCAACCTTGAAGATACTTAGAATCACCTGGGAACAAACAAAGAAACAAAAGCCATGTTCCAATTCCATCTCTGACCAATTAAATCCAGATTTCTGGGGGTGGACCCTGGATTTTAAAAAATCCTCCAGGGGATTCTAAAATGCTCCCGGCATGGAAAGCCGAGGCACTAGTCCCAAGTGCTTCAACCCAGGGGATGGTTAGAGAAGATGGAGATATCCACGCGGTAAACGCTTAGTGAACGCCCTCCCCTCCCGCAAAGGAATCGATACCTTTTCAAACACAAAGTGTGATCATGTTTCTATGCCACCCTGCCCCCACCTCCCACTGTGCGACTTAAAACCTCCATGGATTTTTAAGCTAAAAGCAAAAATCCATACCATGACCTACAGGGGCCCGCGTCCGGTCCTGCCACCTTTCCAGCCTTGCCTCTGACCCCTTTCCTCCAGTCACCTTGAGAAGTTATAACCATAAGCTATTAGTATGCTTTTAAAATTACTATCCATGACCCCTTCTAGACGACTAGCTTTATGACATCAGGTGCTGCGTGTGCTTTCATCACAAATAAGACCCCAGGGCCATACTTCGCCCCTGGCACAAAGTAGGCTCTTAGTAAATTTTACTGGATCAATGAATGAACGTCCATGGCTATAAAATATCTTGATGTCAGAGGGCCACATCACTGTCGGTCTACCTAGTCATTTTACTTCTGCGAGTCTTTGACATAAAATCCAGGGGTCAGGGCACCTGGGTGGCTCAGTTGGTTCAGCGTCGGACTCTTGATTTCGGCTCAGGTCTTGATCTCATGGTGTGTGAGATAGAGCCCTGAGTCGCCTGGCCCCGACCAGCGCTGGGCGTGGACCCTGCTTAAGATTCTCTCTCTCTCCTGCTCCCTCTGCTCCTCCCCTGCTTGCATGCAATGAGTGAATGAATGAATGAATGAATAAACGAGCACATAAATAAAATCCAGGTGCCATGCTCTTTAGGTCTCCTTTTCACCAAGTTGTCAGGCTTCTGGTGTCACAAGACGGGGCCCTGGAAACAGGGAGACCCTGCAGGATCAGGCCTTAAGGGACACAACCAGGCTTGGCACGAGCATAAAATTAAAAGTAGCACCACATATTTGTGGGGTACATTGTATGATATGATATCTTTCCTCTACGAGGAAGGTGGAGTGGGTGTCATTATCGTCATCTGACAGTTAAGGAAACTGAGGTCCTAACAGGCAATGTCCAGGGGAAGAGAAGCCAGTGTCTTGGTTTTCTTTCCATGGGAATCCCTGACACTTTGGTTCTAGTGGATCCACAGCGGTGGCTAACTGCTCACTGACACAAGGACTCGTTTCTCCTCTCTGCTCCCAGGGACCTCTTCAAAAACTTTTAAAATGGCGCACTCCCTGCAGTTCTTCTATTAACGCATCTCAAGGGATTAGCAGGACACCAACCCTAGCTTGGCACTCATGAAAGTTTTGTTGCATGAAAAGTAAATACTCTTTTTTTTTTTTTTTGCATCTTTCTACTTTTCTTGCCTTCCATTAAAACGACTTACAAGTTTTACAAGAGTCAGCGCGTTCTCGTATTTTTCTTAGACCCTCAGTTCACTTCCCACACACAGGTCTGGGGTTCTGGAGTTGGGTGATGAGTCTGGACTGCACGGTATTTCTTCAAAGCCACAAAACATGAAGTCCCGCCCAGAGACACTCGGCTAAGATGCCGCAGGCATTCAGTCAGCTTGAAATGACAAAAATATATACATGCATATACATACACACACACACACACACACACACACACACGCATATGCATGTACATATGTGGGACTAGTGGATAAGAGGTAGGCAATATGGTTTTTGCTGGGGCATCCTAGATCTGCCTCTCTATTCCTGTTGGTAAGTGAAAAAACCAGAAATTCTAAGTGAAGAGTAGCCCCAATTACTGAATGATAATCAAAGGGCCGGTTTTCTTTTCTTTTTTTTTTATTTTTTATTTTTTTAATTTTTTTTTTTAACGTTTATTTATTCTTGAGACAGAGAGAGACAGAGCATGAACGAGGGAGGGGCAGAGAGAGAGGGAGACACAGAATCGGAAGCAGGCTCCAGGCTCTGAGCCATCAGCCCAGAGCCTGACGCGGGGCTCGAACTCACAGACCGCGAGATCGTGACCCGGGCTGAAGCCGGACGCTCAACCGACTGAGCCACCCAGGCGCCCCCCCGGTTTTCTTTTCTTAATGCCACTAAGCCCAGCCTAACTGATCCCATGAACTCTGAAAACTACTAGGGCCAGATGAATCTTCCTTGCTCCCCCTCAGAACTGCCCTGTGTTTGCTGTATTCTCTGCTTGTGGTTTTCAGCCCTGAAAGAGGAAGAAGACAACCCAGGGATATGAGGGAACTGCAAACCCATCCCCATGACTGCTAAAGAAACGAGAGAGGGCGGGGGGGCGGGGGGAGCACCCTGCCATTCCTCCTGCCCAGGCCCTCATCAGAGAGGCAGGATCCTGGCTCTATCGGAGTCCACTGAAAATACCAGGTACCAACAGCTGCCCTGGCCGACTCCTAAAACTCCTGGCGACCTCCAAGCCTGCTGCGCCGTGGTCCGAGAAGGAGAGGGTTTTATTTCTGATGGCACAACATACCCAGCTGCCACTCCAATTGTTCTCCGGGGACAGATGGCCACTCTCAATACGAGAGACACAAAGGGCCGAAGGACTGGTCTCCCTGCCTCTTTTACGACTCATTTCCCTTTACGCGCAGCAGCCAACGTTCACCCCAAACGGAAGGACGCGTGTGGGCTCTAAAATGGACCAAAGCACCTTACTGGGAGGAAAACAAATAGTTGGATACTTCTTGGGTTGAGTGGGCGTGTAATGGTATAATCACCGTCCTTCTCATACTATTTCTCCAGCTGCTTTATTGAGGCTGAGGTCACCAATTTTGCCTAAGTGCTGATGTGTCTCACGGGCTCCTTAGATGTGGACACAGGAGGTACTCTGCGAGACAGAATTTCCAGCTTCTGTGAAGCCTCTCACACATTTCACCACGCAGTTGTCGTTGCTTTGTTTTTGTGTGCGGTTCTTGAAAGGGGGAAGAAGCAAGTTGGGCACCGGAGGGTAGCAATCCGTTCGCTTAAACGAGAACTTCAAAACCCTTAGGTTTCTCAAATGCCAAGTTTAAGAAAGGCCGGCAGGGTTATTTTCGAGAGAGAGGAGCATTTGCGGAATCGAGCGCCTCAGCACGGCTTTCGAGTATTTTAGGCAACCTTTTGTACAACTAAGACCCAGGGAAACAGTGCCCGTTTTAAGGGAGAAGCCACTATTGCGCAATTCTCAGCTGCTATTTTCTTTCTTTTCTCATATTCCATAGCCATTTCCTTTTCTTTGTATTTCCTTGCTGTCGTGTGCCTTCCCAGTTCTGGCCGGAGAAGCAGGTGCTCAAAGTGATTGGCTCGTGGGTTTTATCACAAGAGTCAGAGATGCTCACTTTCTGGCTTACGGCACCCAACTGAAGAGGAGAACCCCGGTGTGTTTCTCTCTTATCCTTTCACTGCCACTGCCGCTCCCGGCAGCTGACCCTGAGAACCCTGCCAGAGGCTGTAGGTTTGCTGAATTATATTTTCCTGTCACACTACAGCATGGCAATTTGCAGAGCAGAACGCGCCAAACAGAGCCTCAAGCTACTTTTCCACCAGGTTCTTTGGTAAGCAATTGGGGTAAGGCACACCTTTATCGAAAGAAGAAAATCAAACTGACCCGCTATTTTCTGCATGCGAACGCTCCTCTGCTGCAAACGACGACGATTCCGATGAAGTGGCTTTTCCGCAGTTTCACACACAAAAATATCTCAAATCCCCTACTGAGCTTTTACAGCGAACAATCACCCAAACAAAATAGTTTCTGACGCCATTCACAGCTGTGCAGCTCATACTGCCCCGATATAGCTCCTGGGGGTATTTCTGAACCCAGCAGTTCTGAAACACGGATGCCTGCAAATTCCGAATACGAATCGAAGTTTATTTCTGGTCTCCTGGGTGAGCGGTGACTGGGATTTTCAAATTCCACTACTGGTCCTCATAGTTGTGGGTTGACCGGCCTTATGCCAAGCCTATGACCCTGTAGCTCCTTCTCAGATTGAATGTCAGAGTGTGTGTGGTGATACAGACACTTCTCCCTTTCCTCCTTCCCTCCCTCCCTCCTCCCTTCCCTTCCCTTCCCTTCCCTTCCCTTGCCTTCCCTTCTTCCCTTCCCTTCTTCCCTTCCCTTCTCTTCCCTCAGCAAAGAGTTATTAGACACCAATCAGGCCCTGTTTAACATCAGTGGGTTAGAGTAGTGAACAACTGACAAAGGTCTCCATTCTCCTGGACAGCAGACACAAACAGAACTAATAAATACATTATATACTGTTCCGGAAGGGGAGAAGCGCTAGGAAGAAAAGCAAAGTGAGAATACAGGCTAGAGATAGAGGGCGCAATTCAAAACAGGATAGTCAGGAGAGGCTTCACTGAAAAGGTGACACCGCAAAGGACTCCCATCTTTACTCGGAGGGATGCGAGCAGCCACGGCAGGGCTTTGAGTGGATTTGTGCTGTGATCTCAGTGACGTTTACCCAGCGTTGCTCCGCCTGCTGCGTTGAGGACCATAGGAGGGCGAAGGTGGTAACAGGGAGACCAGTTAGGAGGCTATTGTGGAAATGCAGGTGGAGAGAAGACAGCGGATCGGCGGGTAGGAGCGGTGGAGGTGGTGAGTGGCGGTCAGATTCTCGACAGCTTGTCAAGGCGGAGTTCCCAGGATGAAGGGACAGGCCAGGTGTGAGGTGCAAGAGAAAAAGAGGCCTCCAGGATGATGACACAGTTTGGGACCCGACTAACTAAATAGATAGAGTTTCCATCGAATGAGAGGAAGAAGATGACAAAAGGGGGAAAAGTGACGGAGAACGTCAGGAACTCGATTGGGGGTGTTTAACATGGAGGAGGCAGCTAGACATGGAAACCTGGAGCTCCAGGGAGAGACAGATGCTGGGGATACACCCCTGGGAGTTATCATGGGGCAATGGATTCATAGTAAGGGAGTCTCACAGAAGAGCAGAGGCTCGTGGACTGAGCCCCGGGGCACTCCAACTATTATGGGGTCAGGAAATTCAGAAGGAAACTGACCAAAGCGAAAGAGAAGGCAACTTTGATATTCTGGAAGCTGACTGAAGAGAGGATCAGTTGTATCTAATGCTGTTGATAGGTCGGGTATGATGGGGACTAAGAAAGGACCAAAGGATTTAGCACCATGAGAGTGGGTGGTCACCTTGACAGGAGCAGTTTCCAAGGAGTGGAGAGGGGAAGCCTGATCGCAGAAACTTTGAGAGAGCATGGGAGGAGCACATTTGGGGTGGTGTGGAGCCGGTACGGGGGTGCATGGAGAGCCAGGGAAACAGCAGCAGGAAGGGGTGGCAAGAGGTGGGGTCGAGAGAGACTGTTTTCCCTTGTAAGAAGAGAAGAAAGCCACTGAGATTTCCTTCATCCACCATAAAACCATGGCCCATGTAATAAAGAGTCTGACTTCATTTTTGGTATTTGACTGCTGACAGCTTTCAGGTCAATCAGAAGGCCTGCGAGCCCCTCCCTCGATGCCAGTGGGAAGTCAAAACCAACACAAGTCTCCCCCTAACCAGCCTAAAGTTGTACCTTGTAGCTGTCTCCAGCCCTCTTCAAACCAGCTGGAAGGTCTGTCCTGCTCGCCCTAGGGAACCTCACTAAGTGAGTAATTATACTTTTCGTATCCTCTTGACGGGCGTGTGGCATCATCAATTTCAACACCAAACCAAATTTTGGGTGGGAGGTCCATTCCACTTCTGTGAAGTGACCACAATAGCCTATTAGGACAAGAAAGCATCTTAGATGTGGCCCGTGACTCTGACCCTGCTCGGAGACCGTGCCTCTTACGGCTTCCCACATTTTGTCAATGCTCAGAACCTGGGACCCATTCTCTGGACACATGATATTCTTTTGTGAAGCCATCCCTCTGCAATATGCTCCCACCACTTGAAACCTACAAAATAGATTAGAATCACAACAGCAATGAAACAGAAAACAATGGTCCTAACAATTGGTGAGCACGTATTGTGCCGGGCACATTAACCATTGCCTCATTTAATCTGTCTCATGACATGTATTATCATCCCCATTTCATAGCCGAGCTAAGGGAGCTTTCAGTACTCAAGTTGTGCAACTATTAAGTCGGACTGGAACGTGGGAAGAGCTGCTCTGTAGTTCCTACTCCTAAATCTCATGTGATTCTTCCTCCACATATTTGTCCCCCAGTAGGATGTAATGTCCTGAGAAAGGATTTTCTGCATCTATTTTTTCTAATCTCTTTAGCAAAAGGAACTCCCAAGAGCACTCAACAAAGGTTTATGAATAAGTGAATGTGCCTGGTCTGGTCCAATCTCCCTATTTCACAAAGAGCATAATGGCAAGTTAGTTGCACAGATTCACACAGCCAGTTAGTTGTAGAGACAGGACATTGACTGGAGATCCAAGCTCTTTCCTGTATGCAACACCAGACCTGGTCAATATCATGTTCTCCCAGGATGCACAAGCGAAGCCACACACACACACACACACACACACACACACACACACACACATATCAAACATAGGCAGGAAATTGTCAGACAATGTGCATTGTTAAAATCATCTTAGAAAGTAATTTGGACATGTGTATGAAGAGTTTCAAAATATTATTATCTTTAAGTTCTCTAATTCAATTCCTAAGAATCTATCCTAAGGAAATGACGCTAAATACAGAATGGCATTCAGAGCAGCATCATTTCTAATGCTAAAAATGGAATATATTGGGCATAGCCTAACTTTAGGAAGTAGCTAAATAAGTATGACACTCAAGCAACAGGCAAAAATGAGGTTTGTGAAGCATATACAGTAACATGGCTGAAATATGCTACGTAAAAATAGCAGGATACAAAATTATAAATGCGCTATGCTTATACATATATATAAAAATCCAAACTCATACAGAAATCGCTGTAAGGAAGTAGACCAATGTCTATATTTTCTTTATGTTTCAAAATTCCTTTAATTATATTACCTTTGTGATTCAAATGAGAAAAAAACCAAACTTTTGCTATGGACATATATATATCTATACATGATTATTATTATATGTGTATAAATATATACATACAAAACTATGTTTTTTTCCATTTTGCATCAGTTTCATTTTGTACTAGGAGGGCTTTATCTTAGGAAACAGATTAGGTGAGTTTTAGACATAACTAGAAACTGGATAAATATAAAAGTTTTTGAGTCCTCTGTGGATCTCATAGCTATATTTAAAGAAACTCTCAGATGTACAAAATTAAGTAGTTAAGTAACATTATTGGAAAAGAAAACTCTTCACCTAACAGGTATTAAGGAAGTATTCACTCTCCGTGGAGCCTAAAACAGGCCATTTAATGGCCTTCATTGATACGAATTAAAGTCTTCCCAAGATACATGAGAACGTTATTCCATAAAAAAGACATGACTTAGGTTAAATCTCTGAAGAGTTTTGACCTTGAGCCAAGAGCAATAAAAGTTTTAAAAGAAAAATACTGTTTCTATCATAGATATTATTGTTTGTAACAGGAGCCAAAGGAATAAAGAATAACTATGGTTGTACAACATAGATTTTCTCTAAATAAACTTATTTAGACCCATAAAATTACATCCTGACATGTATAATATAGCTATGAGAATTTAGATTTTGTAATATATCAATAGCAGAGCTTCTATTTTCTAGTTTAACTTTTTAAAAAAAAATTTTTTTAACGTTTATTTATTTGGGATTTGGGATAGCAGAGCTTCTATTTTCTAGTTTAACTTTTTAAAAAAAATTTTTTTTAGGGGCGCCTGGGTGGCACAGTCGGTTGGGCGTCCGACTTCAGCCAGGTCACGATCTTGCGGTCCGTGAGTTCGAGCCCCGCGTCAGGCTCAGGGCTGATGGCTCAGAGCCTGTGAGCCTGTTTCGGATTCTGTGTCTCCCTCTCTCTCTGCCCCTCCCCCATTCATGCTCTGTCTCTGTCTGTCCCAAAAATAAATAAACGTTGAAAAAAAAAAATTAAAAAAAAAAATTTTTTTTAACGTTTATTTATTTGTGAGACAGAGAGAGACAGAGTATGAACGGGGGAGGGTCAGAGAAAGAGGGAGACACAGAATCTGAAACAGGCTCCAGGCTCTGAGCTGTCCGCACAGAGCCCAATGAGGGGCTCGAAATCACGGACCTGGAGATCATGACCTGAGCCAAAGTCGGACGCTAAACCAACTGAGCCACCCAGGCGCCCCTAGTTTAACTTTTTTTAACTTCATTTTTGCCATAATAAAAATAAAACACGGCTCCATTTTTTTTTTAATCAATAAGTAAAGGTTCCCCTCCATCTCCTCAAGAGCTGTGTAAGAAGCTAACACTGTAATTGGCAATGTGCTACTACAGTTGAAAATGCTGAGCACTTCTCAGACCCCACGGTCATAGAAATGGCAGTTAAACTCTAAAAGTGGTGAAGGGTTAGGGTGCCTGGGTGGCTCAGTGAACCAAGAGTCTGACTCTTGATTTTGCCTGAGGTCATGATCTCACAGTTCATGAGATTGGGCCCATGTCGGGCTCTGTGCTGACAGCGTGGAGTCTGCTTGGCATTCTCTCTCCCTCTCTCTCTGCCCCTCCCTTGTTCTTGCTCGCTCTCAAAATAGATACATACACATTAAAAAATAAAAATGGTTACGAGTTTTTGCTTGATAAGAATTCCTTGTTATGAGTAGACTCGAGGCGAAGTTGTCTGGGTTCAAATTCCTGCTCCAACCCTTCCCAAGCCAGATGACCTTACACCAGCCAAGTCACTTAACTTCTTTGTGCCTCATTTCCTCAAATGCAAAGCGTGGATAATTGTAGGTACCCCGTAGATGATTAAATGTGCAATTTAAGTCGTAAGCTGTAAATTGCTCAGATCCATGCCTGGCATCATTTATATGTATGTATGCATATATAATCTAATGAATAAATTAACTTTAGTGATCATGCAGGTGATGCTTTCAAAGCAAGGCCTGATCTCAGGAGGGCGTTGACATCCAAGTATAACTAAGACTACCTTTAAGAGATGTGGCAAAAAAATAACTTTCTGACCGGCCACAATTAAAACCATACGGTCGTTTTAATTTGACCAGACCACTAGAGAGCTAAGCATAAGCCGTAAGTATTTTGATCACCGAAGGCAGCTCTTCATGACATATGGTGGGGGTTGCGTCGAAGATCGGTCAGTGCTGCAGAGACAGGCTTGCATCCTGAAATATTTCGATAGCAGAAGAAAAAAATGGGACGAAGGGTGTATTTGGGGAGGTGAATTCGCAGAAAGCAAACCGCGTGGAGGAAGAACTTATATTGGTCCTGGGATAGAAACGTGGCTGGTAGTTCGGTCCTGGGCTCCAGCGTTGCGCTGAGGAAAGAGCCTTTCGGGCTCTTGGGGACTGTGATGAACGGAAGCAGGCCAGCCTGTGAACGTGTGAACGGGCTCAAACTCTTCACTCTCGACTTCCTCGCCTTGCGTATTATGACTGGGTGTTGGGAGCAACTGGGAGTGATGGAGTTCCTTGCTCCTGGGATACAGCAGACTTTTTTGGAGCCCTGTGGAGCAGAGGGCACATTTCCAAAAACACACCCTCAGCTACTTTGAGGGGTCCCCAGGCCATCCGTGGTATATCACGAGTCACCATTTTCAAAGACAGTCACACCAAATCCGGTGGTGATGGTTTAGACTTATACCTTCTTCCCAACTGTTCTCAGACTACTCACAGGACGTGATGCGTATTTTGTGCCGACCCCCTTTTCTCTACCATCACTTGGGTTTCAAACTGGGATTCCTTATAATATCAGTTGCTTCTAGTTGTTCTATGGTTAAATAAGCTGCAAAAAATTCTACACATATCCCTTTCTTTGAGATTTACCATTTACATTACTGTTTAGAAGTAGCAGCGTTTTCCACACTCAGCTGTAACCACGTAAGGCTGATGAGTATATGGTGGTACAAGTGTTCGGGAAACTATAATACTTGACACGTAATCTCAGGATCGTTCTGAGGATTAAAACGCATCACGCGCAGGGTTCGCAGTGCCCCAAACGCCACGAAAGCTCAGGAGAGGTTTGCCACGATTATTACGAATAACAACTGCTTTTTAAGTAAACGTAGCTGGTGGCATCCCGCGGTATCCTTGAATGAGGCGCACATAAGCAGAACGGGAGTGGTCTGGCCACCCGGCCCTGGGTGACACTCTAGGGAGCAGAGATGGCCACTGCGTGTCCTTTCCCTTCCACACGATGAGGCATCCAGGGCCAGTGGATGAGGAAACACGAGGAAACGTAAGCAGAGGATAACTGGTCACAGGTGACGGTTGGTGGCCTAAAGTGCACTTCAGGACATCGGTTCCAGGCAGGCAAGGCACGACCTCTGGGCACTCATTCTCAGGTTTGTCTACCAGCAGAGATTGGACACAACGTGCTGGTTCTTGTGGGCCCCTCCGAGTTGCTGTGGCGTCTCGATGGACCGGGCCCAGGGTGTCATCTGAATCCTAGCATTCCACATCCTGACCTCTAAGCTCCCTGGTGCCAGTTAGTCTGAAGTCCCAAGACACAAGGTCCTGGCATCCACCCATCTTGTTTTCTGAACCCCGTGATGGATAAAAACAGTAGTCTCTTAGCCCCACAGGACACATCTTAAACAATATGAGTCCACAGGAAACTGCCCTCTTGCTGATTTTCCTGTATCCTTCCCAAAACTGTTGCATTCTGGCAAAAGCCCAAAAACCAACCAACTACCAAGATCCTTAGGAGAAGGAATACATGTGTGGGATGGAGGGGTCCTTGCGGGGGACGGGGGGGGGGCGGCTTTTTTGAGCTTGCTTGCCTGGTTGCAGGCAGTGTTACATACAGTACTGAGAGCTATGCATAATGCATTTGTATTTTAGTTTCCCTGTACAAATAAAACAAAGTGAAACAACTGGTAAATTTTTTCCACTATGGGAAAAACACAGTTCCAAGAACATTAATTGGCAGGTTAAATGAATGTAAGTTTATAGACACCCAAATGTTTTAATGAGTATGGAGCGTAAAGTATTTCTACACTATAGGATCATAGAAATCTATAGTATCGAGTCCTTGTTCTCATTCAAGGCAGTTCAAGGACTAAGAAGAGTGTTTATCGCCCAGGAACTTTTACCTATGCAGGGCATTGCTGTTCATCACTGCTGTATTTCACACCTGAAAGTTCCTTTCCCTCCTGGCATATTTTCAGTATTGATTCATCTCCATGGCTGGCACTGTCCTGAGAATACAAACCCTTATCGCCCGAAAATAAAGAGATTCTTCTGCTATGTATATAACTTAAAATTTGAGCTTATATAAGTATATGCTTAAAATCCCAGTAAGCTGGGGCCATCGCTGTAAACTTGGACCCCTTAGACTACGCTCCATCCCATCTGACATCATCCTTCCTCTTTGTTCACCTTGCTGACTCCTATTCATCCTTGCAACCTCCCCCGGGCCCCTCATCACTTTCTCCAGGAAGCTTTTCTTTGTGTCTGGCTTAGCTCAGACCATTCTTTACGTAACCGCTTTTCTTTTGGCACTGTTTAACCCTAAATTCTACATGGTCATGTCGGTCTTGCTCACCATAAATCGTAATCGTAATCGTAAAATGTTGTTAGTTCAATGTGGATGGGACGAGCCCCTGGGATCTCACTTCTTCCCACCGCCCCTCCCCCCCATTTCTGGCCTTGTAAAACCATCTTTTCTCACGTTTGAAATGAGTACAGAGGTACCTGTAAATCACTCTATCTGAGGAGCATCCTGGAAGCAGGAAGCCGCAGATCGTAAAGATCAGATGGTTACCCTTATCTCACAAGACAACTTTTTGCCTTTAAAACGGGCACCTGCTGGGTTAACGACAAAGCCTAAGAAGTCACTAACTAGCACAGGGCATGGCACATAACAGGTGCTCAGTAAATACTGGCTGGATCTGAATTTGCCCTCACATTTCTATTGTTACAATAGGGTAAGGGTGCCTTGGAGGAAGCGGAGGGTGTCTTCAAGTTCTGTTCTGGGGGTATGTGAGGTATGGGCGTTACGAATGACCTGGCCAATAATGCAGTGGTTCCCAAACTATGTTGCCCCTTACAATAACTTGGGGGGGGGGTCGTCTTTAAAAATTCAGATGTCTACTTGCCACCCTAGGTCAATTACACCAGAATATCTAGGGGAGGAAGCTAGGCATTGACATTTTTAAGAGATGCCCTGTGGTTCCAATGTGCAGGTGCCAAGAGAAATCTGCTTCAAAAAACACTAAGGGTTGCAGTGAGATTGGAGCTGCTGGTTTGGAAGAGGGGCAACCGTACTTGATTTGTCTTAGTGACAGAGGGAGGAGGCCCAGGGTAGATGTTGACATAGTTGATCTGCCAGGTGCATTCTGTTGTGTGACGGCTCCTTTCCTTCCATCTCCTCTCGTTTCTCCTCCCAGTCTCTCCCTCTTGCTGCTGCCTCATTGGCTGTTTGGTCACTACTTGCAGCGGTAAAATCGGAAGAATTCTGAATACAGGATATCCATGCCTCCAGAGGCTTCTCCTATACTACCTGTGAGTTTGCTGGAGGTTTGTTCTTGCTTTTCTGGATGTCTGTGAGCCTGGCATGCTAGGAGGGGGGGGCAGGGTGAGCCAGAACCTTCCTGGACTCTAGGCTGATGTCACCCTAGCAGGTGTATACGGCTTTCCCAGCAGAGGTCCCTGCTGCTGTGGGCTGCTCTGTGAAATGGGTTTGCTCCTGGAATGGGCTGATTGACCTCAGAAAGGAATTCTTCATTCCCTCTCCCAGTGCACAATTAATCCGATGTTTCATGTCCTGAGGCAATTGGGGCCTTTCTGGCTGATCCATGGTGGTCTGACCTAATGAAGAAACCTGGAGTTGGGTTGAATGGGGAAAGTTTGATCTGTACGGGGAGAAGGATTAGCAAGGATCACCTTGGGCTGATTTCTCTGGGGTGACATTCCCCTTTCAAATGGAAAAAAAGAAAATAAAAATTCCCAATGACATGGGAAACCAGAGGAGGGGGAGCCATAGTAAGAGAAAGAGAATTAGTACCGTGTGAAAAAGAAGTGAAGATAAAAAGCATACGAAGGAGGAAGTATGACAATTCTTCTAAAGATCCTACACGTCTTGGGGTGCCTGGATGGCTCAGCAGGTCGAGCATCCGATTTTGGCTCAGGTCATGATCTCACTGTCTGTGGGTTCGAGCCCCGCGTTGGGCTCTGGGCTGACAGCTCAGAGCCTGGAGCCCGCTTCAGATTCTGTGTCTCCCCCTCTCTCTGCCCCTCCCCTGCTCATGCTCTTTCTCTCTCAAATATAAAATAAAAAACATAAAAAAAAATCCTACAAGTCTTTCAAAAGATACTTGAGAATACATTTTTTGAAAGTTACAACGTGTGGACCCAAGCCTTTCAGAGCCCTCTGAGGGGGTGAACCTGACTCCTGATCCACCACGGTCCTGGCAAGGAGCATCAGTGTGGGAGACGCAAGATGCCTGGGAAAACCTGAAACCACATGAAAGGGAACAGGGAACCGGTCTCTCTCAGTTTAGTGTAACCTAATTCAAAAGCAGGGGAGACCTTTTTGTGAAAGAATCACTGTCCAATTCAAGGCAACAGGGTTCTTAACTGGTTGAATTTCACAAATGTGTCTTCTGGGCATTACATCCGTCCGTTCCCGAATTCTGATATTTCGCCACACCCTTGGATCCTTACACAAAGAACTGTGCAGATGAGACAGACAAAGGGGAAGGCCAAAGCAAAATGACTTATCTTCTTGGGCGTATTTGCCAGAATAAAAGCACATCCTTTCACATGTCCAAGTGACTGAGGGAAACTGAGACTCTTGATAGGGGACAGTTGATAAATATCTTGATCTGAGTGGGAAGTCTCCTGCTTATGACACATGCATGTTTTTTTTTTTTTTTTTTTTGTCCTGTGTTATGATCTTAGCCAAGTAACCTGATGTCATAAGGCCTCAGTTTCCTTGCTTCCAGAACGAGGGCTTAGCCAAAACCACGTCCCATCTTCAAATGTGCAACAGACATGAACTTCAGCACTGGTTCCATGGACGCCCTTGAAAAGTTAAAAGTTAGGGATGAGACAAGTAACCAGATAATTATGTAATATCGGAGCCACGGGAGAACAGAGACGGGACAGCCAACAGCGGAATCCTGTGCGAAGCATGTCGGTGTGTGCGTGTGTTACGTATACCATCAGCTACGGTGGCACCCCCTTAGTAAACTAATTGTTTAGTTGTGTAATTTGCCTAGAGACTCAAATAGAACCAACACACCCCACTAATTCTAGCACCTTCACAATCTAAAAACAAACGCTTCCATGTTATCCGACAAACACCCCTACTCACAGCCTGTTGAAAGCAACCCCTCGTCGTATCTGCCCGCCACGGGGAAAATTTGAAATTAAACACAAATGAGAAATGGGTCGACAGTGTCTCCTGGGACCTCGAAGAACAGGAGGCTGAACTCTGAAAGGTTAAAGGTGGATCTCTGACTATGGCCCACGTGGCCCACTAAAATTGTTGATGGGAAAAAGAGTGGGCAGTTGAAATTGTAACCTTACTACCACTTGTTGGGAAGCTTTAGGTAACGTGCGTGAGTTTTAAAATACGTGTTAATTCGTAAGTAGAGGCTACTGAGCCGTGGGCAAGAATCGCATTAGAACGACTCGGGTACCGCTGTACAATTCATCAACGTCGGGGCGCCTTGCTCCTTGGGGCCACCCAGCTGACTTCCCACGGACTGAACTGGAGCCACGTAGGACGGCCAAGCGCTTCAAACGCTGCCCCTTTCAACACTTGGTTTCTCCTCGTAATTACTTCTTGTGTTTCCCTCCTGATACTCGTTTAAATGCTAAATAAAGGGAGAGAGTTCTCCAAGGTGAGAGACTCACGGTTGTAACCTGGAGCTACCTCAGAGTGAAAATTAAAATCAATTATACCCCGTGTGGGTATAATTATAGTAACTTAATGAGTAGGAATGTAAGATGATCGTCCTCTGGGCAACGAACATACTTGGTGATGTGAACGAGTGTGACACACACGCTGCTCAGCCCTTGTCAGATCGTTCCAGAGTTCGGTTCTGAGATCGGCTCAGGTGGGTCCGCAGGAGCGTGAAGGGCTTAGAGAAAGGTCTCGGGGGGCTGGGGATGCTGGGAGCGGCCCTCTGCCACAAGGTGACAGTCCCGTTATTACCCAGCTTTGAAGGCAGAGGCGGCTCCTGGCGCCGGGTGTGAGGCAGCCTCAAGGGTATGCGTGACTCGACAAGAGGGCACTGCGCCATTATTGCTGTGGCCAGGACAAGATGGCCGGCCTGAAGGAGGCCCAGGGTCGGTCCAGAGAGTGCCCGACAGTGGCACTGGCCACAGTCACCCACTTTGCTAGAGGTCTTAGAGCCCAGGGCCACATCTCACGCTCCTGAGCCAGACCATCACTAGGACAAGGACCCTGGGTGGCTATTCCACAGCCCAGAATAATCAAATAACGTACGAGAATCAAGAATGTTCAGAGGTACCCTTGATGAGCCAAAAAGTCTGCCAGATATCCTGGGCCAAGGGGAATGCCAGTGTTGCTTCTGTACGACTATGGCGTGAGTGAGTTGGGTTGGGTTATAGATGACTCCCCTTGGATCTTTCAGCTCCCTGTGCTTCTGGAGAAACAGGGCAGGCTGTGGAGCACTGTCTACAGCACTGCGAGTACAGACTGGAGCCTACACCCTCCCCCAGCCCCTACCACGTCTGCGTTTTTGAAATCATCCGACCGGTGCTTTGCCAAAGTGTCCTGCAGACCATCTAAAGAACATATCACATTTCTGGCCCCCTTCTCACATCTATAAGTCAGAGTTGAGGTAGGGGAGGGGAGGCGGGGATCTACATTTTAAACAAACGTGCCTCATGATGTTCATGCACCGTAAGGTTGGAACTTCACCCACCCCCCCGCCCCCGCCCCCCGCCCCAAGTGTGCAGTCATCTGATAGCTCAGGGCATGAATGGGCACAGGGAAACCTCACTTTTCCCAGGGTGTTTGCTCTCAGTCCAGAAGGATCCTTGTTCTGTCCTTCTATCCCTCACTCCCCATCATCTCGCCTTGGTGTCTACTTTGGTCTAGGCCAGGCACTATGGGGCTGCAGGAAATGAAAGATGAAAACGACACGGGTCTTGACTTCAAGGAGAGAGTACTTGGTTTAGCTGAGGAGACAGACATCTGACCAAATAATCACAAAACGCTATAATACAAGCTGCAGAAAACGTAGCTACAAAGTGTTCCAGGAGCAGGGTAGATGGAGTAATAAATTTAGAGGGGGGGATGGGAGGTACTCCAAGATCAAGGTCAGAAAAGTCTTCAAAAGGGAAGTGACATTGACACGGACTTTGAAGGAAGAGCAAGAATTTGTTAGACTGAGAAAGAAGAAAGGGGCATTTAAAAAGTGTACGACCAGAGTCGCACAAGTTTGAAACAGATCTGGGGACAAGTCTGGTGTCGCCCCCAAAGAGTCATTATTATGACAGAGTTTTATTATTATGGGTTTCGACTCTACCTTGAGGCTTGCGGAATGGATCAATTCTTCTGAAGATTCTTCTCAGCTACCCCCAAGTTTAGTTGAGATGGGAAAATGTTTAGTGGCCTTGCTTTGAGCACAGGGTTGCCCTTGCTCTTGTTAACGTGGGGTGAAAGGGGGGGGTGGGTGGAAAAGGCTAGGGCAGCACACCGTCGGTGGAACCCAAGAAACCTGGCTCCCATGTGCCTGGGGGTGAACCACAGCCCTCAGACAAGGTGTCAGGTTATGCTGCATTCTCTCTGGGGTGAAACGCATTGTTTGGATCCAATAGCTATCAAGTAACACTTGACACGCCTCCCTACCCCCTGGTCCCTGCCCCTTGTTTGCCACAGGCACCGCTGAGCTGAATGTTTTGAGCTCTTAAAAATAATACTTGTAAGATGGATATCAGAAAGCGGGCCAGGAACAATGGTACCCATTCAAAACCTGGACTCCCAGAGTTCCTGCACTGATGGGGAAAACCACCCACAGATATGAAATAGGAAGTCAGGAACCTGTGTTTTCACTCTGGTTTTGCCACCGGCCAGTTGGCATGCCTTTGACTTCCTGTGTGTCCTCAAAGGCGAAGTGACTAGATAAACTCCAAGGCCCCATCTATCTTTAAATTTATGATTCTACCAGATTGTTTTTCAAAACTGCAGTATCTAGTTGGCATTATTATTACTGTTATTGTTAATTCTGCATTACTAGCAAACTGGGAATCTGTACAAGGAAGTCCTGGAACATCAGGAAGGCAGTCATTATGTCGCTGCTTATTATAATGTCTTATAATGCTATGATTCAATTATAGCATATTTTAATATTTTTAGTGGCATGCTGGAATTAGCTCAAATTGCGTGCCTCTCTTCCCAGCTTGATTCTGTGACACCATGTTGGGAGCCTGAAGTCAGCCACGGTAGGAGTATGTACACAATACAAGTAGGCAAATATCAGGTTTCCGTCCCCCCTCCCAGAGGGAAAACACTCCCGGTTGTTAAACATGTAGCAGCATAACACAGGTTGTGGTGTTTCTAAAGGGAATCCATAAAATTACTTTTTAGAGCTCAAATAAGATTTAAGGTGGCTGTCTGGATCATGACTTTAACAATTTTTTTAAGTTGGCTATTTGAAAAATACACCAAAGTGTTTACAAAGTCAGAGCTGTTAACATAGAAGTTCCATGCCGTAAAATTCACTTATTTTACGTACACCGTTCTGTGAGCTTTGACAAATGTGCACAGCCACGTACCCATCACCGTGTAGTAAGACTGCCCTGCTTCATTCCCTTCGAAGTGGGCATAGCCACATGACTTCCTGTGGCCAATGAAATGGAACTAGGGATGAGCATCACTTTCAGACAGAAGCTGGAAGCAGAGGTCATAGAAACAGAACACTACTGGGCATGTACCGTGACGGGTCTGGAACATGAGTAAGAAATAAATGTTCTGGGCGCCTGGGTGCCTCTGTGGGTTGGGCGTCCGACTTCGGCTCAGGTGACGATCTCACCATTTGTGGGTTCAAGCCCCGCGTCGGGCTCTGTGCTGACAGCTCGGAGCCTGGAGCCTGCTTCGGATTCTGGGTCTCCCTCTCTGTCTGCCCCTCCCCCACTCGCACTCTGTGTGTGTGTGTCTCTCTCTCCAAAATAAATAAACATAAAAAAATTTAAAAAAGAAAGGAAGGAAGGAAGGAAGGAAGGAAGGAAGGAGGAAGGAAGGAAGGAAGGAAGGAAGGAAGGAAGAAAGAAAGCAGGAAGGAAAGAAAGAAAGAAGGAAAGAAGGAGGAAAGAAAGAAAGAAAGAAAGAAAGAAAGAAAGAAGAAAGGAAGAAAGAAAGAAGAAAGGAAGAAAGAAGGAAAGAAAGAAAGGAAAGAAAGAAAGAAGGAAAGAAAGAAAGAAAGAAGGAAAGAAGGAAAGAAAGAAGGAAAGAAAGAAAGAAAGAAAGAAAGAAAGAAAGAAGGAAAGAAAGAAAGAAAGAAAGAAAGAAAGAAAGAAAGAAAAGAAAAGAAAAGAAAGGAAGGAAGAAAGAAAGAAATGTTCGATGCTTTAGGCCTTTTAGGGTTATTTGTTAACGTGTCCTAACCTAGACCACTCCCATGGAGACAACGATGAGTGTCTGAATGACAGAGCAGGTAAACTGGTTGGCTAAAACATCCTACGAAGAAAAAAGTCTAACTCCCTTAGCATACTGTGCCGAGTCCTTCATGAAGAAAGATCCCCCGACTACCTCCTCAGTTTCGTTTCCAGACCTTCCCTTCCTGCGTTCTGTCCATCCTGAGTATTTGAAACTCCTTGCACATACTACTATCGCCACTACCCCTTACCGAGCGGCTACTAGGTGCCACACGCTGTTCTCAGTGCTCCACAGTTATCTCCTCTGAAGTACGACATCAGTGCCCCCTGCATCGTCTGCTCGGCACATCCGTCTCCCTTTTTTGTCCCCAAACATCCTACTTCTCTTCCACGATACAGCTGAACCGTCGTCTCCTTTTCGAAGTGGGCCTGACTCCCTCTCTCATATTTTCCCCTAGGCACCCACAGCACTTAGTGCAAAATGCTCATTGTACTGTTATTATCTGTCTACTTCTGGGGCTCCCATGCCCTGTCACCACGGCTGGACTGTGCACCTGCTACAGTGCTTACATGGGTGGGATTTCAGGCCGGGAAGGAAGCGGTGAGGAGAGGCAACATAAGGAAGGAAGGATGGGCAGGGAACATAAGTTGAACTCGAGGGAATGAACCGTGGTTGCACTTTAGGCCAAAGGCCCCAGGGAGTCTTTTGTAATTATACAGAATCCTCTTAAAATAGTTCATTAATGGGCGGCTCTGGATTTAGCCTGGCTGGATCCTGATCTCTCTATGAAATCTAAACCGATCACCAATAAACCCTGACATGACCTAGTTAGGTTGTAATGTTGGGGTTAGCATGACGGTCTCTGTTTCCCTTGCGTCATGATGCTCCTGTGATGGAAGCAGGGGGTTTGAAAATGCCTCTAGGTGCTCACCTTAGTTTATCTGGTTAAAGAGTCACGGGAGTGGGGTCCTAACTCTCTCTCACAGCGGGAGAGGCGGTGCCCAAGCTCCGTGGGGCAAGTGGTGCCCACCCTCCAGCGTAATCATATTGCTTGGGTCCCAAGGTCCCCAGGTGCTGAGAACTTGCGTTCCCAGATAATTCCTATAAACAACGGGCACCCAGATCCAGACTACCTAGTGCCAAAGTCGTTTCCTTATCTCCCCACTAACAAAACTGCTCTCACACTCACCCCAAGAAAAGAGAGATAAATGGGGGCGGGGGGATGTTCCTCGCCTGGCACCCAAATCCATCTGGCAGTGTGCACAGTCTCAGCGGGCCTTTCCATCTTCTCTTCTCCGGCCAACGCTGGCTTCCAGTTTCTTCTTTTCCTCAGGGAAGCCTATCGCAAGGCCTAACTTCTATTGTGTGACCTTGTGGAATTCACCCCTCACTCGGTGGGTAGCAGTTGGTAACTCACAATGGAGCCATCCTGCAAAACAATACTCCTCCTGAAATTGAATGATTGTGTCCACGACTATTTTATGATTTGCAAACCGTGTTCAGATGGGTCAATTCATCACACAACCCTCCCCACCCCCCCCACCCCCCCCCATCATGGGAGCTAGAGATAGCTATACCCTATTTTACAGGTGAGGATCTGAGGCTGAGAAGGCACGAAGCCTTGCCCCGGGCCCCACAGCAAATACGTAGAGGACTCAGGATGAGAACCACGGTTTTCTGACTTCACACCACACGGCTCTTGCTCTCTGGTGACACATTGAAGGTGACCACCAGTGCCATCTACTCTTTCACTCTCCCCGTCGAATGTTTCCCGGTATTGACGATTCAGCTTTATATCAAATTACATTTACACAGGCGAGCGTGCCCTAGCCAACGGTGGCCAGTCTCGCCGAGAAAGAATTCCATTTCTCCCTCAACAAAGACTGAGCAAATAAGGAACACTTTGCAGAAAAATCTATGAAGAAGTCAGTCGGGTAGGTTTCTGTGTGCCACCCGACCTAGCTGATGAAAATTCCGTGACCACGGAGGCACACATTCATTGTCGAAGACAAAGCAAGCAGGCGAGGACGGTCCGGTGCAGGGTGAGTGGGACCAGGGTGAGGCAAGTGACGTGCAAAATGGAAGGGGCACATACCCTCAGGTGCTGGTCTTACACCTGCACAACCCCGAGAGTGAGCACCTCCTTCCTTTTGGTGCCTTACCCCCTCCCTTGCCTCACCCGAGTCTCAGCCTTGGTATACTGAGCCTCCTCCTACCGGAGCCCAGGGTCTGCCAGATCCCGAGGGGCACTAGTGGGGGCTAGATCTCCGGAACGAGATCAGAAATAAACTAGAAATAAAATGCAGCTAAATCCACATTGTCTTGCCCAGACAGGACCAGCTGTATCATTTGTAGGGCCCAGTGCAAAATGAAAATGTGTACCCCTTTCTCAAAAAAAGATTAAGAATTTCAAGAAGGTGACAGTAGAACACTAAACCAAGCGATGGCCTTCTGAGCACCGGGCTCTGTGAGGCTGCAAAGGCCTCACGCCCATGAAGCCAGCCCTGTGCCCCCGTGTCCTCACTGCCCGGCTGTCCTCCACTGGAAGCGTGGCCCTCCCGGGGAGGCCTTCTCCTTTAGCCAGATTCGGCTATGAGCACACACCCAGTTGCCTAGGAGATGACCTTTAAGAAATCTATGGTGCTATCTCATCAGTGGCCACTGAAATTGTACCCCGATGGGATATAAGCCTAGGTGTGGTCCTGTCTCAGACACTAACTAGATCATAATGCCCTGGGCCAATCACGGGATATCTTTACACCCCGGTTTCCTTGTTTAGGTTGGCTTATAATTTTGAACCTTCGGGCTACAGACTCCGAGGGGTTCGTGATTACTCTGTAGTTGGAGAATCATCTATATTTAGAATAAATACAGCTCCCCGCCTCAAAGTATTTGTCTCTTCCTCATATATGTGACCATTTTAAAATGAGGTACATATGTTGTGGTTAATACAAATGCAAATTCATTTAAAAGAATTGAATTAATAGTAGCTCTTCATCAACTCTGCTATTTTTTCAATCAGTGGATTTTAAAAAAAGCACTTAGATGGAATTCTGGAGGCTTCTGTACTACTGTACCGATCTCGCCATGGACTGGTGACAAATCGTTCTCAGATAGACACCTGTTGCCTACCACATTCTTTAATCAGGGTATTTCTCTGGGGTCTCAGTACAGTTACAAGCTTACAATTAATCCTGAATCTTATCTGCTTTGATTTCATTTATGTGTTGAGTAGCTATTTACTGAGTGACTATTAGGTTCCAGGCACTGTTTTCAGAATTGGCAACGCAGTGAACAGAATAGAAAAAAATCTCAGCCTTTATGGAAATTATGTTGTCATGTAGGAAGAGACAGACATTAAACAAGTAAGTGAATATATATAAGTATATATAAAAATATATAAATAAATATATATTCATCTTATGTAATATATATATATTTTAAATGGTTTATTTAAAAGAAATTTTTTTTGTAACGTTTATTTATTTTTGAGACAGAGAGAGACAGAACATGAACAGGGGAAGGGCAGAGAGATAGGGAGACACAGAATCTGAAGCAGGCTCCAGGCTCTGAGCTGTCAGCACAGAGCCCGACGTGGGGCTCGAACTCACAGACCGTGAGATCATGACCTGAGCCGAAGTCGGACGCTTAACTGACCAAGCCACCCAGGCGCCCCTAAATGGTTGTTTATTTTTGAGAGACAGAGAGAGACATGGCATGAGTGGGGGAGGGGCAGAGAGAGAGGGAGACACAGAATCTGAAGCAGGCTCCAGGCTCTGAGCTGTCAGCACAGAGCCTGACACAGGGTTTGAACTCACGAGCCGGAAGAGCATGACCTGAGCCAAAGTCGGACGCTCAGCCGACTGAGCCACCCAGGTGCCCCTCATTTTATATAACATATACTTATAATATTATAAATATATATTTATAATTAATATGAATTTATAAAATTATAAATATAATCACAATTAATATAAATATATCCATAATTTATTATTCTATATTAATATATATCAATATAAATATATATAACTGATGTAAATTTATATAATAAACATGTATAAATATACTAAACATATAAATATAAATATATATTTATATATTATATGTATTTATAATATATAAATGTAAGTATTTATATATTATATAATTATTATATATATATATTATAATTATATATAATATATAACATATAACATATAATATATAATATATAAATGTAAGTATTTATATATTATATATGTATTTATAATATATAAATGTAAGTATTTATATATTATAAATATATATTTCTGTTATATATTAAATATATTATATTAATTTATGTATATATTATATGTATCTAAAATGTATATAAATATATAAAATAAATATAAATATATAAAATCAAGCAGAGAGGGGGATGACTGAGCCAGGAATCTCTGCCCAGTTATCTAAAGCCTCGGTGAGCTCCTTTCCTTCCAGGCCTCTGCCACTGTTTTGCTGATTCTCTCTGCTTCAGGCTCTCCCCGCCACCAACCCCAGCTCAGTAACTCGTACTATATATCATCTGCCCCTACCTGCACGGATAAAGAAAAAGTGGGGGGCCTACTGCTTCTGTCCCACTAGTTTACTGTGGCGCACAAGGTAATGCAATAACACGCACACTGTTTATCTGATAAATTCATCTGTATTAGTGTCCCATGGCTGCTGTGACAAATGACTACAAGTTCGGTGGCTTAAAGCGATGCCAACGTATTCTCTCGCAGTTCTGGAGGCCAATGTCTGACATCAGTTTCTCTGGGCTGCTGAAGGGGCTGTGCTCCCTTTAGAGCCTTTAAGAGAGAATACGCCTTTCCTCGTCTTTTCCAGCTTCTGGGGGTTGCTGACATCCTCAGCTGTGGCTGTATCATTCCAGCCTCTTCACATCTCCCCATGCTTCTCTTCGCACTGACTCCCCTTCTGTGTCTGTCTGTGGCATTCCCTTCTGCCTCTAGCTTATAAAGGTGCTTGTGGTGGTACTTGGGGTCCATCTGGAGAATCCAGAACGATCTCATCTCAAAATCCTTAATTTAATCACACCTACAAAGACGCTCTTGCCAAACTAAGATAACATTTACAGGTTCCAAGGATGAGGACTTGCTGCCTTTGGGGCCATTATTCCAGCTACCACAACGCCCTTGACCACTCACCCACACTCTCCACCTCCTCACAGCGAGGAGACATGATCGGCGCTCACAACAGACTTGTGCACCGCAAACAGACAAAATGAACCTTCCTATTTGCCTTCAAGATACCCGTCAAACAAAAGTAAAATGCACGCCTTCAATTTCTTAAATTTCTACCACATCCTCTGGAGAAGATCCTGGAAGCCACTTCGTGGAACTCAGCGTGGAATACTGACTAACCACAAATTGAACTTGGCCCTCGATCATTTTCTCTGGAAGTAGAGAAAAGGAAGTGATACAAACATGTCCCAAGGGTGGTTTGCTTTAGAGCAGAATAAACACTAGGTCACCACCCACCTGTAGGCCTTTCTTCGTTGCTTGGCCTTTGCCCAGACTGTTGCACATGCCGGGAACATCTGTGTTCCTGCCTTCTGTAGGACAGCTGTAGTTTTACCTACGCCCAGCGTTGGTTCACCAGTGCCTAACCGCCATACTGTCAATCACATCCAGTGTTTACTTGGGTTACCTGAGTGCCGGGTACCGTGTTCAGCACATTGCAGAGCGCCACGAGTGATTCCGAATGAATGGAAGTAATCTCATTCATTCCTAGGCCAAAGGCGAGCCACTGCAAAGCGCCAGTGGCTAAGCGTGTTACGATTTGCAAGCCATGTGGTCTCTGTCCCATCAGGAGTATTCAACTCTGCCACTGCAGGATGAAGACAGCCATTGTCTGTACTGAAATCATAGTCTGTGCACCTGGGTGTGGCTGTGTTCCAGTAAAACTTTATGTACAAGACAACATTTCTTTAGCCCTGTTCTAGGCCCAAAGAACAGATTCTGACTTCTTCTCCACCACAAGACGTTTAACCATTTCTGTTGGTTTAAGGACTACTTTAAATTTGCTTTCCATGATCACCCCTCCAAACCACGTTTCTTGACACAAAGGTTATTTTTTCAGACGCTCACTGAGTTGAAGAAGTAATTCTAATTGAACTTAATTTTGTAGAGACTCCCATGTTTCCTATCGTTCTCAAGTCGTCTGCTTCGCTCCTTGTGTGAGATAGTGGGGAACAAGTTCATCTTTCCCATCTGGGTTTATTCTGCTAAGCACGTTACCACGCAAAAAACATATCTTTGCAAAGTTATCAAGCTTCTCTTGTGGTATGCAGCTCCCGTGGCTGGCTTTCAGAGGCAACTTCAGGGCCCGGACTGATTTGTAAATCAGAAAAGTACTGTAAGATATGGTGTGACCCAGCACTTTATCAAACTTTGCATTTCTGACTTACGAATCACCAGTCCAGGCCATGAGCCAGAAGCTAGGACTGGTTCCTGGCCTCAAGGGGCTTACAGTCAAGTCAGTCATAACAGGAGTTAACAGGCAATTATAATATAATTATATTTATATAATCTATACTTATATATAACATATTATCTGTAAATAGAATATAAATTAATTATAAATCATGTAAATCACATAATTATAAATTATATATCATGTTATATATAAAATATATAATCATATATAATTTATAGAGTCATAAAGACAGCTAAGGTGGGGGAGGTGTAGTGTGCTCTGGGAGTCCAGAAACCTCTCTGACTCCCAAACAAGCAATGTCTCACCTGAGATCTGAAGGATGGGAAGGAGACAGCCAGGCAGTGAGAATGAATCCAGGACGATGTTCCAGGCAAAGGGAACAGCGTTTGCGAAGACTTGGAGGTTAAGTTAGAGGGTGACCCATCACATGAGGATGGCTGGAAATTAGAAGGTCAAGGAGGGCGGCAAGCTCTCATTAGATCATGTACATCCTTACAGAATACCCAAGGGAGACTGGATTACATCTAGAAGTTTGGAGTGGGGTGGCTGGCGAAGGATGGCTTGAAGCAGAGAAGTGGCATGGTAGGTTATAGAAATGCAAAGGTACAAACTAATAAAATAATTAAGATAAAGCTGTTGTGTGCTTCTTTAAGAGAGTTTGAGAGTCCTCAGGTGGCTCGTTCTAGACTATTCCTGACCCGCAATACCAACAAAAGGCTTCTAAGGAATCACTTCTTAGTGCTAAAATGAAAGGGCCCAATTTGAGCATGATATGGTCCATTTCTGGGAGTATCAGAAGCTGTTTATCTCTTCAAAGGAAAAAAAAATCCCAGAAAATTTAGAAACCAAGGAAGTTGTCAGAATCCCATCTTTTAATAAAATAAGGTATCAGGTGCCTATAAGTAAAAAGTTAAGACACAGGAAACCCAGAACTCAGATATTAACATTGTGTATCAGGGTTATTCAGAACAAAGGCCATTCACCACTGGATCAGGTTAATGGTTCCAAAAGTCCCGGCTCACAGTGTTTCAAAATAGCTTGCCAATAACAACTGTCTACCAAGCTTTGAGAAATACAGACCTTGGGCCTCATAAAAACTGAACCAGAACCTCTGAGGACAGAGCTTTAAAGTTTTACAAAGTTCCCCAGGTGATTTTAAGGTGCAGCCAGGGTTGAGTTATTGTTTGTTTGCTTTTTAAACTATATCAGCTCTCATTGGATGTATCTGACATATGATAAGCTGCACATATTTAAAGTGTACAATTTGGAAATGTTTTACTCATCACTCGTATCACCAGTCAAACATATACATACACCTGGGAAACTACCAATACTTTTAAGAAAGTGAACGTATTTATCACCCGAAAGCTTCCACGTGTTCCTTGATAATCCCTCTCTTACCACTGGTTTTACGCTTTTTTTAAGATTTTTAAAATTTTTTCTAAGGTTTATTAATTTTTGACAGACAGAGACAGAATGTGAGCGGGGGAGGGGCAGGGAAAAAGGGAGACACAGAATCCAACACAGGCTCCAGGCTCTGAGCTGTCAGCACAGAGCCCGACGCGGGGCTCCAACTCACGAGCCGTGAGATCATGACTTGAGCCGAAGTTGGACACTTAACCAACTGAGCCACCCAGGTGCCCCTTAAAGATTTTAGTAACTAATCTCTATACCTAACATGGGTCTCAAACCCCAAATGCTCAGATCAGGAGTCACACGCTCTACTGACCGAGCTCACCATAATTGAGCAATTCGATTGTGATGTGCCTTGGTGTAGATTTTGGTGCTTGGGGTTTGTTGAAATTCTTGGATCCCTGAGTTGACGGTTTTCATCAAATCTGAAAAATTTCTGGCCATTATTTCTTCAAAGATCTTACCTGCCTTCTCTTTCCCATTTGTCTCTTGGGAACTCCAGTTACACATATATGAGACCGTTTAAAGTTGTCCTACAAATGAAGCTTTATTCATTTTCTTAAAAAAAAATGTGTGTGGACAGTTTTATTTCTGTCTTTAATTTTTCTGATTTTTTCTTCTGTAATTTCTAGTCTACTGTTAATACTGTGTAGTGTATAGGGGTGCCTGGGTGGCTCAGTCGGTTAAGCATCTGATTTCAGCTCAGGTCATGATCTTGCGGTTTGTGAGTCCGAGCACCGCATTGGGCTCTGTGCTGATAGCTCAGAGCCTGGAGCCTGCTTGGGATTCTGTGTCTCCCTCTCTCTCTGCCCCTCCCATGCTCATGCTCTGTCTCTCTCTCTCTTTCTCTCTCAAAAATAAACATTAAAATTTTTTTTTAAAAACTGTACTGTTTTTTCCTCTCTAGTGTTAGACTGTTCATCTCTCAAAGTCTGATTTGGATCTTTTTTATATATGCCATTTCTCTACTTAACTTTCTGAATATATGGAATAGAGTTTGAATAGAGTTGTAATGCCCATTTTAAAGTCCTTGTCTGGTAACTTTAATATCTCTGATAGTTCTGGAGGTGCCTGGGTGGCTCAGTTAGTTAAGCGTCTGACTCTGAGTTTCGGCTCAGGTCATGATCTCACTGATCGTGAGTTTGCGTCCCACATCGGGTTCCATGCTGACTGTGTGAAGCATGCTTGGGATTCTGTCTCTGCCCTTCCCCTGCTCACTCTATCTCTCTCTCAAAAAAAAAATTAATAAAATTTAAAAACTATC
This sequence comes from Prionailurus viverrinus, assembly GCF_022837055.1. Classification (NCBI taxonomy): domain Eukaryota; kingdom Metazoa; phylum Chordata; class Mammalia; order Carnivora; family Felidae; genus Prionailurus; species Prionailurus viverrinus. The sequence continues at coordinate 121,490,417 of NC_062562.1, read as the reverse complement.
TCTGATAGTTCTGGATTGATAAGTCTCTTCAGTGTGAGTCATGTTTTCTTGTCTCTTCCCATATCTGTCATCCTTTACTGGATGACACTCATCCTGAATTTTACTTTCTGGGTGCTAGATATTTTAGTATTCCTAAAAATGTTCTTCAGGTGTGTTCTCAGAGGCAGTTAAGTTACTTGGAAGGAGCTGGGTCCTTTTGTGTCTTGCTTTTATGATTTGCTAGGTCCATCTGGTGCAGGGCTCAGTCTAGGTCTAGGTCTAATTATGCCCCACTCCTGAGGTAGGAACACCCTGAGTACTCAACTCACTGCCCCATGAATTATGAGACTTTCCATTCTGGGTGGTGGAAAAGAGCCACTATTCCTGGCCCAGTGTGAGCAACCACACTCTTTCCTTTGAT